>NC_137459.1:259730632-260972430 GCF_964235325.1 Thermobia domestica | reverse complement strand
TTCACAGAGCGTCATAAGGGCTTGTTTGCTGTACGAGTTCAAATTGCTGCTCCGCGGAGCGGAAGATATGACAGGCCTTTGGTGAGGGTGTCGTGACTACGCGGAGAGTGCAGTGGTATGACGGTTTAAGGACGGTGACGACACACTCGAAGACGCACCACGTGCCGGAAGACAAACAGATGTTCAAAATAAAGATCTTCGGGCAGCAATTGAGGCGAAGACAGACATGTGAGGAACTGGTACTACCTTTCAGTGTAAGTGTAGAAACCATTCTGCACCACCACCATCAACTTGGGAAGCACTGCAAGTTGGGTTGATAGGTCCTACATGATTTGACTTGGAGCCAGAAAGCAACGCGAGCAGACACCTGTGTTTCTTTGGTGTCTCGTCTGAGGAAGGAGCAATTTCTGAACAGGGTGTTGACATGTGATGGAAAGTGGGTCTTGTACGAAGCTCCACGGCGCCGTCATTGTTGGTTAGCATCCCATGAACCGGTTCAAAAACAGCCCAAGCCAGCACCACGCCAGAATAAGGTTCTCCTGTGCATTTTGTGGACTGCTCGAGGTATCGTCCATCGGGAACTGCTACCAGCTGGTCAGATCATCAATGCAACTGTGTACTGTCACTGTGTACTGTTTGGATCCAGCAGTTCTGAATCGCAAAGGGGTCCTCTTGTTACAAGGCAACGCTAAGCCCCACGTGGCTAAAATGACCCAGTACATCATTCTACGCCTTGGATGGAAAACACTATTGGATCCGCCATACTCCACGGACATTGTACCGTCCGATTACCACCTGTTTCATTCCTTGGACAATCACCTTAGAGAACGCCAATTCAAACAGCTAGTAGAGGTTCAATATGCACTTGATATCTTCTTCACTTCACGTCCCACCAAGTTCGACTGCGATGGAATCCATGGCCTTCCAGAACGTTTTCAGAAGGTCGTCGAGGCTGATGGAGACGATTTTTGATATTCCAGGTACGTCTTAGGTTACATACCAATGTTCGAAGGTGTTGGTGAAAAGGCGGCGGAACTTTCTTGGGCACTCTTAAAGTTATAATAATAATAATAATAATAATAATAATAATAATAATAATAATAATAATAATAATAATAATAATAATAATAATAATAATAATAATAATGTGTCCTGCCCAAAGGCAGATGTTTGATCCGAAGGTCCATGGGTATTGATTCCAGCTCGTACCAAGTAAGTTTTCTGGTGGACAAACCCCATGTGCATGTGTCCCACTTTCTTCATTCAACCACTTCAATTATTTCTCATCATCACTGTCTCTCTTAGCGTTGGTGCATAACGTGGGACGTTAACTAGATATTTCCTTTCAATTTCACTTAATGTGACATTTAACTTGACATAGAAACGCAGAAAGGAAAAACGTCAGTAGTAATATTAATTACAATTACAATACCAATTAGTTAATATAGGGTAAAATTAAAATTTTATTACTATTTCACCTTCAATTAGTCACATTTATCATTCATTCACCAACTTCGAATTGAATTCCACAACAAAGCTCTTTATAGTATTCCGTATAGAAAATAAGTGAAGAATGTGACGACCCGACCCGAGTGACCCGACACGAGCTAACCCGACTGAGCCGAACCGACAACCCGACCCGTAACCCGACCCGTTTGAGAGCACTATCAGAGGGGTACTATTTACAGTACAATTTATTTTGTATGGTTTAGCATACTTTAAGGCTACCATACTTTTTGAAAACAGAAAAAACGGGACATCTTACAAATTAGTAATAAATATTGCATTTTGTATTAATTTTATCTTTCGAATTTTACTACAGTATCGCACTAGTTATACAACTTAAAATAATGTATTAATATAGTCCATACTCAGTGGCGTATTTAGGGGGAGGGCTTTCGGGCTCAAGCCCCCCACCGAAATCTTACTTACTATAGTAAAGTATATGAAATATCTTGCAGAATTTTCATATTTTCAGGCAAAGCACCCCCGGAAGTTAGCAAAGCCCCTCCCGAAACAATATCGTAAATACGCCACTGTCCATACTTAATCAACAGTGCTAAAAATTATTATAGAAGCTAGAAGCTGTTATACAATATAAACGCAATCAGTGAACATACAATATTTAGGCAAAAATTATATTTTCAATATTATTACGCATACCACCTTTACATGCTCTACATGTCTATAAAGAAAAATATCCAGATTTATGAAGTTGTTTCAAAATTTCAATAGGCTAATTTATTGTTGTTAACCTAAAATGCGAACTAAAAGAAAGCAATTTGCATAATTGTTTTTCTGAAGCAGAAAAAAAATGTGTTTTCGGGGCTGGTCTGCAACGTCACAAGAATTTGTTGCCACCTCGGGGTATACATTCTTACTTTTAGTGATAAGAGTGCTACTTAGGAGGATTTAAACATTGCATGTTATATCCGGGGAAGCAGCGATTGCAATAATAATAAAGATTAGAATGAAATTGTTCCTATAGTATTGTCGGAATTGAAAGCAAAAGAAATAAGTCGATTTTATTATCTTTTCAGAAATTTTGATATGTAATTAATAATAATAATAAAGAAAAAAACAGGACAAGAAGGAAAATTTCTGCACACCGGGACAAATTTTAAGAAACCGGGGCGTATGGTAGCCTTACATACTTATTTGCATGCGGAGTGTCAGTACGGAGCCACTACGTAGCAGAGTTGAAACAAAACCTCGTAAATAGGTTGCCAACTCAGGAAAACAAAATTACCGGCACACCCTCAAAATTCTCTGTACAAATGAGAAACTGAAGACTGTGTTGATCGTTATTGTATTTACCAGCAATTGCCACTTGTTTAAAATTATCGAAACAGATGAATAATACTGGATATTAATCTTTATGTAACAATAGTTGATTCATAAAATGAAATTTATTCTATAAACTTCACTTCAAACAAAGGAAATTGCTTTAAAAAGTCATTTTCTACTCTCAATAAATGAATAAAATTCTTTTACAATAAAATAAAAGTGTTATCAAATTTGTTATGTTAAATAAATAAAAAAAAAACTGCCATACGTTAAAAAAAATATCGATAATGTATAATACAACGGAAATTTGTGTTTGTAAAGGCACTGTTGAAAAATTTCGATGTTCAATGTTATATTCTGGATTGCAGATTCCAAAATACCGGTCAGAAGGGGTCTAATAAGAAGTTTGTACCGGTCACCGGCCTTAATCAAAATTACAGCAAATACCGGCCAGTTAGCAACTCTACTCGTAAATCAGAATGCTGAATGCACCAAAATACTTCACCATGCATTCTATAGTTTCTGCAAAATGAGTTTAATGAAGATGATCATATAAAACAAAATACTGTGTTATAATTTTCCCTTTAACAGTCTACTTTGTGGATTTGTTATATCTTCCACTTATCAATTTCCTGTACGAGATGAGAATAACGATTTCTGCGCAAGATAGAAAGAAAAAAATACATTTTTCTCATAAGGATTCAGTTCACGTAAGAAATAATGAATAAGTTTAATAATAAGAGCCGAGGAGTGAAAAACTAACTCAGCAATAATGATTGTAAGTATAAATATAAATATAAAAAAACAAAAACAAAACAAAAAAAAACATTTAATTCCATCATCGTTAGGATAAGATCAATATAGTGAATCACACAATAGTGTGAACAAACCAAACCACACAATAGTGTGAACAAAGTCCTGTTAGAAAAATACTCCATAAATGTGACACATTTTTTTAATGCTTCTACCATTTATACAAACCCTCACATTGTTTTCGTTCTGGCGGCGCCCCTAATAGAGTACAAACGAAAATTTCGCCTGCACATTTCTGTGGAAATGATGTACAAGCGATTGATATAATTTGTGATTGAATTGGATATGGTGGGGGCTACCATTTAGACAGCCCCACTTTGTTTTCGTTCTGGCGGCGCCATTAATTGTGTACAAACGAAAATTACGCATGCATATTTCTGTACAAACGATGTACAAACGATTACGAAAATTTGTGATTCAATTGGACATGTTGGTGGGAAGCTACCACTTAGAGAGCCCCCAGTTTGTTTTCGTTCTGGCGGCGCCCCTAATTGTGTACAAACGAAAATTTTGCCTGAATATTTCTGTAAAAACGACGTACAAACGATTGCGACAATTTGTGATTGAATTGGACATGGTCGGGGGCTACCACTTAGACAGCCCCACTTAGTTTTCGTACTGGCGGCGCCCCTAATTGTGTACAAACAAACATTTCGCCTGCTCGTTTCTGTACAAACGAAGTACAAACGATTCCGACAATTTGTGATTCAATTGGACATGGTGGGGAGGTATTACTTAGAAAGCACCCCACTTAGTTTTCGTTCTGGCGGCGCCCCTAATTGTGAACAAACAAACATTTCGCCTGCCCCTTTCTGTACAAACGAAGTACAAACGATTGCGATAATTTGCGATTGAATTGGACATGGTGGACATGGTGGGGGGGGGGGCTACCACTTAGACAGCCCCCTTTTTTCTGTTTTGTCGGCGCCCCTAATTGTGTACAAACGAAACTTTTGCCTGCACATTTCTGTACACACGAAGTACAAACGATTGCGATAATTTGTGATAGAATAGAACATGTTGGTGGGGGGCTACCAGTTAGACAGTCCCCCACTTTGTTTTCGTTCTAGCGGCGCCCCTAATTGTGTACGAACATACATTTTGCCTGCACATTTCTGTACAAACGAAGTACAAACGATTGTGACAATTTGTGATTCAATTGGACATGATGGGGGGGGCTACCACTTAGACAGCCCCCACTTTGTTTTCGTTCTGGCGGCGCCCCTAAGTTTGTTCAAATAAACATTTCGCCTGCACATTTCTGTACAAACGATGCACAAACGAATGCGACAACTTGTGATTGAATTGGACATGGTGGGGGGGCTACCACTTAGACAGCCCCCATTTTTTTCTGTTCTGGCGGCGCCCTTAATTATGTACAAACGAAAATTTCGCGTGCACATTTCTGTACAAACGAAGTACAAACGATTGCGACAATTTGTGATTGAATAGGACATGGTCGGGGGCTACCACTTAGACAGCCCCCAATTTTTTTCATTCTGGCGGCGCCCCTAATTGTGTACGAACATACATTTTGCCTGCACATTTCTGTACAAACGAAGTACAAACGATTGTGACAATTTGTGATTCAATTGGACATGATGGGGGGGGGGCTACCACTTAGACAGCCCCCACTTTGTTTTCGTTCTGGCGGCGCCCCTAAGTTTGTTCAAACAAACATTTCGCCTGCACATTTCTGTACAAACGATGCACAAACGAATGCGACAACTTGTGATTGAATTGGACATGGTGGGGGCTACCACTTAGACAGCCCCCATTTTTTTCTGTTCTGGCGGCGCCCTTAATTATGTACAAACGAAAATTTCGCGTGCACATTTCTGTGCAAACGATTGCGACAATTTGTGATTGAATAGGACATGGTCGGGGGCTACCACTTAGACAGCCCCCAATTTTTTTCATTCTGGCGGCGCCCCTAATTGCGTGCGAACATACATTTCGCCTGCACATTTCTGTACAAATGAAGTACAAACAATTGCGACAATTTGTGATTCAATTGGACATGGTGGGGGGGGGGCTACCACTTAGACAGCCCCCATTTTTTTCTGTTCTGGCGGCGCCCCTAATTGTGTACAAACAAAAATTTCGCCTGCACGTTTCTGTACAAACGAAGTACAAACGATTGCTATAATTTGTGATTGAATAGGACATGTTGGTGGGGGGCTACCAGCTAGAGAGCTCCCAATTTGTTTTCGTTCTGGCGTCGCCTCTAATAGTGTACAAACGAAAATTTGGCCTGCACATTTCTGTACAAACGATTGCGATACTTTGTGATTCAATTGGACATCGTGGGGGGAGCTACCACTCAGACAGCTCCCCACTTTGTTTTCGTTCTGGCGACGCCCCTAAGTTTGTTCAAACAAACATTTCGCCTGCACATTTCTGTACAAACGATGCACAAACGAATGCGACAACTTGTGATTGAATTGGTTTTGGGGGGGGGGCTACAACTTAGACAGCCCACATTTTTTCTGTTCTGGCGGCGCCCTTAATTATGTACTCCCATGCGCAAAAAATATTGCGCGTATACTGTAACTCACAATTTTTCGCAATTATTCCATTTTCCATATGTTTATTGGTAAAATTTAGTTATTAGTACGTGGAGATAATAGAAAGCAATCCATCTAAGGAGATATTTCCAAAAAATATAATAAAATAATAAAAATATAAGCAAAAAACAAAATTATGTTCGGTTTTGTGTATACTGGCAATAATGTTTTCGAGGGAATTTTTGGAGTAGCACAGCACGATTGCAGAGGGAATAACAAGATTAGTAGGAGAACAACTGAATCAAGGAACTGGAAATTGGAGCAAAATATTGCATTTATTGGCTTAAATCTAGGGTGTAAATTGTCTGCCAAATATAAATTAGCTTCTGTAAGCAAAATGTTATACGGAAAATATAAACAAAGAGAAAAACTGTTGTTTTAAGTTTGGAAGTGACATGCTCTATAGCCATGAGCATTTATTTCTCAAGAAAAAGATAGGCAACAGAAGAAAATCTGTGTGATCAAGTGGGTAGAGTGACGGACTAGTAATTCTTATACTGTTTTGACACCAGATCGAATCCCATCCGATCCTGTTCATTTTTTTTCTTTACAAAACATTGTAGAAAGTGTATAATTTTTATGTTAATAAGAAACGAAATAATATAATAATGAAATAACTTTTTGTTTTCCTGATGACGTATTTATTTAGAATTAGCTTACTATTTATTACTAATAGCGATTGTTTTTAGTTTATGGTATGGTATGCTAAACCGTTCCCTCTCCGTTTTTACACAGCTTCAACTCACTGCGAGTGTCTGTGAGTCAGGAACAGGAAAAAACAAAACAAGAGCAATCTGCAGCTTTACACACAGCGTAAGGAACACAGTCACAGCGATAGCTCGTTGTCATGAAGAAAAAAAATGTTCTAGTGTTTCTGTGTGTGTGTTTCTTTTTAAAGTATTGACTCTCTCTCTCTCTCTCCTTTTGTTTCATATCCACAAGTGCAACAAATGCAAGTCTGTGTGAAAAAAAAATCAAGAGTGCTTTCTTTAAACACAACTAAATTTTACAGCTCTCTTTGTGAGGAACGCGAATGCTTCCAAAAGATGCCATGAATATTAACTATAATCGTACCGAATTATACAGTAGCGTGAAAAACTGATAATAAAATGATGTAACATGCATAAGCTTTTTTTTTTTTAGAGTAACCACACATTAAACATAACAAATTAAATTTTTGGGATTACAAATTATCACATTACGTGTCGGTTAGGCCTATTCGTTTTCACATTCGAGCGACGAAAAAAGAAAGTGTGGTGGTAGTTATAAAAACCGAATACCAGATTTCAATAAATTCAAGTTACATGGCTCCTACATAGCGAAAAAAATGATTTTTCGATGTCTGTCCATCTATTTGTCTCTCGGTTCGTCACGCTTTTACAAGCACTCAAATAGAGGCCATACTGTTCAACGTATCTGCACCGAATTCTAGACATAACGTTTTAGTAACATAATATCTTTCGAATTTTATGTCCTTCGACACCTAAAAGCAAGGGTAATTTACTGAAGGATTAAAATTTAAAATAATTCAATTTTCTCAAATAAAAAAAAGCTATGACGATTTTATTTACTTTTGATAAATATATATTTTATTAACAAATCTCCACCACATATGAATAATTTTTCTGAAAAAATATATATGGTGTAATTTACTGTATGGTATGCGTTCTTTTTGCACAATTTTCTCAACCACATTTCATAAATAAACGTATCATTAATTACCTAACAATATGTCAACTCGTTGGAAGGAGTAGCTTAATCTTAGGGTGAGCTTTCCCCCGATGGTTTTCCCATTAACGCCTCAGGCAATTTTGTTCATATTTCGTAAAGAAATATTTCATTAATAAACTAACATAGAGCATAAATAGTTTATTCCGATAACATACAGAAGAAGTGGTTTTCTCAAGGGTTGATTTTTTTTGGACAATTGTCTCAGTTATTACTGAAATTTCTATTTTTACTGAAATTTGTTCTAATTTCAGTAAAAATATTTTCTGTAATAATCTTACAATATGGTATAACTCGCTTGTTCCGAAAAGAAAAATCCAAAAGAGATAGTTTACTTTGACAGTGAAATTTTTCCCGACGATTAGCTTAAAACTTACTCGATATACTGTCAAAATTACAGATAGAAGAGTTTACCTTTGGGGGTAAGCTTTTCCCGATGACCTTCCTAAAAACAACTCAGGAGAAGTTTGTTGTTCATATTTTATAAATACGTATTACATAAATAACCTAGCTATATGGTATAATTCCCTCATCCGGAAAATCTAGAAATGGTATATTACTTTTGACAGTAAGTTTTACTCTGCGATTTTCTCAAGAACGACTCAGGCGATTGTGTTCGTATTTCATAAATAAATGTTTTATGAAAACACTAACAATATAGCATTGCTCGTTTATACTGAAAAGATCCACAAGGGATAATTTATTCTTGGGGGTGACTTTTTGCATAATTTTCTCAGAAATTACTCAGACGCTTTTGCTTATAGTTCACATACAATTATATCCTTTATAATTCTAATATATGGATCAAGTTATTTCTATCGGAAATATGACCAATGGGTACTTTACTTTTGGGCCTGAAGTTTCTTCTAGCAAAGTTTTCCAAAACATTATTTTATTCGCAATTTCCCAAATAAATGTATCAATAACAGTTGCAGCCTAACATAAGTCAGTGCAGTGACGACGCCAGAGGGGGGGGCAAGGGGGGCGAGCGCCCCCCTAGTAGCTACTTCTGCCCCCCTGACTGCCACCTAGACTGCCCCCCCCAGACTCCTACAATCTTTAAACATTCTACATGTAGTATTTTATATCAGTATCATAACCAATCTCATTGTCAAATTGTAGTCTACTTTCCATGCATTTACTATGTGGCAGATTAGTCCTCAAGCTTTCTTTTTTGAGCGTCTGGGTATGCACGCATATTTCTGTTTTCAAATTTAGCGCCTTTTGATGTAAATTTTAGTTATACCTCTTTCTTATGATTTTTAATTATTGTGCCTAGCGAACAATAGTAGATTTGGTCGACTTGTTTTCTTCTCATTGGATCAATTTCGATTGGAAACAAAAGAAAGGTAAAACCAGTTACGTAACTTGTTTGTATTTATGCAGGTTTGAAGTTTTCAGTTTCATATTTTGTTTTATTTAAAGGTTCAGTACTTATTTTTTCTGAAACATTATTCTCGGCTTTCAATATTCAGAGGATGTGCTTATAACAGCTTAGTTTGCAACTACCAGGGCTTAATTTTTTGAAGGGGATAAAAAGTGTTGTGTTTTCCCTTCATGCAAATGATAATAATAAATTTATGGAATTAAATTGATTCCCAATGAAATGTATTGTCAGAGTGCTGATCTTTAGTTAGTAATTGGTTTATACTAGTGCTCCCTTACTTATTTTGTTTCAAAGTACTGACGTGACGTCTACCATATTGACTAGGAACTGCTGAAAAATTCGTAGCTCAACCCAGAAGGAATGCATGTGGAATGGTGAAGTTTTGCTTCTTCTACACTTACCCCGAGAGTCAATATACTACCTTGTACAGTGCTCCAGTTTTTGCAGAGAAGTTAAAAAATCTGAAGGTTTCCTCGCACCACTGTTCGTAGCACTACCCATATCAGATCTAAAATGACGTCCTTTCAAGTGTTATTTAAGTTTGGGAAATAAGTACACGTAATAGTTGAACGGAGCTAAATCTGTGGAATAAGAATGATGATCTAGACATTGAAATCCTAGATTATGCAATGTCAGTTGTGTTTGCAGGGGCTTGATGGACAGGTGTATTCTCCTGAAGGAACAGAATTTTTTTCTTTTCATTTTCCGCGGCGTTGAACTTGGAATTTTTCTTTCAGTTTTGTAAGTAATGTAGAGATTCTGGATTAAATATCTGACTGTTGCGGAGGTAGTCTATGAGTACGACTCCATACTTCTCCCAGAAGAATGTTGCAAACAGCTTCTCAACCTACTTCTGTGTCTTGAACTTCTTGGGGCAATGGAGAAATGAGTGCTACTACTCCATAGACTGTTGCTTAGATTCAGGATCATAGTGGTACAACCATATTTCATCTATGGTTACTACTTGTGAGCAAAATTGATCAGCATTACGGTCAAATTGAAAGAAGACTTCTCTTAATGCCGCCACTCTTTTATTCTCCTGACAGATATTTTGGGAACCCATTATGTCGAGAACTTGAGCATACCCAAGCCATTCTGAATTATGCTACCGACGAGTTCCAAAGAAATGCCCAGGATCTCTGACACAAGTTTTGCTAAGAAGGTAAAAACTGAGAAAGCGGGGTGCAGCCAGACCTCAGATTATAATAAGTATATCGTGAATTTACTATACACTTTAAAAACTATAAATAATAGCTTAAATTATTTTTGTCACTCAAAAACAAAATGTTATAACAGTTAGGATGTGGATGTTCGTGAAATTATCTATTTGGGTACACATAATCACTTCAGAGGCCTGAGAAACAATAAGAATTTCATTATTGATATGAAAATTTATTTATACATACAGAGATATGTTTTTCTAAACTACGGTTTCATTTTTCTACCTAGTACCTACACTCCTCGTACTCCTCGTATTTCAGCAGCTCGTCGTAAATTCTCTCTCTCTCTCTCTCGCTATATATATATATATATATATATATATATATATATATATATATATATATATATATATATATATATATATATATATATAATATATAGAGAGAGATACGTAGCATATAGTACTAGACGAATGTGTTACTTGTAGCATACGCAAAAGTAATTCAATTTATGTTTAGGCTTCAAAAGTTTCATTGAAAAATATTTCATGTGCAGACGTTACTTATTTGTTAGTTACAAATTTTACTTGTAATCATATAGGTCTAATATGAAAACAGAAACGAAATTACACAATGTAATGTAAAATAAGTCAAACGTAATAAATATGTTATTTTTGGTATGGCAAATAGCCCCTCCCCGAAAATGTATCTGCCCCTCCTTTGCCCCCCTAAGAACTTAAAGCTGGCGTCGTCACTGAGTCAGTGTAAAATATTCGAGCGAGAAAGTACAGTGCGTTTACTCCGTACCCTTTCTTAAATATATTTTTAAATGTTACACCTAATTACAATTTTCCGAACAAAATCGAAACTTCTTTTTAAATGTGCCTTGTTGTGGTCAAATGGTTCAAGTGCATTGGTTCTGGATTAGATTTCCAGTGAGAGCTAGTGTATCTTCATCCAAGAGATGAGACACGTCGGTGCAAAGAAGAAAGTGTTTAAATAAGCCTAACCAAGCTAATCAACAAAAGAAATAATACAATGTTACGAAATTATGGTAGAAACGTTGTTAATATTAGGTAGGTTCGACTGGAATGTCCAAACAATTGTCAATTCCAAAGGTCTTTGTTTTCGTCCGGCGGGAGCTCATGTGGTTCGGATTTCACGTTAATCAGTAGGTCCACGTCTCATATAGCCTCGCTGCTCAAAAGGACGCTAAACTCAAAATCACATCACACATCTTTGTTTTCGCCTTTGTTTTAGCTCATAAATGTCTCTGTTCATAAGCTCCTTAGTGGTTAGCGTACGCGCCTTTGGCGTGGAAGACCCGGCTTCGATTCCCGGCGAGAGCTCACGTGGTTCGCAGTCCACGTTAATCAGTAGGCCGACGTCTCATATAGCTTCGTTGCTGAACGAGACGTTAAACTCAAACTCAATGTCTTTATTCATAAATGTCTTTGTGTATGGTTTTTCATATACGTGGCATGGACATTAAATTTTGATTTCTACGCCATATGTATCTAATTACATACACATGGCAATCAACGTATTAAGAAATGTATAATAATAAGAATTATTATTATTATTATTATTATTATAATTATTATTATTATTATTATTATTATTATTATTATTATTATTATTATTAATAATAATAATAATAATAATAATAATAATAATAATAATAATAATAAACAGAAAACGATACGATCACTTACATAATTTATAAATATAAGTTAACATTTAATAAGCATATAACTGCAATGGAATTAAGTTGTTTTTCTCTCTCCCTGAACGCTACAGCCCTTATTGTTCTAACGCGTAGAAGAGAACTTGTGGCACCCACGATTTGGGGCGGTGTGTGGTCACAACTTGGTATCCATTTGTTGTTAGTCCTAGCTTTCTAGACGGATGCAGTTATTACCGGTAGAATATACAAGCAAATAGACTTTTGTATTACTATTAAAGTAAATAATTACACTCATTCCTTCAATGTGATACTTGTGGTTGCTTAACCGTATACAGACAACTGATCCATGGAAAAATCGTTAATAATAATAATAATAATAATAATAATAATAATAATAATAATAATAATAATAATAATAATAATAATAATAATAATAATAATAATAACAGGAACTCGACAAATATTCTTGCAAATAATAGGAAAAAGCTTGCGTCACACTGTTCACTTTGCTGGACACACCAGTGTGGCGCGTTATACCGATTGTGGCACACTCGAATATAGGGTATGTTTTTTTTTTATTTTATTTTATTTCTTACCCTTCAATTTAGAAATAAGGTTCGCGAGAATTTCATAAAAGAATAATATACTCAGAATTGTATATAGTAGTTTGTTTTATTCGAAATTACATACTTCCTGCAACTGTTTTTTGATTGAAATGATTTGAAATGAAATTTTTAAGTTTTACGTCCCACGATTATGCCGGATAGGCTAAAGGAGACAGTGATGATAAGAAATGAATGAAATGGTGGAATGAAAAAAGTGGGATAAAACGGGAGAACCTCGAGAAAATCCACACACACAGTGTTTGTCCAGCACAAGGTTCACTTGGCGCGAGTATAGATCGAACCAAGGACTCCATGCACCAAAGGTGAACGCTCTACCACTGAAACACCGTGGTCTCTGAAATTACTTATGGAACTACCGAGAACTATGCTGTAATATTTGAATGTGTTTCAAGCTTACAATAATTAGTTTAGTTAAATTCATTATTAACAATTAAATAATTGCATTCATTATTAACAGGTAAATGCTGCTGATGCAAAGACTTAAATCTAGCGATACCGCGAGCGTAAGTATTAAACAGAGGGATTTTAAAGGGCCCCCTGAGCTGGGGGCCCTGGGCTCCATTGGCTCCGCCCTTAATCCGCTAATGCCTATAGATTATAAATTAAAGGGGACGGGCTGGGTCCGTTCTAAAAGTTCCGGCCCGTGCAGACCTCTAGCTCCTGTGTATATGCTATCTGAAAATACAGTAGAGTTTCGCTTATCCGACATAAAACAGGCAGGCAGAACGCCGGATAATATGGATGTGTTAAGGAAAGACCTATAAAAAGTCAAACTATGATATAATTTTACACATTACGCATCTAATTATCATCTTTGCAAGAAACAAATATAATGCATTGACTCAGTGACGTATCCAGCGTGAGGTCCTGGAAGCTGTCCCTTACCAAACCTCAAGCACTTTTTAATAAGCCTACTTTTTCCCTTTTGAGTTTTTTTTTTTTATTTATGTCAGATTACTTTGAGTCAGTGTCCAAACTGTGGACAATGCGTTGTTGTTATAATTCTAACAAGTAACACTTCCCAAGTGTAACACTCCGATTTTGATAAAATTTGGCAGGTAGATACTATACATAAAATAAACAAATAAGTGCTTTTTTATTTTTTTTTGCTGAAAAACGGTTTTAGGGGGCAAAAGCCCTCACCCAAAATTTGAAAGTTGACGCTCGAAAGGCAAAAACAAGTAGACCAAAGTGAACGAAATTGTGAACAGATATTGCGGACATAAAATTAGAGAATACGTGTTTTGTATTTTCCTGGAAAAAACGGTTAGGTGGGGCACAGATCCCTCCAAACCTTTGATCATGAAATATCAAAAGTGCTAATAACAGTATGTCAGAAGTGCCTAAATTTACATGAAGAATTGGAACAAAACTTTGTGTTAGGACAATAAGCAAAAATAAACAAATTCTGCTTTTTTATTTCCTGCGAAAAAACGGTTTTAGAGCACAAAAGGTCCCCCGCATGAATTTTGAAATTTGACGCAAGAAAGGCAAGAAAAAATGTACCGAACTGAATGAAATTGTTCACAAATGTTGTAGAGGTAAGATGAGGAAATACGTGCTTCGTATTTTCCTGAAAAGAGAAAAAAACCTTTTGAGTGGACCGAGGTGTTGAGTGTCGGAAGGATTGGACCGAAGCGAATGAAATTGTCTGTAGATATTGGATATGAAAAATAAAGCCTCTCGTGTTTCACAAGTGTCTCCATCAGATTTCTTCAAATTTGGCAGACAACAACAAGCACAAACAGTATAGCGTATTTTGTAGTATTTCACGAGGCAACTTTAACCCTTACAATGTTTTTCCGCATAAACAAAAACACGTGCCGATTAATTTCCTGTTTGCTGTTGATGTGCCAAAATTGATAGGGACATCTTTAAAACACGATAGTCCTTATTTTACATACAGTCTATACAATATCTACACACAATTTCATTTGCTTCGGTCCACTCCTTCCTGCACTTTTACGGTAATATTAACTTTTTTTTGGAGGGGCTCTAGGCCCCAACACTGTTTTTTCATACAAATTAAAATGCATTTCATTTATTGTTTTGCAAATTGTCCCTATACGAAGTTTCGTTGCAATTCTCCATACTCTTTAGGAACTTCTGACGTATACATACTCATTTGCACTTTTGATATTTCCTAATCAACAGCTTAGAAGGTCCGTGCCCCACTCAATCCCTTTTTTTCAGGAAAATACGAAACACAATTACTTCAATTTACGTCTACAATATCTGTGCACGATTTCAAAATTTTGGGTGGGGAATTCTGCCCCCTAAAACCAATTTTTCGCAGAAAATAAACCCGTTTTTTTTTTTTTTTTTTTTTTTTTTTGCGTATTGTCCCTACACAATGTGTCGTTCCAATTCTTCATGTCCTTTAAGCACTTCTGACATACTGTTATTAGCACTTTTGATATTTCACGATCAAAGTTTTGGAGGGGTCTGTGTCCCACCGAAACGTTTTTTTTTTTTCCAGGAAAATACGGAACCCATATTCCCTCATTTTTCGTCTACAATATCTGTGCACAATTTCATTCATTTCGGTTCACTTCTACTTGCCTTTCGGGCGTCAACTTTCATCATTTTGGATGGGGGATTTTGTCCCCTAAAACAGGCATTCGTTTAGTTTTTGCGTATTGTCCATACACAAAGCGTCATCGGAATTCTTCGTCCTTTACACACATCAGACATATTGTTACTAGCACTTTTGATATTTCATGATCAAAGGTTTGGAGGGGTCTGCGTCCCACCTAACCGTTTTTTCCAGGAAAATACAAAACACGTATTCCTTCATTTTACGTCTGCCATATCTGTGCACAATTTCGTACACTTTGGTCCACTTGTTTTTGTCTTTCGGGCGTCAACTTTCAAAATTTTGGGTGAGTGCTTTTGCCCCCGGAAAACAGTTTTTCCGCAGAAAATAAAAAACATGTATTCGTTTATTTTATGTGTAGTATCTGCCTGTCAAATTTTATCAAAATCGGAGTGTTACACTTGGGAAGTGTTACTTGTAAGAATATACCGTAATGCCATTGATACCAGGTGGAATTAAAGAACAGTTTTAAATGGGATTACAATTTCATTTCCGGTCTGTTTATAACATTACTGTATTAGAACGATACACTCATTGCCATTTGCTATTTTTGTTATGTGATATACGTAGCAGACAGTTTTCCTTACATGTCTCTAGAAAATATTTTTTGATTTCGTGTGAGTTAGAATTAAGTTTGACCGGTTCATAAATGACAAGTAAGAAACGTTTAAGAGAAATACAGAACTGTTGCATTATTATTATTATTATTATTATTATTATTATTATTATTATTATTATTATTATTATTATTATTATTATTATTATTGATATTTTTGAAACATTAGAATTACGTGCTTACGAGGATTCGTGTCGGGTCCCCTCCGAAAAGAAAAGCTGGATATGTGCCTGCACTGAATGATAGACGTATGAGTCAAGGTATAGACGAGCGTGCTAGGCGATCGAGTCCGGAGCGTCAGAAACAGACTAAGACCACAACTTGCAGTTCTTCTTGCCGATTGATGCTGCTTTTTACCTGCTATGATATGTCGGATAATAATGTGAAATAAACGAAGGTCAAGACCATGGCGTATTGGTGTTTCATGCACCTAAACCTGTAAAATATTTGTGCCGAAAACATCTTTCACTCACTAGCTAAATTTGAGGGTATGATCGCTCATCTTGCCTTATAAATTATAGTCTTATAAAGAATATATATAGCATAATAAAAACCTTAAGACCAAATTCAATGATTTTCTATAGTTTTATTTTTTAATAACGGGAAACTTGTTTATTTCATCACGATAAATCATGTTTGATATTAAGATGTCTGTTTCTGACTATATATATTTTTCATACTTTATTGGAGACATTTTTTTTTTCAAGAAAAGAGGATGATAAAAAAAGCTATACAACACCATAAACTGAAAGCAATCGGTATTACTAATAGTACACTAATTCTAAATAAATACGTCATCAGAAGAAAAAAAAGTTATTTCCTAATTGTATTGTTTCAGTTTTATTAACATAAAAATTATACACTTTCTACAATGTTTTGTAAAGAAAAAAAATTGAACAGGACCGGATGGGATTCGATCTGGTGTCAAAACAGTATAAGAATTACTAGTCCGTCACTCTACCCACTTGACCACACAGATTTTCTTTTGTTGCCTATCTTTTTCTTAAGAAATAAATGCTCATGGCTATAGAGCATGTCACTTCCAAACTTAAGACAACAGTTTTTCTCTTTGTTTATATTTTCCGTATAACATCTTGCTTACAGAAGCTAATTTATATTTGGCAGACAATTTACACCCTAGATTTAAGCCAATAAATGCAATATTTTGCTCCAATTTCCAGTTCCTTGATTCAGTTGTTCTCCTACTAATCTTGTTATTCCCTCTGCAATCGTGCTGTGCTACTCCAAAAATTCCCTCGAAAACATTATTGCCAGTATACACAAAACCGAACATAATTTTGTTTTTTGCTTATATTTTTATTATTTTATTATATTTTTTGGAAATATCTCCTTAGATGGATTGCTTTCTATTATCTCCACGTACTAATAACTGAATTTTACCAGTAAACATATGGAAAATGGAATAATTGCGAAAAATTGTGAGTTACAGTATACGCGCAATATTTTTTGCGCATGGGAGTACAAACGAAAATTTCGGGTGCACATTTCTGTACAAACGAAGTACAAACGATTGCGATAATTAGTGATTGAATAGAACATGTTGGTGGGGGGGGGGTACCAGTTAAACAGCCCCAATTTGTTTTCGTTCTGGCGGCGCCCCTAATAGTGTACAAACGAAAATTTGGCCTGTACATTTCTGTACAAACAATGTACAAACGATTGCGGCAATTTGTGATTTAATTGGACATGGTAGGGGCTACCATTTAGGGGAACTCCCTCGAGAGGAATAACTCTACTTATTTATTGCAAAAAGCAGAATTTAAAAATTCGCATTCGTCCAAAGTTATCGTGTGAAGTAACAGCCGTTTGTATGTACGTACTAATATTGATAAGTTCCACTACGCGATCCCAATTAATAGTTCATATACCCGCGCCACACACACACACACTAGCATTTGTACACACGAAAGTATACCTGGTAGTATCCACACGCTTACGCCGGAAACTAGAAACAAACACACACACACACACACACACACACACAGGGACAGAGAGAGAGAAAGAGAATATCTTGTTGTACCTTTATACTGAATGCACCATTACTCACAAAATCAGTTAAAAAAGAAAAAAGAAAAAAGTTGTAAATGAAACTTTCAAAGATTGGTACCACTGCTGCGTGTCACACATGAGATTGTTCCATAATGATTGATTCGTAATATGATGTATATGGGTTTCTTAATGGTAGTATAACAAAATGCCTTCAAATTGACCACTAAATAAAAAGTGAAATTTATTTCTCAAATTTTGTAAAATCGAAGTCGGTGGGCATTATGGGAACAGTCTACAATAACAATATATGCAAATAAATATTAATATACTTCACGTTTTCCAGTGGGTGCAAGAAAGCTTCGAATAGTATTTGTTGCCAGAAGCATTAGCTGATGTAAATATATATATATCTTGTGTGTGTGGGTGCGTTATTATAATTAATTGTGCCATATTTAAAACATTTCATGTCGTCAGTAATAGTTTCCAAGTTGCAGTTTCCAAGTTGGAAAGAGTTTACTATTCATTAAAGAACAAAGAATTTGTGAGACTCATTCAAGTGTGTTTTCGTTCCAGAATATGTCTTATATTGTCTTGTGGTTCCTAGTTGGTTTACCGAAATGATAATAAGAAGAGTGATTGACTATTTTAACTGTTTGCAATATATATATATATATATATATATATATATATATATATATATATATATATATATATATATATATATAAATCCTAGACCCAGCAAACAACTTCTTAATATCTCGTTTTCTTCATATCGGGATTACCCGGTAATGAGAGGATTGCGTTTAAATATAAGATTCAGTCAAACCATATTCATCGCTTACCACAAGCTATCAGTACAGTTTAAAGAATAAAAAAAGCAACAAAAGAACTGTTAATTCTATTGATGAAAATTTAAGTAGAATTGTCAAATCGACTGACTGAAATTATAAATCATCTCTGGTGCATGGAGTCCAATATTCGATCTCACTTCGCGGCAAGTTGGATCTGTAGTGTCAAGTGCTATGTGAGTTAGTCTCAGGGTTATCCTATTTTGTCCAATTTCCTTCATTGCATCATTTCACTCATTCTCGTTATCACCGTCTCCTTTAGCGTGGATATCATAACCATGGGACATTAAAAAAATCAAATATTTTTTGTGAGATTCTAGATTGAAATAGTCCAGTAGCTTAAAAAAAAAGATGGGTATATCCTCTTCCGGCAAAATGTCTCAATTAATGTTGTTGATATTCATATATGCATAAAAATTAAATGTTAATTATTTTCGCCTCTAGACCGACCCTTTAAAAAAACTTTGGTATATGTTTGGAAATTCATAACATTTGAATAACATTTTGTGATTGCAAAAGGGTATCTTGAAAAATATATGTTGTGTTAAGGTATTTAAATTTCCAAGTTTACCCTAAAATTTTAGAAGATATCTTAGATAAAGCATTGAAAATGCGAGATTATACCATGTGGTTCATTTTAAAGTTATTTCAACGATGTAAATGTATAGTATATTAGGTTGTACAGGATTGGAAAATAACTACCAGCTATGGAGATATTGTAAGCGAGATATAGCTTTCACATTCTTGAGGAACATAAAACAGAAAAAAAAGAAAAAAAAGCTTACTTTACTATAGTGAAATACTTAATAAAAACCTATCATGGGAATACATCCATTAATGTAATGTGAAAGCATTTTAACATATTTCTTTCCGAAAGAGAGAAGAATCAGCATTACAGCTGTTATGGCATATTTCCCTACAATAATTCGTAAATATCGTTCTTAATTCATGAAGATCGTTACCCTCTGAGAATAGCCATAACTCTATAATTCAGTTTTGAAACCATCTTTCTTTCATAATTGAACGACATGCGTTTTCAATTCGCAACGAAGACTTAGGGTTTGGTTATTACCGTTTTTACACTGTAGCGATATATATTAAAATCATATGTGATTAATTTCAGCTACTTCTTGTTAAAGTTGAAGTATTGAAATGGATATGGAATATATTCTTGAAGCTTTTAATAGATTGTAGAAAACCGTTTCTGATTATGTCTTGCCGTCTTCACTCTGCAGTCATCAACAATAAAACTGGAAGTGATTGATTTCAGTTAATTCGATTTCAGTTGGGATATTAGACTGGAAGTGAAATACGAATGTGATTCAGAAAGTAATGCCTCCAAAGTGATATATTTATTTGTGTTTGACAGATACCACCGATACTGGTATCAGTGGATAGCTTGCAATGCCCGCTACAAATGGTGGTATCATTATTCAACATAGTCCCCATTACCGGCAACACAGTTGCGCCAACGCAATACAAGGTTTTACGTGCCGTCGATGAAGAATTCTGGTGGCTACTGGCGACACCATTGCCGAACTACTATTTCCACCTCCGCGTCACAACTGTAGTGTTGGCCCTTGAGGTGATCTTTAAGTTTGAGGAAGAGCCAGAAGTCACACTGCGCAAGATGCGGACTATACGCAGGATGAGGCAGAATATCAACAACACTTTGCCAGCAGATGGGATAACTTTGGGTGGAGAAGAGGACGTATGACGGTAGTCCATCGACTGACACTTCGTTCCCAGGTTGCAATGATGTATCCATGACTCGTCGCCGGCAATGGATGTTCCTGGGCGCGAAACCTTACACAGTCAGAAACTCAATGGCAGCCCGCTGTTTCAAACGATTTGTCAGCGCTGTATGTCATGGATTGCTCCATCATTCTGGAACGAGAAGAGGTAGAAAGATGAAATAAGTGGCATTGTATAGCTCAAACATCAGTACATTAATGGTAAATTGTTCAGAATGTTTGCATTAATATTGGCCGTGAAGTGGGCTTGGAGACATTACTTTCTGAATCATTCTCGCATATTCTTAAGACGCTTAAATGATTGCAGAAACCTGGTTCTCGCTATGTGCGTTATTGCTACCCTATAGCGATTAACGATAATTCCGGAAGTTGCCTGTTTTTGCCACTTGCGGTGATAGTACAGGAAAGGTTACATGACGCCAATTCTGGTTCTCTATTACCATTTTCGCTCTACACCAAGCAATGCAAGAAAACAACGGAAATGGTTTGTTTCTATCACTTTAGGCTGTTTGTATATCAACTCCATCAACGAAGTTGATTCCTAATGTTTAGCCCTCCACATCCTGGTCAAAATGTAAGGTGGCCGATTTAACAGTTCTTAAGAGTTTTCTTGTCTCCCAAACGGACAAACAGCGTGAATATGTAAATGAGTTTTGGTAAAGTAAAGTCCTTAAAGCTATAGAAATGAAACTAAATATCCTGTTTAGTCAATTCAAGATCAATCTTTAAAATATATATATATATATATATATATATATATATATATATATATATATATATATATATATATATATATATATATATATATATATATATATATATATATATATATATATATATATATATATTTTATATATATAAGCAATCAACACACAAATTATTTTCAAAACGTTTTTTTTTCTGTTGGTGCCTTATATATATATATATATATATATATATATATATATATATATTGTACTTTACAATAAACATCTTTCAGTTTAACACCCTACGAGTATGACATTCAGGCTGGGAGAGCTACATGATTAAGGCAAGTGAATAATGATGGAAAAATGGTGAAATAACGAAGTAGGAAGAAACTGGAGTACTCAGAGAAAACTCACGGACATGATCTTGTACAGTCCGCACAAAAAAAAACCTGCAACATGAGCATGCAAGTTTATTGTGAAACTACGCCTAACAGTGCAGGAACTCAACATAACGTCTAAGTGGCATGAATCACGCCAGGAGTAACCTCTTAACCACGAATCACGCGTCCTCCCCTGCACACTTATTTTGGAGCAAGAGACTTCGTCGTTTCACAGTAAACTTACATGCTCACGTTGCAGATTTTTTTTTGCTGCGGACTGTACACAACAAACTTATTTGCTCGCGAGCTCAACCAGGAAGCCCACGAACCAGATGTAAGCACTCTACCACGAAGTCACCGTCCTTCCCATTTTAGACTAAAATCATATTATTTAAACATATATGTACGTTATTTTATGTTTTAAAATTAACGTTTGGTTAGTCGACCGAAACCGTACGTCTAAAGCAGTCATTTCAAACCAGCCGATGCCGACCTTAAAAAAAAAAAAACTACAATTTGAAATTATATTAGATAGAAATACGTGTATAAAAGAAGTTGTTCACATCGACCTGTCGGAAAAGGTGCATATATTGAGACCTAGAGCTATCCAAAACCGTCGAAAAGCTAAATTTCTATACACGCTATTTCGAATTCAACAAAGTATTTAGTAGCGGCTCATACCAGTGTAAAATAAGTCGTACATACATACATCAAAAATGCTTATTTCATCAATGTGTAATACGTGCGCTAGTTATTTCCAACGGGGGATATTTCCTACACATAGTCCAAACAATTTTCTCAGATATGCTCTCATTTCAAGGTGGGTCCAAAATGGGTAAAATATAAGCCTTGAGAACAGTGGACGCAGAATGCTTAAGCAGGAAATCAAAAGTGTCACGGAGCCCCAGTCCCACTTTTCCTTGTATTCGGAATAACAAGTGCAGCGATGTACTTTGTTACAATATATATATATATATATATATATATATATATATATATATATATATATATATATATAAGCGTGAAATAAAACATCTCAGCACGTGTTACTTCAACACCCAGAATCGTGGTGCTAGTGGTTCTAAACACTTCCAACTTCCAGTTTAAACATAACCTATTCATTGCTGTCAAAGCTTGCATTTTGTCTACTTCGGACCCACCTTGAAATCAGAGCATATCTGAGAATACCGTCGGGAACATACTTGGGAATTCCACCCAGTAGGAATCTTTGCACACCCATTGTACATTGATGAAATATGCATTTTAGACTAAGTATGTATGGCTTCCTTTACGCTGATATGGATCGCCACTTCACGAATTCTTGAATTCGAAATAGCATGTGTTGAAGTTTAGCTTTTCTACAATTTCGGACCACCCTAGCTCTGAAACTGTGCAAATTTCTCACATTGTCGGTGTAGTTCATGAACACCCTATATATATACAGGGTGTTAATGAACTACACCGACAAATTGTAAGAGGTGATTCTTCACATCAAAATAATAGAAAAAAAAGTTCATATGGACCTGTGGGAAAAAGTGCATAGTTTCACAGCTAGGGTTGTCCAAAATCGCGAGAAAATCAAATTTCGAGAGGCACGCTTCATGAATGATCAATGGGTGTACAGAGTATTCCGTGCAGGGTGAAATTCCCAGGTATGCCATCAACCGAATTTTGATATAGGGTCTATGCTCTGATGTTATGATTGGTCCAAATGAATCAAACAATAAATCTTGATAGCAGTGAACACGGAATCCTTTGGAGCGGTGACGAAAGTGTTAAGGATCGTGAGCAGCACGTTCTCTCGTACTCGGGAAAACGCATGCTGCGTTGTTTTCTTTCACGCTTGTAAGTGAAGAAAACGTGAAATATACCTTGACGAAATGTTTCGCATCACACGTTATTCTGAACACAAAAGAACATGGAGATGCCATTTTCTAACACTTTGGACTTCTCTCCAAAGCATTGGGTGTTCACTGTTGTCAAGGCTTACCTTTTGTCTACCTTGGACCCCCCCCCCCTTGAAATCAGGATGTATCTGAAAAATCTATTGAGAGCATGTCTGAGACACTTTTGGATTGCGTATGCGTGGCTTCCTTGACGCTGATAACTACCACCGTCCACAGTTTCTGGAATTCGAAATAGGGGCTGTTGAAATTTAGCTTTCTCACGATTTTGGACAACCATAAGCCATAGCCCTGAAACTACGCACTTTTCGCCATAGGTTCATATGAAATTTTTCTCTTATTTTGATGTGACAATCACCTCTTACAGTTTGTCGGTGTAGTTCATTAACACTCTCTCTCTCTCTCTCTCTCTCTCTCTCTCTATATATATATATATATATATATATATATATATATATATATATATATATATATATATATATATATATATATATATATATGTGTGTGTGTGTGTGTGTGTGTGAAGGGTGTTTCAAAACAACGCCGGCAACGTTTCAGAAGTGATTCCTGGCACCAAGATAAGACAAAAAGTATAGACCAACCTGGGTGTTCAAGTACTTCCTTTTGGAGTTACAGGCTGCCGGAAACTTGAAAAAGTGAACTTTAAAGGCCCAAAGCTCCAAAAATATATGACATATCGTAGTCGGGTCAACACTTCACTTAGGAAATAATATGTGACCATTCTAAAAGTATATGCTTCAGAATCCTAAGGTACTCATGCAACATTTTTTTTTACACTCGTAGAGAGAGTTTGGCTATAGGCATATAATTTGAAGTACCCACCAACTACATCTGTAAAAATTGTTGCGGAAGTACCGCAGGATCCTGAAACTTGGATATTTAGATAGGATACACACTAGTTTCTAAATGAAGTCTTGACACGACTACGGTAGGTCCCATATTATTGGAGCCAAGGACATTTAAAGTTCATTTTTTGAAGCTTCCGGCAGCCTATAATTTTCAAAAGGAAGAATTTGTGCACCCATGTTGGTCAATACTTTTTGCCTTATCTTAGTGTCGTCAGGAATCACCTCCCAAAAGTTGTCGGTGTTGTTATGAAATACCCTTCACACACATATATACTGACACGTATTATTCCTGATTACGTATTGTTTTTGATTTAAGCATTTTTTTTCTTAATTTACTACCTCCTACTTTAGTATAAAACAACCTTGTTGAGGCGAAAAAAAAAAAGAAAACGAAATAAACAATACGAAAAATGTGACCTTAAAATGATTAAATTTAATTTCATGTAAGCACTCCTGTCTTCCTATGCTTCCCCGTAAACATGGTAAAGCTCTTTGAGGAAAAATAAAATTCCAAGACGTTGGAAAGGGAAGCTACGAAAGAAAATGGAAATGCAAATTGGAACTCGCTACCAAAAAGGGCGTACATATTTATTCCCTAAATAAATTTTACTGAATACGTTGATATTACAAAACGCTGTGTTTCATAATAACTTACTACTATTCCCTGCTGTTCCCGTTACCTATGTAAGATAATGCTCCGTTTCTTAGTAACACCAGATGTACTTAATTACTGGAGTGGCCTCTCGGTATATATAGGTAAAAGTCCTTTTTTATATATATACGTTGTTGAAATGTTAACTATCCTTTCCAGCCGAGAGGTTGCAAAACATACGCACTTGCCACGTTTAATAAATGCGTACCACAAGTATTAAATTGCTGAGTTTCGCGTAGGGAACACAGTGTAACATATGCTTCTGTACACACTCGGTAATACACGTGAAAACAGCAAAATAACAAAACAAATGTAAACACGAGAATATTTAATGTTCTGCTATATTTGCTTCTTTAGTAATTAATGTCCTACTAACTTTGTCTTCATGGGACAATTATAAATGTAGCCTAATGAAACACCAACAATTACAGTAATAGGCCATTAAATATTAATTTAATTTTGGTAAAATTTAGTGTTAATTAGAACTTTACATTTCAATAGTCAAGTACTTTAGTGATCAAAATTAGAATGATACTCCTACTACACATATTCCATTGTATCATTTGCAACTTGGAAAATAAGTAATTGTTACGCGTTTGAGCTCTGTTTATGTACAATAGACAAATTATTTTAATTCAGGAGTTCCATTAGACAAATTTATGAATTAGTAGTTAAAGTACACTTTATATGCCTAGATCTGTAGCACCTATCATGCCTAGGTAGTATCCCAAAGAGAAAGAAATTAAATATTCCATTCGATATTAAAATGTTGGAAAAGTTTATAAGTTTGTCTACGTTTATATGTTTGTGGCCAATCCTTTCGACAGTGAATTCTCGGGAACCATAGGCTCTAGAAATATGTCGTTTTCAGTGATCGATTGCGAATTTTGTGTGGATTGTTCAGTTCTAATTGATATTAAAAATGACCGTTGTTTCTTTGTTAATATTTTTACGTGTACGCTGCAAGTGTTGGAATTGAATATATATATAACCTACGAGTTATGCATTCCAACACCACTTATTTGTATACAGGAATTAAATGTCAGTCTTCCAAAAGTCCTGCAATAAAGTAAAAAGTTGTAACTTTGTAATCATTTATTGTATTTGTACAAAACATTTTGTGGACTTGTTAGAAAGTCTGAAATTTTGTTTCCAAGCATTTTTTCAACGCCAAACCTCCAGTTGAGCACCATTTAAGTCCAAACATTGCTGAAGTCTTTTCGGGAATCCAAGAATGGCATTTCGACGTGCTTCATTCGTAATACTCCCAATCACATCACGTACCTTCTTCCGGAGCTCCTGAACATCTTTCGGTTTTTGCTTGTAATCTTCTGTATAATTTTCTTGCAAACGATATTGTGTAGCGTTGTCATTGGCACCCGCAGCTTCAAGGAACTGCGTTTCAACATTTTTTTTGAACTTCGCAACACCCATTCCTCCACGGACTGAATCACATCAATACTGGTTGTTGGTCTTCCGCTACGTGGCAAGTCCAAGACATTTCCAGTAGCTAGGAACTTATCGTACCATATCTTGATACTTGAATCTGCAGTTGGTTGCTTCTGATATTTTTGTCGGAATTTTCTTCTCACCAAAACATAGATTTTAACTCTTTAAACCATGCCACGCACTGCGCTTTCTCTTGAGTAGACACCATCTTTGTCACGTGATTTGCGGTTATGACGTCAACGTTTACATCCGCTCATTGTTGCCAACAAAAATTCTAACATTTCCACTAAACATTGCAAACAAAATACAAAATTGTAAGTAGTACTTTCAAAGTTATAGCTTTTTACTTTTTTGCAGGACTTTTGGAAGACTCTGTATATATATATATATATATATATATATATATATATATATATATATATATATATATTAGGGATGGCCAAAATTTTTCGGTTCCGGATATCCCGGATCCGGATCTCGGATCCGAATCTCAGATCCGGATTTCGGATTCGAATCTCAGATCTTGATTCGTATCCAAGCCTACATCTGAAATTGTGATGATAAAATTGAATATCTAAAATTCGTTAAAACTTTTATCGGATTCACTGATATAGTAGGTTGCTGTGCTTTTAAATATTTCCATAACACGTTTGTGCTACCTTTGTTCTTTATTTTATTTTAACCTTGCAATATTTACATGTTGCACTGTCTGTCGAAGTCTCTTTAGTAAAATGTTTCCAAGTTTGATTTCTTCCCATTTCAGAGTATAGTGAACTCTCTGAAAACTGATGTAAATGGTAACAAATTCTTCTGTTTAGCTCCTCTTCGAAACTTAATGTTAGCTTCACATTGAAAATATTTATTATATTCTTAGAAAATAAACTTTCTTCTTTTCTCATATACAAATGAAATATCTTTTATATAAGGTCCTTCTAATCGCAGGAATACTAGACAAAACAAACTCTTTATTAATAGTAGTTTCTGACTCACTAGAGTCCAACCATCAACAAATGTAATAATGAATATCTTTCACTTTGAAGGTATATACAACAAAAAATATAGACTGGTTGGCGTTGAACAACAGTAGATTTTTAAACATGCACACGATAATTTCAGGAGAGCGATATGGTTGTGTTCGTTGTATGACTTTATTACCTAACTTATGGCTTGCCCTTCTGAGGTCGGGAGTTTATTGAAGGAGAAAATATAAGAGATATTTCTGTTATTTTTTCTTCACCCTCCAGGTTTCTTTAATCATACATTGCAGGACGTAACCAAAGCATATCCATGCATCGTATCATTGAAGCGTTTTGTGTTTTGTATATTTAAGTGTTCAAAGATATTTAACATATCCGCATTTGTTCATGTGATCTCAGGTTCTTCAATTCTCGGTGGGAACATACATGAGAAAATTGAAAGCAGAAACAATATGAAAATAGTATTTAAAAGTCAGGAAATTGATATTGAAACTTTAGCTATCTATTGAGACCGTAAGGATGTAGTTAAATTAACCCACACGTTTCGTGAAGATATATTACGTCGTTATTGTTTATTTACTACAAGCTACCAGATACATCATCAGAGGCCACTTTACACTGTAGTAATCAACAGATGAAAACAACATTGGAAAAGGAATGCAAGGAAGGGCTCCAGAGTCTTAGATCAAGGTACTAACCAGCATTTGCCCAGTATAACTGAGGAACAACCCTGGAAAATCCTCAGTCAGGATGGCTGGTCTCCGAATTCGAAACCGGTATTATCCAATTGTGAAGCAAGAATCCTAACAAGTAGCCTGACCTCGCTCCGTATTATTATTATTATTATTATTATTATTATTATTATTATTATTATTATTATTATTATTATTATTATTATTATTATTATTATTTAATTAACGTTATGTTTTAAAATTAGTGCAAATGAAACCCTACTTTCTTTGTTGCTGATGTTATAGTTAATAAGCCTACATGAGACATCAGTCCCCCATCAAGAAATAATACTAGAACTTGAATTCAGGAAGCAGGGGTGAAGATATTAATGAGGATGAGGAAACTATCTACGATGCAAAAACTGAGTAATTATGACTCTGTCACAGATATATTCATTTAAATATATCAATTAATATTTATCTGATACAGTACACTCTTACTTTCTATAGTGGCAGGAAAATGGTCCGCTTTTGTAAACGAACACACTAAGCACGTGCGTATAGGCGCAATGTCCGTGCAAAGAAACAAAGGTAAAAGTAGAAAAAAATAGGGAAAGCGAGGAGAATATGATAAACCGCCCTTCAACTTAAAAAAAAAAACAAGAACAAAAACTAAAAATAACTAAACTTAGAGCTACGAAAGACGCGAGGCGAATTTTATTGAAAAGATTGTCTTTCCTCAGTGATTAGTTGTGCTGACTATGAACATGAATTAAAAAAAGAAAACAAGAAGCTGGCTCTGAGTTTCGCAAACTAGTTGAAAAGAAAATATTGGATAACATTTAATAATAAAGAAGGCATTTATGATAATTAAAACAAACTAAACTTTTGACACGACAGTCCTTTGGTTCCTACCAGCGGCGTTACGTTCAAAGTGGGGATGGGTAGTCAACGCATCGACACCAGAAGCCCCTAATGCCGGCTTTCTAGACTGGAGTCCGCTACTTCTTACTTAAGATAACTCCCCAATTGTCCTCACGATGCTGGGTCAACATCGAAATTGTTGAGTGCCTCTCCGGAAATTGCACCCATGACCACGGGCACCGAAGGCACGCTTTCCGTCTTCTATAGACTAAAAGCTATAGTTACCCATATTATCATATACAGAAATAAATTCTGATTCTCTAATAGCTGCTGATGGTGATAGTCAAGGTTCACCGAAGCATGATCCCAAACCCAAACTGAGATATTGATGTCACTGGAACGCCTGAAAACTCATTGTGGGTAAGTGAATTGCCCACCTGTCAGGATGAAGGGCGATGGTGATGTGAAATGCGGAGCTCTCAGAGGTACTACTTATGATAATTGGATTTATAATAATCTATGTTGTCATAAACCCTCTTGAAGAACATAACTGTTAATCTTATCTTTGAAAATGCTACATAAGGAGTTTTATTGCTATCATTAGGTTGCATTAGGAATTATAGGGTTTATTTTAACGCTTGACTGTTACATCTCTTCTGATTTACGAATATTTAAATCGCGATTATCCCCTTAAGGTCAATTAGTGATGTTTTAAATCCTTTCGAACCAACCTTATATATGGTTAGTCCTGTTATATAGGAATAATTGAGACCAGAAGCAGTCTACAGGCTAAGTCCAAAAGAATCTTGGCCGATCTCCTGATAAACCACGTCTTTCAGCAAGGTGAATTGTGGCAATCCGATACCCACATGAGGAAATCTTCGGTTCAGTGTGAAAGATTCCATACGAACCAGCACCCTAATCAGTGAAATGTGCTTTGCTAATTTTTATTCAATGTGAAAGAACCTAACTTTATTGCTAAAAAAAGAAAAGGCATTTATTTCAAATAAGTTGCCATTACAGTTTTCGTATTTGAACACAACACTCATGAAAAGTCACGTTAAAGCGCGACTTGCCCCTGAAAAATAATATTTATCTGGACTCAAAAGATAAGTTCGTATTATATAAATCATATATGACGGAAGGTTTTAATTGTCGAGAAACCTTCAAATCAATTAACACACGCCCAACGGAGATCGGATCATTTTTGACCCATAAATATATGTTTTCCCTATTTCTTCTCCCTTTTTACGTTCATCCGTATAGGTATGCTTCTTTTAACCTACGTACCATGCAATATCATTTCTATTGCCCTAGTGTCCTCTATTTGTCAACTACAAATAAACAATTCTTTGTCTATCCCTTGAATGACCCTGTCTTCGCTGTTTTAAGTGAAGGATATTTTATTGGCTTTTCTACTTCACACCCTCCAATTTATTGCCATCTTTCTCACTCTGCATGATCACTTCCATTCCTTACTCATTCTGTTAGCATGCTTGAACGTATCATCAGTCTTGCCAGGTGGCAAAACGTCCCACAAAACGGTAAGTTCATATCGGTGGCTGGAATGCGGGATATTTAGTTCCAAATGTACCAATGGAACCGCATAGTACAACACACACACACACACACACACACACATATATATATATATATATATATATATATATATATATATATATATATATATATAGGTGCGTATGTGTGCATTTTTTATTTGCGTGAAACATTGAATCATTCTGGAAAATTTCATGTCTACGGACGGGAAATTTCCCTTCACTAACTGGAAACACTGCCTGTCAGGGTAAATATCAAACTTGGGTTAGTAGTATATATTTTGATAAATAGGCAAAGACCAACAGTGACGGGTCCAGCCTGGGTCGGGGAGCTTAGCTTCCCAGATTTTAAGTAGCAAAAAATAATTGAAGATATTAATATTTTTGAAAGTTTATAGTAACTTATAATAGTCTGGGTTTTGGCTGCCTCCGCCCTTTTTACCTTCTAGATCCGCCACTGAAGACCAATATGCTCATTACTAATATCAAGCTTTAAATTAATTGGAAATCTAGTAATAATACTACTGTTTTCCTTAAAATACAATTAAAATAATAATGTGTGAAAACTGGCCATATCTTCATCGTAAGAGTTATGTCCAGTATCTTCGCTGGGCGAGTGTTAATAAATAATCTGAAGAAGGTTAATTGCAGTAGACACATTAAGATGACAGACTACACGAAGTGCACTAAAAATGCAGAAGTTTAATGTATGAGTGTAGAAAAGAATAAATATCTTTATTGCAGCCATCATTATTCATTATTAATTAGATAATTTAATGTATTCTTAATACATGATATCACAAACTGATTGAAACCACACTATGATGCATCGATGTGCTACAATTTAAGCTTAGCTACGATTTTATATTTTACCCCAGTTGATCTAGATAAAACCAAAGAGTAACACAAAACTTTATTAAAGTGTAATATGTGAACAAAATATGTCTATACATTAATCATGTTACATAAAATAATCCACACTAAAAATTATCCATCAAACAGCGTCATTGATATATGCATTTTCAATTGATGGACTTGAGCAACTTTTTTCGACTCCTAGGCTATATGAAGCGGAACCACTTGCTAGAGTGGAATCCAAACCACTACTTGCGTTTGTAGTGGAGGGAAGCACTCCAACATGAATGGAATTCACAACCAAACACAGAGATCCCTCGTGGTTATATGATTAGCATATACGTCTTGGGCGCGAGAGTTTCGGGTTCGATTCTTTGCTCGTGTGCTTGGAGTCCCACGTTAAGGTGTAACTCCACGTATGTTGTAATCTCCTACTGACAGAGATATTAAACTCAAATCCAATCATAACCAAACGCATTGGTCAATTGACGCCAAAGATGAATTATTCAAGAGTCATGAATACTTTAATTCATTGTTGTATCCTATGAAACGTTTTCAGTGTATTAATTCTTTTTTTTTTACTTAACGAAACTGCCACTGAAGTCAAAAAATATATATACAGGTTTGTTGTATGTTAAGAACAATAATACTGATATTCATTTCTTTCAACTGAAAATGTAATCTTGAAATCTAATGTATGATTACGAATTACCCATTTATTCAAACTACGAGGATGGATCAAAACGTAATGCCCCTTGTGGCAGCAAAAATGTATTAATGAGGGTCAAAGGTATTACATGTCATAGTCTGAACTGTCCTCTACAGAAAACTACTATTCAACATAGTATCTATAATGTTGAACATATATGCGCCATTGTCGAACCCAGACATCAAAAACATATTGGAAAAATTCAAGGCTTTGTTTCTTGATCCATGATTTTAAAGCTGTTTTAAATTCATTGTTGAACATTAGCACAAACGTTGTGATATCCGAGGTCGGCAATTATTCCTTGGACAGATCCATATGATACATTCAATCATCAACAACATTCTGAACTGTAATGCGCTTGTCTCCTCGGATCAATTCATCGGCACTTATCCACTTACATCTGTGACTGATGATGTCGATCGGACACTTCTTGATTTGTTTGCAGTTTCTGTTTCTTTGTCTCTCAACTTATTCACCCAGCGCTGCACATTGCTGATGTCCATGTTCATTATAATGTCCCCGTAAACATGTTTCAAGTGATTACGGATTTCCTTAGGTGGACAACCTTCTTTTGCCACAAATTCAATGACGGCTCTTTTTTTTAGTTTTAGATTCATGGTTCTAGTCAGTCAATCTGAAAGATAAAAGACTGCATTAGTAAAGTAAGATTACTTCTATATTATCATGCAGTGGTAGTTCAATTGCTTTAATAGAAATAAAATTATAGTGACAGAGGCATTACATTTTGATCCACCCTCGTATATCGTGTAAATGAATAATTCTAAACAGTGATTATTTCAGAGAGTGGCCCTGAGAGAACATTTTGTCCCCGAGGTAAGGAAATTTCCATGAGAATTTCTCAGTTTCAGCTCAACGAATGCCATCAGTATTTTTATAGCTCTAGTTTAATCCTCTGTTTAATTCGAATTCAACTCTGAGGGAAATCTCATAAAAACATCACTCATTCTATAAGCTAAAAAAAGAAAAAGATATGAAACAATTCTTTGTCGATCAATAATTTAACACATATTCATTTTTGAGAGACATCAGCATTCTCATTTTTGTAGTCTAGGATTGAATTAGGAATTAAATTTGTGGGCTTTCTGCATTTATGGCCATTTAGCCCGTCACGTATGAGTCATGACGTCTCTCGGCGAGCGCACTAACTGGAGAAAAGCAAGAAGGAAGTGGCCAGAGAGCTGTATGTTAGATACCATCCTAGCATTTGCCTGGTGTGAATGGGGAAAACTCATGAAAAAAACTCACTCAGGAAGGCTAGCCTGTAAAAGCTGTCACACATTTTCAATCGAGTGTCCCCATCGGGAATCGTACCCGGGACCGCTCGCACCAAATACTAGAGCGTAAGCGGCTACGCTCTGTGAGAACACCATATTTTATGGTTGTTAATTTCTGTTTCTAATTGTTACAAAGGACACGATATCAGGGTGTGCTTACCACTAGAGCAAATAAAGCACTTGATGGCTTGGTTATCATAAGAGACTCCCAGTCCCACGTAATAACTTTGCACAATCAATTGCGATTAAATATGTTTCTGAAGTTTTAATTGCACTATACCAACACTCCTATCAATAAACGAGGGAAAGAAAAGGCTCCAATGTCGTCGTTCAGTTTTAATAAATTGGCCGTATTTACTAAGGGTTTTTCCAATAAATTCAAGGAAAGCTGAATAGGAAATTTGTAAACATGAATAACTTCAATATTAGTGTTAGTCTGCATATTAGGTACTACGCTCACCGTGTTGCTTATGTGTTTCAATTTCACATTCGGTGACGCACTACGAAGAAATTGTTCAAAATCTTATGCATTAGAGAAAAGTAGATAAATTGCGTTTTTTTTTCTTTCTTTTTTTGTGGTTCAACTGAAACGCGCTGGTTTTAGCAAAAATACTCGGGAATACCGCAATCAACCATTGATAAGTTTGATTAAATTTGCCAATCTTATTTTCGCTTGTTAGCTCCTAGACGTCTATCCATATTCACAAAAAACGTACCCACTTCAGTTGGAATTCACTTGTTTTGGTACTTGTTTTGTTTCCTTTCCGAATTGGGCCTTTTTTTTCTAAATCCCCATGTGTTTCACATCATTCAGCTTACTATCGTTATCGAAATTCAATTGTCCTTACTGCATTTTATGTGAGACGTGGTTGAGAACTTTGCCAAGAAATTGGTGTAAATATTTTGCAGTATGTATTAAATCTACTTATCACTCACATCTAGCTGTTTTCTACGTTCTTCATCTCTTACTTTTTTTAAAGTGATAAAAACTAATTGAAAATGAAACGGAGTTTTATCTTACAAGAATCAAAATGGTATGTTTCATTAATACACAGACACTGACGGGTCATAGTCTGGGAGGCATACAATTTAGGAAGGAAACCCCCTAGCCACTTGTGGTTGCGGATATTCTTTTCAGGACCAAGGCTAAGTGAAAAGAGAACCTACACTTTTATTGGGGAATCCATACCACAAAATACGTTCAAATTTCATATAATCATATATAACGGAAATCGAATCCGGAACACCGTGCACAAAAGGTGAGCGTGATAGCTTCTAAACCAGTGTATCAATGTTAATTTTGTTATCGTTGCTGGAAGATCATTGTGGTTGTCAAGTTGATGTTTATACTTATTATGTCATCGCGTTGTGTCTTTATTGACTGTTTGGTTGAGATTTAATGGGGATTTCCGAGGATATTTGTCTCAGTTAAAATTTTGTATATTGAGAACTGGAGTAGACAATTTTAGTTAGCAAGACGCGCATTTTATAATAATACTACTAAAATATCTATTACGTTATTTGATAAATGACGCTATATTTTTATTCGAACTAATTCGCCATTCCACCAATTCTTCCATCATCATTCATTAGCCTTAATGATCGTCTCCCTTAGCCTAAAGGGTATGATCATAGGACATTAAACTGAAATACTTCATTTTTCGTTTCGAATGAATTTGTAAGTTCTGTCGTAATTGAAGTGTGTGGGAGGAGGACGTGTATGTGTGTACACGCTTTGCTAAGAACTTGAGAAACTTACAGGTTGGATTATGGAAGTTATGTTGAACCTTAAAACCCAACATTTGATAGATGAAAACTTTTCTCATCAAGAAAAAAAATATATATATATACAATTCATCTGCGCACTTTTAGTGTGACAGATCGAATGGGAAAAAAGAGCCACTGAATGTTGTGGCACGAAATTTATACTATGTTTTTATGTGCACAGACTACAGATATTTCATTTATTTTATCTAATTTAGATCGTTGGAAGATCACACTAACGCGGGGCGTCAACCGAGTTCTAATTTATCCCCAAAATTCCGAACTTAGCATACTTTTGTACACTTTCTCAATAAAACTATACTTGTTTGACAGGAAGATGATTGATGCGGCATGACAATTTGATCTTACACTTTATTTGAACTCTTTCTCTTATAAGAACAATCTAATTGTATATTTTTTTCCTGAATATATAGATGGAAGTATTTCACAATTATTTATCGTCTTTTCGGGTGTAGAATAATATCTGTTCAATACTACATAGACGTAGTAGCTTGTATTATTAGACCCTCCAATAAAAACTTGGACCCCTAACAACAAAATATTATAGGCTTGCGTCTGCCTTCTCTTCGCGTGTTGATGTTTATCATCTCTTTTTCCGGCACTGGGACCACGTAAGAAGTGAACCAGTAGTTTAAAATCGAATCCGAACCAACCGTAATGCGTTCAATGTTTTCTCACGTAGAACTGAACAAAAGACCACCTTTACACTAGTACTTAGGATAATAGAGATGGCTTTGAACCAATGTTCAAAGATCCCACTACGGAAAGGCGAGAGAAAGAGCAAATCTTACCGTTATGTATTTATATGTTTTTGTTTTGACTATAAAATAAAAAAAAGAAAAACCTTCAGTAGCGACTTCAGGTATATATTGAACATTTGGTTTAGTTATAAAAATGAATTAAAACCGCTAAGAAAGTTGGATTTAATATGGCCGATGCACGAATAAAATATGATTCCATTTTTATGTATCATTGGACGGACGGTCAGTCACAATCATAAATTATACTATAAGTATATATATATATATATATATATATATTAGTTGCTTTAGAAGAAGTAGACCAATTGCAATGCAGCATATTTTGACAGAGAACATAAGCGTTGACCCGAAGGAAACATTGAGGGAGTCAGTTACTGTAAATCAGCAAAAGCGAATTAATATGTGTAAAACTGGTTAGTTGAAAACCAACTAATCTTAATATCGGTGAATTACGTCCTTACTCTTTCTTGGACAGAATAATAGATTACCCCTTCTCTCTGTTCTTTGACTCGTTCTCCCCTCATTTTATGTTCGTTCCCGTTTCTAAGTCGTAACGATAAACTGCTGATACGTAGTTTCTGACAGTGTAGTTGCAACTCTGACATTTAGCATTTGTTTTTTGTTGTTCTTGTTATTGTTATTGTTGTTCTCTCTGTACAATGATGCATGTTTCAAGTTTACACAATTACCACTGTTCACCCGGAAATAACTAAATTTGAAGCACTTCATTAAAGCAGACTCCTCTTTCAGAAAATTAAAACAATTAATTTTCGCAATAGCATTCCTGTATCAAAATAATGGATAAACTAAAATGTCGGAACAACAAAAAAATGTTTAATATTGTCTTTATAAACGAAAAGCAAGGGAGTCGTTATAACATATATGTTAATAAATCAACGCCAATGTTTACTATTCGCCAATGTATAATTAAAGCTAGGAGTAGGGAAAAAAATGGAAGAATGATTCCTCTTCCGTTCTGTTAATAAACAGTTCTAAAAAAAAAAAAAAAAGTCATTTGGTTCAATGTTTCTTCCAGACATATTATTTAGTAGGCACTGCCCCCCGGAGCTCTGAAAGTGCCTCCCGGAGGAAACCAAAATAATAAGTCTATAATATAATAATAAGTAGAATAGTACCGTTTGAAAATAATATGAGTCTTCCGAATAACGTATGGTGAAAAAAATGCACAAAATTATAATCCGTTTGCCAAACTGAACATCCGCAATTTTATTGTGTTCTCTGATTGTTAAACAAGAATGACATCTTCACTTTAATGTATATACAAACACATTTACACCAATTCTGCTGGCCTTACGACAATTGCGGGGAACGTTTTACATGGGTGACGCGAAACACGATATATCAACTTCATTCAAGCATGTACGGATTCGTCGAATAAGACCTGCAACGCATGTTGCATGATAATTATTGACATACACTTGCATCTTTAAATTTGCCCAAAAGTCCTCAATAGGCCGAAGTTGAGGAACATTACGAGAATTTTGATCTTTGGGTATGTAGCGTATGCCATGACTGCAAGACTTGCTGTAGCGTAGTGGCAGCCTAAATCTGGCCAAAACACCACATTGTCTCCACGATTATACGTGTTGATAAATTGTTTAACTTTCGGCAGACAGAACTTCACATAAGGTTCAGAGTTTAGGGCAAGACCGGTGGTGAAAATCTGCGGTGCTTTTTACTCGTCGCAAGCCATAGCAACACATTTTGTGGATATTTTGATTTCGGAGGAAAACGCACTGAATCAGGCATATAACCAGTTCCTAGATCGTAGTACGATTTTGGCTGCCACTCGTGATCGTCTAATGTAAAATAGGTCCCATCGTCCATCATGCAGAGTACATCATTTTTAGCAGTGAACGCTTTGGTGACCAGAGTTCTTAAACGTTGTATCTGAATCACAGTTTGTTGTTCCCTAACCTTCGGCATAGTTTCCCATTTACGTCTGGTAATTCCCATTTTCTGTAAAGTACCCTTCACTGTATTTTTATCCAGTGAAATTTCCTTACAAGTTCTTGGTACGATTTTGCCACCTTACTGCAGTAGCTCGTCGAAGTTGTCTCAACGCCTTGAGATCACTTAAAGTCGATTTCCGGTACTGCCGACCATATTTTCCACGTCCATACCCTTCTCTACTTTCGAGACAATATTATACACCGTTCGCCTTGAATATCCCACATTCTGGAAGCGTTCACAAGGCCTGACTTTTTAACATTCGGATTGCCTTTTCAATATTACACGATTATTTTACGACGCTGTTCCTCATTTAGCGCCAAACTCATTTCGTTGTGCGTCATTCTTCTCCTGCACTTGCTAATGCACAACAGATACACTAATCTTCATGCATAGCTCATATCATGTGCCACGGTCCACTGTTGCCAGGGAATGCAGTGTTGCAAATTTTGTACAATTATTTTTTTCACCATACGCTACTAATCCTCCTCCGAAACATTTTCTTTTTTTCTGAACCTGGTTTGGTTTGAGTTTAGTGCTCCATTTTACCTCCGAGTCTATATGACACATGGACCTACAGTTTAAGGTGAAATACGAAGTAATATGCTTTTTTTCCCACCGAGGATTTAACCTGGTGCCCTGTGCAAAAATGCCAAGAGCGCATACTACCAAATCAACGGAAAGAGCAAGAACATGGATGCTCGGAGACATTGGTTCTGTGTAAATATCGTGTAAAGGACGTGCTAATATATATACTTTGTTTCCAAAATGAAAATGTACGTGAGTAGTAATTTCAATTTTCGTGCGACCATGGGACAGAAGAAATTATAGGGTCAATCCGTACGAAGTGGTCGAAAGGTGGTTGCTCGACCAATTCCGAAAATTATAAAACTTTCAGAGTGACGAACCTTGTGTATGAGAAGGCCAATAACATAATTCACGTTGTCGTATGTACAAATGTTCCCGAATGGCGGCCATCTTTGTTGTTGAGGGAGTGTCATTTTTTTTTTTCACCTGCATGCGTTTACGAAAATTACAGTTGCTCAAGACGTACGTATCAGACGAACTCCAAATAAAAATGAACGTTTAGAGCAGAGACTGGGGTACACGGGGAATATATACTCTTGCTTCTAAATAGATATGCAGGGTTGCAAACCAAAACATGTAATCACCAGAAAAAGTACAGAAAATTACACTTTTACAGGGTTTGTATTTTAGAATGGCATAAAGTGGGGATTCATAAGTTTTGTGCTGAAATATCTATTGCATGTAAAGAGTCTGTAGAAATATCCACCGCTATGATATTACTGGTATCGTAGATTTATGAGGGTCCGAAAGTTGAAGTTTGTGAATTTGATGCCTTGTTTGGGACGTAATATCTCAGGAGGGCAAGGTGCTAAAAATTGCTGCTTAGGCCATAAAGTAATTATATTTGTGAATAAACTATTGCAAAAAAAAAGAAAAAAAACATGACTGATATTACATGGAGAAGAAAGTGAGGACGTCGTGAAAACGCGAAGAAAGCAGGTGTATGACGATGGTCGTAGCCCGAAAAAAAAAATATGTTTTGATATGTTTCATGCTAGATCTCAAAAACTACGCATGGTTCAGCAATTAATCCTGCTTGTGTTTGTGTTCAGTTGTGAAAAGCTTGCGACTGGTGTTTGTTTGATCTTTCTAGCTCCATGATCACTGCCATGGACAATTTATCTTGACCATCCGCTATAACGGAGAAATCAAAAGAGAGAGAAAAGCAAAACCTTTGCACTAAACAACTATGAGAATGATGACATCTTTGTATGTATTAAGCAAAAAGACCCAACAAAAAGTGTTGCCAACCAAATATAAACTTATATTTTTTTTTTCAAATGACACTACGTCAGATTATTACATATTTCAAATCAAAGTGCCAAACGTACACTTAAAATATCACTCTTCTTATTCCGTGTTGCGAACTAACGATGTTATAGTATTACAAACATCTTAAGTTTGGAAGCATCTTACGCAAATACAGCATAACGGAGATGCACAGAATAATGCACGTCGAAAGATCTTTAGTGTTGGATAACATGATCATGGTATGACTTATTTCGAATGAATAGCGACGGTTATCAGGGCTTGAAAATTTAAATATTTTATGAAAGCATTTATTTCGAAAAACAATCTGCGATAAATATCATATCTAGTTACTTGTGTGGTTTATAATGGATATGTGAACTATTTTGCCGTTTACAACACCGTTTACAACCGTTCCGGAGATATGATAAACATTACTGAAGTTTGCAACACTGCTTAAATCGTGTAATTGCGAGAACTTGTAATTACAGCTACTAAAAGCTATTGTTACAATGCCATAGAAAAGAAGGGAAACAACAATGATTTTAAGTATTTTCCACAAATACGCCATTTTCTGCAGGATATGATATATAGGTGTAACGCAACCTTGTGAACATATTAACTTCCGTAAACGCTTGCAAATGCTTGGTTTCCAATGATACTTTGCTGATACATTAAGTGACTTAATACCGCGGCCCAGTTCGACGATGGGTGTCTTAGGTGCAATGGGGAGCTAACCCCTCACCGTATAGAGCTGACAATTATCATGGAGCAAGAAAGATGGAACAAACGCTACTTGCAAGATTTTGCACAACTGAACACAAGCAAAGCGGGTCTAATTTTTGAACCATGCGTAGTTTTTGAGATCTAGCATGAAACATATCAAAACACGCAATGTTTTCTGGGATACGACAAAAGCCACAAACGTGTACCTCGGTCCCTCCTCTAAACATTCGTTTTTGTTTGGAATTTGTCTGATACGTATGTCCTGAGCAACTGTAGTTTTCGTAAAAGCTTGTAAATGCAAAAAAAAAAAAAAAAAAAAAAATGGCACTCAACCGACAACAAAGATGGCCGCCATTCAAGAGCATTTGTACATATAACAACGTGAATGATGTTATTGACCTTCTCATACATAAGGTTAATCACACTTCGATTTCTGTAATCTTCGGAAATGGTCGAGCAACTATTTTCCCCATCTTTGGACCCCTTCAGATGGATTGACCCTATAGTAACCATGAAAATATCGAATTTGAGATTTCATCTGATTTGCATTTTTTTTTTTTTTTTTTTTTTTTTTTGTCTCCTGCATGCCGAAAAAGTAATTTTATAATGCATATTTGCCTATTCGACAGTATTTCTCAATGTTGTGCACTCGTCTAAAGGGCACCTTTCGACCTATGTTAAATTTTTCATTTTTTAAGTGATAATTTTTCATCTTTTCTACTCCTTCTCAAACAGCTGTAGCTTACTGAAGGGTAAATGTAATATAATGGCAATTTTCTCGCAAAACAAAGAACTAGGACTTTTTCTTTTATTTACATATATATATATATATATATATATATATATATATATATATATATATATATATATATATATATATATATATATATATATATATATAATATATGGTATAAAACCACCCATTCCAGGCATTTTTCTCGGCTCGTAGTGCAGGTAAACACATCAAACAAAAACGTAAATGACCAAATCAAATGCGAAGAATCAAATGGTTATGCTTCCATATCTAGTAGCGTAGCGGAAATACTTCCACGGTGTGTCAATTTCAAAATTTCAAGTAGAAAGTGGCATCAATTTCAGTCTCTTTGGAAGTATTATTGAAAAAGAAACAACTCTGATAGGAAACAATTTTCGCTAAAGTCTATGGTTTGGCATCTACGAGTGTCATTTGTTGTTGAATTGCTACTATCAAGACCAGCCGTCCCAGGCATTTTTATCAGCTCGTAGTGCACGTAGATACTTCAAACAACAAACAGATTTGGTGTCCCAAATAATTATCTACAAGACACTTTCACAGCAGAGGCAAGGATTGAAATTGTGTGTTCCACGTAAGTCAGGAGATTCGAAATTTTTTCCCTCGATGTGTATGAAAAATAGTTGAAATGCCATGCGAAACAATTAGCTGATCGCTTAATGCCATTATCACGAAAAAAAACAACTTTAACTAGTTTGACTTAACTGAAGAACTAAAACTCAATCACAGGTTCGACAAAGATAAACTGAGTACTGTGAAATATTTTAACTACAAGTTTATGAAGTGACATCCCAATTTGTTTCTTTGATTATATATGTCTGCAAGTATATTGAGAGCAACAACATTCAATAAGGAATAAATCCTATACAAATTAGTGCATACTGATGGAGAAATTTTCTTTTCCACCATTACGAATATTCGACGCGGATGAGACTGATCCTGTGTGTTCATGTTAATCCCAAAGTGATATGTGAAAAATGGAAACGAGTTGACGTTCAGCAAACTGGGCAAATTGACGTTGAGTGAAAGAGGTCGGAATATAACATTAAAAGTTCTGCATGAGTGCTACTGGTCAGTTTGTACTGACCCTCTTCATATTTCTGCATCAGAGAACGAGACTGATTGTTGATACTTCAGCCGAGGGTATTGCTGTAGCACAAAGTATTGGTTGGATAACGTGTGATGCATTCTTAATTTGGTTGCAGACTTTGTGAAATCCACCCTCAGAACCCAGTTCTGTAATTGATGATGGACATGCCAACCATTAGGAACTGAATGTGATTCAGTATGCGAAGAATCACAGTATTTACTGCTCAGAACTCCTTCACATACCACTCATAACACTCAACCCATTGCCAGGTGTTTTATGACACCGTTTAAATACGCCGTTTAAAGACCAGAACATTCTGTGGACGGATGAGGCAACCTTCAAGAGTAATGGATATGTCAACATACACAACGCTCACTAATTGGTCCAGCGTGAATCTTCACTGGGTACGTGAAGTTGACAACCAACATATCTGGATACTTAACGTCTGGTGTGGTGTAGTGGGAGGCCAAATAATTGGTCCCTATTTCTTCGAAGTTACTTTGCCAGGGGTAGAGTACGCTAATTTTTGTTACATGTTATTTGTGAGTTCTTGGAAGATGTCCCAGTAGCAACTCGTCAAATGATGTAGCTACAACAAGACGGTTTCCCTACTCATTTTGCAATAGTTGCCATACAAACTGTTGAACGTTTATTTCCAAACAGGTGGATCGGAAGAGGAGGCCCGGTTTCCTGGCCAGCTCGTTCTCCGAACCTGACTCCGCTTGATTTTTTTTTCTTTTGGGGACGTGTGAAGGAGCTGGTTTACCAAGAGCGTCCTACTACAAGAGAGGACATGATGGAGAGGATCCGTAATGTCTGCCATGCACTAAGACCAAATGAAGTGTTAAGAGCAGTCAACAATGTCCCGGTACGCATTCGCATGTGCATCGCAAGTGCTGGACGATCCTTTGAACATCTATTGTGAGTTTATTTTGTCCAAGTATTTTGGAAAGAATGTACAGAACTTGCAGTTTATGTTATTTGTTGCATTTATTATCTTCACTTTAGTTGTACTATTCTTGAACAGGAGGAGAGTGGCAATAATTTAATAACTTTTAAATTTTAATTTTTGTTTTATGTTTTATTGCTGATACTTTAGATCAAATTTGTCTCATACGTGGTTTAACTTAAAACCCATGAGTGTTTTTCCTTGCTTTTCTATTTTGAATTGGTTCCGACCCCTCAATTTAAACTATACTGTCCTGTAATGTTCTTTCCATTCGTTGATACGCATAACAGATATGTCATAACGTTTGACCCTGTATGATATAAAGAGTTTTCAACAACAATGCTATTTGATAGAACACGTGCTATCTGGTGTTCATTTAAAGTAACTGCCAATTACGAGGGATATACTGAAAGTCGTGAGCAACATCACTGACTACCCTAATGAACTACTTCCTATACAACTAATGGGAATTAACTTTTTCCCATATTGCAACGAAAGTGATTCTGCGACACTATCGGCTAGAGTTGTAACTAGCTGTATCGTCTGCTTCTGACAGTAACTAAGTGCATCAATTGCCTAATTCTATCAGACTCACGCGCTCTGAATGATTTGATTCGTTCTTGTTTTTAATAGTTCGTAGTACCCAACTTCCTTGAGTGGTGGTGCCACGGTCTCCACAGTTTCAGCGGAAGAGCAGTTGGAACCTCATATACTATATAATTATTCTATGAGCAACATGTTTTCACAACCGTAATTTTTAGTTGTAAGTAAAACCAAGTATATCATCTCAATCTATAGACATTTCTTTCTTTCTTTCTTTCTTTCTTTCTTTCTTTCTTTCTTTCTTTCTTTCCAGACTTTGACGCTGTTTTTTGCTAGCATGTAACCACAGGCAGGATTTCCAAAATGGTCTGCAGCGATGTTTCGTTTCGACACCGTGCTGTGTTCGAATTTCTTGTTAAAGAGGGCCAATCTGCTTCTGAAATTCACAGCAGACTGCATCGTACCTATGGAGATATGCGCATGGGTGGCAGCAGTGTTAGGAGATGGGTGAAACATTTTAAGGATGGAAACACGAACATTAGCCACGCAGCGCGCACTCTCGAAGTGCCTAAACGAAACGCAACAAGGTAACTGTTGATGAGCTGATTAGGAGATATAGGGGTATAACTTATCGCTGTGAATGATATCGCTGCAAAACTGGTGTTGAACATAGTGCGGTGCAAGAAATGATTCAAGGGTTAGGTTATCGGAAGGTTTTTGCCCGTTGGGTCCCACGGTTATTAACAGAGGACCACAGACATCAGGGACTAACCATTGCCCAAACCCTTCTTCAGAGATTTTAATATGAAGGTGATGATCTTTTGACGGGTATTGCGACTGGAGATAGAAGCTCGTTCCATTATTATGAACCGGAAACAAAACGACAGGATATGGGATGGCATCACTTGATTTCACCACAAAAGAAAGCCAAGAGAGTGCAATCGACAGGAAAAGTTATAGGGAGCGTTTGCTGGGATGCACGGGGTTGCAATCTGGTTCACCTTCTTGAGCCTGGACGTACCATAAATTCTGTCCGCTAATCCAGACACTTTTGAAGCTCCGTCGTGCCTTGCGTGATAAGTGCCCTGGAAAGAAGATCATCCTTAAATAGGATAATGCGCGTTCGCATATTTTACGTGCCACTATGGAGCAGATCAGGAGATTTGGGTGGAAAACACTTTCACATCCTCCCTACAGCCCCGGCATGCAACCTCCGACTACTATCTTTTCGGTATTGTGAAGGAACAGATGTGATATTGGATCGATAAAGATATTGAAGGATATTCGTCAAGCAGTGCGTCAGTGTCTATGGGCAGCTGGAACGGAATTCTATCGCAAGGGTACTTTCAAACTTGGAGAACGATGGGAAAAATGTGCGCGAAAGAACGGAGACTATGTAGAAAAGGAAAGGAAAGGTCTACAGTTTGAGACGATATATTTGGTTTCACTTACAAATGAAGATCACGGTTGTGAAAAAAATATTGCTCACGACTTTCAGTGCGCCCCTCGTAAAGGTTTTGTTCTGTAGTTGCAATTAAACAATAAATAAGACATAGATGCAAGATCCTAGAATTTAACGAAAAGTGTTTCCTGTAAAAGTTATTTCTTTTTCAATAATACTTCCAAACAAATTGAAATTGGTACCACTTTCCATTTGAAATTTTGAAGTTGACACCCCATGAAAAATATTTTTGTTACGCCACTGGATATGAAAGTATCATCACTTGATTCTCCACCTACGATTTGGTCATTCAATTTTCTGTTTGAAGTGTCTACATGCACTACGATCCGAGAAAAATGCTTGGGACGGGCGGTCTGATACACCCTATATATATATATATATATATATATATATATATATATATATATATATATATATATATATATATATATATATATGCCGCCCTATAATACAATATAAATCATTTCTGGAAATAATCTCTGAGCAGCATACTGTTAGGGTTGTTATTTTCCACGAACATTAGAAAAAAATAAAATAAAATAAAATAATAAAGTAAAGAAAAATGAGACAAGTATGTTCATGTTTTATGAATATGGTAGATATCTTGCTAACACCATTACGGTGAGGTATAGGTCATTTCCCATGAAAACGTCCGAAAAGGGTAGTAAATTCTTTGACATGAATTATTTTTCTTTAAAGGAATAGTAATAAATAAATAAATAAATAAATAAATAAAATTCATGAATCATATGAATCTTTCAGTTTAACGACCCACAATTATGATTTTTAGATTAAGAGAGACGGACGATTAAAGCAAGTTAATGATAACGGGATAATCAGTGGAATGACAATGTTGGATAAAATGGAGTACCCCAAGAAAAACACGGATACGAAGTTGTCCACCACAAACTTACTTGAAGGGAATTGAACGAGGGATTCCAGGCACTAGAGGTGAATGCTCTACCACTGAGCCGCCGTGTCACCCATAATTAATAAATATATGTTTCATTCACAACAATAAAATTTAATATAAGTAATTTATCATGTAAAAATGCACAAAGAGTAGCTTAGTCTTGAGATTTAGCTTTGTGTGGTCAAAGTTCTTTGGAAGCGTCTATTATTATTATTATTATTATTATTATTATTATTATTATTATTATTATTATTATTATTATTATTATTATTATTATTATTATTAAATTTGGAAATAAAATGCCAGTAGTAACAGAAGTATTCGATGATTCAATTTAAGATAGGAACGATAAAGTTTAGTGTGGAGCTTGTTCATGTTACGTTAAAACTAAGACAGGAAAGATGTTTTGTAGAAATAAGAACACGAAAGCGATGCTGCAACACTTGTTGCGGAAGCACACTATTGAGGCTAAATTAAGTCCCTTAAATTCTGGCGCCTGTGGCAGAGGCAGTATATTCTAGAATATAATTAATGTTTAACAATATATATATATATATCCAAAGTTCAGAGGTATGCCAATCGATTGATCTCATTAAGCTAATCAATATGATATTTGTGATTACAAATCCTCATGCGTAGTATTTGAGAAAAGCAATACGTTTCGTAGCGCTGAAAAGTTCGATAACGCACTAAAACCGCACCACCTATTAAGATGAAAATAGCATTGAAACATATTGTAAAATTCTGGTATTGTAGGAGCAGATAGAGCATAGAGAGATCAAAGTACAGTCCGGAATCGTTTCTCACTACCAGTTTTTATTATAAAAAATCATCTATTAACAGTATTTTATATAAAAAAATACTACAATAATGCAAATGGTCTAGTAAAAGACAGGAATAAGTGTCCCTCCTATCTGATGGTCTCGGGGAGGATTCCTCTGTAGTGAACTACGTACGGGAATGCAGGACACTCGCTGCCCCACTGCAAGCAGGGAAAGATAAGAGATCCCAACAAAGCTCCATTACAAGTTAGGCCGGACTGTGGTTAGGAATCTCCCACTGCTCCATTGCAAACAGAAAGAGAGGTAAAGTTTCCCATGAGGATCCACTGTAAGCCGCGAAGCCGGGAATGTCTAGGTCTAACGCTATGCCCAGTTAGACCAAGATCGAATTAGTATCACTTTCAGCATATCACATAAAATGTAGTTTCAATAAGTCGAAACCAAAAGTTCATGGCCTATACGTCAGGAACCAAAATACTGCACAATATAATAAGTCATATCTATGTTCGTGCAAAAAAAAAAAAAAAAAATCTACCATTGATGCAATTCAAAGAAAGGCGACAAAACTGATAGTAATAATTATGGAGGCATCTCTCTCCTGTCAACATCCTACAAAATCGTCCGAAACAATCTATTAGCAAGATTGATCTCATACGCAGGTGAAATTACTGGAGATTTACCAGTGCAGATCAAGTTGAAATCGATGAACTATTGACCAGACGATTACCATTCGGCAATCTCTAGAAGAAATGAGATACAATTCCCCAGTACATCAATTATTTGTTGTTTTCAGAAAGGACTACGACTCGGTTAGGATGAAAATATTGTGCAAAATTCTAAATAATAAAAAAAAAAACTAATTAGATTAATTAAGACATGTTTACATGAATCGCAAACTAAATTCCGGATAGGATTTTTTTTTCCACGAGCTTTCACGTCGAGAATGGCCTGAAACAAGGAAATGCTTTGTCGCCATTATTATTCAACTTTGTCCTGGAGGGGGATGCGGCACAGGATCGACACGGCACAGGATCGACACGGCATACGACCGACAATTCAGCTCAGAAACCTGTTTCGGTCCTGTGCCGTGTCGATCCTGTGCCGTTTCGGTCCTATGCCGTGTCGATCCTATGCCGTGTCGATCCTGTGCCGTTTTGCTCTCACGCCGCTGCTCTGAAATAATTTAACTTTTAATCATGTGCCTAAAAAAATAATATTTTTATTATCTGTTTAATCTTTGCTCTTACAAATTATAAACTCCTGTCGATTCTATGCCTGTGCAAGTTATATGCATAGAATACGTACGATCGAAACGGCATAGAGCCGACACGGCATAGGATCGACACGGCACAGGATCGACACGGCATAGGACCGAAACGGCACAGGATCGACACGGCATAGGAACGAAACGGCACAGGATCGACACGGCACAGGATCGACACGGCGCAGGACCGAAACGGCATAGGACCGAAACAACGCACGATCATCCCCACTGCGTAGTATCTATAAAACCAAATATTTATTTCTCATAAAAGCAATCAGAGACCTGTCAATTGATTTTAAAATATAAGAATTATAAGATATTTACTATATGAATATTAATAATTGTGAGTGACAAAAGAATGATAGTGCTAAATGGACAAAATATAATTTCTTGTGTGCTTGGTCAAAAGCATTTCTATATGTATGGAATACTTATATTTATTATTATTATTATTATTATTATTATTATTATTATTATTATTATTATTATTATTATTATTATTATTATTATTATTATTATTATTATTATTATTACGTTTTAACTCGTTTTGAAATCATGGCCTGATTCCACTAGAAAGCGAAAGCCATGAGAAATGTAAGCTAAGTAGTAATATGGAATACTTTTAATGTTGCTCACTAGAGGAAACATGCTCGCATGTCTTCTCGTCTCGATATCGAGACCACAAGAGACTTTTTTAATAAGAAGCTCAGTTGGGAAGTAATAACTGAGCCGATGGCTCGAGCCGGCTCGCTCGGGGTGAACCATCGGCTCGAGCTGGCTTGGTTGGATGAACCATCTGCTCGGTTCGGCTCATCTGGGCCGAAGGCTCTTGCTGACACGGTTCGGTGAGCTGTTGGCTCGGCTCACTTCTCGGTTCGGGTCCATAGTGAGTGAGCTGTGAGCCCAGCTGCTCAAGTTGTTTACAATTGTAAACCCGGGCCGAACAGTTTTGAAGATATTTGGCCAGTGCCCTATAACTTTTAACAATGTTTGGCTCGAGCCCGAATACTCAACCTAAACCCTCAACCCAAATTCACAAGCTCGTGAACAATATCCTTGACTCCTAGAATTCACGACTACCGAGGTTAGCAATCAACTAGTTTTTTAGTATTCAAACACAGACCGCGTTTCTTTCATGTTTAAACACAGTGTTGTTATAATTATAATTATAATTATTATTTATTATTAATAATAATAATAATAAAAGTTGTACTAGTAGTAGTACTAGTATCATTGATAACCTATATTGTCTATGCAAGATACTTGAAGAGAATACTCGAAACTACAAACCAGATTTGGTTCGACTCGACCCGAATTCGAGTCGAGTTGGAGGAAATTTTTCGAATCGCGTTCAAAGATGTCTGTTTTTAGTCGAATCGAGTTTCAAAGAATACTTGCTCGTACTCACTCGTGCCCATCGTAGGATGACCACATTCTAACAATCGAAAAGTAGGACACAAGTATAATAGTACTGTATATGATATCTTACTGCGTCGGCAATACGCATATCATTATTTCAATTAATGTTAACCTTAAGTTAATGAACATTTTTGTTAAGAAGAAGCACTGAACAAAATTATTAAAGGAATTAAACACAACTCCAAATGCTTTGATGAATAACAAATTGGTTTATTTTATGAACGTACAGTCAAAGTTCGTGTTGGGCTAAATAATAATAATAATAATAATAATAATAAATTTCGAAGCGTGGTATTATTTTAAGAAATGAAAGAAAATTTAGACCGGCACAAAGGAACTTCTATTTAACTTGGTTAGCATCACTGTCATAAGTTCAATAAGAAACCTTTCCTACTTTACCGATATCTCATCAAGGCCTTCTCAGTAAAAGCGATGTATTGTAAAAAATGGTTTGTTGATTGTTCTCCATCCCTAGTCTTCTGAGGAGTGTTAAAAAACACAGCGGTTCATCATTCAGGAAAAGAGTGTGTTTGATTCAAAATATTGTGAATAAAGAATGAAACATTAAGATATTGCAAATAAATTAACTCTGGACATTTCGCAGGACATTTTAAAGAAGAAGGATATTTTTCGATTTCCTAGACATCTTCGCAACACGCAGGACAGCTCTTTGAAAAACAGTACTGTACTGCGAAAATCAGTACGTCTGGTTACCCTAGCCCATCCCTACGAGTAACGCAGTATGGCATTTTAGCCAATGTTACCTTATATGAAAATATTCATAACTTATAGCTGTCAAGTAAAAATGTGTCCTTGCATTTACATAAAGCAATTCAGAAAGGGCAATAATAATAATAATAATAATAATAATAATAATAATAATAATAATAATAATAATAATAATAATAATAATAATAATAATAATAATAATAATAATAATAAAAGCGATAGTAATAGTAGTACGGAAAATTGAAGTGATAACATTTGTTCACATATTCTAAGTTTCAGACCTAAAAGTAACGCGTTACTTTCGAAGTAAAGTAACAGTTACTTTTTGGGGGCAAGTAACGCGTTACATTTTAGGAAAAAGTAAAGTAACTTGTAACGCGTTACATTTTTACATGTAACTTACCCAAAACTGTCCATGGGAAAATTGTTCACTGCTCGGGCCAAGATTGTTTCTGACTGTCGACAGATGGATGCCGTTTATGGCAGACCTTTGCCTGAAGTACTGCCCAAAGTTTGTAGTCCAACGGGTTAAGATCCGGGCTGCTAGAAGGCCAATCAGTGGTAGAAATGAAGTGAGGGACGTTCCGCGCCAGCCAGTCCTAAGTTGGTTTCGCTGTGTGGCCTGGAGCGGAATCCTGTTGGAAGGTCCACCTTTCTCCAGGGAACATGGTAGCAGATAGTGGTTACACTATAGGTGTTAGCACTGTGTCCTGGTATACCTTGGCAGATGTTTTAACACCTTGTTCGCAAAAATACAGCTGGGTTGTGCTTGAGTAGCTCACTCCCCACCAAACCATCACTGAGGCAGCATGATGTGTCGGGTGTCATCCAGAAGTCCTAAACGGCAGAACTCCTAAAAATATAGGCACTAGACCTGAATTTTAGTACTTCTGCAGTTTAGAACTTGTGGCACGGTATGGTTTTTAGGATTTCTGCCGTTTAGGACTTGTGCCGCGATATGATTTTTAGGACTTCTGGCGTTTAGGACTTCTGCCTTTTAGGACTTGTGCCGTTTAGGTCTTGTGCCTTTTTCATTCACTTGCTTTAGTTCTGAAATTCGCCACCACCCCACGAAATTGCGACGATGCAGCAACTAGTTGGCAATAATGTCACGAACGTAGCTAATTCCAACAATAACAGCTATATTTGTACTACTAAGATTATTATTATCACTATCTGTTCTGCACTTATACGTGAATTACATAATACAACTTATTTCATTCTAAGAATTAATTACATAATTAGTTAAGAAATTCGTTTCTTTCGAATGGAGATACGAGAATCCCAAGACAAATTCCTAAAACAAAAATAAATAAATAAAAAATTGAAAAAATGTTTAAAAAGCATATTTTACCAGACTTCTGAAAGCAAGAAAACATTCAGAATTTCAATATATACTGTGTGGAGCGAATTTTATTAAGAGTAAGACAAAAATCCACCAAAGTTTACTTAATTAAGACAAAAGCTCACTAGACATTTCACGAGTGAACATTAAATACCAACGGTATACATAAAGAACGCAGTAGATTTAAAATTGAACAAAGAACATTTATTATGCAATACATTGGGTGACATTCATAAGTTCTAAACGGCACAAGTCCTAAAAATATAGGCACTAGACCTAAATTTTAGGTCCTGTGCCATTTTTGCAGAAATTACTACATAGTCATTTAGGCGTGTAGCCTGCAATTTTTTCTAGGGGAGCTTGATTTTTATATATTAAAAGCAAATCAAAAGTTTATTTTCAGATTACGAAAGCTTCAATAAGACAATAAATTTATACATATTACACATGTACATAAATACATAATATTATTGTATTTCCAGTTACTTCCTTTTTGAGACCTGGACCTTGACAGAGCGTAAATTTAAAACCACAGCTTGTGGGAAATGTACGAATAAGTTAGTTATAAGAAATCGGAAACTGTTCATGGAAGTCCATTTGTTTGACTGTATTTATCTTCTGTACTCTTATATAAAAGAGTAAAGATGAGTGATTTTTGGGCAAACTACTACAAGTAGAGTCGATAAATTTTAGTTATAAAATATAATTTTCTTATAAAAGCAGTACATAAGAAAGAATTTTTGGAAATAAGTGTCGTAAAAAGGGTGGGGTAAGATTTTTTTAAAGGGTAGTGTATCTCGCAAGTTTCTAAAGCTAGTAAAATAAAACTTGGCATATAAGCTTTCCTATTAAAAAAAAAAAAAACTGAAAATTGAAAATTAAAAATTGAACACATAAAAGGGAAAGAGCAAAGGGAGCACATTTTTTTATGTTCGATTTCCCCATTACTTACTCAGAAAATATGTAAATAAATTAAGGAAGGATTTGTTTAAGCTAGATGCGTGAAACTCGGCATTTGAACTTTTAACTAAAAGTAATAAAATACTATATGTTTCAGCGTCTTGAAAATTACACTTCTAAGCGAAAGGAGGGTCAGTTTCTATAATATTAAAATATCCCACTGCTTATGAGATTTGGTCAGAAAACTCTTTTTCCTTTAGGCCTCGGTTCATCCAGTTAAGCAAACGAGAGTACAAAGTGGCTGATTAATTAGGTTCTTTTAATTATTTTAACATGTTGACGTAGTTTAATTCTTTTAAAACTGTATTCTTTCACATTCTATTATAAACATATTTCATTTGCTGTAATTATTAAACACGTTTAATAAACATAAAACAGACTAACCTCCGGTCCCGGCCAGAATATGTTTTTGGTGTTAAGCCATCATTTGCCGTCCGTAACATAACCTTTGATTTAAACTTCACGTACTATCAAGACTCAAGTCTCAGAAATGTAGCATATATGAAATATACTACTTCTACAACTACTACTATACTACTACTACTACTACTACTACTAAATATTAATAACAATAATAATAATAATAATAATAATAATATGTACTTCTGAAATACATATGTATCTATGTGTTATTAATTCTTTCATAATCTTGAAAGAAACTTTTGATTTGTTTTTAGTTTGTAAAAATGAAGGCCCTCTAGAAAAACTTGCTGGCTATACCCTGAATGACTATGTATTGGTTTCTGTACACGTATTGTGTTATCACTTACTAGTCTAGTGTTATTTTTAGAACAAGACAATGGTTCTTGTCTTGGAATATTACTAGTTTGGTTTGGTAGTACAGTGATAGAGTGTGACCTATGATTTTATTTCCCTGTAGGGTATGCTATCTGCAATGCAATAAACTGTATATGCTTCTTCTTCCTAACAAGGCTGGGCGATAAGCCCCTGCAATTCCATTACAAATAAGGACGATATTATTTTATAAACTACTTGGTGAACCTTTGTTAATATAACGCTATTAGTTCTTACAACCTTTTGTTAATCTTATTTAACAATTGCAAAATGGAATAAGAGAGAAAATATATAATGATGATGATAGTTTATTTACATAAGGTATACATACAACAAAAGGGAATCTGTTGGTCACTACTGTGTATCTGCTAAACCAGGGTCAAACTCTGTGTGTCACAAAGGTTAGTTTAACAGAGTTTAAAATAATAATAGATATTTTGTTTGACTTACAAAGATTATCATATTAGCAAAATGATTTGAAATAACACGCCAGACATAGGATAAGCCTTGGGCTATATCGCTTAGAATTGTTTTAAGAGTAAATATATCATTTATGCATTAAATTTCATTACTGGCTACTTACACGTTTCGGCCTCGTATTGGAAGTCAGCTTCTCGTGTTCTTTTCATATTCCACGATAACTGTTTTAATTGCACACTCCGCCAAATTACCTTTCCGACCTTACAATACTTTCTTGGAAAACTTCGGCTAACATATATCACCAGACGTTTCGAAAACCGACATCCTTTACTTCAGGATACAATGCGTTATTTAGCACTTCACCCAACACCTCACCGTTACTATCATTCTCCACTTTCGCTCCTATAATCTACCACCGTTAGATCCCTCTTTACTTATCATCGCCGATTACGTCATTCATGAACATCTTCCTCTCATTCACCCATCATTTCCAGCACAGTGATTACCATTATTTACTAACATGGGACTCATTCATTTTCATCATTGAATAGAGCAGCCTCTAGGCTAAAGATAAGCTCATTTGTCTAACGAATATCACCCACGTGTTGTCCTGTGTATGCATCTCGCCACATCATTCACGCCCATTACTATATCATACGTATCGTGCATTCTATACCTAATCCTTCGTTATGATCATTAATGTTCTTTCCTTATAATATACTGCCTGATTATTTTCTTATTTATCTTCTTACTAATAACAATCATATATATGTAAAGTAACTTGGCTTCAGTTATCGCATCCTTATTGGTATGCAACCGTGCACATCACATTGCATCAGTTTGAGGGAATATTATTGATGAATTGGCAATGGCTTTCATGTTCTTGACGCTAATCCTTACATTTCCGACGATTTGAACTCACGTTTACTGAGTATGAGTGCATTCTGGGGATTTTTCGTAAAGTGTTTCCACACATTTGAATCACCCTGCTTCACTGTTATGCTCTACCGACACTGCAGATGTCTTTCTAGAGCATTTGAGTACAAATTCGCTATACTTAATACTCAGAACATCACTGTTGTCCGGCATCCATACCTGGCGATTATGCAACCACACACAACGGGCATGGTGTCCGCCATTTTATATTTGTTCCAGATATCGACTTAATACAAACGAATTATTGTTACCTGGTACAAGCCTATCAATTCATATCCATTTAGACCAAGTTTCACTTGGAAGATTATCCGGGACTCCCTACGTTCCTTTGGGGAACCCTTGCGCGTGCATGGTAGGATTGTGAAACATGCAAAATTCAATGGAGCAGGTATGACTTCTTCAGTGAATTTTTTACCCGCCCTCTTTATGTTGGTTAGTTTCCGAACTATTGGCGTCCGAAACTCATTTTTCCACGCTTTGTAGATCTGAAACTATGTCCGATAGCCGAAAGTTCAAGAGAACTTTTTTTCTTGTCTCAGTGGCAGGAGTCACCTCTCAAGAGTTGTAACACTTATTTTGCAACACTCGATATCTATCTATCTATCTATATCTATATCTATATCTATCTATCTATCTATCTATCTATATATATATATATATTGTAGCAGCACTCGATTTTCGAGTAAATTGATTTGTATATTTTGATTCTGTTTTAATGTTTATGTCATAAAAATCATTTATTAAGGTTACGGGAATTAAATGTTGTGTATGAGAGTATAATGCAAGCTGCACAATGTTGCTAATGTTTGTGTCAGCAGTTTGTTGTAAATAAATGTGAATAAGAATGTCTTCGTTGAGAGTCTGGCAATGTAGGAAGGAAATGTTGACAATGTGTCTATCCTCACATTAGCCAGATTCTATACATTGTATAAAGTGAAGCTGTAAGATTTCACGAATTTCACGAAATTACGGATATGCGGAGAATTGCTTAGAATCGGGAAATCAGAGCGTGTCGAGGGTTGCAATTTTGAGTCTTGACACATGGAAGGAATTTGTCTCTCCATGTGAAAACGGTGTCGCACGTGCTGCAAGCAGACGACAAGCAGACGACGGAGGTTGGACAAAGCTCAACAAAACCACAGGACGAGAGAAGTTTTGGATCAAGTCCTGGAAGTCCATAGAGGAGTCCTCAGGGTGCAGTTGATCGAGTCTATGATCAAGTCTTAGTGATCAGTCTTTGGTTCGAGTTCTTGGAGAACCAAGTTTTAGTCGCGAGTCAGCCAGATGACAGGAGAAGGAAATACCAAATCATTCTAACAACGTAGAACATCACGCCGAGAGTAGCAATTGAGAGGAGCCATACCTGAATGCTCGTTCTCGTCTTTCAACAGTAAGGAGATTCAGCGTAAAGGAGCCGAGTTCAACGCCAGAGCAACGTGGGAATTACACCAGATTATCCAGGTATGTGTTGCACCGACTCAGGGCTCAAAGGCTCAATACTTGACCGTTTCTATACCCGTCTGGCAAATTATTCTTAATATCCGTCATTACTAGCGTTCTGAAATCTTACAGTAAACTCATAAGTCAAAGAAATACAGTGATATTAAATTAATGAAGTGGACGTATCTTTATTTGATTTATCCCCAATGAAAAACCTCTCGCAAATTAATATCAAAGTTTATCCCACTCATTCTAGATGGTGAGTGGAAGGCATCCAGTTGCACTCAACTTTGCATCCCCAATTAGGCACTGAGTGGCTGGGTTGTCAATATATATGTATATATATATATATATATAGTAAGTAAAGATCTAAGGGTTTACTTGTCCCTACCATAAATCCTTCATTGTAACCAGATTCCGGCGTTGCCGCTCTAACTCAGGTAGAACTGTATAAAGCTCTCAGTATGGCTAACCCCATTACGGTTATCATAGTAGCCCGAGCCCGTGCAGACCTATAAACACATTACCCCACAGAAATGAGTGCCATAAGTCCATGCCTTCTAAAGGCTGTTGCGCCATGAATTTAGTTATCATTATTATTATTGCTAATATTAATATGTAATATTAGTAATAGGCTTAATAAAGATTCTGCCTGTTTATGTGCTCTGCTTGTAAGTATATTATTTCTAACTTTAAGATATAGTTATAGAGGTCATTATATAATTGATCAGTTTCTTTCTAATGTGATTCGTCACGTATATAAAAACTGGACAAACTACAAATTAGGATACTATACACAGGAAATTAATAATGATAGCTTTATTACTCAGATATTAACCTGCATACATTAATACATATGAGATTTAGATACTTAATAGAATGCTTTTTAATCATTTCTTTCTTTAAAAATAAAGTTTTAAATTGTCATTATAGACAGATGGCCTGTCGAATATTATTATTATTATTATTATTATTATTATTATTATTATTATAGGACAACAGTGATGGCTTATTGCTTGCAGTGCCCAGTAGTAGTTGTTTCCTTTCATCTTCTCAGTTAGAACTTCAGACTGCAGGTCAAAGTGAGCTTCATGGATCACCTGCAAATGCATCTAAGAAGATAGTGTAGAATCCTTCAGATGATCTCCTGAACATGTATGGTTCTATCCAAAATCTGGAACTAGAAAACTGACAGCTCGGAAAAGGAAGAGATGTGCTATTCTCACAGACACTCTAGAAAAAAGTACTTTCGAAATGAAAAAGAAGCATCTAAAAGCAACCGAAAACGTACAATCATCAGCTGAGAAGAATTTATTCTCAAGTCGTCTGTTTGGTTTCTGAAGAACCGTACGAAGAACAGGATACAGAAGAAGACTAGGTACAGTGTTTATGTTGTGAGAAGTGGTCTCATTGGTCGTGTTCCGAGAGAAATCCGTACTACATCTGTATAGTTTATAGACATTGACTGCCACAGTGAAAATGAGTGAAGCGATGTTCAAGCTGTAGATTTGATAGCATTAAATTTCTGAATCAAGTCCGATTGTTGCAACTTACCCCAGATGATGTTGCAATTTACCCCATGGGTGGGGCAAGTGTCAACAGTCGGACTTAGTTCAAAAAGTGGATGCTATCAAAACTGCCGTTCGATGTTTTGCACTTCTCTTTTTATGGTATGTAGTTAAGGCATGTACCTTTTAGTACACTCAATATAGTTTTTATATCTATAATAATTTTCGAGTAAAAAAACAGACCTGAAAATTGTTGCAACTAGCCCCATCTTCCCCTACAATCACTTTTTCAAAAAAAAAATGTATAAAGCCAGTAAAGCAATTAACATGTAGGTCTATTTTCGAAGATAATATAGGAATTTTTCGTGCTGCTAATTATTTATTTTTAAAAAATCAGATGTTGAAACCAATCGATATAGCGCAGTTTAAGCAATTCAGTTTGTTTTATTTAAAAAGAAAACTCTCTATTTACAAATTTGATTGTTCCTATGTATTAGAGCAGTCTTCGAAAAATCAGTGCCTATTGTATTTCTAAAATATAGCTGGAGCCGCGGTGGGTCAGTGGTAGAGCGTTCACCCCTGGTGCATGGGGTCTCGGGTTCAAACCCTGCTCCCGCCAAGTGAACTTTGTGGTCGATAAACGCCGTGTGCGTGGATATTCTCGGGGTTCTCCCGTTTCCTCCCACTTTCTTCATTCCACCATTTCATTCATTTCTCATAATCACCGTCTCCTTCAGCCTAACCGGCATAATCGTGGGACGTAAAACTCAAAGATTTCATTTCATTTTCTAAAATATAGCTGTATTGATTTATTGGTATATATTTACCTTCAGTTTGTTTGAGAGAAAATTATTACAAGAACTAAAAAGTGTTTCTCTAGTAAATACGTTTACATAGTTTAGCTATTGACGTTACTAAACAAATTTGGTTTTTTTAATACATAAAATGGCGCCCGTATATATATAGGGTGTAACTTAATTAATATAACAAACGTCGTTAGGTGATTCCTGACACCGAAATAAAACAAAAACTATACAACAACCTGGGTGTAACACCCGAAAATTTGTCGGAAAAATGTATAAACCGCCATAACTCATGAACAAAACGTCGGATTGAAGTCGGGCAAAAGAATGTCCATTGTTTTTAGTCGTAGATTCGATTAGTGTACAGTGACGATGCAAGGATGACTTCCAAAGAAACTGGAGTATTCCTTTGAGTATTTTATCAAACGTTGAATGAAGAAATGATCAATCAAGTACAAGATTTAACATTAAAAAATAATAGTGCATCGTTCAAGTTAGAAGAACACTCAGAATTCGAAAGAAAGAGAGATACACATGTGTAATTCATCTATTTTGTCTCAGTACATAATGACGTCTCGGAAGAAGATTTTAAATGGAACGAAGTCTTTAACGTATCACACTTATATCTTCTAGGCTAATGGTAACGGATGATAAATGAACGGCTTCCTGTCCAAGAGTGTGTGAAAAAGGAAAAATAACTTTGATCCAGATTAGGTTTAAAACGACTGTGCATAGGACAGTCAGGCGGCATGTAAATAAATATAACATCGAAAAATGCAAAGATCATATGTGATGAACGAGTGTACAAGGAATTCTCCACATGACCCAGGGATTCCAAATATTGTGTGAATAGATATGGGGCAAAAGTAAGCTGCATTAAACGGTTTCTTCCTCGTAATATGTAATTCCGTGGAATATGGTACTTCTGTGCACAGAAGCAACAAAAGTGGAGAAACAAGGGATGTTGTACACGTTGCATAACGATACCAAGAAGTGCGCTGGAATAGTATACTTGATTTATCCGTTAGATGAATCTTCTCCCAGGAATACTTTTGATGGCGTTTTCCCCTTCCTTCGAGTTGGCAAACCTCAACTTTTCCTTGAGCTATGAAAAACTTCATTGCTATTGTGAATATACTAAAATACTATCCTAGTGTAGACCACTTACATTTTGATTTTATCATTGCCGGAGAAATTTTCTCAAAGGAAGCTCGTTGAAAGTACATTTTAAAAAAAGGATAGTCTTTTTTCGACATTCTAATGTACATACCTTAGAGCTGTATGGAATACCTACACGGAGGAATACCTACGGAACTATCGTCCCTTGTGTGCCAATTGCGAGTGGCTTACAGAAGGCTGTCTTGAAGTTCTATTGTGGAATGGCTTCAGTTAGCATGGCTGAGTTGTAATAAGCATCTACGCAACTTGTGAGTGATATACATAGTCAGATGCTCTACTGTTACACGTGTAATTGCTGTATAACAGGATGGGAAATGTTGTGTTCAACGGTAGAGGGTTGTGTCCAGGTATTTAAGGTCGTGTAAAAGTGTAGACGTTGGTGTTTAAGTAAAATTGATTGTGTTAACCTGTACACGCCTGCGCGATGGAAGATTACCCTGTCCACGAGCTGGCAGATATGCAACTCATTTATGGAGTAGCAAAGGGCAATAGCCCAGAAGTGAGGCGTTTATATCGTGACCGTCGCCCTCAAAAGAGAGTAACTTTCCTTGTATTTTTCCACGCCTCCATATTCGACTTCGAGAGAGGGGTCCCTTCGGTTTCTCGTACGTGAAATCGGAGGAAATAGCCCCATATGGACAGCTGAACTTGAAGACAGCGTACGTCGAATGATCAAAACCGTCTTGAAACTATCATGTGTATGGCGTAAAAGCCCACATGCAACTCTAGTAAACGATCAGCAGCAGAAATTTGGTGTGGTGTGGTGGATAATTTTGTGGTAGGAACTTATTTATTATCGGTCTGCCTGTGTGGGAGTACGTATCTTTTATTTTTACGTAATTTTCTCCCAAAATTGATAGAACATGTGCCCTTGAAGATAAGACAGCAGATGTGATTTCAGTATGATAGTACACCTGCACATTTTGACAGGAATATGCAGACTTACCTAAATGAAACATTCCCAGATTGGGAGAGAAAAACCTGTGTTATGACAACCTCGTTCATTCTACCTCACGCTGCTTGATTTTTTATTTCGGGGATACGTATGAAACTCCGGCCACGACAGTCGAAGAACTTGTAGCTCGATGTAATATAGCTGCGGCAATCATCTACGAAATTTCAGATGTGCTTGATCACACGCGGAAAAATTTGCTTCGCCGATGTCATCTTTGCAATGCGGTCAACGGTCGACAATATCAGACTGTGAACTGTTATTCTTCATAGCTGTCTCGTGTACACATACTGCATTGCACAAATACTGTACAAGGTACCTCTGAGTATTTCAGTTATCCTATCTTCTCCGAAACAGAATAAATCGATAATTTGAAATTGTATTTCTTTCTTTCCTTGTGCAACACGCGCAAAACCTTGAGTATCGTCGAGTTTCATTCCTTCTGCACTCGTAGTTATTATCTTCCACGAATTTACGCATTACGGGGAGGGAATCTTTTAATCTAGCTTACTTTGGCTCAAATTATATTCACATAATTTGTGGGAATCACTGTTGTTATGTGAAGAATCCCTTATACTCTAGTTCATCGTACATGATCTTTTGCCCCTGACTGTCTTATGCACAGTCGTTATAAACCTACTCTGGATCAAAGTTATTTTTTTCTCATTTTTACACACTCTTAAGTTGAACAGGAAGCCGTTGATTGATCATCCGTTACTATTGGCATAGAAGTTATAATTATGATAAGCTAAAGACTTCGTTTCATTTAAATTCTTCTTCCGAGTCCAGGAATCACCTCCAGACGTTCATTACATTAATGAAGTTACACACTATATATATAATGATAAAAAATAATACCGATATTAGTGTCGATGAAATAGTATTTGGATCACTCAGACGAACAGTAACACTCCCGATGCAGTTTAAATCCATACCCAGATTCCATTGCCCTTTATGCTCAAAATGAAACTATTCTCCCCGTGCGAAGAACGGGTATTCTGTTAATAATTTATTATTAAACATCACACCATAAAATACAAAGTGTATCACGTAATGTACACGTTATACTGTTACTTCTTAATGTATAAATGGAGGATGAAGGACTATTATTGGATCAAAAGATCCAATATATTTCAGACAATAAATTTCTTGTAGGCTTTATATCTGGAGAACAACATATAGTGTACCCAAACCTAAACTATGACTGAACTCAGTATGATGTGCTTAGTGCCTGAATAAAACGAAAGCTCGATTTAGAGGCCATTCAAAAATTCTGTTGCCCTTGATCCAAAAAATCTAATATATTTCATTCAATAAAAAAAAAATCTTGTACGTCTTACATCTGAAGAACTACATATAGTGCAGCCAAACCAAAACTATCACTTAACTCAGCATGATGTGCTTATTCCGAAAGTAATACGAAACCTTGATTTAGGGACCGTCCAAACGTTTGTAGCCCCTGATCCAAAAAGTCCAATATATTTCATTCAATCAATAATTTTATTGTATGTCTTATATATGGAGAACTACATATAGTGTAACCCAACCCGAGATATCACTTAACTCAGTGAGATATGCTTATTGCGTAAAAAATATGAAAAGTCGATTTAGGGACCGTCCAAAAATTTTGTGGCCCGTTATAAAAAAAAAATCCAAAATATTTAATTAATCGAAATTTTTCTTGTACTCCTTATACCTGGAAAACTACATATCTGGAGAAAACTCGATTTAGAGACCGTTCGAATATTTTATGGTAACTGATCCAAAAATTAATATTAGCCAAGATCATAATACTTTGATCCATTTTTTAGATCATTCCTAAAATTCTTGTTTTTATCCAATTTTTCTTTTAAACAGTATCACTCTCTTTGTTCTCAATTTGAAATTTATCAAGCAATTATAAAGCATTGCTTATTATCCAATTTGTATTCGGTGTAGAGCTTCAATTTTCTCAAAGTTTCAAATAAGATAATAAAATATGATTTACTATCGGAATTCGTGTCAGGTATTATTATTACTTTTATTGGTGTTTTCCTTTCTTTCAATTGTTAAAACAAGAAACTACCTTGCACTGTCGTAAAATATGTGCTCTTTTCCAATAGCATAATAAGTGCTCATATAATTTTGAACTTTAAAATTAAGGATTGAATCAGTACAAGAAGTACAATTTGGATAACGAATGACTTATAATTGATGTTTAGTGGCGTACTGAAGTAAAGGGATTAAGGACTTTGAAACCCCCCTTGAGCAAGGTATTATGCAAAATTAAGCACGTTTATCATATTAGCACGTTTATATATATAAACACTTGATATATTTTATAAACTTGTGTTCCTAAAGCCCCTGAACCCCCTAAACATTTGCGTAGAGTACTGATTGTGTTTCTCTTATTATTTTAACCGTTTTATGCTTTGAACGAAATTTGAAGTGCAGGAACCCTGTGAAGGTGACCACCTTTACTATAAAAATTTCTTTAATGGTTCTTAGTTTTTCTTCAAAACAATCAATAACGAACGAAAAATAAATGATTGAGTTTGATTTTAAATCGAAATTTGAAATACCACCGAAAAGTTGGCCCACCCAACCTTATTTTGTAAATGACTCTTAATAATTTTCAAAACAAACTATTTCCTCTTCAAACCAATCAATAAGAAAGGAAAACATGTTATTAGCTTGAGTATTGAATCGATATTTAAAAGCAGAAAAAACAGTATGAAGTTGACCACCAAATGTATCCTGGAAATAGATATATTTTACTGGTTGTTTTGAAACAAGTGATTTTTTCTTCAAAATAAGCAAACCGCCCCGAAACAAATCACCTTCATCAACATTATTTCTTAATTATATTCTTATGTTTTTCGAATCGAATTACTTTTCTTCCAAACAAGCAACAACAAATCCATATCAAACGATTGATTTTGGTCTTGAATCGAAATTTGTAAGTAAAGGAATCAGATTGAATTTGATCACATTCTAAATTTATTTTGTAAATCTCTTTCTCTATTTTTTCGAAACAAGCGATTTGCTCTTAAAATCAACCAATAAGAAACGCTTGGCTTCGGTTTTGATTCGAGACTTTAAAGTGGAGCCAATATGAAATTCCATCACCCATTTCTCTTGAAAAGACTCTTTATGTTTTTCGAAACAGACTATTCTTTTTCAAAATAATTAGTAGCATACGCATATCAAACAATTGATTTTGATTTTCAATCAAAATTTTAAGTGGAGGAACAAGGGTAAATTTGGCCATATACCAACTTTATTTTGTAAACATCTCTTTATGTTTTAAGAAAGATACGATTTTTACTATTTTTCTTCAAAAAAGTCAATAACAAACGAAAAACAAACGATTGGCTTCCGATTTCAATTCGAAATTTGAAAGGAGGCAACTTAACATAGGTGCATTGCTTCGCTTAAAAAAAAAAAAATCCAAACGCAAATTCTAAGCCTACAGTTTTAAAATTGCAGTTACATGTACATACTTCAACTTAGTATACATAAAAAATTACAGCATTATAAAAATATCAGACAAATAATATTATTTATTCGGTATTGAAAACCTCGAATCAACTATTGGAGTTATTTAGCGTATTTTTTTTAATATCACAAAATTAAAGGTGTATTTATTACGGCATGGATATATTACGCACAATATTTTTATACAATTTATATATATATATATATATATATATATATATATATATATATATATATATATATATATATATATATATATATATATATATATATATATAATTTTTTAAAAAATAGACCATTTAGAATTATTTATCCTTACAATTTTTTATATCCACAAATTCAAGGTGAGGGATATGCGATATTGATATTTTCAGAAAGTGTTGACCACCCTACAGAGTGTCGATCCTGTGCCGTGTCGATCCTATGCCGTTTCGGTCCTGTGCCGTGTCGATCCTGTGCCGTTTCGGTCCTATGCCGTGTCGGCCCTGTGCCGTGTCGATCCTATGCCGTGTCGATCCTACGCCGTTTCGATCGTATGACGGTTCTCTCCTATATATCCTTGAGAAAATAATTGTTACTTAATATTGCGTAATTATAAAATAATGTATTTTTTATTATTTCGATCGTATGAAAGTTCTGCTGTCGATCCTATGCCGTGTCGATCCTGTGCCGTTTCGGTTCTGTGCCGTGTCGATCCTATGCCGTGTCGATCCTACGCCGTGTCGATCCTATGCCGTGTCGATCCTACGCCGTGTCGATCCTATGCCGTGTCGATCCTATGCCGTGTCGGTCCTGTGCATGTAACCCGTCCTGGAGTACGCTATAAGGAAAACGAAAGATAACAACCAGCGCCTAGAGTTGAATGGTATTCACCAGGTTGTGTCGTAAACTGATGAGGTAAATTTAACGGGGGATGATAGGAGAACAATATAAATAAATGCAGATATATTATTAAACGCTTCTATGGACATGGGTTTAGAAATAAATGCGGGGCTACGTTTCAGCAGGAGCAGAGCAAATTCATATTGCTCATATTGTCCTACACTTCGTAACTGGATACAACGTACCTACCCTTCTTTGGCCGGCACGTTTCATTTTTCTGTTTAAGGTTGGACACGTCTGATCATTGCTTGTACAATGCCACTATGCTACAGTTTGAAGACCTGTGACGTTGTGTCGAAGACACATCGGTTGCCTTGCTCAAGTAGGATATTTAGGGGTTCATCCACTTGACGCTTTGCGGTATTGCTATCGTTCTAACTGCCCATGGTGGGCCCACAGCCTCATTACAATCGCCAGTTCCGCTTCGCTGTGGCCACGTTATCACACGTCACAGAGAGTGGGAAGGTTAATTACTTAGTATTTGTACCATCAGATCTCTGCTTGCAAACTTCGGCGTTGCTACCTTTCATCTTTCTTGGTGTAGCGCTCTTAATGGCGAGTACCGTACGGAAGGTATAACGTCGCTGGATTCCCGCGAAAAGTTATATTGACGTGTATGGGGAGTGGCCAACTTGATTACTCGTGGCTCGCTGAGTCGGTTCGTGATGATTGGCTACCCTCTTACCACACCCCCAGTGACGACCAGGTCCAAGTGCGGGAAGCCAATGACGTTATACCTTCTGGATTTTAGAGTATATGCAAGTTTTACGAGGACGAAATACTGCCAGTGAGGAAGAAAAATCATGGTTTATAATGTTGCAATGATCATGATTAAAAAAAGAGTGTATTAAAACAGGCGCATCGGAAAATGACTAGTGAATCGCGGCGGCAAATGTTGTTCACTTAGACGGAAATACACTTAGAACAACTGTGAACATCAAACACAGATGATATTCTTTACATCGAAGTATATCTGCTCTATATGCTGTGCTCCATAACTGACCACAATTGCTAAATGATGTTGAAACCTGAAGCACTAGCGGACCAGGGTTAATATTGTTATAGTTCATGCATAAGTGCATGAAATTATGCCACAACAACTTCAGATGGTAAGTATATCTCATTTAATTCCTATAGCAGCTTTCTCTATCAAATCGACGAACTTCCTTTTTTTTTTCATTTAATAACCTTTGGGTATTTTCTATCATATTCGCAGTTAAGTATTGACGATTAAGCATGGAGAAGATTGTGTGATGTGTTAGCAAATTGGAACATATTGATTCGGAAGTCGAGCTGATGCCACTGACCTGCATTCCTTTGTAATTACCTTGGGAGATTTGTTTTTCCGTCCAGGCCTAGACTCATTTGAGATGAGTGTGAGGTGATTTGGCAAGGTTCCACAAACTTGTCCTGACCTTCACGTTCTCTTCAGAAGGTGGTAATCGCTCAATGGAAAGACTGGAACCACACGAGAACATTTCAAGACATTTTCACAGACAACGAGAGCATACTATGTACGGTACGTTTAGTTCGTTCCGTGAAATATCGCTGCACTTTCTCCTTAAAAAAATGGTGAAAGAAAAAAATAAATAAATAAAAAACTTCTTTTGCATAAAAGTTTAACGAAGGTTTTTATTGCTAAAAAAATAACATAAAATAAAAATAGTATGAACTCACTGCTAAACGAACATATTTTAGCCATTAGCTTTCCTCTTAAATACTTGAAGACTAGATATCAAACGTGGGAATTAATCAAAGTTTAATTATTTACTTACTTCGAACTTCCAGAAATAGTTCATTGTCCATTCTAGACTGGAACTAAAACACCATTTATATACAATACATGAAACGTTCAAGTCAAACTAGAACTTTTAATTTTACAAGCATAAAAATGAATTCTAGCCTTATGGTACTACATGCAATAATAACTGACAAGTATGCCCTATTACTGGTAGACTGCGCCACTACATAGATTAAATCAAAATGACGGGAACAGCACTGCGTGCCTGGAGCAGCGCTTGGTGTTGAAATTTATTGTCACTGAAGCCTAAAACCAGCGAATAGCTACAGAAAATTTTAAACATAGTGCATTACGGTGATGGAACTTCAATTGTAAGACATTCGAATGGTGTAAACGTTTCAAAATTAGCCATACATATGTCAGTGACTATGTATACCATGTGACTTTCAGATTACATCAGTCGTTCCTATGAACATTCAACATTCCGAACGTCCAATCCTGGACAATTGATAGTATGACTAGGGGTCAATGTGCGCAATAGGAGTTTGCCTCTGGAAAATGCTAACACAGCTATAGCCCCCGATACATTGGTTAGTCACATAGCGTCACAGCGCGCTGACCACGTACTTGTCGCTAGGCTGGACGTAGTTCAGTCGGTCGCTGACAGATGGCGTTGAAGCGGATCAGGTCCTCAAATGCGCTGTTATGCCTAGGATTGCCAATTTAGCAACTTCGTGGCTAGATGTGGCCATTTGTAGAGACTGGCTGTCCACAAACTTTCGGAAAATCCACTCGTGGCTTTTCGAACCATATGCATTTTGATTTTAGCCATTTCCAAGGATGTTATAAAATAGAGGATCTGCCCATACAACAAAATCGTGAAGCCATACGTCACAGCTTCGCCATACCTACTCTGCCCACCCCGCGCCACTAAGATTGCAATGTTTCGAGCCAACCATGATGGCGGATACGAGAATATCCAATCAAACCTGCCGGCTCAGACGATGCTCGGTTGTTTCTTGACTTCACTGTATGATAAAGATACGTATGGGCAGATCCTCTATTTTATAATATCCTTGGCTATTTCTAATTTCTGAGTGTAGCTCCTTTCTTTATATATTTTACGTGCCATTTTCAGTTTTCTGAATTTAGATTCGTTCTTTAAGTGGTAACATTAAAAACCCCGCTGTCAGAATTGTCCATCTAAAGGATAGCATTCATGGCCATGTTGATTCCTCCCATATATTGGTTACACAGTAAATAATCAGATTTAAACTTGTAAATTACCAGTAGGCATAGAGAAAAAAAAAATAGATGCAGATGTGTAAGTTTTAGTAAAAACATCATTGAAGAAATTCAGAATAAACTTCCTGGTAACATAGACATCCTTTAGTAAATGTCGCTTTTCAGTTTCAGTAAGAATTTGAAACCAATGAAGGAGTGTTTTATTGAGTTAGCTTTAGCTTTTACACTGGGATTTGGAGATAATATAGATAAAATTGGGAACCAGTGGCGAATATAAATTTCATGAAATGAGTGAATAAATATTCAACTGAGAAATTATTTGCAAGAATAAATCAGTACACAGATGCTGAAGAAGAGTCTATTTTCAGAATTATATATACTAACCCGTCCACATTCGAACGCGAAGGTGAAACCTTATTCAACCGTTGAATAGAATCAGGAACAGGTTGAAAACAAAAACGCTTTCTTCAATAAAAATGAGATTTGTGTTGCGATGTGTGCAACACTTGAGACACACTTTTGTAACTATTTGAAACAAAAGTAGATCAGTACAAGCAACCGAGACAATAGAACTTCGGCCTCAACCTGAAGATGATGATGATGACATTTATTTGTGTTAGGAGACTTTTGCTTCAATTATATGGCATTATATGAACCGAACTTCTTTAGTCTTGTGTCAGCTTGCTCTTTTCTTCTAGCCATTTATGGCCGCTTTTAGCTATTGATTTTAGCCACTTTTTTTCTCGTTGAGTATTGGCAACACTAGTTACGCCTTGTTTGGCATTTAAGATATTCATTAAAACTCAATACCGTCGGAGTGAGTGCATATCTTCATTTTATTCATTCAATCGTTTATTTATTTTGTTTTTCGTTTGTTTGTTTCACTATGAGCTAGAGAGTCTTTAACCTTTTTCCTTGTTATATGGTTATACTTTACTGTATACATGTTATGCCTTTGTGATAATCAGATAAGAAAAGTGACTTCTAACGTTAGTTCCATTTGATTAGGCAAGAGATAGAAATTGTGAACAAAATTCAATGAAGAATTTCAAAGCAGAAACATTTTACCTTAGAAACATGAACTGTGAACAAGATTTTTTTTTTCTTTCTAAGTTTAACGCTTCTTGATAATTGTGCGAATGACCAGCACTTTTCCAAATATAAACTTGAGAATTTCTATTTAAGTGGGTCAGTCCGACGAAGGAGTTGATATCTTCTTTCTTCCACAGAAATAACGTCTCTTTCTCTCACTAAACTACTGCTTTACGGGTTGTAACTGATAACACATCTTTGGAGCTTGAATGTCAAAGTTTGGTTTTAAAATTAGTCGAGAGGAGAGATAAGGTCAAGTGAATCTTCATTTGGAATCTCTTCTCATTTAAAGCTTTTGCTGGCATCAGTCCAAGTTCAATAACCAAGGTCAATGAGTTGCAGAGTTCATGCACTTCGAATTTGTGGTGGTGTGTTCAATATCCATTGTGCTCACACCCCTCTCATCCTCTGCTCATTAATTCTTGTCGTACGCTATTCAATATAACCGAAACAGACAGAATTAAACTTTTTAACGCTATGCCTTCCGAAGATGAAAGTTTTTTTTTTTGTATGCGTTTGTGTGTGTGTGTGTGTGGTTGACATGAAGGACTATGTTGCACAAATAGAACTGTTCGCCCTCTGCGATAACTATCTAAGTGTAATCACTTGTTATTGCCGATAAATTCTTAATTCTGAGTTCGCCATTATTCTCTACTTATCTTGGGTATTCTGAATGTCGTTGGTGTGCAATGTAATAGGTGCAATTTAACGTTGATTTAAGTGTATTGAAAGTAAATCTAATCTACGCTGCGAACGAAAATATTCTGAAAAGTTTTACCTAGATTAATTTATACACGACTCCAAAACTGCATTACCAAATGCAATTCTCCCTCTCCTGCAATAGTAGGCAGCTCAAACATCAGAGTCGTTGGTTTGGTTGAGAATTAGAAAGGTGTTGGACCAAATCTCAATTTCGTTACAAATATCGTGAGGCAAAGAGGAAAATAGAGAATAACATAACTTGTTTACAATGACGGTTTGTTTACTATGAGGGAAATAGATGATATAAAAAAAGCAATACAAAATGATCTTACTTAAGCAGTTCAAACAAGATGAATAGTAAGAAATAGATATAAGAGGAAAGAGTTTATTTCCTTGTTCAAAGAAAAAAAATATCAAAAAGAAAGAAAGTTACACAATGTAAAGTTTTAATATAAAAGCCTAACAGCACAACAACAAACATCCGTAAGAAATGGAAAAACAGACAAACACAGACTGACATACACCATTGGCGTAGCAGATTTGTGGGTCTCCCAAGCAAGATACAGAGATGGAACCCTAGTTGTAAACCCAATTGCTTTATTATTATTATTATTATTATTATTATTATTATTATTATTATTATTATTATTATTATTATTATTATTATTATTATTATTAAAACAAACTCGTTTCCTTTTCAAATCTCTGACTGCCTAAGAGTTTGAATGCATATAGCGGTCAATTATGCACTTGTTTCCAATGAGCTGTCCCAAAGGCCAAAAGAGTTGTAAATCTCCAAACGAGAGGAACAAACAATCTTCCTTATGATAAATTTTAGATCAAAGTTCGAAGCACTCACATTTGACAGGTGCTTTCTTGTTTTCTTTTCGGAAACAGAAAAGTTTTGGCGCCTAAGAAATTGCAGTATATAATATTGCAAATTTGCAAGTGGTTTATTTACATTGAAATTTGTGGTAATAAAGAAATTGTTATTGGAAGACGCTATTGTAAAAAATAAGTTTTTTTTCTTCATCTATCGCAAGTCTTAGGAGCCCCCTATGAAACGCCCCCCAAAATCAATATCGAAAATTTAGGATTTTGACATATCGATGTTTATATATTTGCGATATCAAATGTTGATATGTGTCAATATCGATTTCGGCAATATCGATATATTGACATATCGCACAGGCCTAGATCCGAAAAATATTGCTTGAAATATACTGGAATCAAAAATTAAAATATAAATATGTTCTTCCATTTCCATACCCAGATATAAAAGAAGATAGACGAAGGAAACAAAGGGGGGCACAGATAAAAATATTGGATTTAAACGTAGTAAGAAAAGAACCTAATATTATAAAGTTACGTTTCCAAAAATCAAACAGTAATATAGAAATAATATTTTTTTTATTTCTTTCAGAACTACTCCAATATACAAAGAATGCTTGAAAAAATCATGAGGGTAAATTCAAAATGAATACTATACTTGGTGGTCAAATTAAATGCTCACTTTCCAGTGAAACTGTAGAGTTCCGAGACACATGTAAGATCATGCCAAAAGTTTAACACATCCTGTTTTTTCCGCCTGGTTCGGTTGCAAATTCGGCAGTGCTCATTAATCGTACTGATCTGAAATACATTATAATAAACTTAGTAGGTAGCGTAGGTCATATTTTCCGTTCCAGACTACTAATGCAAACAGAACAAAAAAAAGAAAAAAAAATAAGAAAAATAAAATTTAGAGAAAAGACAGAGAGAAAAATTCAATGAATGCTACTTTACAGCTAAATCTCTATCAAAAAGTTTAAATTGTAATATAATGAAAAGTTTCAAATGTTTAAGAGGAAAATTGAATGTTGTCTCCTTATAGGCGTAGCAAATTTTGCATATTTCGCATTTTATACATGGATAAAACAAATTGAATTATAGGATGGAAACGAATTTTGTGTCATATTTATATAAGTAAAATATTTCTTGAAATAACTAAAAGCGGGCCATTTTCTAGTCATTTCTGAATATTTGTCTGTTCCGAAAATCCACTCTCGACTTCACCTATTGCGGATATAATGTTCTAATACGCAATGATAGAGTGAAGACGCTAGAGCTGAAACAGATCATCGCAGTAACACGGTGACTTGATTGAGAATCGGTAACCCAGAGGAAAAAAAAAAGAGATTTACACATTTACTTGACTAAAGTGTGTGTTTATGCATGTGTGTGTGTGTGAAAGAGCGAGAGAGAGAGAGACTGAGAGAGAGAGGGAGAAATATGCTAGGCATAATAAGGAAATGTCAAGAAAGAAGGATAGAGGGAGAGAGAAATAGAGACGAATATAAATATGGAATCTACTTATCATTGTGTGTTGAAGTACGCATACCCTGTTCATTCGGATTCTCGCGAGTGATGCTTTGTAACTTCACCAATCAACGTCGGCAGCGAAAGCTTTCTGGAAAAAGATGCTACCTGATGGGGACTCAAACCAAGATTTCCGTTTGGAAGTCTACGACGGTAACAATACTCCAACGGTTACTCTACCCGAAACGTATTTAACAAAGGTATAGTGTTTATTCCTAGGAACAAAAACACGAAAAGTTAATACTACAGCAAATTAAGTGTTTCAAATTGTCCTAGTAGCCCCAAATTTATTATTTTACTTTTCCCAACTAACATTTGTAAATCGTCTCTATCATGATACAGGTGTTTGATTTCATATTCTTACGGATTGCTCGTGTATAAGTTCAGTAATTCACCATGAATAGCGATTACGTCGGAAGCCCGGTAGCCAGAATTAGCCAGGATAGAGGACTTACATTTTTTAAAAAAAAGGAATACAGTCTAAGCGAAATGCAGAAGTCTTTTAGTCTGAGAAAAGCAATGATTAAATCTCTCATTTCTAGTTCTATTAGTTTTTTTTAGTTCTGAGTTTATGTGAAAATTACCGATATAAATAAGAACAATGAATTGTGGTTATTTTATAAAACATTCCAATTTAACATCACAGGAATTTCACCTTCCGGTTTGCTTAGTTTTGAAAAATTACAGAGTATAATGCTATACGGTGTAAAGTATGTGTACTGTCGCTGATTCCTGATAACAATCAGAAACAGAGGTAGAAGATAAATTACTGTAATAGTTTCCTATTAAGGGGCAAGCATAACTACTTTTATATTAACAAATTGTTTTGGCCTAAAATGTTTGTACGGATTCATCCCTTTCCCCGTCAATATTGGGTAAGGAAATGGAAGAGCGCATTTACATTTTGATAGTTGGTTCAAGTACATTCCATATTCTAAAAATTCGATATCAATCTTCGAAGGAGGGTGAGGTATAGTGGACCCCAAAGACTTGTGATAGATGAAATAATAAAACTTAATTTTTATAATAGTGCCTTCTAGTGGTAATTTCTTTATTACCGGAAATTACAATCTAAATAAATCCATTTGCAAATTTGCAATGTTATATACTCTAAATTCTTAGGCGCTAAAACTTTTCTGTTCCCGAAGCAAAAGAAAAAAAGAAAACACCTGTCAGAAACAAGTGCTTCGAATTTGACATAGAATTTAGCGTAATATTTTTTTCTCTCTTTTGGAGACATCCATCCATTTTGGCCTTTTTGACCGCTCATTTAAAACAAATGCATAATTGACCGCTATATGCAGACATGCTCTAAGTAGAGTCAGAGATTTTGAAAAGGAAACGAGTTTTCAATAATAATAATAATAATAATAATAATAATAATAATAATAATAATAATAATAATAATAATAATAATAATATAACAATTTGGTTTACAACTAGAGTCCCATCTCTTTATCTTTCATGGAATGCCCACAAGTCTGCTACGCCAATGGTGTATCTTAGTCTGTGTTTGTCTCTGTTTTCATTTCTTATTGATATTTGTTGTTGTGTTGTTCGGCTTTTATATTAAAACTTTACATTGTGTATTTTTTTCATATTGCTAGTTTTTTTTTTTTTTTTTTTTTTTTTTTTTAAGGAAAGGAACTGCTTCCTTTAATAGCTATTTCTTACTATTCATCTTGTTTGAACTGCTTAAGTAAGATCATTTTGTATTTTTTTTTTATGTCATCTATTTCCCTCACAGTAAAGAAACCGTTATTCTAAACAATTTATTTTATTCTCTTATTTGCAATTTTCCGCACTGATATATTTGTAACAAAATTGAGGTTTGGTTCAACGCCTTTCTAATTCTTTACCACCCCAATGACCCTGCCTTTTGGGCTGCCAAATATTGCAGGTAAAGTAGATTTGCAGGTGATAATGCACTTTTGTAGCTGTCTATGCAATGTAAATATACCATATTTTTAAAGAAGAAACTTAAGATGGAACCAGGTGAAAACAGTTCCCATTTCTTAGATAACTTCAAAATTATGGAAACAACATAATGTTATAATAAATTTGTTTCTAGAGTGACCTGTCAGAAAAATAATTGGATCCAAGCATCTCTTTACTAGACTTAGGCGTTTGCTTATTCGGATACTCCTCCGAGATGACAGAACCGCTCTTAACCAATTTTGACGTGGTGATCCAAGAGAGCACGCTTTGTATCGTAAGGGATCAAATGTATAGATTGGATATACAACTAGGAATAATAAAGAAAGAAAAAAAAAGAAACAGAAAAACATGATGTCCATAGGCTGAACCTTGGAAAATCATTTGGTGCGTGAATTCTTATTGCAAACAATAGGAAATATAATTTTCGGAATTATAAAAATGTCAAAGCCCTTTTCGCTTTGTTCTGCGAACACAATTTCCCAAAGCTATTATGTCTTTCGCTAATATGCCAAATTCAACTATTTGTAAGTCGTAAATTATTCATTGTAACTTTGGAAAACTCGAGATTACTAATACAACTCCCTCATATATTTATCCTGTTCGTCAGCGTCTGTGTCCGTTTGGGGATAAAGAGAACACTCAAGAACTACTTGATGAACCACCATAAACTTTGAACAGGATGTATAAGATCAAAAGCTAGGAATTGAGTTTGTCGACGGAGGGGATCCATCTACCAGCAGTGGTAGAAATCATTCATTAATGGTTTTAACGTTGACCACTACAGAGTAAGAACGGTTATATATAGCGAGAAGTGGTTCCATGCAATCGATTCAACGTCACAGAAGCAAATCTCCTCTTCTTCTTTAACTTTCTACTAAAACCAGAAGGGATATAAATTCACTACAATTTTCGGTGTTAATATTGACCTATAAAGTTCAAAAAATAACAGGAAACAGGCAGGAGAATTTTTCAAAAGTGATTTAGCGTTCTAAGAATATGTACAATATTCTCTCTTAATCTTATATTCAAACCGAAATTCAGGAGAAGCGGTGGCTCAATGGTAAAGCACATACCTGTGGTACGTGGGGTCTCTCCTTCGATTCCCGTGCAAATAAATTTGTGGATGGCATCATTATATTCGTGGGTTTTCTTGAAGTACTTTCGTTTCCTCCCACATTATTTGTGGCACCAATTCTTCCATATCCTTCACTTGCCTTAGTCATCCGTCTCCCTTAGACTAAAAGGGCATTATCGTGAGACGTTATACTGAACGATTTTCGAACCGGAATTTGGAGGAATCGACTACTTCCTTCCGATTGCTATAGTGTAAACACGGTGCTATATATGAATAATCGGCTTTATTGTAAAAAAAAAAGAAAAAAAAGTGTCCCAAAAATGCACTCCATTCCAAAACTACAACTTCCGATTTCATTATTATTTAAAAATATAATGTCATTCAAACCAAACTTGTTTCACGTGGTGTACTAGTGACGGTGCTAAATATTGATATAAAATGTAGTTCCACAGCCATGTTTCTAAAAGCCACGGTGGTGTATTTTGTAGGAATCCTTCCTATCAATGGGGATGCCCGTGTTCGATTCCCGTTTTGACTAGATTTATTTCCCATTTTACACTCTTTCCGATGTAGATTAATAGGTTATTCACACACAAAAAAATAGTTACCTGGGGAAAGGTTGTGGTCGTGAAGGGGAGAGAGGGGTGAAACAACGAAGATGAATGTATAAATATTTTGCTCCCAAACAAAAACTTTTCTTTACTTTTAATATGTGTATGCTTATTTATTGCATATTTCATACCAAAATCTTATTTCATTTTTTTTTTTTTTTAATTTCAGACTTTTGCTATTCTATTAATGAATAACAATTTCATTAATAGAATACAATAACTATAGGTGTGTATAAAAAGTGTTTCCAAGAGAGATGAATAACCAATAGTTTTTGAATAAGGCTGCTCTTTTTTTAAGAGATATACAGCTCTATTTTTGATTTGGTAGACAAGTAGTAATGTAAGTCAAATTGTCACTATACTACGAATTGTAAGTTTGTTAGTACATTACTTAACTTATCTTAAAACCAACTTTGTCTCATAAAAAGTGGATGTATCCACAATATCTTAAGGAGTTGATGTGGTGATAAAATTACTTTGCGCTGAATATGACCATGTTAAAACATTCTGGCTTTTTTAACTTAGAAAAACCCTGTAATAAAATCTAAAGAAAGAGCGTATTGGGCATTTAGTTTACTCTTTAATATTATTACGTCATACGAAAAACGTTATTTTGTTCTGCATACAATTGTATGAATACAGTTTTGAAAGAAAAGTAGGGGATCATTGTCTGAAACGTGATGATGCAAACATATGCCTTCTACGGAATATTCATTGGAACTCTAAATGCTCCGATAATGGGTAAGTAGTAATCTCTAAAATTTTCTGCACGGTAGTGCTTTCATATACGATTGCTGAAAGAAAAGCAGACTCACAAAGTAATGAAAAGAAAAATAAAACTTCTAATCCTTATCATATATTGAACATTTCATGATCCTCGTTATGTTGGTTGCCTAGTTGTTTATACCCAGGAGTGCATATAAAGTGGCATCTCTAATTATCTCTGCAAATTAGGATGACGGATAAAAAGCGAACAAATTAGTGATGTGCATTGTAAGAGCGAGTATTTTTTTTTTCATTCATCTCATTAAACTTTGCAGATCTCAATTCCAGCCGATAAGTGCTTGTTGTAAAATTTCTAAGAAAACGCGTGCATTGTTTTGTTATAATAATAATAATAATAATAATAATAATAATAATAATAACAATTATTATTAATTAGAATATTATAATATTAGAATATAGCGACAACATCTCGGATCCTACATCTCATGAAAACGCACCATATCTACCCACACATTTTGTCATAAAGGATATCAAGAAATCGATTCTTGCAATCAATTATATGTATTGACCCTCAAAACAAACGATGTCTTTTAACTTCCGACCGTTCGATCTCCGACTTATCAGTCCTATTTTCGACCGAATTGAAAAGGCACATCAACACAACGATCTATCTTCTGAAACGTGCCAGCTAGTATGATTTTTGATTGAACTTGATGTACTACGGAGTGACATCTCATATTGAAACTACACTTACCACCAACGAATATATATATATATATATATATATATATATATATATATATATATATATATATATATATATATATATATATATGTTGGGAGCAATGTTCGAAAACGGCCATTGGCCGAAGAAAGTGATCAATTCTAAGTTTGGACAGATGCAATTATCCAAAGTACGAAGAAGTCTATCATTTCGGGGTTTGGTCGCTTAATAGTATCCAAAGCTAGGTTTGGATAATTACAGTTCATCCAAAGCTCAATTTAGTTATTTCCAGTTGTTCTTGCGAGATGTCATTGCAATTTTTTATTCGTGGCGCATGCGCATTCGGAGAATATAGGGAGGGTAAAGCAGAAGTCAGTCTTCAGTCAGGCGGTAGCTTTATGTGTTAACGTGTATGCTTTCTTTGCCACTCACAATTGTTTATTCGTTGAAGTGAAATTGAAGACCATGCACAACAATGAGTATGGTTGCAGCAGAAGACTTCAAAGCAAAACTAGACGACTACGTTCGAGCTAGTACAGCAGATAATACGTTCTTGTTATCTCCAGAGAAGTACAATGAATTGCTGTTGGAGGTGAAGGCTTCGCAAGAGAAAAAGAAAAGAGGTGAGTCACTGACGTCACTGGACTATCGTCGCCTGAAGAGATATGATGTTTTAAGTATTGGTGGGGTTGAGAAACTTATCGAAAAACGTAAAGATGGTGATAGTGTTATTAGGTATTTCTGTCACACCGGAGAATTATACAGTGTCATTCATAAAGCTCACATTGACACTGGCCACAAACGTTTGAGATGCTTGGACAAAGAACTTAAGCTAAAGTACTGTAATGTAACACGAGAGATCATCAATATTTATCTCAAATTGTGTGGGCAGTGTCAGTTGAAAAAGAAGCAAAAGTGCAAAGGACTGACTGTTAAACCTATTCTCAGTAATCTGCTTAATTCTAGGGGTCAGGTTGATCTTATCGACATGCAGAGTGAACCGGACAAAGGATACAAGTTCATATTAAATTATCAGGATCATCTCACAAAGTTTCTGTTTTTGCGCCCATTAAAGACAAAAAGAGCATCAGAAGTTGCTTATCATCTGATGGATATATTTTGCATTATTGGTGCACCTTGTATTCTTCAAAGTGATAACGGACGTGAGTTCGCAGCTGAAGTTACAAGTGAGCTGGCCTCAGTGTTTGGGTCGAAAATAGTGCACGGCAAGCCGCGCCACTCTCAGTCTCAAGGAAGTGTTGAGAGAGCGAACCAAGATGTTCGAGACATTCTTATTACATGGATGGCAGAAAATAGCTGTTCGTCTTGGGCTGAGGGTCTTCGTTTTGTCCAGATGAAGAAAAACAGGTCCTTCCATAGGGGCATTAACCGGAGCCCCTACGAGGCTTTGTTTGGCGTTCCCATGAGAAATGGACTTTCGGATTCATCTCTTCCATGTGATTTATTACGAGACTTGACCAATGAGGAAGATCTACAAGAAATATTGGCTCGTGATCCACATTGTGACACCATGCAGGAAGGGGAAGGCTCAGGACAGGATGTACAGAATTCATTGACTCGTGATCCACACTGTGACACCATGCAGGAAGAGGAAGGTTCAGGACAGGATGTACAGAATTTATTGACTCGTGATCCACACTGTGACACCATGCAGGAAGAGGAAGGCTCAGGACAGGATGTACAGTATTCATTGACTCGTGATGTACAAGAAGACACTTCAGGACAGGACGCACAGCATTCATTCGTTCGTGATTCCCTTAATAATCTTCGGCAGGAAAGAGAGACTTTTCCAGAATTTCCAGCTTCTTTAGAGACCATCAACACTGCAATTGTGGAAGCAAATGAATCTCCATGTCCGTGCGCAAATCAAGAAAAAAGATGCAACATCTGCACAAGAAGTGAGAGTATACGAGAGGCACGTGAGGGATCCAAAATACATTTAAAGCGACAAGCAAATGAAATGTTAATGGCGTCAAGTAAAAAATTCCCTCGTGCAGACGTAGGACAAACTGTTCTAATCAAAATCCCAGAATTGGACAGAGGCAGAGCTGCTCCGAGGAACGTCATGGCTGTGGTTATGGGGAGAAACGATAACGATCTCTACCAGTTGGGGACTTCTTCGGGAATTATTAGAAAGCTGTACGCGCGCAATGAGTTCCAGTTCGCAGATGAACAGTTTCTTCAGATCAGTGATGTTCCGCAGAGAGACATTTCACTTAGAAGTGTAGCTGAAGCAGAAACACACTCCAGGCAGGGGTTTATTAAGTGCGGCTGCAGGAACTTCTGTTTGAACAAAAAATGTAATTGTGTAAAGAAGGGTGTAAAGTGTAACTCAAAGTGTCATTCCTCAAGTGCGTGTAGGAACAAGTAACTGGACAGTTGACCTATTACAATGTACTTGAAGAGCCTGTATATGTGGCGAATCTGCATTTCAGTTATTCCATTTTATAACTGTAAGTTCATTATATTTTTTCGCACTTACAGCTTAAAATTTTCAGCACACGTTTTTCAAATTCTTCACTGTTTCATTGTGTTAATAACTGAACTTAAAACATTTAACGCACTTTGCTGTTAATGCTTAATTAATTATTGTACTTATTTTTATATGGTGCATATTTTCTAAAAGTCTTCTAAAAAAGAAAGTAAGCTGAATTAGAAGGAATTAATACGAAGAACTATTTTTATTCATATACGAATTTCATACTTCTTATTTGACAGAATTTTGTGATATACATTTTCATTTCTTAAACATTGAAAAATAAAAATCTTGTAAAATGTGTAAAATGTGAAAAAATTAATAAATTTTTTTCTTATTTTCCTTTCTAAATTGAGCTTTGGATGAACTGTAATTATCCAAACCTAGCTTTGGATACTATTAAGCGACCAAACCCCGAAATGATAGACTTCTTCGTACTTTGGATAATTGCATCTGTCCAAACTTAGAATTGATCACTTTCTTCGGCCAATGGCCGTTTTCGAACATTGCTCCCAACATATATATATATATATATATATATATATGGTGTTTCAAAACAATGTTTGGGAGGCGGTTCCTGACACCAAGATAAGACGAAAACTATAGACCAACCTGGGTACGCAAATGCTTAATTTCGGAGTTATAGACTGCCGAAAACATGAGAAATTGGACTTTGAAGGTCCATAGCTCCAAAACTACGGAACCTACCGTAGTAGGGTCAAGACTTCAGTTGGGAAATAGTACGTGTTCTATCCAAATATCCATGTTTAGAATGGTGTGGTACTTCCACAATATTTTTTATAGAGCTAGTTCAAGAGTACTTCAAATTATATGCAAGTAACCAAACTCCCTCTATAAAAATTGTTTCGTAAGTACTTTAGGATTCTGAAACATGGATTTTTGGATAGGGTACACATTAGCTCCTAAGAGAAGTTTTGACCCGACTGCGGTAGGTCCCGTAGTTTTGGAGCTAGGGACCTTTAAAATTCAATTTTTCGTATTTCCGGCAGCCCATAACTCCGAAAGGAAGCTTTTGTGCACCCAGGTTGTTCTATATTTTTCGTCTTATCTTGGGGTCAGAAATCACCTCCCGAACGTTGTCGGTGTTGTTTTGAAACACCACACACACACACACACACACACACACACACACACACACACACATATATATATATATATATATATATATATATATATATATATATATATATATATATATATATATATATATATATATATATATGTCGTTTCGCTTTATAGAACCTCATCTACCTTTCTTCACTTTTCATTAACGAGAGTGTCAAACTCTTGTTTCCGAGAAAATGTGTTCTCGAAGCACAGATAAGAAACAGTTTTTTTTTCAGATTTAAGAAAATAGTTTTAATAGTTTAGACGACTTTATATTTTTTAGCTTAGTATTGAATTTTGTGCAAAATAAAATGCAATATTAAAAAAGATCTTTGAAAACATGTGCACATGTAGAAAATTTGCTGCAGTGGTTTCATCACCTTAAAGTCAAAAAAAAAAAAAAAAAAAAAAAAAATGAGGGAGTGAACTAATACCTTTTCCAATATTGTTTAGAAATAACTTCTGTGATATTTTTAGTAATTATATACAGTCATTGTCAAAAGTCTGAGCAAACTATTGATTTTTCAGAATTTTCTAAATAATATACACTATGTCCATACAAAACCATGTTTTTCATATAAGGATACGAAAATTCGTGGTCTTGACATCGAGACATATTTATTCATGAAAGCTGCTTGGCAATAAACAGATAACTAATGAACATATAACTAACGCCACGCTTTGTGTGATGATGTATCATTCCAACGACACCTTGTGGTGTGTGTATAAACAATAGTCAGTAGTTGTCTCTTTACTTCATCGAACAGTTGTGTATGCGCAATTGAACCGTTGTAATATAGGCAAAATTGGTTGCAAATCAGTGACATGCAATTTTACTGTTTCCATGCATGAAGAACACGAACATATAAAGTGTGAAAGCGAAACTATTAACTAGAAGTCGAAGCACGAGTTCAAGAGGTTGTTTTGGCACAAGAGAGTGACTCTCTGCTAAAAGTCGCTCAGTGAGCGGAGCAGTGCGTTGAACTCTTGAAAGATATGCACAATGTGCTGCAAATATTACACAGAAACGCACTGGTCATCCAAAAATAACGATTTCTCTTAAGGACAAGTATACTGGAAAAGCAAGCAAGCAGGATACACGTTAACTGCCCTTCAATAACTAATAGAAATGTGCAAGAGTCAATTCCAATCGATATCAAATAGGACGCTGGCCTAGCGCCTTAAGATTTCTGCTATTGGTGGTAAAATTGAGGTAAAGAATTATTTCATTCAAGCAAGAAACATTTCCAAACGTACTCCTGGGTCAATAAAATAAAATAAAGACGGGAATGATGAACAGTGAAAGAGAGCACTCTGAGTAGTCGAATGTAACTTCCAACTATTCACCTTCCAATATTAAGAGTTTGTGCTCCGTTGCCCTGAAGAGCGGTTTCATCCCGACTGTATAACACCCACAGCAAGCCACGGAGAAGATAGCTTCACTACCTAGGTATTTGGGGATGTTTTACATATGTCAAGTTGATAATTTCGTTTGAATTAATGGATAAATGAACAAAAACATGTTTCAAACGTTTAAGTGAGGCATGAAATTCCATCAGGAAACAGAGCTGTTCAAACTCCCCAGCCCGGCGATCGCAAGCCCTGCACTTGCGCTCATAATTGAGCCCGAACCCAGCTGAAGATAAAAAGTCTGAGCTCGAGTGATCCTGAGCCCAGTTGAAAGTAGAGAGCCCGAGCTCCGGTGAAATAAGAAAACTTAAATCTGAATAAATTTCGAGCGAAGTGATCGACATTTGTTGATTATTAATATATATATTTTTAGTGCACCAATTGTTTTCATGAACGAACACGACATGCAAATAGTTGAATTTGGCATATATGCGAAAAGCGTAATGGCTTTCAAAACTTGTGTTAGCAGAAAAAAAGAACGAAAAAGCTTCGCCCTATTTCTAGTGCTGAAAATTCTATATACCATTTTCAATGATAATTCGCGCGCCACAACCTTTTCCGATGTTAAGTTTATGGACATACAGTTTTTTCGGTGATTATTCCTCAATGATATTTCCGATCGGGACGTATGACCCCTTACGACCTTCAGCGTTCGCTCTCGAATCGCCATGCGAATTTTTGTTACGAACGGGTTCAGATATTTCGGAGATCCCGTTTTTCGGTGATTATTTCTCAGTGTTATGTCTGATCGGACATTTGACCCCTTACGACACTCAGCGTACGTTCTCAAATCTCCGTGTTAAATTTGGTTAAAAATAGTTGACGCATATTGGGGGATTATGTGAATAAACGATCGACTAAGTCGAGTAAAGGGAAGTTTCGTTTCGTTAAACTTTTATATCCGTTTCTAATAGCTTTGTATCTTCGTACTTAAGTATGTGTAGCAGTCGATTTGTGTACTGCTCTCAAAAATATCGTTTGCTTGTTTGCTAAAATTAGCGTACACTTCAGAATCGAGAACATTTGAGATGTTGACCTACAGTTTAGAGTGGAATCCGAACCATTGTAATGCCTTCAAAATTTGATGCTCTCTCAACAAGAATCGCACACGAGACAATGTGCACCGAAGTCGCACCCACTTGCAACTAGACCAGTGGAGACAGCATAAAGAATATTTTAAACAGACTGGAAAATTGTTATAGAACTAGAAGGCGTAATAGTTGAAACATTTGCTGATAAAAATATGACTGACATTTCCAGTGGCGACGATTGGACATTAAAAGTGGGAATCAAGACACGATCTGAGTATTTGCATATCAATGTTAGTTTTCCTGGTTGTTTCCAACACTTTGTTTGACTAAAAGTTGTGTAACTACTAGGATACTATCTTAGGTAAAATACCATATATCGTATTTCACATTTTATTAAGTAAATAAACAAGTAGGTACTCACCCTTCGTACTCTTCGAAAGTGTAAGAAGGGATTTGATTCCTTGCTCATGAATATCTTAAAAATGTGTCTGGATAATCATATGATTTTTGGGCCATTTTCCGTGACAATTAAAACGCAATTCCTGTAGCTTGCTTAACTCTATGTGAAGAGAAATAGCCAATATTTGGTCATGGAACGCAAATACTAAGTAACGTTTTTTTTTTTTTTTTTTTTTTTTGCTATGAACGAATAATGCATACATAAATTTAACATTTCCAAATGAAACTATATACATTAACATGTCAATACAAAAATTGGGGGCAATCGCCCCTTCTTTCTACTTCTAATCGCCGCCCCTGGGTGTCTGATGGACTTTGATTATTGCGTTTGATTCATCTGATTATACTATACTGAGTTCGTACACAGTTATGTTTAGTATGATAACATTTTCTGGCTATGGAATCTCCTGTCCGTTCAAGTTCGAAGCTAGTATTATGTGAAAAATGGAGAGAAATAAATCAGATACTAATAGGCCAGTTAAAATATTAAAAAAAAAAAAACATCTAAAGTGGAAGTGATGATGCCAACAATCTAGCTAGGGGCTGGGCAGATTTTTAGTGACAAAAAGTTAAGTTATTATTTATACATTTTTGAAAGTTTTATATATGAAGAAAGTTTTATATTAGACTCATGATACACCGATCACAGTTATGGTTCTGGCTGCCGCACTAGTTTTTACCTTCTAGATCCGGCCCTGCCAAGAGTACAGGAAAGCCTTTTATTTACAAAATAATAACTACATACTAGATAGATGCTTAAAAATAATTTATTCCAGTGTGCATATTAAAGAAAGCATAAACTATCATGTCCACGTAGTTCGGAGTATGGTCCTTAACCGTTTTTCTTCTTCTTTCCGTATTTCTCTTTCTGTCACAATACACAATATAAACACTGATTTTGTTCTATTTTGAAAAACTAAGTTTCTAGAAAGTCCATGCTCTGTAAGTAAACATATTCCTCACGTCAACACTGATGTCACGCAGTTCAGTTTTAGAATATATATTAACAGTATTACGATAGCGTCACGTGTAGGATAGGATTTCGTAATACGGGTCCACATGTGCAAAATCGTGCTACAAGGAAACGGGTTCACAGTGTAATAGAACATCCTCGTAGGCTTAACATTATATGCATTTCTTTTCTTTTTTCGCTGAAAGAATCTTGTGTCCACTGCCAGATGAAATGACAGGAACTGTCCACGATGCGACAGTTCCAATACCAGCCATCTCTTTACGTGTGGTGTTGAGCTGAATACTCCAAATGCAGCAACGGTCTTAAGATGTGATACTTTTCTCATACTTCTATTTTTTCCGGAGTTCTGCGTCTTGTCTCCCTTTCTCCCAATCTTCCACCCTTGTTCTCTCATTCCAAAAGTTCTCTTCCTTCTTACTTCCATTTTGACCATTTCTGAAAGAAAAAAGTTTTCCTCCCGAAGTAACACACACATATATTCTCTCATCCTCACATACACATATAACCACCTCCTACAGTTCCAATGTTTGATAAAAGCGTCAAGTATCAACAACACATGCCGAGAGGGGAGAGAAGTAGAGGAATCAATATTTACGCGTTGTTTTCTGGCCCCATCCCTCGCATTCATCATACCTGAAGAGTTGCAGAAGAGTAGGAAATGTCGGAGTGGAGTATGGGGTAGTGGTGCCAGTGGAGAGAGGGGTTTGGTGTGGAATGGGCCCAAAAAGTGGGAAGCGTGTGAAGAGATTCCCAACAGTGAATAACGGAAGAAAGCGAAAAAAAAAACTCACGTCCCGTTTTCTTCGTACTAGTGGGCTAAAAAATCGATATGTAATTCGGGCTTCGTCGTCCTATTTTCTCACGAGCTCCATCATCATTACGGGTATTCTTTGCTTCGTTTGAGTTTTTGTCCTCCTCTAAATGATGCATTTTCTTCTGGTTTTCAACAAACTTTACTGCTTCTCACGAAATCGTAATTCAGAAAACCAGTGAATCGCAATTTATGGGGATATTCTCATTCTTCATGGACGGAACTAAAGAACACACACACACAAAGAGAGAGAGAGAGAGAACGAGAAAAAACAAACAAAGGCGAAGGAGAAAGAGAAACAACGAAAGAAAAATATAGAAACAAGAAACTAAGCATTCAAGAATACTAACACGGATTGAAACAGACTACTTGAATGGGGGAAAGAGAAAGGGATGGTAATTTGAAACCACAACTCTTGAAAATGATATCGTTGGTAAAATGATTTGGAGAAAGTGGGCGGTAGATTCTTCAGCAGCATTTGTCTTCCTTATATATATATATATATATATATATATATATATATATATATATATATATATATATATATATATATATATATACAGCATTACATACCTTTTGTCTTTCATTGAATTATATCCTAGATGCTGATTGATAATCAGTCCTCCTGCGAGTTTTAGCATACAACATTACTAACAAGGATGGTAGCTAATAATAGTACCTAAAACTTTAGAATAAATTATATAATCTATTATTTTCACATAATAGAAATTGTACTATTATTACACGCTCCTTGTGAGCAGATCTCCTGTTTTTAATAAATCTATCGCGTATCATGTGGTTCGGATTCCACGTTAATCAGTAGGTCCACGTCTCATATAGCCTCGCTGCTGAACGGGACGCTAATCTAAAATCAACTCAACAAATCTATCGCGTAAATATATATGCATTTTTTTCTACCAATTGTATAATTCCGCTAATTGATATTCTTTGCCAGAAATATATGTTTCGAGCAAAGAACAAACGAAAAGATCCAACTTTGACAAATACTCAGCAATAAGTGTTCAGCGAATTGGTGTAAAATCTAATGTTAAAAATGAATATGTTCATTTGGTATTCTTCGTTATCTTTCGTTATGCAGGTTAGCTACCGGCATTGTATGCATATCCCAGAAACTAGATCTGTAATTAATTTGGTCAAAAAAATAAATTTATGTTTATTCAATTTCGTATATATTTACATGAATAGGCTATGGAAAGAGCTCTTAATGATTTCAGGCCGTTGTCATTAACAGGTTTGTTGTGATATTTTGTAGCCCAGTGGCTAAATCGCGAGCTTTTGGTAGTCTCGGGTTTTATTCCTAGTGGGGGTAAATACCTGGTGAAAATAAACAGTATTTGGAACTTCACTTCAACAGTAGTCCATAATTTAACTACGTTCAATAATGAAAAATGACGTTTAACTTCAACAAATTAAGAACTCATCCTGTCGGTAGTATAGCGGTTACCACGTGTCTTTGGAACACGGGGTCCGGGTTCCATTAACGGCGGGGAATTATTCAAACTTGAACGCATTGCAATGGTCCAGATTTTATTTTAAACTGTAGATCCCTGTGTCATATATCCTCTCCTTAGTGGTGAAATGGGACGTTATTCTCCGCTCAATTATCCAAATCGACAAACCAGCTAATAAACGTATCCTTCATCTTGAGAAGTCTAAAAGCTGATTCACACATAGGATTGTGCCGTTCCCCTGCCATGATAATTTCATACCACGTCCGTGACTATTCTCACATTCGATGCCATATCACTGCTGTTTTCTACACCATTTCCCTAAGTAGATCGCAAGGAAGACGTTGTTTGTGAGCTCCGAAGAAAGCCGAAGGATCGCCGCTGACGAGCTATGATTTCTCTTCAAGGCGACTTGTCGGAACGCGGCATGGGAACGTCACGCCATGTGTGATTGTTTTTGAAGACAACCTACTGAATTTTCAATGTCAACGTATGAAAAGAAACTTCTTCGACCACGGCACAATATGGAAATGCCACCCTGTGTTTCAATTAACAATTAACTAAAATTCCTAGCTTCTCAATTATAGACATGTCTGACTCTAAAATCACTTCTTGACCTGATTTCGAAATGATATACATATTTAAGTGGAACAATCATTCTTGTTCTTGGATGAAGGTACGTCCTCTTATGATCTGCCAGTAAACAAAATATTGGTTCTGAAACCTGATGACCTGTATTACTCTGTTGTGTGTTACGAGGAGGCTTTTCATATCTAAACAAAAATAGCATCTTGTTGAGGTAATCAACACGGGCGTTAGGAAAATTAAAGAAGTCATTTCCTAAAAGAGCTTGCAGACCAAAATTTTCCACTACTCTGAACCTGTGATGAAAGGATCGTCCGTTGTTTAGACATTTGATTATGGTTGTGTGTTTCAGCTCTATAGGTTCACATGAAACAGCAACAAATTTCCTCGCGCCGTGTGGACTTTGTACTGGACAAACATCGTGCTCGTGAGTTTTCTCGGGGTTCTCCCGTTTCCTCCCACTTTCTTCATTCTACCATTTCATTAATTTCTCATCATCACCATCTCCTTTAGCCTAACCGGCATAATCGTGGGACGTAAAACTTGAAGATTTCATTTCATTTCAAGAAACCAACAACTTTCGTAATTTCCTGTGACAATTTAGTTTTACGGGTTAGCAATGCTTTACCTAAAATTGATATTGTACTTACCGTATTTGTAATTATTTTTAATGGTTTCTTTCTCACTTGTATTGTAAATCTAACCATGTCCCCTTCAATTTCAAATGGAGTCTGTATCTCTTCTCCCTGAGCATTTTTTTGTTTATATTGACGACGTACACTAGTATTATTAATCTCTACGGTAGGCACTTTTTTCTTCTTATCTGTACATCCACCGTCTGCATATGCAGACGTTATCAGTTTAAATTATGAACCCCCTGTACCTGATTCATTTAGGAAGGGTTTTGTACAGGAGCATAATATGTCGTACCATTACTTTGCATGTGATGTACACCCTCCATTTGATTAAAACTAGGTACCTGTTGTTCACGAGCACATTAGTATGGTGACAACAACACTGGTTGTTATGATAATTTGCGCTTTCTGATCTACAATTTCCACAACCACCTCGGCCTCGAAAATTTTTATTTTCCCTCTAAAATTGTTGTATTGAGTATTGTTTCTACCCTGATTATTCTTAAAATTGCCTCTCTTACTACCTCGAAAATTATTTATGTTATTCTGATGGGATTGCGAATTATTTTGCGCACAGTGAGTGTTTGACTTTTGTTAATCCGAAGAACCGCCTTCGATTCTCAGTGACAATTTTTTTTGTTTATTTCTGTAACTGGTTAATGGAAGATGAGACCTCACTACTTTAAATATTCATGAAGGTGTTTTTGTGTTCTGAGTTTCCGAGTGTTCAGCTCTGTGTTGTTTCATCACTAATTCTCTAAGTGCATTCTTTTTATTTTTCTTGTGCCTATGTAACGTAATCTCGTCCTCGGACTCGGACGAAGAACTGTCAGTAACCGTAGATTCTGATTCAGAATCAGATGACGAACACCAACATTTCCTTTTTCTACACTTTTTCTTATACGCTTCCTTAATACGTGCATTTATTTCTCTCTTTCTCCTATTTCTAATTTTACATTCCTTTGCTTCTAACGTATAGAAAGCCTGGATAAACTCATCTAAAGTGTCAAAAGACTCGTAACCTAGGTGTTGCATATAGTACTGTTTCAACTCTTCTGTAATAATTGAAATGATCTTCTCTTCTGTCAAAGTCGGAGCATGTTTGTCTACCATGGATAAAATATCATAAACAGACGACTGAATAGTTTTTTTTTTTTTTTTTTTTTTTTTTTTTGTGAATCCTATTCTGTACGGTAGAGTAAAACTCTACACTATCTCTAGCATTCTTGAAACATTTAATTATCTCAGCTTTGCAATTCGCATAAGTTGTTTCATCTGTAATGTTCTTTCTCTTTAACAAAGTTCGCAATTGTTATTTTAGTTTCCCTGGAAACGCGGTGATTATCATTTGTTTTCCTATCTTATCAATCCAATTATATAACCGTACACAATCATCATATTCATCAAAGAACTGCTGTATCGTGATTTTGGATGGTTGAAATTTCGGAACAGGATAATGAAAATTATACACATTAACAATAGGATTTTGAGTTCTCTGGCCTTCACTGTGTTGTCCCTGCATTTTCTTAGACTTATTGTATTTCCGTTTTAGTGGAGGGATTTTTACTTTTATTGGGATCTCTTTTTTGTATCTTAAAGCTCTAAATTGTTCGTCTGAATGTTCTGTATCACTGCTGGAGGCATTATTCATATCCTACATACGAACAGAAAATAAACATTCGCATTGCGGCTAATTTTGCAACCTAAACAATGTAAACTGAACATAAGTTTGTAAATGTTGCAGATTCTTATATGACAGCAATAATCTTTGTGTATTGTCTGTTTCTTTAGTAACAAGAGAAAATGAATCTTGGAAGACTATATAGCATTACAATAACTGACGTCTGCAATTTTAGCATACTATGAGCAAGAAAGAGAAAGAGAGAGAGAGAGAGAGAGAGAGAGAGAAAGAAAGAAAGAAAGAAAGAACACGAAACTTCTTTTACTCAACTAACAAACTGATGTTATCGTCTAAATAATTTAAACTATGCGTGATACGCTTCATTCCCGTATGTGTGAGGCATCGGAATCAAGCATGGTGTATCTAATTTAATGTAATTTGAATGGCCTATAACATTAGGAAAAGCTCTGAAATCGAAACATATGTGATAAATGGCCATAATCTAATTAATGTTGTCCGGAATCTTAATTTTACCCATAAATGTATAAAACCGGATGCTTCCACCATAACGTGTGCTATAAATTTCTGACTGGAATGACTTAGTATCTTATAAACTTTTTATACTTGGAGGCAGAGCGTAGCTCATCTGAAATTTGTAACACCGTGTATTTAGACAACTCAAGGATGAATTTAACTAATCTTCTTAGGATAAGAAATGAAATAATCAATTTCTTTTGAATATTTTTGACATCACGCCACAAGCTATCAGGACTCGAAATGGTTTTAACTACTAAAAATCTACTAAAATCTACTAAATCGTAATGGCACAGAAACTTAACCATTATGACTATCCAACATATCCGACAGCTTTGATAATCTCCAATCGATGTCTTTTCACTCTGCGATCTTCATTCCAACCCCCGAGTCCACTCTCCGTACTCAACCAGCACAGCCTCTTTCCGGGATTCAGATTCTTCCTGGTTGTAGCGTAGAACTTAGCTCAAGTCTAGTTATGAAATGCCTTACTTTGCTATTTCCGTATAGGAAAACTTTCTATAATTGTAGTGTGATGTCTACGTTATCCGTTTTTATTTTCCTAAACAGTTTGAATATCGCTTCCTTGTTTTACAATAAACAAAATAAATTTACAAAATATATGTGAGGATTTGTAGTTTACAATAGTGTCGCAACTATCGCTATGGCATGCCTGCATAACAAAATTTTTCAATAGCTGCCTAAGCATGGTATGGATTCTGAAGTGGTTGGTGGTCAAACTAAGGAGAAGAGAGTTAAATACAAGAAATTAGATTATTTTATTAAAGATTGTTTTAACCTATGATACAGCAGCGGGCCCAAGGTTTTGGCGCAACAAATAGCATCTGATGCAATTCTAAACTAGTTAAATGAAAACGCGCATGTTGTGAGTTCAAATCTAGCCAAAAGTTTGAGACGTTGTGCTATAATTTTATCACTTATTCCATTAAACCTTTTACGTTGTTACTCTACATCGTCATGATTCAGAAAAGAAATGCACATACCAAACACGTACTCATGATTTTTTTTGTAGGTAGGTTCAATACTACAAGACACTAATTATATTTAGAATTGAACCAATGTTATTCTGCACCTAAAAGGAGGTTAAGTAATTGTTAATACTGTCTACTATACCCTCAGATAAAAAAAATGAACTAAATTGCTTTTATAAGAAAAGAAAAGTAGAGGTGGTGTGAAAGATCAAAACTTCAAGCTTAATCAATAATTTCTCTGTTAAATAAGAAAGCATAGAAATGTAAACAGAGTCACAAAGTCTTGAGGAGATACGCACCCTTGGGACCCCAGTGTGGGTGTGCCCCTGTTAGATATGCATACAAAGAAACTCGTCTCGGATTGCTTTGTTGAGAATTTCCAAATATAAAGAAACCAGGATACTCAGTGTGTTTTCTCTCTTGTAATTTGACCACTCTTGTTCAAAAATTCATACCAACATGCGCTCATCGACATAGTTTTTGTAAAAGAAAAGTGAAAGTGAATTGAATATGGTAGTAAGGATTTTGGATGAAGAAATAAATGTCATTTTATTTTCTTTAAAATTTTTGATACGATAAAGGAATAGAGGAACTGACAACTTTTTTCTCTTTAAATATTTAGAGCTTAAGAACTTGAGAATGTTAATTAAATAAATACAGTCTCAGTGACTCATCCAGAAAACCAGAATAAGATATATTTTCTATAAAGTCTCTCGTTCAACTTTTTTTTTTTTTTTTTTGCTTAATTATGTCCAGCCTTTTACTTTGAAAATATTATTATATGGAACTAAGATAATTACATTTTCCAAATAAGCACGTGGAATGGTGAAAAAGTTTTATTTAGCTATTGTCAGCAAGTTTTGTAAAACTAGAAAAAAATGCATTTTTCCTTTTCTGCCCTTCCCTCCCGTACAATGATGTACAGTACAGTAATTCTCCTTTGTGGTCAGGTTTGAATGACCATACACTTTATTGATAACAATAAAAAGAAAACAGATGGTACGAAACCGCAAAGCTCAAAGGTTGCCCACAACAAAAGCTTGGTCTCAGTGTATACCGTTTCCCGAATAACGGTAGGAGGCGAGTTAAAAGAACGTTGTCATGGCAACCGGAGATGAGAATGAGAAGTGCAGCATTCTTGCTTGGCGTGGTGTAGCGTCTCATTATAGCCTTCGTTCTGGTCAGGAACGTCAAGTAGCGTGGTCTTTTGTTAAGACTAATTGGCTCTGTTTTTCCCTCTTTCTCTCTCATCCACACACACACACATACATAGAGAAATACATCACATACAAACATACATGTACACATGTCAACGATGGGCGGTGGCGAACTGGAAGTTAATTTTCTCTATTACCTAGAGGGAAATGAAATTTGCTCACGACAACTGAATTACCCTGGTCTAGTTAAGGATTTGATGACAACTGCTGTACGATTAGCTAACACTGCTATGCGAGAATCGCGTATTTGATAAGCCTTTTACTATGGCCAACACTTATGAGCGACTATGGCCTGCCTGATCGATAGTCAAAACACAAATCTATTTATTTTAAACTTTGCTGAGATGAATACTCAATCTGTTTTTTCGTAACACTACCCAAATTATTAAAAGGGCAAGATGATAAATCAGACGAAGTACGATGAGATATCCAAAGTAGAGAAACGGAAGAACCCGAGAAAACCCACGCACACGGTGTTTGTCCTCCGCTAAGTCCACTTGGCTGGAGTTTAGTTCGAACCAGGAACCCCATGCGTTGAAGATGAGTGCTTCATTACTTAACCACCACAATTACACATTTCATTGTTAAGAAAGAAAAAAATAAATAAATTTAATTGTGGCGCTTCATTACTTAACCACCGCAATTATACATTTTTTGTTAGGAAAGTAAAAATAATTAAATGAATTTAATTGTGTTTATTGCTAACCATAGTATTAAGCTTTATAAACACTGTAGGTTATTTAACTAAGAAATGATGACTATTTAAGAAAACATAATATTCATAGACACTATCAAATCCATGACACGAACCGATGAGTTAATTTTATATATGATGTTTCAAAATGTATATCGGGGTTTTAAGGCTCTGTAGTGCTTATTACCTTTAATGTACAATTATAAATAACATGAAATGAAAGAGCAATTCAAACAGTTTTTGCTCCAAGTTTTAATGTGAGAACCGTTCTTCACATGGTGCGCATACAGTTGATTGGCAAGTTCCTCCCAAGTATTGATCAATGTGTTTGGAATAATTGTTGCAACTACTGCTTCAAACCTTTTTCTTAAGTTCTACAATCTCCTTAAAATTCTCCACACAGACATCACTGGAATTGTTAATTCACGACTAGCATTGATCGACAGACACAAATAGATGAATAGAGTCTTTGTGTAAGTTTTTCCCCACTTAAGGAAACCATAGTTTCGAACTTTCAGAATTGCATTTCGAACATTATATTTTGCTTGACATATATTGCTTAAAATAAGTCATTGTTTCTTTCTTATTCAGTGATTTTCGAGCATTGCTCAAATTGTTCAGTACTTATCATTCTGAACAAAGATACTGTTGCTTAAATGTTATTACTGTTTTCCAAGCAACGGAATGATAGTTTTTCATGGACGCGTGTTTATTCTAACATATGGCCGGCATCGAATCAAACCTTAAGTCCACCATCTTGAATTCAACTTGCCTTTTAATGGAAAGGGGTCATGCAAGGTATTATTTGAAGACCACGAAGTTAGTAAGTACCCGAATCCACCATCTTAAATCCAACTATGCCTTTTAATGGGAAGAGGTTATGTAAGGTATTATATGAGAACCACAAAGTCGTTAAATACCCGAATTTGATATCGGATTTTGTAACAATATTCTCACAAGAGTAGCATGTTGAGGTAAGAGAATAGTAGTTGCAACGCGTGCTCAACGTGATGATCGGCTTTCTCAATGCATACACACAATAGATGTCATGTTCATTGAGTTTATGGACGTTGTTGATTTTAACCTGGTGCACAGTGGTTTTAGCTGCTTCCTCAATTAAAATCCAGGGGCACAGGATCAGGAGAAGTGCTGTTCCTCCACTGCAATTTGTATATACTGACCGATCTAGTAGATCCTACGACCTTTAGACCTGCGCTTCATGCTGAGGAGGCGCACAGTCATGTTGAAGGAGTGTTCATAAATAACCCTTCTAGATGCAGAAGTGGTGTAAAAGACCTCCCCATATAATATATTCCCATTAAGAATCACCATTCGTTGTATCTTCTATGATTATAAAGCTCATAAAATGTACATCTCATATTCCAGACCACGTCAAAAGCTTATGTAACTCGCTCCACGTTAGTCTAGTATGGGTTCTCGTCTGAACTGTATCAATTGTTATGTTTGTTTATTTCACCATTCAGGAAGTGCAATGTTTTGTCATTGAATCCACCTCACGCGGATACTGTGGATTTAAACGGCATTGCTCAAAGGCCTATTGTAAGAACTCTAATAGCCTGCTGTGGTCGTCCTCTGTTAGGTGTTGCCTTAATTGCAGCTTTTAGTGGTGCATCTGGTAGCATTGCACGATCTGTACAATTGAATTTCGACTCGCGGCATCACTGATACGTACTATATTGCAAGAACTTTAGGTCATCGGACTCTCGAAAAATGCTGCAAATAGAGATGTATTTTAATGGTCCTCAAACATCCAATGCTGGTTTTGTCTTTCACACAACATGTTTTATTGAATTCGGTCGCAGTCTTACTCGCGGTACTCTGTGATAGGGGATGATGTTCTAAATTCATTGCGTTCATCAATCACTCGAACCTTACGCTTACCAATTATGAACGCAATATAAAAAAAAATCTGAAGGGCTAATGACATTCTAATTTACTCGCAACGATAAAATATAACAAGGATAATGAGCATGCTGATTTCCCACATTTATATGCAAATCACTGTTATATAAATCAAGTTAGATAAAAACAACAATATTGGATTGATATTCTTAGTAACTTTCTAGTTCAAAACGACGTATCACACAACCTTTTTTCCTATTAAGAAAATAAAATATTAGAATTCAAAATAGTGAATTTCAATGTGGCCGCAGTGATGGTTATATTATACATTAAATAAAATACGACCTTTAATAAATTTTGGTGGCTTGTACAGCAGTAACAACGCAACTGAGATGAACAGAGTAGTGTATATTCAAAATTCCCTAGTGCGAGCACTATGATCATGATATGACGTATTTCAAGTAAACTGAAATGAAGTTACATTTATTATTCAGTGTTTGAAACTAAAGATGCTACAGTATTATAAACATCTAAATTTTGGTGGCTTGTACAGCAGTAACAACGCAACTGAGATGAACAGAGTAGTGTATATTCAAAATTCCCTAGTGCGACCACTATGATCATGATACGACGTATTTCAAGTAAACTGAAATGAAGTTACATCGAATTGCAACTTAAACTTGTAATTTTTAAAACGAAACATCTTTTTTAATGCTTAGAGAACTGTTGGTGGACCAGGTAGTTAGACCAATAGCCATACGGATCATTAAATGGTTTACAGCAATTTAATATGTCAACCCATTCTATAGGGTACAGCGGGGTAATTCGAATAGGCGGGGAATTTGAATAATGTTAAGCATTTTACCAACTGGAGTGAAAACGCGGCTCGCCATGTTAGTGAACCTGTGGTGGATTTGTGGGTGGTGGTTTGCAGAAGTCGCTCTCAGAAATACAAACTACTCCTTGGGCTCTGAAGGCTTATACGATTTTTTGATTGCTGCAAGGTAAGTACGAATGTGTGTATTTTTAGGTCGTTATAATTTTCAACGTTGTTTCCTTGAGCTTTCCTTATTATTAACTGGATAAAATGAAACCTCTCTGGATTATAATCGTATCAGTAGCATGTGGGGCATTGATATACTATACACTGGCGTCAACTAATCAGCAGTTTTCATACCACATTCTGAATGGAATATTCGTCGACTGCGGGGCAATTTGGATAATTCAAAACGGGGCAATTTGAATAGCAGTGAAATTAGAACTATAGGCCTACTATTTTATATTTGTTTGTCAAAAGCGAAAGCTTCTAGTGTTAACAAGGAAACTGCGAATTCTTGTTTTGCCTTACTGGGAAAATTAATGAACGAGTATGATCTCCAACGGTGATAGCATGCTACAATGCCAGAAGGTTTTTTATACCTCCTGTAGTAATATTCAAAGGCGTACGCCTAAATCCGGACTTTAAAACCCAAAATCTCACTCACAACTTTTGTCCTTAGAGTTCTACCAAAGTCATGACATCGAAATGCTTTACCTACCTCCACACACAACACACGTATTATAACCACTCGATCGGTCTTTTTTTAATTCCTTGAAAGCCAATTACCACCAAGAGGCAACTATCTGAATTCACTAAAACCCGAGGTCAGTGATTAGTAAATCTCAGTTCTGCATTTTGTTCACTGAAGCCTACAAGTGGACAGCTTCTGTTGGACTGGCAGTTAATGGGTTTTAATGTACTGGTATCTACCCGTTTAGTCCATAAGCTATTGAAGAATTTCTATTCGCCCCTTCGGAAACGTATGGCCTTATTATACATTTTGAGGAGCAGTCTTCTCGGGAAGAAGATCTTAACAACGCGCCTTCTTCTTCCGGTCATGGTTCTCAAAACTTTGTCCCAACGAAGCCTATAGATGAACCCATACAACAAGTGCTTCCCAGCCCAGAAAAAGCTTGTGTGCAGAAGAGACGTCGTGTCGCAAGAAAATCATGCCACTCAACTTCTGAAAATATTCGGGCAATGAGAATAAAACACCTCCGAGGAAAGACGCAAGCACCGGGTGCAACAAAATCCAAAGACACTACAAGATAGAAGAGTGCTAATACAGAACCTGCCAAGAAAAAAACAAATAAATGCTCGAAAGAAAGTGATATCCTCTACCCCTTCCAGTGACGAAAATGTAGGCCTAAGTCTAAAGATGGCTGCATGCAATGAAAGTCAAACAAGGAATTGCGTTTTTGCCTTCTTAATTACTATTCAGAACGTTCTGCTAGAAAGGGAGACTGGATTCGTTGCCAGCGTTGTAAGACATAGTTCTACGAAGTCTGTGTCGGTGCAGAAGGTCAAAAAACGTTTATCTGTTGTTGTCGTCGTTAAATACGAACGATGGAAGATGAATTAACCAATTACGGCTCTTTGCCTTAGACAGTGTTCTGAACATTTTTTTATTAGTGTAGACCTACATTCAATAGGTGACGCATATTTACAATTTAAGTAGGCCTACTTCTTTTCATTCAAAACTAGCATATTTCAACTACCGTAGAAATTGCAATCTAACTATTAAATAGTTTATACATTATTTCTATAAGACTTGTTTATTTAGTTGGTTATTCATATTACCCCACTCGTTATTCAAATTGCCCCTCACATTTACGTTTTTCGAAATTTCGGCGGGGAAATTGAATACCCAAATTTCACGATGAGGTATCTCAGATATTATCTTAAGAAAAATTGTTAAGTAATAGTAAGGTTCAAAGTTTTTGTTCACAATTTTGTATTTAAATACCAATTACAGTTTCTGAGATATATATGAGAAAATGTCTGAAATTATTCAAATTACCCCGCTGTACCATATATATGATAAACATTGAAGAAGTTTGCAACACTGTTTACATATATGCAATCGAGAGAAATTGTTGCAATTATAACTTTCATTTGTTTTGCTCTAATTTCATAGAAGCAAAGTCAAACCATCTTTTGTAAAATGACAAATTCTCATAAATGTGTTCGTGCTGGCTGTTACCAGATCGCAAAGAGGTAACTGCAATAATTTCGTTTGTCACATTGGTTTCTCTGCTTCTTAATGATGTTACATTTTTTTCTTTATTTTTCTTTATGTTCAGCTGTATGTGCACCTTACATATCTACTGACTTCAGATAAAACGTCCCGTGCTTGTAAATTAAGAAAAGCTGATTATGTAATGATGAGCTAAAATCTTCGCGGTTTTATCAACGGAGCGCTAAACTTGCTCTACAATACACCCTATTATGAAGGCGTTTATTGGGTATTTCTTACTTCGGAGTTACCTGATTACGAAAAAACACTTCTCTTCACTCATATGTCGATTCTAACTAGTTAAAATTTGTGATATAACTTCGGTCTCTTACTTGTGCGCCTGAAACAATAACCGCAATGTTTTATGCCATCTGTCGGTTCAGGGAAAACTGTCTACACTCTGCTACATTACGTAGGGAAATGTCTTAGAGAAAGATATAATACATTGTTTCTAATGTCTAACACGTTCTTCATAAAACGAAGAATGAAAAAAAAAATATATCAGAACTTAAAGTTTATTTGAAAAGTAGATTATTTATCTATTTGTAAACAATTAATTGGGTATACCCGAATATCTAAGAACAAAGTTATAAATGTACTAATTTGAATATATATATATATATATATATATATATATATATATATATACAACAACACATCTAACATACATTTCTAAATATTACTCAGGATAAAGTCAAAGCATTGAATTTAGTAAGACACTTAAATATGTAAATAGTATTACCTTATTTAGCACAATCAGTGTCTATGAGCATATTTTCATCCACGTTTTCAAGTTCTTTTGGAAGCTATAATTAATTCTACGTATATAAACACACAATCGCAGTGGTGAAAATAATTTTATTTGGCACTTTTACGTAAATGGAGATTGTTTGCAGCCCGAATTAGTTTCCTAATTAAAGTCCTCGTGTTTGGTTACCAACTGATCCTACGAAGCGAATTTTATTCAATTCCATAATAATAATAATAATAATAATAATAATAATAATAATAATAATAATAATAATAATAATAATAACGACATGAAAACATAGTGATTTATAATAGAATGCTAATTTCTGATATGCAAATTCGTCGTGGAGATGCGTTCATAGTGCATCCCAAGGAAAAAAGTATAGCCAGATAAAGGGGTGAAAAGTGCCATTACACGGATTACTGTGATATTTGTACCATAACAACCTCATACTCAAAGTCAACTTTGGCCAGAAAATCAACTTCAAATTCCTTCGAATTTCGGTAATTGTTGAAAAGTAGTGACCTGCACGGGCCGGGCCTGGCCCGAGGCCCGAAACCCGGCCCGCCCGCGGGCCGGGCTTGGACGGGCCGACTCTGCTATCTCTTTGGGCCGGGCCGGGCTTGGGCGGGCCGACACTGTTATTTCTTTGGGCCGGGCCGGACTTGGGCTGGCCGACACTGATTTCTCTTCAGGTCGGGCCGGGCTGGGGCCGATCAATTACAATTCTTTATTAATTATTGTCTTTCGTTAAACGATAATTGGAATAAAGCCAAAGAAGTGTCGGTGAAAATGTTACAAAAAATGCAATAGCTATTTACAGTTTGTGTTGCTTAGCGGCTCCACTTTCACTACAGAGGATTGCAGGCATTATGCGGTAAATTGAGCTCTGACCTTGACCTTCACTGAACTCAAAATATAACAAGAAGGGGTGGAAATGTTTTGCCTGTCGCTAAACAATATTGCCATCTTCACTTTATGCTAAAATCAATTAAGTTAGATTTTTATTACAGGGAATGGAGTTTTTGTTCTCTCGATGACAGGCAAAGTTCTAGGAGGCAATGGTACCATTCAGGAGGCAAGCGTCAGCTTGTGAACCAGAGTTTAGAAAATGTTTCTGAGGGTTAGGTCAAATTTAGTACTAAATTTTGAGAAAGATTGGGGCTCGAGCTTTTTTTTTTTTTTTTAAATATCGGGCCGGTTCGGGCCAAAAACTTTTAAAATTTATCGGGCCCGGGCCGGGCTTGGGCCAAGAATTTTTAAAAAAAACTTATCGGTCCGGGCCCGGATCGAGCCGAAAATCTCCAAAATTCTTCGGGCCCGGGCTGGGCCGGGCCTAGATACGTTCGGGCTGGATTGGGCTCGGGCCGAAAAATTCGGCCCGTGCAGGTCTCTACTGTGCAGACACTCTTAATTCATTCTAACGACATGTCACTACCGAACTGTGACTCTTTGACCTGACTTCGGTTGGTATTTTAGGAATGTAGTTGTTACATATAATGCGTCGAGAAGGTACACTGCTGATAGTAAGATATCGGCTACACATTTTGCAGATGTGAGGTAAAGCCAATTACCCCTTCTTGTTTCGCAATATCATATGCCAATTGAAAGTAAGAATACAGTGAAGTATTTACTGTACTTAAGCAATCCCATTCATTTAATTAGGTAATTAAATTGTTCTTTCAGTCAGAACTAGTGGTCATTATTATCGTTATTATATTCAATATGTTGTGCAGATTTTAACACTGCAACAAGCATAGCAGCTAACAATCACCAAGCTTCAGGAATTAACCCATATATTTCCGAATTGTTTTTCATCACATATTTCAATGATATTTATAAATGTGAATTAGTTTGTGTCAATAATTGCTAGAATGGTGAAAATATTTTGATAGTTCTAATGGGTGCGTCTGTAGAGGATGGGTCGAAATTGACCCCCTGGGAATACTGTGGCTAATATTCGGGGTCGTTTTCAACCCCGTGGGAATACATGTATAGGTTCTGCATATATATTTGAAATATGTATTTACTTATAATGCGTGATTTTATTTTATATTGATTATAATTCACATTAAATTTCTTAACTCGCCTTTTCTTTCTATATCCACGTCTTTCTAGCTATTTCTATTCCTCATTGATGCATACTTGTCTCTGTATTTTCCTTTTATATAATATATAGTTTATGAAAAATCTCGAAAAGGCACCTTGAAAAAAAAAATATTTATTTTAAGGAATTACAAATCTCATATTGAAATGCCCCTTTACTATTAGTAATAATGCACATTCACAACATTTTTGAATACAACATACAGTAAATAAAGAAATGTATTTTGTCAATGTACTTTGTAACTACTACTAACGATTACATGCATTCTTGTTGGTAAGTCCATACAGCTCCCAAGAACTGCACTAATTTCTTATTTCTTGTGAAACTGTTCGACGCATTTGTCATGCAAAAAGACAATACAATATTGGTTTTGTTTTACACTGAGCAGATCTTCTCTCAATATATTGATTGTGTGATCGAAATTGTTTTATCTTGCACTAGCTTCAAGATTTTTTTTTTTTTTTGAGTGCGTACAGAATGTATTTGCGGTCTCCCTGGTAAATCCTTTCCTTTACCATATCTATTCAATTTAGTAATTGCAATGCTTCTTCTAATCTGCAGCAAATCTCCATTGTACTCATATTTTCGTGACATTATCCAACAATTTACTACTACGATATGAATCATCCAAAATAGCAACGGAAAGGACACTTTATACCTCTTATTGTGGTTCTATAATATTCAAAGTTTTGGTCCAGCCTATCCACGCCACCCATATTAGCATTGCATAAAGAAACGATAGCAGCTAACTGAATTCTGCCTCCAGCTGCTGACGAGCCTTTAGATGTTACGTTCAATCGCACAACACCATCACAGGAAGACAGTAAAGTAATCACACTGTTATCATTTACTCGAACAACTGTGATGCCTGGATTCTTTCCAATTTTGAAATATTATGTGGTTTCTTTTGCACTTGTTTTATATCTACCAATGGCATGGCAATTTTCAAGCCTTGTCGATCTAAATGTACCAGTTGCCTCATAACCCCGTTGCTGAAGCTCGTCAACTAACTTGAAGGATGTGAAAACTTGTCAAAAAAGAATGAAAATCATAGGTGTAAAATACTTTATGCTAATATATCAGCAAATTTTAGTACAATAGAACCACCAACACCACAAGTTTTTGACGTAAGTATAAATATTCTTGTTTTTTCCTTGATACACATAAACCAGTCGAGTAGACAACACCCATACTTTATAGCCGCAACGTATTTTGATTTCAAATATTGTTTAGCCCCGTGTCTTCCATAGTGTGAATGATCGATTCGTCAACGAAAAAATGTATTCTACGGGGCAATTGCCAATAGCGCGTTTGTTCAATTGCTAAACTAATAGACGTGCTTTTGAAAGTCTGTCATTCATGTCTAGTTTTGTTTGTCACGTGAAGTGCTGCCACAATTTCGTCGAACCTCTTACGTTTTATTGAGTACAAACTAGAATATTGTGGGTGTCATGTGCATTTTGCTAGTACATATTTCTAGGATTCAGAGGTATGTAATCACCTAGTAAGAATAGCAAAAGACTACGAAATCCCTTACATGAAAGAGACAAGCTATGTTATGTAGATAGTTTTTGAAAGTATATATATATACTGTGAAATAAAGTAGCCCCCATAAAACGTTACTATTTTAGTTGCTATTGATATTTTCTGTGTATATGAGAAAATGTAGCATCTAAATCATTTAGAACACAAGTTGGCATATTCCTCTGTTAGCCACGGCATTCCCAAGGAGTCGTTTTCGACCCCGTCATATAAAACTTGCAAATATAACTACTGTGCAAAATATAAAAGAATAATTTGAGCATACCTAAAAGGTGGAGTCATTAATAAGTATTATATCAAAAAAATAATTAATTAAACAAGAAACGAAATAGTATTTAACTCTTTTCTGACACAGCTATAGCGCAACTACTATATTTTTCGAGCACGTAAAACAAAACTTTGTATAATCCCCTAAGTATCAAAAATTACCGTACTAGTAGAGTATGGAAGATTGCTGTGTCCACTGTAATTCTTGAAAGAAAACAAACATGTACATTGCAAAACTTACCGAAGGAAAAAGTTGAAGGATAAAAAGGGGTCGAAAACGACCCCGTGAGAATATATGGATTAAGTCTAACGATTCTTTTTTTCTAATTTTAATGTATTTGGTCTAGAAATTAATTCGTGCGGGTGGACAAGAGATGGCGCAACGAACGGAGCGTCCCACAGTTCCGTGTATCCACACATGTGTTGCAAACCCCTGTCATCGCGTATCGTTCGTAGTATAGGGCAGTGGATTAAAGTGTCAACAACACCAGTTTGTAATTAAGTGAACATGGCGCAATTTGTGCCTGATAAAGTGTTTTTGCGGGGTGTCCTGCTGCATTACTTTAACATACAGAAAAGTGCGATTGAAAGTCATCGTATTTTGGTGGAAGTGTATGGTGACCATGCTCTAGCTGAGCGAACGTGTCAGAAGCGGTTTGCACGGTTTAGAAGTGGTGATTTCGGCTTGGCAGACCAAGAGCGAGCTGGACAGCCAAAAAAATTTCAAGACGAAGAATTGACAGCATTGCTCGAGCAGGATTCGTGTCAAACGCAGGAACAACTTGCAGCAGCATTAGGCGTTGACCAAACAACAGTCTCCAAACGCTTGAAAGCCATGGGAATGATTCAAAAGATGTCGCATTGGGTTCCACATGAATTGAAAGACAGAGACGTTGAAATACGAAAAACCATTTGCGAATTGCTGCTTCAACGACAGAGCAGAAAGGGGTTTCTGCATCAAATTATTACGGGTGATGAGAAGTGGATCCATTACGAGAACCCTAAACGAAAAAAGGCCTGGGTGAAACCAGGTGAACCAGGTCCATCACAACCAAAACGAGATATTCACTGTGCAAAGGTTATGCTGTGCATATGGTGGGATATGAAAGGTGTGGTGTACTATGAGCTGCTGCAACCGGGTGAAACTATGAATGGAGAACGTTATCGACGACAATTAATGCGTTTGAAGCAAGCTCTGGCCAGAACACGACCAGAATGGGAGAACAGACATGATAAACTTATTGTTCAACATGATAACGCTCGCCCACATGTCGCAAAACCGGTCAAAACCTATTTAGAAAATGTAGGATGGGAAGTTTTACCCCACCCGCCGTATTCACCAGACGTTGCTCCTTCGGACTACTACTTGTTCGATTGCATGAACAACGATTTGATTGGACAGCGGTTTACTACTTCAGAAGATATCGAAACATGGGTCTCTGACTGGATCGTTTCCAAGGATGAGGACTTCTTTCGCCACGGAATCCGTACATTGCCTGACAGATGGGCGAAAGTGGTGGCTAGCGATGGACAATATTTTTCTTAAGGTATTTATGTATTTGGTGTTTGTACTACAGCTCCAATGTGTGCGTACCAACCGCACGAATTAATTCCTAGACCAAATATTAAATTTATTCCAGCTTCATTGGAGACCGCTTTTAATCCAACTCGTCATTAAAAGCCAAATAAAAGATTGCATGTGAATAGAGTATGTTATATGGACCTAATAAAGCATACAAAATTGTTCCATTAGTTTCTTAAAATGTAAAATAATTTTATATGACCTGGTTTTATTCAATGGTTTTAGAACTATTCCAGGGGTGCACAAACACACACACACACACACACACACACACACACATATATATATATATATATATATATATATATATATATATATATATATATATATATATATATATATATATATATATATATATATATATATATAATCAATAACTACCACATTATGGAGATTAAAATTGTGGTCTGTTTTTTCCTGTATGCGTAACATTTTCATTTTTTCAATAACTAAAGCGCATTTACATGCATTGTAGAGCGTAGAAATGAGTAAAAATGTGTGGTTACCAGATTATACTGTGGATAAAAACTCTCCGATGGCATTCCGGTTCACTTCCTTTATCTGTATTTACGATAATTGGGAGAGAAACAATCGCGCATTTGGGAAGCGTCCGTGGTGGGATCATATATAAAATGATTTATTATTAAAAAGCAGGGATTAGAATAGAAACACAGAAGTGCCTACTAAATATAGGGCTGAATGTATTGCCTTAAAAGTAATGAAAACCTATATAAAATTGCATACTTTTAAAAAGAAAGAAAATATATAATTCAAGTTTTAAAGTTGGATTGTGTCTCAATGGTGCCTAAGGATAAACTCACTGATTTGCAATAAACTATAATGGAAAACTATAAATTGTTTTTCTCATTCACATTTTTGCAGCGTAAAACATTTAAAGTAGAAATGAAATTATCACGAACATTCACAATTAAATAAATATGAAAGTTCCAAAATTAATTGCACATAAAAATACTGTATGTCTGCTTAATATGTTTAATGCATTGAGTATTCTTTAAAAATTTTAACACACATTCATGTACAATAATTTTACTCCACTGTCAAACAGTATCGGGGCATAAACTAATAACATAATCTGTACATGTAATTATGATATCAAAGCAAACGTCTGATGAACGGAGCACAGTCATATAACGATCTAAAGACTCGCACATCTGGTAACGTTCTTTCTTTACATTTGCGATAATGCGCGGAACTAACATATATATATATAATTTTGTGATGATATGCGCCAGTACTTACAATTGCAGAAATATCAATAATTTCTCCATCAATCTGAAATCCTCTTTAGAGGTATACATAGGTATATAAAAATAGTCGCATCGGGACGCATTTAGCGAGGTCAGAGAGAAATCGACTCTCCTGCAGATTGATTAAAATTATGCTACATTTTACTATTTATTAGCATGCCTATGGAATATACCGTGCATAACTTATGTTAATAAATTGCAGATTAGTATACCAATAAAAATGAAACAATGCAGTTCTATTGGTGGAGAGCTCCCAAGCAAAATCTGAAATGAAGCTAATTGAGCCGCATTTTTAGTACACTCTGTAGTAAAGCATATTACCAGCATATTCTGAAAGTATCATCGATTTAAGTCATGGTTTTCTAGGATTATGATGAAATGTGGGCATTTTAGTTCTTTTTGGAGGAAAATAGTTATGAGCAAAAAATGTAGTTTATAAAGTTCTACACCCACATGCACACAAAATAGTCCTTAGACTAGTTTCGTAGAACCAATCGTTTCAAGAATACATACTGGATTATGTCAGAGCAGAAATACTATATATAAAAATTAATAATTATAATTTTATGTATAGTTACATCATTATAATCTTATGTATAAAAGTAATGATTGTCTGGAACACAAATCCAAGTCGTTTGCTTATCATACTCATCAGTAGCTGTACCGAAAAAGGTCATAGCATGGAAGACAACCAAGATAGGTACCCATATAGACTATTTATGATTTATTTACTCATATATTGAAGATGAGGGGGGAGGATTCAAAGGGGAAGAGTGGTTCATTATTATTATATACAAAATTAATATTTGTGTGTTATTTAGACAAATGCACAGTGCTTGATATACTTCTAAGTAACTTTATCAAGTAGACTATAGTCCGGAAGAGACTGTGGGATATTTTTTCACGCATATCCTTATGGAAAAAGAGGGGGACTCAAAGGAGAAATGATGGATTATCTTATATACTTCTATAAAAGTGAATGTTTGTTTGTTTGTTTGTCCGGTATACAATCGTAAATCATATGTTTGGTATACTTCTAATTAACTACGTAGAAAATGCTGCATTTTGGAAGAGAATGTAGGCTATTTAGACTTTTGTTTTTTTTTTTTTAATTTGTACCCCAAGGAAGCAGAATGCGTTCAACAGGGAAGGGTTGGCTTAAAGTGCATTCCAAGATATAGTACCTCACTAGCTCCTCATTATAGGAAGATGAGCTCTATTTATAAACTTATTTTTAAAAAAGTTTATACAAGCATATGATTTAAAACCTAAAAAAAAAAAAAAATACTGTATGATTGAGACACTCCTAACATCAAGGAGAGAGAAAGAGAAAGAGAGAGGTGACTTAAAAATAATCAAGAACCACCAATACTATTACCGAATCCATAGTTTTCGAGATCACTGAGATGGATACTTATACGCCTATTGTCATTTAAGCCCAAGTTCAACCCCCATCTGCATGCGGGGTGAGAAGAGTTGAAAAATAAAATGTCAAAAGTTACCAAGATTAGTGCTGAATCCATAGTTTTCATGGTAACTGAGATGAATAGTTACACCCCCAATTTCAGCCACCATACGAATAAGGGGTGAGTGAATTTGAAATTTAGAATGTCGAATCATACGAAGATTAGTGCTGAATTAATAGATTCCGAGGTCACTGAGCTGGTAGGTAAGAGTCCCGATTACATTTAAGCCCAAGTTTAGCAAAGTACGTGCATGTCAGATAGCCCCGAAATTGACAATGACAACGTCTCGTGGTTATTTAGATTAAAAATTTACATATATTTTGGCACGGTAGTTTTCTCTTTGGAAATATTGCTTTTCGTTTTTAATTTTCTTGGGCAAGGAGGCCTCCACTTAAATAAACCATAGTGAAACAATTTACAGTGAATACAGCGTCATTTATTACGAGTCGAGAGAAAAATTTCGCATAAAATTTACTTATATTTCCTCGTTGAATCCGAATTTGCAATAAAAATTTTGACGGTCATTTCTGTTTTCAAGATTTCTTCCATCTCAGTCCCAGGGTGCGGGAGCGAGCTAATGTTATCACATGAATTTTATCCTCCAAAATATTAACTTCTTTATGTCAATTTTCTTTTCGTTCGATGCTTATTTTTCCAGATATATTGCAGTCTTAAGCAAAAAGCCTTATCTTAATTCTATTCGCATACATTTGAGTATATATCTAAGAAAGGAATATCCTAAATATAAGTAAATAAAAAAATAAATATGTATAAATAAAACATTACATTTTGGTATACAATTTTATAAACTGCAATTTTCTTTATAATAATATTATGTTTTCTTAAAGGATAATTTTCGAGAAAATTGCAAAACAAATAAAAAAAAAACAAAAACATTTTTTTTTACCTTCCTAAGGAAACGGATGAAAAGTATTTTTCAGGATATATTGAGGACATCATAATGAAATGGAATATTTCAGTTTTACGTACTACAACTATTTCCTTAAGCTAAGGGAGGCGATGAGTATGACAAATGAATAATGTTGGAAAAATTGGTGGAACGAGAAAGTGGGAGGTAACGGAGTACCGCGAGAAAATCCATGAACACGGGGTTGTCCACCACAAACTTGATTGGTCGGGAATCGAACTATAGGCCCCATGGACCAGAGGTAAGCGCTCTACTACTGAGCCATTGTGCCCCTCAGTGTGAATTATGATAAAAATGTCCACGAAAAATCAAGTTTATTCTGTTTTTTTTTTCAAAATATTGCTATATTTTTATCCAATTTTCCTGAGCAATAACAAGAAGGTAATACTGTTTAACGAGGTAAAAAAAATCCGCTTACTTGTTTAAAACATTTCAAGGAAGATCGTGAACATGTAATTTCAGGATTTTGGAAATATGTGCGATAATGTTTCTATATTAATGAAGTCTTTGCTTAGTGGCTGTACGATATAAACATTTGGGGATTAGCGAATATTTAACAATTTATTTCATATTGATACGACACTCTGTTTAGAATTATTAACGACTTCAAATTCGGCTGTATTTATAACACCCTGTACCGTACTGTTGTGATATTTTTTTTCAAATAATATTCTTTGCTACTTTTTTTTTTATTGTTTTCTGTTCTCAAAATGTACTCAAATTTATCGATTGAAATTGTGCTCTATACAGACGCAAACAAACAGGAGGCATGTTACTGAATATTATGTAAATGGCTGAATCTACACATACATAGAAGCTCACTGAACCGAAATTCGGCTTTGACATTTTAGACCTTTGTGTGCTTGCTCTAATATATTATTTCGTCCACACCCCACAAATAATTAATAAGAAAGAAAAAAAGAATATGAAAGTAGATGGATTTGCTTCTCTTCTCTACGAATGGATATTTTGATTAGACATTTCGTATTATTCGGATAGTTGGTTGCGTAATTTCTGCAATTACTTTACTGGACATTACATTTCATTTAATATTCCGTTTCAAAGTTCTAAATTCTATTTATTCAAGATTCAGCGTACGAACCAATTTCAGAAGGAATGCAAACCTGTGTATTTCAGATTTGCGAGAAAATAATGATAAAAAAAACAAAAACAAATCTATGTCGTTATTGGTTTCGTCATATTGGATACTCGAAAGGGAAAATTAAGTAGATTTGTGCGGTTTCACAACGCTAAGATTTTAGCAATCAGTGTAAAATCCTTAGCATTTATATTGTAATCGAAGTGGTTGCGTTATATAATTTGGCTTTGTGTCTATAATAAAAATGTTTGTATTTCAGATTTTTTTTTTTAAAGAGAAAAGCTGTTGCCTTTCAAACATGCAAAATAAAACGTTTGCAAATGGCAAAGTTCCAGACAAGAGTATATACAATTTCGATAATTCGTTATAATATATGTGAGAGAGAAGGATAAGAAGCTTGCTGCAACATTATTGTAAAATTTACACATAATCTAAAGGAAAATTCACAGTTTTCACAGTTACGATATAAATGAAATGATTGTAATGTTTTTGTCAACTCGTTTTTAGTCAATATAATTATATTCACTATTGCATTCAGTGCCAGCCTTAAGCCGATTGGACTGATTTCTCCGAATTGGGCCCAGCGCCGACTGCTCTCCAGTCTAATCTACTCTCCAATGCCGTTTTAACAACATACTAGGCCCCAGAGCAAACAAGTGTGTTGTGGACTCCATGACTAAGTTTTTACATGTAATTAATATATGCCATCCTGCTCGCTGAGCTCCAGGCCATTTTCCAGCTCTCAATCCACCATTCGTACGTAAGTCCTACGTTGCACGTCATCGTATATATGTCTGTGTTACTTTGCACTGCCGCTACAGAGCAAAAAATGAGGTGTTGAAACAACACAAAATGACTGCAACTTTAGTGTGTTACTTGTGTGTCAATTCAATATCACTTTTATTTTCTTCTCTTTTCTTTTCTTTTCTTTTCTTTTCTTTTCTTTTCTTTTCTTTTCTTTTCTTTTCTTCTTTTTTTGCTAGCCATAGGCTAGCCTCCTCTTAGAGGGCTACACTCTTTTCTAGGTGGGAGAGTTTATGGGATATGGCTGAAGTATTAGCAGGTAGATGCGCTAAGTGTTTTTTTTTTGTTTTTTGTATATTTATTATTATTCATTTATTATCATATTATCATATTATCATAAACCTGGGCATTATGATCTTTGCGATCATAATCATAAAATTGCGGTAAGGCAAATAATTATATACTGTATTACTAAAAGATATGTTAGGAATTAAATAAGCATATATAAAGTGAAAATATGAAGAAAGTAACCACAGCAAAAATAATAAAAACAATATATAAATATATCGATTGTAACATGTAGAAATATATATATATATATATATTTGCATACAAATAAAACGAATACAAATATAAAATATTTATGTTGTTGAGATCCTTAAATGTTCAGCTATGGATTAGAAAATAATGACGGTGAGTGATGGAGTGAAGTGCGATACACAGAACAACACAGGAGATGTTAGCAAGTCAGGTGAAGTTATCTTGTGCCTAGGGGCTGCTCTAGGCTGATGAGGGCATAAGAAGCCCTGTTAGAGACAGAAGGACTGTGCAGAAAATGATGGAAATAAGTTAGGTTAATGGGCATGAGTTTGATAGTCGTCGAGCAAGAGTAAATCTGGGTGATAAGGTGGCAGTGTATAGCAATAGAGAGTGAATAGAAGACTGAATGGGGAGTAGGCTTACCGAGAACGAACAGGATGAAGAGCATGATAGTGCATAGTATCGAGGAGTAATGGCAGGTGAGAATTATATCGGACTGTGATGAACTTCTGCCGAAGGAATTGTAGATGAAACGTGATGTCGGAGAATGTGATGAGATTATATAAGTCGCGGGTTGGACTGGATAACTGAATACGGTGTGCGATGCGGAATGCGTGACGCTCAAGGACACGTAGCTTTTCGTAGTAGGTAGGAAGGACGGGATCCCAGGCGGTAAAACCGTATGTAATGACTGGCCGCATGAAGGCTTTATATGTATTAAGAATTGTTTTAGCTTGTAGGCCCCAGGTTGTGTCAGTTAGGCGCTTTAGGAGGTTCAGGTGTTGATAAGCTTTGACACCTACTTTCTTGAGGTGAGGTTTCCAAGTGAGGTGTGAATCATATCGAATGTCAGATAGGTAACTGTTCGAGTTGGGACAATTGGAGTGTGATTAACTGAGTGAAAGCAGTGACGGGATTTGGCGAACTCTGGAGCGTTTTCAAGGGGGTATAAAAGTAATGGGCCGTGTTTTTTTCGTCATTTATTGAAAGACTCTACTTCCGACACCAATTAGTGAACCGATTAATAGCTTCCTGGAGAGTGCGATTGATCTGGCGGATAGTATTTCATAATGCCAAAAAAGCGGTGTAATCAGCATATCGAAATAAATATACATCAGGAGGAAGTGGAGGGAAATCGGCCAAATGAGTATATATATCAAAGGTGAAAGAGCAGGACCTTGGGCTACTCCTGACAGAAGGAAGATAGGATGAGAAAGTTGATTATTGATGTTGACATAGGAAAGACGGCATACAACAAAGTGATAAACGGAGCGAATATAAGTAATGGGAAATGCGAAATGTAGAAGCTTGTGAAAAAGTGCCAGTTGTCAGACTTTACCAAAGGCTTTCTCAAGGTCGAACAGAAGTAGGCAGGATGGTTTAACGGAGTTATAATGATTGGTGATGAGATTGGTGACGAGAAGGAGTTGATCATTGATAGAGTATGAAGGGCGAAAACCTGCTTGGTGAATATGAAGGATATTTTCAGATTCTAGGTGCGGATGCAATCTTTTAACAATGATTCGTTCTAGAATTTTGCCAAAAGTAGATGTCAGTTGAATAGGTCTGTAGGATGATGTGGCAGTAGGTGGCTGGCTTGGATTTAGAAACATGAGTGTTTTATAGGTTTTCCAGTGCATTGGGAAGAATTCGGTGAGGGGAATAAAAGTATAAATGAGGGCAAGAAGTGTCAAGAGTGTAGGAGGACTTTCCTTAATGTGTTAGTAGGTTATAATTTCGAAACAGGGGGCAGAGTTTCGTTTGCGATTAACAACAGTAATAATTTCAGCTGTGGAAATGTGTGTTGTAAGTGGATGATTTGGGAGCGTATAAGATATATTGGGCTGTAACTGAAGAGAATTCAGAGGTAGGTTGGCAACAGGACATTGAGCAGTGATATCGGAAATCGGTGTAGGTGTGAAAACTTGCTGCAAGTAATTTGCAAAGGCGTTGACTTTATCCTGATCACTCTGAAGTGGTGTACCATTATGGAGTAGATGTAGTGAGGCTTAGTACATTTACCGCACAGTGCGTTTAAGCGTTTCCAGAATTTGGAAGCGTGAATAGTGTCATTGAGGTTGTTACAAGTTTTAACCCAGTTTTTTAGCTTAAATGCCTTGAGATAACTTCGAAAGGTGCGTTCCAGTTGATGGTGGAGATGAAGGGATTCTGAATTGCGAGTACGAACGTATTCGCGATATAGCTGGTGAGAACAGCGTATCATAGAAGCGGGAGATAAGGTTTGTATAGGGGCGGGAGATATGGTTTGTATGGAATAGAAGATGAACATGGAATATAGAGTTCTAATGCATGAGAAATGGTAGAATTAATTATAATAATGCTCTTGTATAGCTGTTCTTCCGTAGATGGTGGCATTTGATTAGCAAGATATTTGGAAATATGATCACGATATTTGTTCCAGTCAGCTTTGTCATAACGAAGTGATGATCGAGGCAGGGGTGTGTGGGCAGTTTGAGGGGTGTGAGTGTGTTGATAAGTACGGTTGAAAGGTGCTTGATCGCTGCCAATTAGATCGAGGACTTCGACTGTGTAGTGGGAAGCTATATAGTTAGAAGAGATGACCACATCAGACGTTGTTTGAGAGACAAGACGCAGTTTGGGTATATCGTGAAAAATTCCTGTTGTATGCGAAGTAATAAACTGTAAGAACGTACTACGTTCATTGTTTGTGCAACTGTGAAAATTAATGTCCGCCATGACGAGATAATGTTTATAAGTATTTGAGATGTGATGTAAAAAACAAACAAAAAAAAAAACAAGAGGGATCTGGTGTCCAGGTAGGATATAAACTGTGAGGAGAGTGGTTGCGATATTTAGAAAATACAAGTTGTGATAACATGTTCTGGAAGGTTGGGAAGCGGACAGGTGACTCCGAAGGGGCAAAGTATGGTAGAAGCCAATGACTACTCCATGGTTAGCTCATTGGGCACGAATCTCAACTACTTCAACCGAGCGAAGTAGCTCAAGTGGTAGAGCGTTGGCTTCGCATTCGGGAGGTTGCGGGTTCGATTCCTGCTGCCGACCATCCTGATTGGGGTTTTCCAGGGTTTCCTTCAATCCTACCAGGCAAATGACGGGATGTACCTACTAAGACAGGCCCTGGCCGATACCTTCCCAAATCCTTTCCATTGCGACCAATCGTCTGAACTTATTCCGACACCTAACTGGGAATAACAGAGGATTGAAACCTCACATACTTCTTAACACCTACAAAGCTTCTTTACGACCTGCATTAACATATGTATTTACAGCTTGGTTTTTGCACCCGAATCATACTACCGCCGACTCCAAATTCTTGAGCGCCATACCCTCCGCCTTGCCTTTCGCATTCGATTACCGATCCCGACAAGATACTTATACGAGAAAATGCCTTTTCCACATATCCTTTACCATCTAGAAAATCTCCAACTTCGGTACATTAGGAAGCGATTTCAGACTCTCCATCCACTACTGTTTGATGCTATACACAGCGATGCCACTCTCCGCAAATCCTCTACTATACTAAAGCCTTCCCCACTCTCTCTGCAGTTGACTCTATACCATTACGTTCTTCCGACAAATAGTTAAGACTTGAAACTTCTTGATAACTTTCTCATTGCCATCCCCCACTATACATCACTCCACCTTATGTTGCACAGTAATCCTACTGTACTAATTGGACTCCGCTCGTCCTCATTGCGTCCAGAGCAGCCCCTGGACAGAAGATAACACTTATTAGAGACTCTCTAACACGCCTATCTGTGTTGTGTTGTGATGTGAAGTGCACCTCGTAGTTCCATTTTATCACCAATATCCAGTTCTCACCACTCTCCTGCTACATTGTTAGACAGTGATCATATCCTTTACCTATACTTATGATTAGCGTTTCAAAACCTCATTTTTTGTTGTGTAACGTGTCTGCTTTAGTGACTCTCCCTCTTTCTGTGTAGAGTTCCCTTGCACAGTTCCCTCTGCGACATTCGGTGTGCACCATTGAATTCTTTGGGTTTCATTTTCATCCTTTTGTTTTGGATCGACATCAACACACCTCTTCGTTCGGGAGATGTTCTACTTCGCCGACAGTTTGCGGTGCATTTCGTGAAGTTCCTGCTGGACCACGACGCCTTTGTCGGCATATATTCATGTGGGATTGTCTCCTTGTTTTCAGTTGTAGAATCACATCCCGACACGTGTTTCCTCCACGCCAAATCCAACACTTCATTGCTGGTCACCTGCTGGTTACGTAATTACACATAGCTGATATGACGGAGTCCACCATTTCGTATGTGTTTGAGATCTCGACATGACACACGATTTATGGCTGTCAGGTGGAAAACCTATCCATTCAAACCTATTTTGACGTATTTTTCCTTGACATATTCTCCGGGAATCCCTACGCACCTATGGGGAATTATTTTCGCACGGATTTCACGATTGTGACATAAGCATTTTCCCATAGAACAGGTTTCGTTTCTTTGAGAGGACCATGCCATCTTAACTCTATCACTTACGCTCGTGGCGCTATAGCGGTTTAAAGTTTTTTTGCCCCGTCTTCGGCGGCCTATAACTCCAAAACTAGGCACCTTTGACCCCAGGTTCATATGAATGTTATTATTATTATTATTATTATTATTATTATTATTATTATTATTATTATTATTATTATTATTATTATTATTATTATTATTTTAATGTGATGAATCACCTCCTGAAGTTTTTCGGTGGAGTTCCAAACTACTCTTGACTGGAATATCAATCAGAAAACGATCATTAGGAAGACCAAGGCGCAGATGGAAGGACAATATTAAGATTGATCTCGCAGAGATAGGAATACAAAGTAGAAATTGGATCCAGTTGGCTAAGGATAGAAGTCAGTGGAGAGCTTTTGTGAACGCGGCATTGAACCTCCGGGTACCGTAAGGCATAGAGTTAGTTAGTTAATACAGGGTGTTAATGAACTATACACTGTATATAACTATACCCCGCGAAGAAAGACTACTTTCAACAGGCCATATATCCAACAGAAACTGTGGATGGTGGTCCTTATCAGCGTGAAAGACGCAACGCATTCATAATCCCAAAAATGCATATTTCATGAATTTTTAATAGGTGTACATCATATTCTTTACAGGGTGTAATTCTCAGATATGCTCTCAATAGAGTTTTCAAGATATACTCTGATTTCAAGGAGGATCTAAAGTAGGCAAGAGGTAAGCCTTGACAACAATAAACATCCAATGCTTCGGAGGGAAGTCGAAAGAGTTAGGAATCTGCAGCTTCATGTTTTTTTTTCTTGTCTGTGTGTGTGTGTGTATTCAAAATAACGTGAGATGCGATGTATTTGGTCATAGTATATTTCACGTTTTCTTCACTTATAAGTGTGAAAGAAAACATCATAGTATACGCTTTGCCGAGTACGAGAGATCGTGCTGCTGACGATCCTTAACACTTCCGACATCGTAGCAAAGAATTCCGTGTTCACTGCTATCAAGACTTATCATTTGCCTACTTTGGAACAATCTTAAAGTTAGAGCATACCTCAAAATTTGGTTGATGGAATGTCTGGGAATTTCACCCTGCAGGGAATACTCTGTACACCCATTGAACATTAATGAAATATGCAGTTTTGGACTGCATATGCATGACTTCCTTTACGCTGATGAAGATCGGCATCTACAGTTTCTCAAGTTTGAAATATGGCCTGTTGAAATTTGGCTTTTTCGATTTTGGACAGCCATAGCTCTGAAAATATGCGCATTTCCCCACAGGTCCATATGAACTTTTTCTCTTATTTTGATGAAAAGAATCACCTCTTAAATTTTCTCGGTTTAGTTCATTAACATCACCCACTGTATATATGCAGTAGGAAGTCGAAAATCCGAACTAATAGGGACCACAGGTAGATTGAATTTTCATATTGTTCGGATTTTCAAAAATGATCAAGAAAATGCCGCTTATGCTTAAATATACTGTACGGAATGCTCTTTTTATCGATACAGTGGTTATACAGTACACACAGTAATTACAATACTGTACGTAAGGCTACTTAGATTTAATGTTTCTGGAGAATTTGCTCGTACACTAAATTGCACTGCTCTTGTAATTCACACGTAAAACTTAACTTGCATAGGCCTAAGGGAAAATAAAAATAAAAATATGTATGACAATTCCATATAAATGAGCTTTGTAAAGACACTGACTTAACTTAATACTGACACTGACCGACGGAATGACGCACCAAGGTCAATGTCTCGGTCCCCTCTAGTTTGTTTATCGCTAGCGCTAAGATAAAATTTAAAAAGCTTCTAGGGATCGCGTTCGGATTTTTTACGTTCGGATTAGCGACGTTCTACTGTATATATATATATATATATATATATATATATATATATATATATATATATATATATATATATATATTAGTTGTAATCGTAAGGTTCCGTAATATGTTCCCAATTGGGCCCCGCACCACCTAAGACCGGCCCTGATTACATTAGAATCTCTTCCAACTCTTGTGTTACTCTTGATTGTTTACAGCCAGAGCATGATCCTTAGAGTATTAAAATGGTCTCAGAAATTGAAAAAAAAAAAAAACACCAAACAAGTAGGCATAGGCACCAAATAGCTTGTGTCAAACTGAGAGTCCAGAAGAAAGAGTGACCAAAATAATGTTGGAATCGAATATTTCTAAACCAAGAAAGCTCTATTTTAAGGCGGAAAACTTGTCAAAATCGATACTACATGAACATTTCTAACATAAATATTTGAAAACATTCATTGTTTTGGCAATCTCTGGTTATTGCATAACGCTGATTCAAATACTAGTTCAGACTGTTCAAAAATCGTGTTATCTATGTTTTGTCTTTCAAAAATCTGAAATAATTTTATATAATTTCCGCTGAGCTCATTAGTTGTGAAAGCATTGCCTTCAAAAACGAAAACAGGAACATACGGTACAGTAAAATATTATAGTCTAAAACTTGGCCTTATGTCTCTACTATAGGGAAATTAAGTAATTACATTACGCTAATACCACGGTGAAAATATTAGAATCAAATGTGAGCTCATCTTTTTTTTTTTCATAATTGTGTGAAGAAGATTAACTGTTGGATTATACTCTAGTTACTTTGAATACAAACTTAGAAGGGTCGTCTCAATTAGGAATAAATCCAACTCACTATATTAGATCACCGTCACAACAAATTGGATACACTTCAAACAAACAGTAGCTACCTATCACGCAAGTTTGGTTCCTACTTCTAGTCAAGTGCTTCAGTACAGCTAGCTGACTGAATAATGACACATCTTTACTTATCATTTATCAGTATACTTTCGAATCAATTGCGTGGCTAAATTGAAGATATGGTGAAATTGAATACATCTGCAATAGATTGGATGGTATATGAACACATTACTAACTACTTACATAATGCGTTAAGAAGTACTTAAAATAGTTCAACATAATACTAGTATGAGTTATTATAATCCACAAAGTGTCACTTTGTTTCGAAAATCATATTTGAGACAGTAATCACAACTCTCATTCGTGGTAATGATAGTGATTTTTTTTTTCGTTTCTCTAAGGTGAAAATAATTTGGTATTTTGCAGTAATATAGAAGATATTATGGTAGGTTTGAAAATTTAAAAATGAATAAGGAAATTATTGATATGATATTGTTTAGAAACTCATCAAAGTTATCTCTAGAAGTACCAATGACCATTTAGCCTCAATTGCGTTAGAGGACAAGTGTTTCCTAAGAGCTCTTGATTTATTGAAATCCTCATTTAAATGCACTGCTCACTTTTTTAGTTTTATACCATACATTTGTTTTTCTATAACAAATACTAAAATGAATTACTGCGGACTGATTTGCCCCTTTAGTACTGGGTGTACCCCATCTTTGTTTTCACTACTTTCATTCTCAGTGTTTTTTTATGTGCATAACCTATGTTCTTATCTTTATTCTTTCATAAAGTGTTATTTTTAACTTTTAAATAAAAACTTAAGTTCGCGAAATTATTTTTTTGCTAGCGCTAGTGATATTATTGGTTTGTTTTGTCTTCAATAGTGTTATCATGTTTTTGAAATATAATATTTACATTAATTGTAGGTTCTAATTAACGAGATGTACAGCAACGAAATCTCATTAATCAAAGTTAGAAGATGGCAATATATTTAATTTAGAATGTAAATTTAAGTTCTAGTGAATAGTTTTATCTACTGAACGAAGTCTAACTCAAATAGATTTCTCTGATACATAAATGGTAGATCCTGATGAAGATGAATATATCCAATACCGTGCTTTTGATTATCGATCAGCTCCAATCCTGATATATTTTTGATTGATGGAGAATAATTTTCTCAGAGGCGAAATGGTGATGGGTCTAGTAATCCTTTCGTAGTCCTGTAACAATCATGCCGGACACTCCTCGTCCCGAAGGTTTTGAAATGAATACTGCTTCACATACAAAAACCTCAGTCTTCCTGCTATAATTTAAATTGAAATGTGAATTAAAACTTTTTCGGGCTCAAGTTACAAAACAAATTTCTGAATTTAGGAAGTAAGAAATATGTATGAGTTAGCTTTCCGTAATGAGCGTAGCTATGTAAGTGAAGATTCTGTCGGTGCATAAACTGAATTCATAGACAACACAGTGTGAAAATCGTGATCAAATAGTTCACATACAATTATTTACAAGTAAACTTAGTTCCGTATTTTCTGATGTTTCGTAAGATATACCACTATAATGAAAATTATATTTAACTCGAATTAAAATTTAATGTTATGACTACCAAATGTTCAGGCTTAGATCCTGTGTTGCTACGCAAGGCAGGAAACATCATAGAATCTGAGCTTAAATGCGAGAAATAAAATCTGAAACGTAAATAGTAACATATTCGATGTTAATATATGAACAATAAAATAGATTGAAGTTAAGTTTTGAATACGAAAATAAATTAATCATGTCTCATTTCGTTGTAAGTAAGAATCGTCCCTACCGCAGAAATAAGATACATTAAAATTGTTAAAATATAAAGTTCCAAAAATTGAATTAGCGATAGCTAAATGCAAACAAATAAATTAAGTTATGCAAACAGATTTTATCTTATGAGACGTTGAATGTACTTTCTATTAAATGTTGAGGTAGTCTTTAGAACAGAGAAATGCATTGTTTTTTTGGATTTGGCCTTCACTCAAAGTCTGCAAAATTAGTTTTAGGCGTCCAAAGCAATCGTTACAACTGAACTTAATAAAATATTCAAAACTGTTCCCAATCACATCATAAAAGTTAGAATCAATCACTTGCAGCACTATATAATAACCAACCTGATTATGCACTAACAGTTTTATAAATCGATTAACACCTTATGCAGGTATCGTATTTCAATAATACACAAACACTAAATGTAATAATTGCTTGAACATTGATAAACAAGCACGAAACACACAACGCTAAAATAAAAATTTGAATATATAGTGGGCATCATTGGTTGTATCATTCTACTGCACTAGAAAACAGTGACGTCTCCTTAACTTGTAGTTTGTGTTGGAAAACAAATCGATTTCTTCACTTTCTGTATGCAGTGTCAAAATTTTAACTATACCAATGCTCAATCCAAGGCATAAAAGTGAATGCATATGTTATTCGTGTAATATGCAAATTGCGTGTGTTGTGTTTAATATTAAAGTGTAAAAAAAATGTGAGCATAGAGAGGTTTTGAAAATGAGTTAAGCGTGTCGTTATGTTAAGTTTCCTTTTGCCTCTCAACAAACAAATGAACTTTTCATTCAACGCTGAAATTTACAAAATTATGTATACGTATTATGCATGTATTGGATAATAGATAAATAGTCGAATATGTTGCTAGAAAATGTGCGAACTATAAAATAAGAATTCGCTTCCGTAAATATATGTTGGGAATAGCTATAAATAAGATAGAATATTATCCATTGGATATCCTATTTTGATGCATGTTGTATATTTATAGTCGATATTTTAATTCAATATTTAGCGTAAATGTCAATAAGCAGATTGAATAATAATATCCAAGTATTAATAAAAGTTAGAATCTAGCAACGCATCTATCATAGTATTGTTGAATTTGTCATAGTTGAGAAAAAAACGAAATGAAGTATTTACTTTAATGTCCCGCGATTACACACCAAGACTATGGGAGATAGTGATGATGAGAAATGAATGAAATAGTGAAATGAAGAAATTGGGAGGAAGCAGGGGAACCCCGGGAAAAGCCATGTGCACGGCGATTGTCCGCCATAAAATTTACTTGTCGCGTGCTGGGATAGAACCAAGGGACCCCAAGCAATAGAGGTAAACGCCCTACTACTGAGCCACCGCGACCCTAGTAAGGTGTAAGGGCTAGTTGAGGGATGTAACACTAAATACACTGATTTTCTGCATACATTTATTATAGTTTAGGAACCCGCAAGCTGCCCTAGATTAAAGTAGTTAACCGACTCTATCTTAGGAAATTGTTTGTCAGTAAATATTATATCTTAGCAGGAAGGGACATGAACCTGTCATCCGGATATCCGAAGCAAACCTAGTTCATTCGATAAACATAGCAAAGATATGTTCATATACAAAAAAAAAAATAAATAAAAAAGTGCCATGGACAACAGAGCTAATCTGTGAGGACCATTAACTCTGTTATTACAAATAAAATCGTAGACTCGCAGGGAAATAGCTATTGCATCAACACTGTTCATTGGAAAGTCATGCTTTATAGTTCATTCTCTTCAGCATGAAACAAGCTTCAGCATGAGGAGCTATATATTACGGGCCATAACGTACTTGTACAGGGAAAATTGTGAGATTATCGAGAAAATTCAGTTCAGAAATTCCTCCAAACAAATTTGCGCCCCTCTGGAGTGGCCCCGGGTGAAAGCACACAATCAAAATGTATCCCGAAAATATACAATTGGGGATGAGAAATATGATTACCAAGTTTTGTATTTGGAGACGGAATAGATATGAGGGAAAATCTTGTATACCAACACAATTTTTCCACTTTTTTTTCTGTGTATGAACATATCTTTATGTTTATCAATTGGGCTAGGTTTGATTCGGATATCCGGATGACAGGTTCATGTCCGTTCCTTGTTAGTTACAGTAATGCGCACTTAGTCTATTCAGAAGAAAACTATTATCCGTATTCGTTCTGGCGTGTCTTTGACAAAATTATGAAAAAAATATCCACACGCTAAGTGTAAATGCCAAATACTATACTATTATATTGCTATTATTATTAAATGCAGCTGTAATATAATGGGACCGCGCCAAGGTTGGACGACGACAAGCCTGGACACTTTTTGTGTCCAGGCTTGTCGTTGTCCAACCTTGTCGTCAGCGACCCAAAATGAGATATGCCAAAGCATCTCTGGGTCGATCCCGACAAGCCTGGACACCTTCAGGAATGTGTCCAGGCTTGTCGTTGGTCAACCTTGTCGTCAGCGATCCAAAATGAGATGTGTCCAGGCTTGTCGGGATCGACCACGACAAGCTTGGACACCCCAGGAATGTGTCCAGGCTTGTCGTCGTCCAACCTTGTCGTCAACGACCCAAAATGAGATGTGTCCAGGCTTGTCGGGATCGACCGCGACAAACCTGGACACCCCAGGAATGTGTCCAGGCTTGTCGTCAACGACCCAATTTGAAATGTATGTTCCAACAAACTCTACCAGTTATGGCGTTTACAGTTCATACATACATACCCTTCAACAGGGTGCGAAATCATTTGAAAATAGGGGGGGAAGAAGTTCAACGATCCACACTAATGCTTCGTGGAGCCTCCAAAAAATTGAAATATTAATGGATTATTATTATTATTATTATTATTATTATTATTATTATTATTATTATTATTATTATTATTATTATTATTATTACTCTGCTATAAAATGAATAGAGATTACTACTCACGTAGTTATGAATACTGGTGTCAATTTTGGGGATTGCAGGCATTGAGCGACAGGAGAAAAGTTATTGAAAGAGATTTTATTAAGAAATTACTAGACAATAGCTATCATAGTGAATATTGCTTGCATAATATAGGTATAAGGGTACCAATGTATAATACAAGAAATATATCAACATTAGTTCCGTTGAATCCGAAATCTGTAATTTTAAGAAGACTGACCAATTCTTTTAATTTTGTTTAATTTATTTTTATCAGTATAAAAGCATGAATTTTTGAGCTTGACAAATATTAATGTTACTATTTATGACGACTATTTTGATACTAAAAAAATGGTGTTAATTTGACAAGGAATTATTAATCCGATATTATTTTACTTTATTTTATCATTATGTTTTATTGTTTCAGTATATAGCTTACATTGTATGTAATATGTGTTTATATTGTCTGATAAAGTGCCGTATTTTTGCCGTTAGGCTGTTCATGGCACAGAAATAAACATTATTATTATTATTATTATTATTATTATTATTATTATTATTATTATTATTATTATTATTATTATTATTATTATTATTATTATTATTATTATTGTTACTACTACTACTACTACTACTACTACTAATAATAATAATAATAATAATAATATAATAATAATAATAAATGATCAAACTAGTCGTCATTGTTATACTTGAATAACATACATACTTGAATGTTATTTATTCATTTACCCAAAATTGGTAACTTATCTACTGCATTTAATATACACTTCGGTGCATATGGTCCAGGGTTAGACTCTCGTGGGAGCACAGTACCCTTGTGTTTACCATCATATTGAAGACTGCATTCACGAAAATAGCGGTAGAGATCTATAAGTCAGAAATAATAGTCCCTGAGAACCGATGTCCTAACCAAGCATTAGAACTACTAACTTGAAGCGTTCCACCTGGCCAACCATAGATCCTCATGAGCTGTAGAGTCAGAGTATAGTTTTTATTATTTTTTATGAAATTCTCGTTTCTTCGCTACATACGTAGTGTTTCAGTTTGGTCGTTCAGATATACGGTCACCTTTGTAAGTCTAAATAATACTATGTATCTATATTGTATTATTAGCAACAATATATTATTATAAATAACAGATATGATTTCAATACAAATACTTGATAGACAACAAAAAGGCGTGTTGCCTCAGTGGTAGAGCGCTCACCTCAGGTGCGTGGGATCAATGGTTGGATCCTAACTCGCACCAAATTCTGCTTGTGGTATACAAACAATTGTGTTGGGGTTTTCTCGGGGTCTTCCCGCTTCCTTCTGTCTTAATCCACCCTTATAATTCATCTCATCATGACCGTCTTCCTTAGCCTTACTGAATATTCGTAGGACGTTAAACTTTAGAAAATAAAAGCACAAACACTATAATACGATTGATTTGCTGATTTAAGTTTGATGACCCTTTTCTGCAGCGAGGCTACGAGATTTGGACTTACAGTTCAAGGTGGAATCCGAACCATCGTAATCGTTTAAATTTTTTAAGGCGCTCCCACCGGGAATCGAACCCAGGACCCCGTGCACCGAAGATGGTGCGTGCATGCTAGCCACTAGACCACCGAAGAGAGCCACAATAATACGAGTATTGAATGATTGTGTTACTGTATATATAGACCTAAAATATGGTTTGCAATAACGTATCTTACATTAGAGAAAATTTTTAAGATTAAACTTCACTTTCTTTCCGTGTGTAACGGGAGTTGAAAATGTGATGGCCAGAAGAAACTCACGTATGAGCAGCAGTAATAGCATCCCATAATTTTAAAGGAAACCCACTGAGTTTAATTATCAATAAAGATTACGACTGGTATATCGCATCAAACTGCCTAGTCCTACCCGGCTACTCTATGATCGTATTCCATTTCCACATCTTCTTCATTTAGAAAAATTGCGTACCAGGTACATCACTACTCGTTGGAGGCAAGGCCATCCCATCCTTCGCAGTAGTATACGTATCGATGCTGAACAAGACGTTCCACCTCGTCTATAACCTACGCCACTTCAGCACTTACTTACAATGTATGTTCTTACACATCCTGACGAACATATAGACGACTTTCTACTAGCATATCAACCACCAGATTTATCACCCAACATCTATCCATCGTTTGCACCTTAATTCGCACTAACAAGGGCTTCATATTGTCTCTCATTATGTGTCGAGTCGCCCCGGCACAAGAAGATAACACTTCATCTGTCTAACTAACCAATATCACTGTGTTGTGGCGTCTGACTTGCACTGCATCTTTCATCCCATCATACATACACAATGACAAATAATGAACATACGTTGACTGACGATTATTAATCAATTAATAAAAGATCCCCATATAATGGATAAATAAAGATATCAAATAAATGAAATAAAACCTCTTTGTCCTTCCACTTTATCCTTAGTTTCCCTATATAATTAACTTCACTCCCAAGAGAAGGTATTCCCTTCTACGGGTTTTGCATGGTAAAAAAAATCGCTCTTAAATGCTATTGTAGCATTTTAATAGATAAATTGTAGTTACTCATCCGAAATGTAACGCTAAAAAAGTAACGTAAACTAGGTACGTTAATTAAAAATTTGTAACGCGTTACCGTTACAGTTACTTTGGAAAAAATGTAACGCGTTACTAGGAATCGTTACTTAAAAAGTAACGCGTTACTTGCGTTACGTTACTTCCCAAGACTGGTTTATTTTTGCGGTACATTTCGTATGGTTAAATGCACTCATTGACATAGCAATGATTTTCATTTGGAAGGGGCCAAAAACAGACACAGAAACACACACAAATACCTATCTATCTATCTGTCTATCTATATATCTATCTATCTATCTATCTATCTATCTATATATATATATATATATATATATATATATATATATATATATATATATATATATATATATATATATAGGGAGGACATCGAAAAATTTGAATTTGCTCCTTCACACCCAGTAAATTTCCTTAGACAAGTGCAGAACATGCTGAATGTGATCTACACCAATGTAGCCACAGAATGGAGACTTTTTTTTTAAATTTTGCTCAGATGTACGCCCACAGTAGATATCGTTGAAATGTACCACTTTGGAAGTAGATGCAATAATATGATCGAGTTGATAATTGATATGTTGGTCCGTTTCAGAGGGTATTCTTCACACTAGAAAACTAATCAGTATATCATTCAATGCTATCAAGTTTGCATTGGCATTGCATTTTTGGTTTGGTTACCAGGAAAACTGAACTCGAGGCTTTGGCGTCGTTTGTCAAATGGCTTTGCAGCACAACCCTCGCCAAATAAATAAATAAATAAATAAATAAATAAAAACTCAATTCGAAATTGTCTTCCCGTCGCTATTGTTTTTTAATCTTATAATTTAAACCTTGTTCAAATGTACCCAGTTTATTCGTTGAAAACTGCCCCAATATGTATGACACACACAAAAAAATCAAGAAGAAAAAGAAAAAAGAAACGAAAGAAGGAAGGATCGTCAGCAGAAAATTAGGGCTTCCGTTTCCAGAGTATCGAAGTGAGATTCTATCTCAAAAGCTATTTATCGGATTTAAAAGACACTTATATAATAAAAGCACATTGTTAAAAAATAAATTTACAAATCTTAACAGTTCGGTTTATATAAGGGCTCTGACAAATCGAGCTTAAACGGAGCAGAACTCTATGGTTGTTTCTACACTTATAGCCATGGCTAGAAAAGGACCGGAGCTCTGTACCGTTTCGTCAAAATCTGTGACGTTTTTGTTCCGTCTCGTTTAAAATTTCTGTACACCACATGCATACATACATGGAATGGAGGAAGTGAAGCGTTCCGTCTGCTGTAAAGTGCAATTTAAAGCCCTGCTTATAGCATAAATGAGTGTTAAAAAAAGGAGGGTTGATCATAATGTACATAATATATAAGGCATCGCGAATACCACCACCTTTCTATAAAGTAAATTTTGTATATTAATAATAGAAATAAACTTTTGATAAACAGCATGATGGGCCGCAAGAAACCTCCTCGACGGCCGCATGCGTACCGCGGGCCCGTAGTTGACCATCACTGGCCTAACTCGTCTTGATCATCATTCTTAAAGCTAATTAACGTACCCAAGTGCTTGCAAAGATTCAGCACGAAATTACTTAGTGACAACACTACTTAGAGTGGACTAATGGTCATACGGAAAAATCGCACGCCTTTCAGTACAGTGTTTCCTCCGGTAAGAAGTCCATCAAGTGATCAGAACTTTGAATATTTTGGTCCAATATTTCCGGCGATACCGCGTATTGGTGAGTAGCGTACCTAAGATCGCGTAGGTCCTCCCGCAATATTCCAAAATTGGCCCTTACTCTTTATGGGCCTCCTGGAGTCCGTCCCCCCCGCGGGTCTGGGAGAACGTTAGTTACGCCTTTGGTATTACCATGTCTTTAACGTTCAAAACTGCGTATTACGTATCAGGACAAACATTACAACGTTTTCTCAAGCTAAAATACTTAATTAATTCAGTTCCTTTAATTCAGCAATCGGATCATTTGTTTATAACGTTAATTTCACGGACAAAATGTAGGTGAATTTTAGTTAAATAGAATGAACCGTCTTTGGGAGAATGCCCAGGAATGTTATTTCTATAGAAATGAATCTTTGATTTATGGAAGAACGTAACTCCATTTTTTATTAGAATGTTGGTTAGTTTTGACTTTCAGATAATTTTAGTCATCAACATGAAATTTTTGAAAACAGATTCGATTTTAAATCATTTGTGTAAGAATGTCTTTTAAAATATAAAGCAACAGAACCTTTTTTTCTAACCCCATTTCCTTTTATTTGTTATTATTATTGTCTCTAGATATTTTTTCCCCCTATGGTTATTGTTTCGTTTGATGAAAGGGTTTTATACCAAATTTCGTACTTTTAGGTTCAGTAGTTCGGGCTGTGCATATACTGTGCTTATATTTTAGGAATCATATTGGATTCAGGATGGAGACTTTTCCCAAATTTATTTTCTGCTTCTAACCTCCTCGTGATGGTCATTATTTATACCACATTTGGTGTCTCTAGCCTCAGCGTCTAGGCTCTGTATTTTTATGACAAATGCTTTCGGCCACCATATTGGATCCAAGACTTTGGGAGGTGATAGGGAAGGTCATTCTAAGCAAAAATGTTTATGTGAACATATAGGGTTTCGGAGATAGAGGTGGAGATAACTTTTTGCATCTTCCACTTGCCCATTCTTGTTTCAAACATTATAGCACACCCTGTATTTGGTCTTACATTACATATTATAGCTTGTTTTAAAGCTAATGAAACAGGCTTTTAGGAGATCTGCAATTTGTCTCAACACTGCATACAATAGGGAAGTATCGGAGGTTGTTTTTTTTTTTTTTTTTAATTCTCTTTTGCAACACAATTTTTCACTGCTCTTGAGTAGAAACTCTGTCAGTAGAGAAACTGTTTCTGATTTGGGGAAAACTATACACAGGTGTCAAGTTGTTATCTTCTTTAGAAGCCATAAACACTTCTTACTAATCGGTTTATTTGTTAAATAATGACTTCCACTGGAAACGAACAATTTTTCTTGTTTAGTAGTAATGATTATTATAATTTCATCTCTTATTTTAATTGTTACTGTTATTGTCACAATTTTTATTGTAAATTCTGTTCCAACGTGGAAATGTAGAGCTTTCGTATGTTTGAGAATAGTATTGTATTTCCAGTTTTGTAGAAAAACGGCTTATTAACCAAGTAACGGTTATCCTTATATATAAAAATGATTGTATATATGTACGTATGTATGTATGTATGTATGTATGTATGTTCCACATCTCCTCCTAGACGGTTGAACCGATTTTGACCAAACTTGGCACAAATATTTCTTGCTACTAGCCAACCAACACTGTCGGGGTTAGCTACCCCATACTCACCCCGTTGCAGAGGGGGAGGGGGTTGTAACACTACACAATGCTTTTTAAATGGCGATATAATTGCATAAATGGTTTTAATGAATTATCTTAAGAACGGTTCAACCGAAACTTGGCCCACATATAGCTTATAGTCCGGCGAATAATAATGTTGGAGTAGAACACCCCTAGCCCGTCCAGGGGCGGAGGTGGAGGGAGTGAAATATAAATAATAGTATAAATAAATGATTTTAATGAAATATCTTAAGAACGACTAAACCGATTTGAACGGAACTTGGCACACATATACCTTATAGTCTGGTGGATAATAATGTTGGAATGGAATACCCCTAGCGAAGGTGGAGGGGCTAAAATGTAAAATTTGTCGAAAATGACCAATACATCCTGTACATAGGTCTTGTACATAGGTTTTGAGGTCACTTAGATCAATGTTAACACTCCAAACGCCGTAATAGTAGTAGTTGCTGTTGTTGTTGTTGTTTGAGTAGTAAGTAGTAGTAGTAGTAGGTAGTAGTAGTAGTAATAATAGTAGGTGTAGTAGTAGTAGGTGTAGTAGTAGTAGGTGTAGTAGTAGTAGTTGCAGGTAGGTGTAGTAGTAGTAGTAGTAGTAATAGTAGGTGTAGTAATAATAGTAGTAGTATGTAGCTGTAGTAGTACTAGGTAGTTGTAGTGTTAGTAGCAGTAGGTAGTTTCAGTAGTAGTAGTGGTAGTATTAGTATTAGTAGTAGTAGGTAATAGTGGTAGCAGTAGTAGTAGTAGTAGGTAGTTGTAGTAGTAGTAGTGGTAGTAGTAGTAGTGGTAGTAGTAGGTAGTTGTAGTTGTAGTAGTAGTAGTAGGTACTTGTAGTAGTAGGTAGTAGTAGTAGTAGTAGTAGGTAGAAGTAGTAGTAGTAGTAGTAGTATAATGTAGTAGAAATAGGTAATAGTATTCCAAAATATTTTTAAGAAACCAGATCTCCCCGTACGAAGTCGGGCGTTAAGGCTAGTAACCTTTAAAAAATAGGAAAATACTTGGATAAACTGCATGTAACGTAAGACCAACTACAGGGTGGGCTATAATGTCGGCAAGTGCACCACGAAAAACGTTACCCCCACCCCTATCACCGAAACGAAGGGGAACAGACACTATGTTTACATAAGCATTTTTGCTTAGCATGACCTTCCCGATTCCCCCTCCCCACCACATCCCAAAATCTTTGCATTTCCTCACCGGACACCGTGTATACATTGTAATATATTTATTGGAAATATCAGTATAATATTTCCAATAAGGGTGATGTTTTTATCAGAAGTGATATTCGAAAAATCTGCATAGAAATGTTCTAGAATTTCTAGCAGAGGATCTCTAATAGTGGATTATCACTTGTTCTCACTTTGTGTGGGGTAGGATACATTAACGAGACTGTTTATGTTGTTCCACTGCGAACTACCGTGGATGAAATGGGGAATCAGTATTTTGCATATCGATAATACTCGGGAAGAAGAAGAAGAAGACTAGATCCACAGATTCTATTCTATAGCGTCTCACGGTGCCCCCTACACTATGTTGCGTAAACCGAATTTGAAAATTGTTCTTCGTTCCAAAGATATTTTGATTTGTCAAATTAAATGTACATAAAAACCCTGTATATAAAAAGTGTATATATATATATATATATATATATTTTTTTTTTACTTTATGAAAGTAATTTTTAATGCTGAAATTGTATTCAAACCACATTCTATATGGTTATTACTTTTAACAAACATTAAGAAAACACAAATAGCTCAATACCCGCGAACTTGTACCTTTTCATACACACGCACAAATATATTCATTTTCATAAAATTTATATTTGAAGTGAAATATTTTTGGTAAAAAAGAAGAAAGCAACTTTATGGAGCCTGTGGTGCTACTTTCCGGGGTATGTATCATCTCCCGAGCCTGGAAACGGAACGAAACTTTTCTGGTGGAAATTCACGCAATGCTGCTCTTTCAGCGCTAAACAAACTTATTTCTACGTGCTTTGAATGCACCAAATCGGCCCATTGGAATGTGTCCAGGCTTGTCGTTGGCCAACCTTGTCGTTAGCGATCCAAAATCAATCCCGACAAGCCTGGACACCTCAGGAATGTGTCCAGGCTTGTCGTTGGTCAACCTTGTCGTCAGCGACCCAAAATTAGATGTGTCCAGGTTTGTCGGGATCGACCACGACAAGCTTGGACACCCCAGGAATGTGTCCAGGCTTGTCGTCGTCCAACTTTGTCGTCAACGACCCAAAATGAGATGTGTCCAGGCTTGTCGGGATCGACCACGACAAGCTTGGACACCTCAGGAATTCGTTCGAGACTAGTGCAAGAGGATAAATTGAGAAGTGTCCAAGCTTGTCGTTGTCCAAGCTTGTCGTCGTCCAAGCTTGTCGTTGCCCAACCTTGTCGGGAGCGACCAAAATTAAGTGTCCAGGCTTGTCGTCGTCCAACCTTGACGGCGTCCCAATATAATATGTTGAATGAGCGTTTTGTGCTACACCATAATAAATCTTATTTTAAGTGTCTGGGTGGCAATTTTTGAATGCCATACAATTCTGAGAATTTCTTTTCTTTGACCCAAAAATGTTTTTTTACTGATGTATACATATGGATGTCCCGACAAAACGTACCAGTGTCAAAACGTACCACTTGAATTTTCGCGACAAGACGTATCACTTTTGACGACCTGTCATGAATGACAACTTTCATGGATTAATTAAAATATTTCAGATATTGAATCCTCGACAAAACGTACCACTTCAAGAAAAAATGTTGATCTTGAAATGTCACATTTACTTCGAGGAAATCTGACATTCTAAACAGGGTCGGTGGTGGTTATTAAAATTTACTTTCACCAAAGGTTTTCGTGTGGGGAAAATAGGCCTCCTCGCTACTGAGAATAACTCAACAGAGACAGAGATGTGCGGCGCAAGGATATACAAAAGAGCCTATCAACTCTAAAGAAGTGGTGTTAGATGAAGAAACACTCAAGATGCTTGACGGTACTTCTTTTCTGTTAGCTGACGACGGAGAAGAAAATAGAATTATATATATATATATATATATATATATATATATATATATATATATATATATATATATATTGTGGTGATAAGGGCAAAGAGAGCTTGAAACGCTTTAATTATTTTTTCATGAATGGTAGTTACAACTGCTCTAGAAAACAGTTTTCTTAGATATGCAGTGTCCATGTGGATTTTGGCAGTTCGCATGAAGAAACCAACATCAATCCGGTAGTGTTTGCTTTATTACCGAATAAGAATAAGGAGACAAATATTCGTTTGTTTCAACTCATCCTTCATTCTGCTCCGGAGTGGAAACCAAAAAATAGTGAACGTGGATTTTTAATCGTCGGCAATATCTGCGCTTCGCCAAGTGTTTCCTTCGACAGAAATCAGTGGATGCTTCTTCCATTTTAAGAAAAGCCTTTGGGGAAAAGTTCAGGAGATAGGACTTTTGGTGGAGTATCGACAGAATGAGGAAATCAGGCATGGTCTTGGTCTTGCATCCCTTAGTCTTGGTTTTACAGAGGGTACTTTTCTCACCACCAATCTGTTCAACTTGTAACCTTATTTTGACCGGTATATATATACTTATATACCGTCCTATCAAGTGGTAAGTTTTGACGCCTGTCATTATTTGATGGCTGATTGGAAGACTCTTCGCAAGTAGCCCTCCAGGCAAGTGGTACATTTTGTAGCTTGTCATAATTTAAAGTGCTTTTAGAAAACCTTTCACAAGCAGCCCTCAGGGTAAGTGGTACGTTCTGTCGGTGGTACGTTTCGTCGGGTATTCATACATACATACGGCTGTCTTTAAGTAGTCTCAATTCTTGATTAGGCATCTATATTTCTTATTGTATGCACTTATTATCTTAGGCAATTTTATATTAGTCTAATTACGTAGTTATTCATTCATTTATTTTCATTGTAGTAAAAGAGAATCTACACTTATGTTCAATACGTAACATTCGGATATATCTATATCTATCTATCTATCTATCTATCTATCTATCTATCTATCTATCTATCTATCTATCTATCTATATATATATATATATATATATATATAATTCTGATATTTGTGTGCTAATATATTATTACATTAATTACCATACTTATAAAAATAATTATTTTATCTAGTAACATGTAATATAGTAAAACGTGCTCATCATTCTTGTCTAAGGTTGCAATTATTTTTATACTTTTCAGGTAAGTAATTGTCTACGTCTAAGATTAACTGCTGAATCTACAGTTCGTAAGTACCTGTTTAAAAGTCGCATTTATTCATTATAGCAAAATTGTGATAAAAAAAATGACTTAATATTTTGTTCTAACGTTTTGAGGAATAATCATTAAATATACATAATATGTTGGTCAAAACCGCATAAGCATTCCGCCAGCGGGCCACCGTAGGCCCATCGACGTGCGAATGGGCCACGTAGGCTACCTGCTCGATTACACTAATTACGCCATCGTTCCGCCGGCGGGGTATCCGCAATAATCCCGCTGCTTCCCCGAATTTAGCCGATACCCAGCTGCTGAAATCCCCCCACGTATTTCTCCATGTGCAAGACGTAATCGGATCTACCGCAAACCACGGGGGATTGACCCCCAAAAATTCTCTTCATGTCGCCTTTAATCATCTACTCTTAATTTTGGCAACAACGTATTGGCACATAAGCGCTGAAACTTTTATACCAATACATGGTTAAAATACAAAGATTTAACACCATTTTTTTTTCAAGAAATCCATTGGCATCCGGAAATGGGTTGGCTGTAGAAGGCATTTTTTTTTTAGTGAAGTGCTAGCCATAGGCTAGCTCCCTTTTAGAGGGCTACATCCTCTCTTAGGTGGGAGAAGCGAAGGTATTATGGTAAAGAGTAAGGCATGGATGGGCTAAGAGTAGTTTATGAATTTATTTATTTATTTATTGCTAGAACTAGGACATTATGGTATGTTCGATCATAATCACACTTGAATGGTAGGTGTAGTTTTAATAACATAAGAGCTGTAGCATAATAACAATTATAATTGAACACAACATAAACATAAATATGGTAATTATAGAATATATATATAAGTGAGAAAACAAAGCAAAACATGAGAACAATAGAAGTGCGAAAGTTGAGATAGATTATATGATAAGAAACATTACATATATATGATTGTTATTAATAGGAAAATAAATAAGGAAATAATCAGACAGTATATTATAAGCAAAGCACATTAATGATCATAACGAAGGATTAGGTATAGCATGCACGATTATATGTTATAATAATGGACGTGAATGATGTGGCGAGGTGCATACACAGGACAACACGTGGGTGATATTAGTTAGACAAATGAGCTTATCTTCAGCCTAGGGGCGGCTCTAGGCAATGATGAAAACGAATGAAGCCCATGTTAGTAAATAATGGTAATCACTGTGCTGGAAATGATGGGTGAATGAGAGGAAGATGCTCATGAATGACGTAATCGGTGATGATAAGTAAAGCGGGATCTAGTGGTGGTAGAGTATAATGATATAATGTGAAGAGAAGCGAAAGTGGAGGATGATAGTAACGATGAGGTGTTGGATGAAGTGCTAGGTAACGCATTGTATCGTAAAGGATGACGAGTTTCGAAGCGCTTAGTGATATATGTGAGCTGCAGTTTTTCAATGTAGTACTGTAAGGTCGGAAAGGTAATTAGATTATACAGATCTTGTGTGGGACTAGGTAGCTTAATACAGAATGTTGTACGGAAAGCATGGCGTTCTAGGATGAAAAGCTTATTACAGAATTTTGTCGGGACAGCTAACCAAGCAGTAAATCCGTATGTGAGGACTGGTCGTAAGAATACTTTGTACGTATTTAGTATTGTGTGTGGTTTAAGACCCCAAGTGGTACCAGTCAAACGTTTCAATAGATTAAGTCTATTATAGGCTTTAGTAGTAACGGTTTTAGATGTTGCAACCAGGTAAGATGACGGTCATATGTAATTCCAAGATATGTAACAGTATTACTGAGTTGAATAGGCACCCCATCAACGTGTAGAGAGAGTTTACGTGGATTTCTACGGAATTTGGAAGTTCGTCTGGGTGGTAAGAAAACTATCGCTTGAGTTTTACCTGCGTTTATAGTAGGCCTCCATGAAGTACACCAGGTGTAGAAGTGATCGATAGCAGTCTGTAACAAAGTGCTGATCTGTTGAATAGTTGTTCCAAGTGCTAGCAGGGCCGTGTCGTCCGCGTACTGGAAGAGATGGACTTTATCTGATAATCGGGGCATATCAGCTACGCGTAGAAGATATAATAAAGGGGATAAAGCTGACCCTTGCGGTATTCCAGAGAAGAGAAAGATAGGATGTGATAAACTGCCTCGTACTGAGATATAGGTGATACGATTTGTAATGAAGTTGTATATGAGGCGAATATATGAGATAGGGAGCTGGAATTTGAGAAGTTTGTGTATGAGCCTAAGATTCCAGACCTTATCGAATGCTTTCTCCAGGTCAAATAACACTAAGCAGGAAGGTTGAGCTGAATTATAATGTTGTGTAATGAGTGTTGTGAGTCGGAGTAGCTGATCATTGACAGAGAAGCCTGGTCGAAAGCCTGCTTGTGTGACTAAAAGTAAGTTATGATCGGCGATGAATAAATGTAATATTTTAACCAGAATACGCTCGAAGATCTTACTGAAGGTGGAAGTTATAGAGTTCGTTATAGAGTTTACGTGGATTTCTACGGAATTTCGTTATAGAGTTTACGTGGATTTCTACGGAATTTGGAAGTTCGTCTGGGTGGTAAGAAAACTATCGCTTGAGTTTTACCTGCGTTTATAGTAGGCCTCCATGAAGTACACCAGGTGTAGAAGTGATCGATAGCAGTCTGTAACAAAGTGCTGATCTGTTGAATAGTTGTTCCAAGTGCTAGCAGGGCCGTGTCGTCCGCGTACTGGAAGAGATGGACTTTATCTGATAATCGGGGCATATCAGCTACGCGTAGAAGATATAATAAAGGGGATAAAGCTGACCCTTGCGGTATTCCAGAGAAGAGAAAGATAGGATGTGATAAACTGCCTCGTACTGAGATATAGGTGATACGATTTGTAATGAAGTTGTATATGAGGCGAATATATGAGATAGGGAGCTGGAATTTGAGAAGTTTGTGTATGAGCCTAAGATTCCAGACCTTATCGAATGCTTTCTCCAGGTCAAATAACACTAAGCAGGAAGGTTGAGCTGAATTATAATGTTGTGTAATGAGTGTTGTGAGTCGGAGTAGCTGATCATTGACAGAGAAGCCTGGTCGAAAGCCTGCTTGTGTGACTAAAAGTAAGTTATGATCGGCGATGAATAAATGTAATATTTTAACCAGAATACGCTCGAAGATCTTACTGAAGGTGGAAGTAAGTGGGATAGGTCTATAGAATGTAATATTATGCGGAGGTTTGTGTGGTTTAGGAAACATAAGCGTCATAGATGTTTTCCAAGCTAAAGGAAAAAAGCCAGTGCGCAGTATGAATGTGTTAACATTCGCAAGAAGAAGGAGTAGCGAGATAGGGCATTCTTTGATATGGCGATATGTTACGTTATCGAGACCAGATGCAGTATTTCGTTTATTATTAAGAACTTGAGTGATTTCGTTAACAGTGATGGGAGCAGAAACAGCAGCATTAGTAGGTAAGATATGAGTAATATTTGGTTGAAGTTGCGGCGATGAGGTATTAAGCCTGTCTGCAGCGTGAGGTGCGTTGTCAGATGACGCTGTGAAAATTTCTTGTAAGTGATCTGCAAATGCATTCGCTTTATCTCGATCGGTAGAAATAGGTGTGTCCCTAATAAAATAGGGTAGGGCGTACTAGTGAATTTCCCACACAATGCATTAAAGCGAGTCCAGGATTTTGTAGGATGAGATGTTTCGGAAAGATTGTTGCATGTCTTCACCCAAGAGCGAAGTTTATATGCTTTGACGTAGTTGTGAACTGTACGTTGAAGTTGTTTGCGATGTCGGAGTGCTTCTGGGTTGTGAGTGCGAAGATATTTTCGATAGAACTGGCGTGAACGTTTGATCATAGTGATGTATTGAGGCGGAAGCTTGGGTTGATAGGGAACGGATTGTGTGGTTGGAATGTATAAGTTGCTGGCTTCCTGGATTGCAGAGGTAATGGTGTCTACAGTCTGATATAAATCGTCGCTTGTGGTGGGGTCGGTTAGATCTCTGGTGAGGTCTGAAATATGTGTACGATATTGATCCAATTTAGCTCTATCATAACGCAAGCTCACTTGCAATGGTAACGAAGAACAAGTTGCAGCTAAATATCGTTTATAGACTAGCTTGATGGGTGCATGATCGCTGCCCAGAAAATCAAGGATTTCGACATTGCAGTGGGAGACAAGGTTTGCTGAGGCGATGACTATGTCAGGCTTGGTGTTTGAGATGGGGCTTGTAGCTTGCGGAAGATCAATAATGATTCCAGTAGTATGAGTCGTTATAAAGTTAACAAAATTGGTCCTGTCGCCATCGCTGCGGTTATGCATATTGAAGTCAGCCATAATAATATATCTACTGAAAGTGTTGGAGATATATTGTACGAACTGCTCAGGTAATGGATAGTTTGATCTGATATAAATAGTTGCCAGTGTGATTATGATATTTTTGAAATAAACAGTGGCTATGAGGTATTCGGGAACAGCTGTTGCAGTATAGTGATGCTGGCGAAAAGGGATGTGAGGAGAAATCCCTATGGCCACTCCCCCATTAGCTCGAAGTGTAGGTAGAGGATTTTCAAAATGAAGCATGGTATATCGTGGTAAACGACAAGAGCGAGAGCTGGTAAGAAATGTTTCATTAAGCAGGAAGACTGTTACATGCTCCTCGAGAAGAAGCTGTTCAAATAAAATTTTGTTCTTTGGTAGTGACCGGATGTTGAGAAAGAGAAAAGTTAAAGCCATGATATTAATCGATAGTAGTAGCATGTGATTTATGGAAATGGACAGTATTGCCTGGATATGTTGCAGTAAAATTGACATGGAAAGTTGTCTTTGCTGCTATAATGATTTGTTGTAGAATATGAGGCCTAATGAAAGGATGAATATTTTGCAGAGCTAGTGTTAGAAACGTTAGTAGCTGGTCCAATGAAACAGGAGCGTCAATTGGATGGGAAGTGGTTTGGACTGGCGTCGGTTTTCGCAAAGGAACGACGAGTTCAGGATGGTCCTGAATAGGGTCCGGTTTTGCCTTACACTTATAACTATAGGCCGGATGCTGCTCATTACAAGTGGCGCATTTTGGTGGCAATTGCAAGTTGTTACAAGTCCGGGTGTCATGCGGGCCAGCACAGTAGCCACATTTACTTGTGTTTTTACAGTCTGATGTCTGATGAGCATTGTAAACCTGGCATCTCTCACAGCGGATAGGCATAGGAACTGGTGTTCGTGATGGCTCTACTCGGTGTTTGTGATTATAAATGTAGGCTCAGGATGCCAATAGCTCATCGATGGTGTCTTGGTGGTTTCTAAGAACACGAACCATATAGGTAGGGCCTTGGTCGTTTCGAATTCGTAGTACTTTTGTAATAGTATGGCCTTCTAGCTTGAGCTCCTCTTGGACCTCTTCATCTGTATAAGAAGGGTCAACCCCCCGAATCACAACAGATAGCAATGGTTAGTGGAGGCTGCTTATGTGGGGAAGAGTTCAGTGATTGAATCTTCGCATTGGGACCAAAAAGGTCAATAGGCACTTTGTTTTTTATTGTAGCGAGCAGAGTTGGGTCCGGAGTTTTTAAGATGATACCATTCCTCGTATGGACGATTTCTGCTATGGCTGCTCGAGGGAGGTACTTGCGGAATTGTATGGCGACAAACTTCGCATTGGTGAATTTTACATCGAAATTAGTTAGTAACATTGAGTGAACGGAAGGTGAAGTAGACCCGTCAGAATGATGCGAAGATGTAGCTATATCCATTGGAACTTGGCTTACATCTGGATTTGAAGAGAGATGCTGTTTCTTCGTAGGCGGAGATTGTTGAAGCCGATCGGTATAACTGTGTGTCTGTTCTGATGCATGTGGTGATCTGCTGCGAACAGAGCCAGAAGAAAGAACTGAAGTGGCAGCGGCAACTGAGGCTTGAGAACCTCGCCGCTGCTGAAATTTATTAAGAGTTGGGGTGACGTGGCTTGCATCCCTGCGGGTCCTGACTTTCGTGTTGTTCCTGGTTGGTCCAGCTAAAACTTGCGGTAATCCTGTACGCTTGCCTTTCATCGTTTTTCCTGATCCTAGCCGTGGGTCCACCATCGAAAAATCCGCTCTGAGCTGATGCCCAAGTGAAGGATATGTTACGCTTGTAGATGTGTAGTGAATGATGTGATGATACAAGGTGTAATGATGGTAATGATTGGTTCACCCTCCAGCACTGAAAAGCGCTGTCAATCCCAGGAGAGCGTATGCGTGCTGGTCTCGATTGTGCGTGTGCTACACAATGTCCTCGAAGACACGTTAACACTTCCCAGCTAGGCTAGGTTTTATACAAAACACAGCTTAGGACGTTTGGTACGTCTAGCTGATGAGAAAGTATCTGTAGAAGGCTTTTTTTAGAGTGGTTGGTAGTAACAGTACTTTACTTATTGAGTTGGAAGGTGGTGGGCATCAATTTAAGTAAAACATTTATTGATTTCTGAGGAACTTGGAATGAATGGGTGTAAATAAACGGCCACTAGAGGGTTTCGCCCTCTCTCTTGGCCAGGGGTGTCGGAGCATCAATTATTCTTTATTAAACTCATAGCTGGTCAAAGAGCTGTGAAACAATCATTGTTATCATACCCTAACAAATATAAAAAAATAAAGATATTAAACAGCAATAACATTAATAATAGATGAATAATAACAAACTAGTAAGGAAAGGTGCACATACAAAAGATAACAAAAAGGTGCGGAAAAAACTGGAACTAATGAATAACGTAGAAAATGGAAAAATGATGATGAGTGAGGTGCTCGTAACGCCACGAGACAACATATAGATGCTAATACAAACAAATCCAGATTAATCTTCTGTTCTGGGGTGTCTCAGGACTGATGAGAAACATGGGGTAAGCCCAGATTAGTGTTGTAGAGAGACAAGTGCTATGATGGAAAAAGATGTGGAAGATGTTGACGGATGAGTTGGTGACGGAAGAAGGTGGCATGGTGGTGATCTGCTGGAAGAGTGCGGATGTATATGAAAAGCAAAATTCTGAGTGGTGTATAGCAGTACTTAGATTGAGATTCTTGTTGTAAATCAGTATATATGGTGTCAAGAAAGATATCCTTACGATCATGGAGACTGGTAGTTATGAACTTATGACGCAATTGTGCTATGTGTTGAACAAGCGGAGGAAAGGTAAGTTTTTCATACAAGGCAGTATTATGATACGGAAGTTTGATCCTAAATGCAAGACGAATGGCATGTCTCTCTAGAATTTCAAGTCTATTGTAAAATGTCGGAGGCGCTGAACACCAGGCTATGTGTCCAAATATAAGTATACTCCGCATAAAAGCTTTGTATGTGTTAAGCAATAATTTGTAATTTAAACCACAGGTCTCGCCAACCAGACGACGAAGAAGTTGTAAGCGGTTCTTTGATTTGATAACAAGTTTCTGAAGCTGGGGTGTCGATCGCAATTTATCGTCAAAAATGATTCCTAAGTATGTTACGGTTTTAGCTGGTTGAAGAAAGTGATCTCCCACACGTATCTGTAGTAAATTTGGATATCGTCTAACTTTGCTGCGGCATTTAGGAGGTAAAATAACAAGTGTTTGCGTTTTGTCTTCATTAACTGAAAGTCTCCATTTACTACACCAATACAGAAAGCTAGTAATTGTAGTCTGTAAGTTTGTATTAATCTGCTGTATCGTGTTTCCCAGTGTAAGAAAAGCTGTATCATCAGCATATTGAAAGGGATAAGTGTTCGGCGATGGAGACGGTAAATCGGAAGTATAGAATATGTATAAAAGAAAAGATAGACTAGAACCTTGCGGTACTCCTGTGTATGGAAAGACTGGATGTGATAATGAGTTGTTTATGCTGACGTAGGCTTTTCGGTTGAGTATAAAAGAAAATATGACTCTGAGGTATGTAACAGGAACACCCAGTTTAAGAAGTTTGTAAAATAATTCATAATGCCAAATCCGATCAAAAGCTTTTTCCAAATCCATTAAAACGAGACAGGACGGAAGAGACTTATTATAGTGATTGGTAATAATGGTAGTTAGACGAAGTAGTTGATCATTTATGCTATAATGAGGTCGAAATCCAGTTTTATGGAGAGGTAGAAGTTTTAGATCCCTAATATATGGGTGTAAACGAGATACGAGTATTTTTTTTTTCAAAAAGTTTACCCAACGTAGAATTTAACTGGATTGGACGATAGGACAGTACGGAATGCGGTGGTTTGTTGGGTTTCAGAAACATACAGACTTTAGATACCTTCCAATCAAGTGGATAGAAACCAGTTCGAAGGATAAATGTATATATCGATGCTAGAAATATGAAAAAAATGACCGAACATTCCTTAAGTAATTTGTAAATTATTTGGTCAAAGCCTGGGGCAGTATTACGTTTTCGCTTGATAATGGGCTGTATCTCCGCGTAGGTGATTTCACGAGTCAATGGATCATCATATTCTAAAGTGTGCTGGATGGAAGGTTGATGTAATTTGCAAATGCCTCTTCAAAAAATATAGGGCTGAATCGATGTGTACAAGGCGGATGCGTAAATACTGACTGCAGATGTGTGGCTAAAGCGCCTGCTTTATCTTGGTCTGTATCTAGAGATTGATTATCCTGTATGAGAGTATAAACTGAACTAACTCTCTATCCAGTCAGAAGATGATTTTTTTTCTTATATTTCGTGGGATGTGACTGTACTTAATTGATTGCATGCTTTGTTCCAGGTAAGCCGTTTATGAGCAATAATATAGTTATGAACTGTCCTCTGCCATCGTCTTGCTTGAGTCAAATACTCTGGATTTCGTGTTTGTTCGTATTTTCGAAAGTAAGTGCGAGACTTTTTCACGAGAGCCAAGTACTGCGGAGGTAGCATAGGTTGGTATGTTTTGCCTCGATATGTAGGTATGTTTTTGTTGGCCTTACTGGTGATAGCTGTGCTAGTGCTATGGACGGTATTATTAGGATCGGTCTCTGATGTCGGTGGTAAAAATGAGGCAAGAGCAACATCTATATCAGTACGAAACTGATCCCATTTCGCCTTGTCGTATAACATGATAGTTCTCATAGTTGATTCAGATAGTTGTTGCCTCTGATGCTTGATAACGACTTTCACCGGAAGACGGTCGCTGCCGATACAATTTAGTACATGTACGAGGCATTTATCGACCATAGAGGCAGTACTAATAACAACATCGGGTGTAGTCTGACTGCTCGGTCGCGTATGTTTGGGCAATTGATGGACATGCCCGTTTAAATTAAGAGTTATATGATCGAAAAACTCCGCTTTATCACGGGCAGAGCGACTGTTAATATTAACGTCGTCTAGTATGATAAGATGTTTAAAATGGTGAAACAAATAGGTGAAGAAGGCAAGATATGACCTGGTCGAACGTATATTGTAGCTATTGTTAATACAAGGTGAGGAAGATAAACTGTTGTCACTAGGTGTTCCGGTAACTGCATATGCTGCGGAACAGAGTTGCATCTATAAGTAAGTTTATTACGAACTCCAATTGCAGCGCCACCTTGGGCTCGTGCGTTATTGTCTGCGTAATCGCAGCGAAGAAATTGATGGCGAGAAAATCGGACATAAGAAGCAGGTTTGAGTGCAGTCTCATTTAGTACAAATAAATCGATATTTACCTCAAGCAGTAACTGCTCAAATAGTATTCGGTGTTGCGCTAAAGAACGTATGTTCAGAAAAAAGAAGTGTAAGAGCCATATTCATACACAAAATTACGGAGTTAAACTGGAGTGTCTCGGGGAGCAATATGGAAGTGAACGTACGGTCCAGAATATGTAGCAGACAAGTTAACTTGAAATATAGCGGAGGCTGCTGCAATAACATGATCTAGTATAAGTTGACGTTGGAATGGGAAAATATTTTGTAATATGAGTTATGTAGCGGAGGAAGTTCTCCACAATAAGAGGAAAGGTGATAGACTGTGACAAAGACACGTTAGAATCTAGGGTACGTAGCGGTACTGTCATCTCCGGGTGGTCACGAGTTGGAGTCGGTTTGCCTTTACATTTATAACTATAAGTTGGGTGCTTGTCACTGGAACAGGTCGAGCATAGAGGTGGTTTTCCCGTATTAGGACACTCTTTAGTATCATGGTTGCCAGCACAGTAGTCGCATTTTACGACATTTGGACACCTAGCCGTTACATGTTGGTTGTAAACCTGGCACCTTTCACATCTAATTGGAAGAGGGAGGCTTGTTCGGGAAGGTTCCACCCTATGACGTTTCTTAAATATGTATGCGCCATCTTGTAACAAGGCATCGATGGAGGATTGAGAAGTAGTCAGAACTCTCACCATATATGTTGGACCATTGTTATTTCTGATACGTATGCATTTGGTTACTTCAATTCCCTCTGCTTTTAGCTCCTCAAGTACCTCATCATCTGTTATTTCAGGTAAAACTCCGCGAATAACTACGGACAGCATTGGAGTTCTCGAAGGTGGAGGAGTTTGCTTGATTTTGTCAGGAAGCTTCGACAGTTGTGCAGCTTTGCCAAAAATTTCGTAACTGGCTTTATTACGAAGAGTAATGCCAAAATTTTCGTCCTGAGATTTAATAATAACACCGCCCCTGGTGAAAACTATCTGTTAGATACTGGCCCTTGGAAGATACTTGATAATCTGATTAAAGATATGGCGGGTGTTACTGTACTTTGGGTCGAAGTTAGTTAGTAGGGAAAAATGCCATTTAGGACGAGCAATTGTCGCTGCATATGACGGTTGTAATCCAACAGTAGATGTGCTAGGATCCCCAACGGTCGTCTGCTTTGGTTCCGATTCTTCCGACTTACGAACATAGGTAGTAGAGCGAGATCTGGAACGCTTATCAGCCAATTCTAAACTACCCTCCGAGAGCTGACGGGTATGTCTATTGGTTCGAGGATCGCGTTTGGCATCAGCCACTGCTTTAGGTGTTTGACCTTGAACTAATCCCAGTAGCTTATGCATAGTGCGATAAAGATATGCACCGCATAAAGTGATGTAAACAACACTCCGTTCAGATAGTGCTGCAGGTAGCCCTAACAAAGCGACAAAAGAGTTGGCCAAAGTGTGATCACAAACAATGACCTTCAAAATTTAAGATAAACCCTCCAGAAGATGAAGATCCTCTGTCAATCTCCTATGTAGGGTATCTGCGCTGATCTCACAAGTACTTTTGCAATACTTGATCACTGCTTAGCACAGTAACTAACTACAAGAAGAGTTAGGTTCGTAGTAAGTATCTCCTGTAGAAGGCTTTTTTTTTTTTTAGGTTTACGGAAATAGGGTAACATAGTGAAATCTTTATTCATCAATTAGGTTTCATCATGCAGAAAATAAGTTCCTACTCCCAGCCATTAGAGGGTTACGCCCTCTCTTTGGCATGGAGTTTAGAGTATCACTATTGAGTTCAAGGTAATGCTATATGGGCAAAGTTCAGTAATCATGAACACAAATATTATTAAATGCATACTAAATTCATAAATTGTTTCTGAAATATTATATAACAGAAAGGTGCAGACATATTATTGAGGTGCTAAGATACGAATAGAAATCACAGTACATAATAAATATAATAGAATAAAGAATAGTGATGATTATGAAAAATGAGGTGAGGTGCTTACACGTCACAAACAGATTTATATTAGCAAGACAGATGCAGGGTTAAATTTTCTGTCCCGGGCCGGCTCGGGACTAATGAACACATTGGGAAGCCCTTGTTAGTGATGAGGATCTTTGTGCTAAGATGGAAAGAGATGAGAAAAATGATGATCAATGGCATATACTTCATATATTTCCCTTTCAGCCGCAGGAAGATGTTCGTGTTTCACATACACAGATATGAATATATTTAAAGGTGAGTGTTTGTATCGATATGCTGCGTCGGTAAGTGAGTCGGTGTGAGGTATATCCAAGAATACCGGATGGCCGGTTTGGATGCGAGAGGTTATGTACCTAAGGCGAAGTTGTGCGAGATGCTCGGTGATCTTAGGAAAGTTTATATATTCATACGTGAACCACGTCGGATATGAAAGTTTAATTCGATACGCCAGTCGAATAGCATGTCGATCCAGTATTCTGAGCTTTTCATAAAAAGAAACAGAGGCATTGCACCAAGCGGTATGCCCAAAAGTAAGGATCGGACGGAGGAATGCTTTGTAAGTATGAAGCAAAATATCGGCTTTAAGTCCCCAAGTTGTTCCTGTGAGGCGTCGCAAAAGATTTGATCTAAGATTGGCCTTGTCCGTTAGTTTTTTTCAAGTGAGCATTCCAGCTGAGCTTTGAATCGAAAACCACACCTAGATAGGTAGCAGTGGTGGAAGAGCGTACAGGGTACCCATCAACAGTTATGCGTAAGAGAGTTGGGTTTCTATGGACTTCGGAATGACATTTAGGCGGTGGAAATACTAGAGCTTCTGTTTTCTCGGAGTTGATCATTAAGTGCCATTTCTTACACCACTTGACGAAATTATCAAGTGTTGCTTGTAAAGCAATGTTAAGCTGATGTACAGTTTTGCCGAGTGCAAGAAAAGTTGTGTCATCAGCATATTCAAAAATAAAGACGTTGCGTGGTACAGAAGGAATATCGAACGCATAAAGGATATATAATAAAGGACTGAGAGCTGATCCTTGGGGTACACCAGTTAGAGGAAAAATCGGCCAGGAAAGTGCTGTACCAACTGTAACATAAGCTATGCGATTTGAAATGAAAGAATATATTAACCTGAGATAGCACACAGGAAGTTTGAACGACTGCAGTCTTTTAATGAGGCCATAATGCCAAACCTTATCGAACGCCTTCTCTAAATCCATGAGAATAAGACATTATGGTAAAGCTTTGTTTTATTGGTTAGTAATTATTGTGCAAAGACGAAGTAGCTGGTCATTTATGGAAAATCCAGGACGAAAGCCCGCCTGATTGGTAGGTAACAGACAAGTTGTGTCAAGGTACTTTTGGAGTCGGCAAACGAGAATTTTTTTCCAGTAACTTACTGAATACTGAGGTGAGCTGAATGGGTCTGTAAGACGTTACTGAATTTATAGGTTTATTAGGTTTGTGAAACATGCAAACTTTGGAGACTTTCCAATCTTAAGGGTAGAAACCAGATTTAAGGATGGAATTGTATATTGTTACTAGGAGTAGTAGGATTGATGGCGGGGCTTTTTTGATATGTCTGTAAGATATCGAATCGATCCCAGGTGCTGTATTTCTTTTCCGTGCTAGTGGAGTATGGAGTTCATTGAATGTGATGGGTGAAGCAAGAGGATGATTTGGGTCAATGACATGCTCCGTGGAAGGTTGTAAGGCAGGAAGACAAGATATATCTGTCCGTTCACAACGTTTGGAAGCAGCTGGTGGTGTAAAAACGGCCTGTAACTGAGCAGAAATGCATTTGCTTTTTCAGCGTCATAATAGAGAGGAGTACCGTCAGCTATGAGAGGATAGGTTATTGTAGTGCTTTTGCCAACAAGCTGATGAAACCGCTTCCAATAGCGAGAATGATGAGCTTCCTCGGTAAGTTGTTACAAGTTCTTATCCAGCTTCTACGTTTATAAGCAACAAGATAGTTACGAACCGCTCTTTGCCATTGATGATGTAGGCGAAAATATGCATCATTTCTGGTTCTATAATATTCTCGAAGATGTTTTCGAGCTTGCTGTATAAGTGGAATGTAGGTTGGCGGTAATTTCGGCCTGTGCGGATGCACTTGTTCTGTCGGAATATGGTCCTTGCACTAATTTGTATGGCTTTAGTGATAGTTGAAACACATGAAAGCAACTCAGTTTCATTAGTTGGAGGCGTTTCACAGTGAAGAGTGCGTTCAAGATCCTGCCGGAAAAGAGACCAGTTAGCCTTATCATATCTCGGAACATGACGAGGGACGATTTTTTGGCGTGGACGTTGTCCTCGAGTTAGTGTGAGTTTTACTGGATGGTGATCGCTCCCAATTGAGTCCAAAACTTCTAGTTGACACTCTGAAAGAAGATTCAGAGAAGTAATGACAACGTCAGGCGTGGTCTGACTGATAGGTCTAGTGTGCGAAGGAAGGGCATGAAGATGAAGATGGAGCTTATTATTTAGATACTGTTGAAAGTCTGTTTTTTCGCGATCACTGCGACTATGTATATTGATGTCTGCCATGATGATAATATTTCGCTAGTTATGGGCGATGTATTGGAAATATTCTAGCGGGATAGGTTGACGTGGTCGAATATAAATCGTACTAAAATTGATGATTATAGAATTAAAGTATATGGAGTAAAGGAGATATTCCGAGAAAGTACTAAAAGCTGGCGGATTATATGACCTAACTGGATATTTTGGAGAAAAGCCTATTGCAACTCCTCCTTGTGGACGAGCCAAGTGATCATGATAGTCACGACGTTGTAGTTGATAGCCGGGAATGCGGGCTGGCATGTTCGGTTTTAAAGAGGTTTCGTTAAGTGCAAAGACATTAATACGTTTCTCCAATAACAGTGTTTCTAGTAATAGTTTATGCTGCGAAAAGGACCGAATGTTAAAAAATAAGAAAGTAATACCCATGATGAATAATACTATGTAGATTGTATTAAACAGCAGTTTCCAGAGACCCAATGTGAAAATGAATATAATTGTTAGAATATGTTGCATGTAGATTGATGTGAAAAATGCATTTTGCGGCTGAGATAATGTGGCGAAGGATATTGGCTCGCTGAAAGGGAAATATATTTTGGAGCACCAAAGTAATGTAGCGGAGAAGATCTTCGACTGTTAACGGTAGTAAGATGGATTGGTTGAGTTGAGTTGTCGTGTCGGTCGTTTTTAGGGGTATTGTTAGCTCCGGGTGTTCTGGTTTTGGTACTGGTTTCGCTTTGCAACTATAGCTATACGTAGGATGATCCCCACTGCCACATGTGTTACATTTAGGGGGTCCTCGTAAGTTGGGACATGCTCTGGTGTCATGTAGCCCCGAACAATATCAGCACTTAGATGGATTGGAACAAGCTGCTGTAGTATGGTCATTGTATAGCTGACATTTTTCGTAGCGGATAGGTAATGGTCCTTGTGTTTTAGATGGTTGGGTCGATGGGTCGATGGGTCTCTCATATTTTGACTCCGGGCCAGAAGGCAACACGGCAGTCGCCTGTGTTTATTTACTGTTTCGGAACCATTTCTGGACAGGGCGCTGAAATGTGATAAAAAATGTCATATACGAAGCTCCACGGTGCCCTCATCATTGGTTAGCATCCCATGAACCGTTTTCAAAACAGCAGAAACCAGCACTGTACCGAAAGAAGGTCCTTCTGTGTATTTGGTGCATCGTGCATCGGGAACTGCTACCAGCTGGTCAGAGTATCAATGCAACTGTGTACTGTCAGCAATTGAGCTGTGCTCAACAAAAACTCAAAACTCTGGAGCCATCACTTCTGAATTGCAAATGGGTCCTCGTTTACGGGACAACGCTAAGTCCCACGTGGCTAGGATGACTCAGGACACCATTTTCCGCCTTGGATGAGAAACAATATTGCAACCACTTTATTCCCCGGGTATTGCACCGTCCGATTATCACCTGTTCCATTCTTTGGACAATCACCTTAGAGGACGCCAGTTCAAATCCCTAGTAAAAGTCCAAAATGCATCTGACACTTTCTTCGTTTCAAGGCCCACCAAGTTCTACCGCGATGGATTGCATAGCCTTCCAGAACGTTTTCAGAAGGTCGTCGATGCTGATGGGGACTATTTTTGATCTGCCAGGTTAGGTGACATATCGATGTTCGAAGGTGGTGGGTGAAAAAGCAACAAAACTTTTCTTGGTTATCTTTATATTTAAATTTAAGACCTTGTATACAGAACCTATCTACACAAGATTGATTTTCTTTGAAATTTCACTTAATTACTTTATGGCTTCCTGACAAAAATACTTATTTATTGTTCGTGACCAAAAAAAAAAAAAAAAAAAAAAACATAATTATTTTATTACACTGAGTAGAAATAAAAGAGAACGAATGAAATCCAAATTGAATAAAACATTGTTTCTCACAAAATTTTCCATCTTCTATGTCTTTGAAAAACACTTGTTAAAGCATGTAAAATATACTTACTTACAAATCAGTTTAGTATCTTTGTTTTATGGCTGTATTTGTAGTACCTTGTTAAAACGTTTGTCTTCAAACTGTCAAATATAAATCGCAGTAAATTGTGTAATCTGCTGGCAGAATTAAGTATCCTATTTTTCGATCGGTGTAAGGAAGAGATACTATACTATTTTTTGATCGATATGGAAGAACAATATTTCCCCATACTATTTTACCATAAATTATTAATTGTCAATAAATTTTGTTACTTTTAAATGAATGAAGCGAGATTACTTTACTATGATGTTTTAAAAGCTGGTCATTTGGGGGGCCAGTAAACCACTTGGGGGGCCTGGCCCCGATGGGCCCCCCTTGGCTACATCCCTGGATTTTGCTTGCGCTATTTGGTTTCCTGATGTTAAATCACAATTTTCAGTGTAATCCAAACTTGTGTACTATATTCGTGTGATCTAGCCACTGTCTATAAAACTTTACTTTTGTTTAAGACAAACTCTACGTTCCATATCCACTTCGTGGGTTTTAATCCTGATATATTTTAGATGAATATTTTACCAATGTATCTGACTTTATTCAAGTTTTTTTTTTTTTTTTTTTGCGTATTCAAATTAGCTTGATAACTGGCCGTTGAGCTTATAGTTTGTTATTCCACTCGAAAATGTTTTTTTTTTTTTTTTATCTTTCACGGCAGCGGAGGCGCTATCAAAATCTATCTAACAGCTAAAAATAATTTTAAAAAAATCATTGCATTTCTTTTCAGGTTAGAAACGTAATCCTCTATGAATATGCACAGAATAATAAGACTAAGAATATTAATAAAAATAATATAATATAACTCAGTATAAACACCTTTATGTATCAGCATTAATTTCATAGTAAAATATGTAAGTTCGCACACACACACACACACAGAAAAAAAACTACTTGCTACTACCATTCAGATAACATATTTTACTCTACGGAACTACTGTACTATTCTTTTTTTATCATATCTATCATAACTCCATGCATGTTGAAGTTTATTAAATTATGTATTTGACAGTATTTTTGTTAAGGGTTTTACTTACTTTACTTTGGTTATTTTCATGCAATATTTATTGATTTTTATCCTGATTAACGAAACCAATAATGCCCAAAATGAATCAATGAATCTTTGTTTATTCAGGTACTTAGTTCTCTTTATTAATAGTAAAATTCTATCATCTTAATTAACCTGGATACAATGTCGTATTAATAAGCACAATTATATGAGGACCATCCGGAAATAAAGAAACGTTTTGGTTTGAGACTCAGTTATCAAATTGTGTGCGCAAAAGATTTACGTATCTTACTGAAACTGTATACCTTACTCTACTTTCCAAAATATTCACTATATACATTCAAACAATTATCAAAAAGGCCTAACGTTCCATATTACATAGAAACTGTTTCATCTGGGAGTAATGCGCGTGATGTAAAATATAGTTTGTCCTTAATTGCACAAACATCAGCATAAGTGTACGCTGAGGGATAATCTTTAGTTTTAAATGCTTGAATCGTATTTAAGTGAAAGGAATGCAGTTGTTTTTTCGAGCAAATGTCGCATACTGATGAAATTACTGAATACCGTGAGTATTTGTGTATCATTAAGGAAATTATTGGATATTAAATGATGGAGCATGAATATATCAAAATAATATTTGAATACAATTAACAGACAGCATAGTGAAATAAACCTTAATTTTTAAAAATCAAATAAAGGAATGGCGTTAAATCACGTATACAGATTTCTCTACACCAAAATATGTTATTAAATCATCGACATGCCAAATTGAAATTGAAAACCTATATCCAAGACATTGTTAATGTCATGATGTGTAATTTACAAATTCTATCATTTGTTGGATAAATTCTATTTAGCGTTGACAAGAGTATATTGCTAAAATGTATGTTGAGGCAAAGCAATTGAACATAGTTAGAAAATATTACATCATTCTAAGAATACAAAATTTCCAGTTAGTTCATATAGTAAATTTCGACAAAGATTCAACGAGGTTGTATCACAGACTAAGATTCAGGTTATGCATAGCTCGAGATGAGACGAAGTATAATAACCGACCAAAAGTAGCGTGATTCCGTTCTCTGAAACGCTCTTCATATACAGGGTGGGGCACGTAAAACCAGCCCGTCGTAATATTCTGGTATATTATGTTTTTGGCAACACTTAAATAATCTACCTTCCTACCAAGAGATGGCGTGTCGAGGTCGGGTCGACTTACGTGACCTGCAGCAGCCACGTACAGCCGCAGTCAGTAAAACTTGTCGAAACCAGTTGAGAAAAAGGCCTCGTTGTGTTAAGCCGGGTGAGTGTCAGTGTGTGATAATGCCGTATTCGATACCCGAGCGTGTTGCCATTGTTGAAGGGTTCATTCTCACTGGATCTTTTGTAAAAACAAAGAATTTGTTTCGGGAGAAATTTCCAGGACGTTCTGTGCCAGCAAAAAGCACCATTCACGAATTGATTGAAAAATGGCGGCGTACAGGATCGGTTCGAAATGCTCCCAGGAACAGACGACCATCTGTCTGCACACCTGAATTAAAGATGCAGGTGGAGGAGATAATGACAAGAAGTCCTCGAAAGTCAACCAGGAGATTGAGACAACAGGTTCATGCGAGTGAGAGAAGTTGCAGACGTGTTTTAAGGGGACTGAAGTTAAAACCGTACTGGATAAGTGCAACATGCCACACATCAGCTGCATCATTGTCCCTTGTGCATGAGATGTTTACACCAGAGAGGACAATCAGCAAAAGCTTGTGGCCTCCTCGGTCACCAAAGTTGTCCACGTGTGGCTTTTACTTATGGGGACTGTTAAAGGGAAGAGTATACGAAACAAATCCACACACAATTGAAGAACTCAAGACCAGGATCCAGGATGTCACCAATAGCATTACAACACAAGAACTGACAAGGGTATATATGAATCTCCTCAATCGTGCTCACATGTGTGTTGAAGTGGGCGGATGACACTTTCAGCACCTGCTGTGAAGGCTGCTGTGAAGGTGAGTAGTCATATTCAATACATTACATTTCATTTATGTGTTGTAGTTAATCATATTCAATACATTACATTTCATTTTATGTGTTCACTTTACGGGCCGGTTTTACGTGCCGCACCCTGTATCTTTCAGCTGACCATATTATAAAAGGTCAAATGGTAATGAATAGCACTACACCTTTGCTTGTTTAAATTTTAGATAGCTGATCTATATGTTGTATAATATTTCCTTTTCTATACGCTATTTGTGTTCTGAGGATTTTTTTTTTTTTTTGAATATGAGAGAGAATTAACTTTTAGTAAATTAATATATTAATTTGATTATTTCAATCTAAAACTATAATGAATTTTATTTTTTTATTTTATTTATTTATTATTTTTACTTTGGAGGTTTACTTATGTAAGTACATAACAACATTTCTACATATGGTGTTGTTTGGGATTATATGCAAGTTAAGTGTGAGAGCGAGATTACTCTGAACTTCCAGTTGATTATGATATATCATTCCTGTATTTTGAGCAAATCTCTTCTGACTACAATATAGGCCTACTGACTGTTATAAAATGTCTTATTTCATAAAGCTTATGGTAAAACAGCTCCAATACTTTAAGATTGGAAAACACACCTATAGGAAAAGGATTGAAGGTAAAATGTTTATGCCCTTCGCTCTAAATCAGATCACAGGTGTCACATGACACACGTCGAATAATACAAAATCGTAATATAAGATATTGTCACACTCACCGTTGGATATTTAAGGCTGTAAGTCACTAATTATAGGTTCAAATTGTCACTGCAGGCACATTTATAAGAAAAAGCGGCATTCACCTACGGCTATAGCCGCCACATCATAACACTCACATCACAAAGACAGTTCATGGTTGACAATACAGTAATATTGCACATATGATTCTCCAGTGTTTATGACATTTTTGACCCATTGCGGAGATCGTCAGTGGTTTGTCTTACAACAATCGACTTTCTGTGTAACAAGACTCTTATGTCATGTGGTAGTTTTGACCGAATGTGAATGTGACTTTTCTGCATTATCATACATTATAAGTATGATTATCTTCTTATTAGTTAGAGTTGATGATTTTCCCTATATTGTGTAATTTTGGTCTTCTTGTTGCCAACGTAAGCAGAGGAATGAGATTAAAGTTTCAAACAGTGTATCCCTTCTACTGTTTTAGCTACAAACATGCGTACAATGCATTGCATAATCTTAAAAATGAAATGGAATGAAATCTTCCAGTTTAACGAACCATGTTTATGTCATTAGCGAAAAAAGGAAGATTATTAGACAAGCGAATGATGGTGGAATAATTGGTGAAATGAAAATGTGGGAAGAAATGGGAGTATATCGAGAAAACCCACAGACACGATATTGATACAAGGTAAGAAACCTATTCGACTGTACTTACTAAACCATTCACTTGTTACAAATTTAGAATTGCACCATAAAATATTTGATTGAAACATATACGCAAATAATATATGTGAGGAATCCATAAAATATATGTACTGGTTTACGTCATATATTTAAATTTAGATAAAAATTTAGATCAGATGTGGCTCTTAAGAGAAGTTGGATTAATTAGATTTAAAATGTTATGTCTTGAAATAAAGAAAATAAAAGTAGTTTTTTTTAATGTATTATGTATCGTATACCACAATTACCCCCACTGGACCTGAATTTGGAATTAAAGAGGATCAGAACTGGCAGCATTGACATCAAAAACCCCGAAAAGTACGGACTAAATAGTCATAGCGATCATTGTCAATTCTTTTTTACTCCATTCCCCCGGAGGAGTATAAATAGGTGATGAATTTGGATTTGAACGTCATCGAAAGTGTCACTATTCACCTTAATGACCCCGTAAACTACGGATAAGGCACTAATATCGTCCGTTTAGGATAATTTTACACCCGTCCTGCTCTCCCCTAGGTGAGATAAAGGGTATTTCCTCAGCTGGAGGCTGAACTTTTACCTAAACGTTGTGGGAACTGCCACAAATAAATTTTGGGACCCCAAGAACTACATACTGGACACCAATATTCATTGTTTTCGATTAAGTTTACATGCTGCTATTTGTTCCCCTCTTCAACGGAGCTAATGGAGGCTTAACGACATCAAGATAGACATTATTAATCTTAGCGAGCCCGAAAACTATGGATTCGACACTAATATTAGCCGTTTTTGATCATTTTATACGTCATTCCTTCCTGCTTACCCGAGGTGTGCTAAGGTGTCTTACCCTCACTGGAAGCTGAACGGGAACTTAAAGTGCTTCGGAATTGTCACCAATCAACTTAGGGACCCCAAAAACTGTGGATTCGATACTTATACTAGTTGTGTCTTATCATTTTTATATGTCTTCGCAACTCACTATGGCTGGGTACGCTAGAGGAACTTACTCTTATAGCACTGTTTTCCAAAGTGTAAGTGATATGTGTGCCAAGTTTGTTAAGATTTGTCTAAGCATTCCAGATTTATAATGGAACACGCACACACACACGTATAATTTTCAAAGGAAAATCATACGTAAGAACTACTGAGCTCAGATCTCCACTAAACAAAGCATTGTTACCTTCGAGGTAATATTACACTTATACTGAAGTAACATTAAATTACCATCTTCAGATGTAAGAGTTTCCCCCAGTATGATGACACGTACGAGCCGATTAAGCTTCGCCGACTGTTTGAACCAGTAAATAAACGTTGAAGAGATGTTTCTGCATACTTGTGATGGACATCACATCCAGAGACACTGTATCCTATTTGAATGATAAATGAGAGCTAGAAGAGAGACAATGCACAGGAGAATGGCAAAGAAAAATGAAATGAATTTCTGTTCCAGCGCTTTCCCTCAAAATATTTGATACATAAAACGTGCACAGAGCACAAAACAGCTATGTTTACGTATAAATACAGCTCCCATTTTTTTCGAGATTGCTACTCATTTGTTATAAAATCTCTGTTAAAAAAAGTGAAGAGACTGACGTTGTGCTCAAGGTGTAGGTCTGCAATTCCCCATTTTTCATTTTAAATCCAAGGGAAACAGTAGTTGGCATGCAAATTTTGAAAACGCGCATTGAATAATAATTGCTAATGGTAACTTGTAGAAGCTTGTAATTACGGGTAGTAAATGGTTGACTTCTTGACATTGACAATGTGTTCTAAATACAACGATATTAACGAACGTATGTAAGATTGAAACCATAATTTTTCAATTATTGTATAGGTGGTATCCCTAACTCCAATTGTCAATTTATTGCTTCATTTCATTCCTTATTAGAACATAAGGACATATAAGTATGTGCGTACCACACCTAACAGTTCGTAGTTGTCCAAATTGGTGTCCATGCTTGGGCTGCTGCCTGCCTGACACCAATAAATGGCGTTTTCGTTTAAGTAATTTGCTGATTTAATTACAGCTTTAAAACTGCTTCGTTCCAATTTAACTACCCCAGAATAGGCCAAACCACAATTTTAGCTTAGCAGGTTGAATTTTGGGGACGAGGCAACTTCTGCCACTAAGTATAGTTGTGAATCTCATCCTTCACACCTATTTTTTTTACACACATTTCCGAACCACAAGAAAAAAAAAATACTTGTCTTCTAGTTTAGTGACTAAGTGGTTCCGCTTCCCCGGACCAGCAAGAAAGGGCAAGAATCTACATTCACGGGTAATACTCTTATGACGCGAAATATGCATAATTCCATTTATTATTATTATTATTATTATTATTATTATTATTATTATTATTATTATTATTATTATTATTATTATTATTAATGTTTCGTTTTACAGTCATGTTTGAAAAGAACTGCATACAACACTGTTTTCTTAACTACTTCATATTCATACTTGTAGGCAGCTTGTTTTGATACAGATCCATAATACAAGGAACTCATTTTCCTTTTATTTTCATATCAAATAGTACAATGTAGTGGTTTAATACATTTTTAGGGATGTCATTCTTACCCATATCAATTGTTTCTTTTTGTGTTATTGCTTCTTAGAAATTGTGTATCATAAATAAGTTGGAGACTCTATTTTGCTTTAAAAAATGAAATGTATTCATCACTGTTTAACGATCTAAAATGTAATATCGGTCCTATGTGCCGATTGTCCGTAAGTTTCGGTATTATTCATTGCAGAAACCTTATAGGCGAACTCCAATCCTTCCCAGCTCTTAGCCCAAGGTAAAACAAGTCCGGGCTAATCTTTCCCCTTCACCAATTTATTATAAAATTGCTAATTACACATGTTTTTTGATTACAAAGAGTAAATAGTGTATTTATTTTTATTGAACAGATGAAGGGAAATTGCTGTTTCTGCACGGTACCCCTTCTCTCAAGGCAGTCTTCAAGGCACCTGCAAGGTTTTTTGTGAGTCTTGAATAAACCCCTTCAGCCCAAGACAGCTTCGTGAGGCTTTGTTGTAGTGAGGATCTCTAGTCCAATGAGACCTCCAATGAGCAGGTGTTGGTTAGTTGATCAACTGGTTGACTGATGCCAGATCCCTCGGTGGTCTCTCTTTTCTTTGTCCTCTTCAGGTCCTTTCGTGGGGTCCGCCTCTTTTCGGCTTCCTCCGGTGTCTTCTGTGTTGACTTCTCGTCTGCTTCTTTGTTTATAATCAATAACACGTGTTGTATTAACATGCGCTTTTGTTGTAATTTGGAAATCCTTAAACCCTCACACTGGAAAAAAAAAATAATATGCAAGATTATTTTTGAGAAAAATAAATAATTGTTATTAATGAAAGCTATTTGCACCACAACACTGATCATTTTAAGTTACAATTTGATCATACGTTAATATGAAGTTATTGTGCGAATATATTAAGAATTCACTTAATTCCCAAACTTATTCTCGTTAGCAATTTCAACATAGATTTACAACCCGGAGTGTCAAATTACAACTGCTTATTCAAATTGAATACTATACTAAACTACCTGTTACATCTCTTATTAACAGTGGTAAATATAACAAAGTGATTTAAAATATGTAGAGCTACTATAAAAATTATAGATAATTCTTCGTGTATATTTATGTGCATTATATACCTCAGCGTGTAAGGGTTGATAGTTTAAAAGGGGAACACCAAAATTCACGCTTATCAGAACATAAGTGTGCCTGTGGTGGGGAGAAAATGTGCTATGGTCCCTTATTAACTTATTTGGAATGAACCATAAGTCTGCAGTGGCTAATATCCACTATCATTACGAAAAGAAAATGTAAAGTACAACACTGCACTTTTAATCAAGTAAACTGTACAATCCGGCTGTGTAAGTTATTAGTGAATATATTTATACTCTGTTTACTCTGCAAATGGAACATTGTTAGTCTAAAATCAGGATTTTCGAACCGAATCGGCTGCTCCAGATTTTGTGCACTGTTCCCGAATTCCGTTGAATCGAGGCCCGTAAAACCGAGGAATTAATGCTCACTTTAATATTTGATATACTTGTACATTTTAATTTAACATTTAAGAGGTTGATGTCTTGCAGACTAATAGTGAGTCTGCCTCACCAGCAATCAAGCTCATGATTATAACCTCTCGTAAAGTAACCTCCCGTCTAATTAGCCTTAAATACATTAATATGCAGCATGAACTACTAACAGTTATAATCTATACTAAGAGCCCAGACAAACAATAGCCATAAGGAAAGACAACCGCAAGATAGTTATGCAAATTTTAGTAACGTAGCAAAATATCATACTGTTTGATTCATAGGATATGTTCCTTATTCTAGTTAGTTATAAACATATTTTATTTTGTTTATTCTGTATGAATTATATAAAATAGGTTCCAAAGGTTAGACTATATTTCTTGTTTTTCAGAATTAATATATTTTCGTATTTTTTTTTGTCTTAAAATTACTACATGTAAAAATTAATTCAACCCAGAATAGAATATGCGTGTTTTCATCCTCTGTAAATCGCAGAAAATTCTCACATGTTTTCTCTCTCCGTGAGTCGTTAACGTTTTCTAAATGCCCTGAAGCATCTCAGTGGAAACAACCGTCATTTTGTTTTTCATGGATGAAGTATGAACATAATTTTCCCCTTGTGAGACATACCAAGGGAACAAATAGTTGTGCCATCTACGTATGAAAGGAAACGAACCTCAGGCTCTACTGTAGTCAAAATTGAATCTCTCCCAGCTCTTCGGCTTTTTTTCTCTTTCTTGTTTTGGTTTTGTTTGACATGACATGTACACTCGACCGACTAAAATGGTGTCACATTTAAAGGAATGAGCTCTAGGATAGGGTTTTAGGATTTTTCAAGCACGGTAACCTTTCGTACCACACCGTCTCTGACACGAAATGGTTTGTATCCAGTAGCAAGTGTTTCGTGCAAAGGAAATTAAAAACGGTAAAATATCTCTTTAACTCTAAAGGAAGTCCACTTACTCAATATATACGAGTAATATATATATATATATATATATATATATATATATATATATATATATATATATATATATACCGGAAGTACGTACTTATGCAACAGTGGAAAATAGCATACGTCAACTTCCAAATACAACGTAAAGAAGTTGCAAAGTGATTCCCACTATTCAAATTATTATAGGTGTAGGAGCATTAATACTCGCGGTTACTAAAACGATATTGCCGTTAGGTGTTACCAGAGTCAAAAAGCGTTGTTAAATTATTCCATTAATTTTCTTTCATAGGTAAATTATTCAATATATTTTAAATATATATATATATATATATTTAATGTGCAACATATAACGGAGAGTTATATGGCCAACACTGATCTTTCACGCAATCAGAAATTACCTGTCACAATTGCTGGCACTACTGAATAATGCGTATTTGAGTTGTCATCTTTTGATGAGTTGAGAAATGTATGTCACATCTCTTGTTTTTGCATTCTTCGCGCTAGTTTTCAAGTGATCGAGTTTGCATTGATATGTCATTGTTGTTAAATTGAACTGAAAAGATACGTTAAGATCTGTTATAATTTAATTCGTATAAAACTTTTGATTGTATTCACATAGTTGTGAATGAACTGAAGATTAAGTGCTGTTATGGGACATTTCATTAAACTGGTACTTTCTTCATTAGACCTGTGCGAAGCAAAGAACAATGCCAACTGAAAATTTCATGATCTGAAATTCACGGTTAACTTTGTTTCATTAACAGGTAAGCTAATTATCTACATTGAATTTCCGATGCAAACAAATGAAGTGGGACAATATGGTGAAACAATACGGACGTTTAGGAGCAAACTAAGGTGAACACATCTTAAAGGCAACATTGGAAATACTCAGAAATATATGTTCGCAGAATTATAATGCAGATGATCTTGGTATTCCAAGAAAAAAAATTTCGGAATAGTTTGAAGATCAACTCTACGGAACTGAGAGTTTTATAACAACAGTCAAGTTATTCAGCATTTGCATGTGCTGAACGAATAGAACCTAACCACATCATCCTAAACAATTCTACACCATCAGCAACCTCAACAAACAAGAGGAAAAAACAAAAAAAATAATAAAATACAAAAAAATGAAGTACGAAGATCAAACTCTAAACCGAAATGTATATAACAACACACTAGATTAGACGAACGGGATGTCTTCAGTCAATTAGCCATGAACTTCAGCCATTGCAGATTCTTTGGAGCCATTGATGTGTGCCGTCTGTCGAGTGGATTATATGCAAGATATATGTGTTTACGGTTCCTATGGCAGCCGATACAACATATAATGTGTTGATTTCACGAAAGATGACTGTGAAGCGTATGTTGATTCTGAAAAAGTTCACTACTTTCGACTATGGACTTTATTATATGTCGCAGCAGGCTATAACGCCCACTTGCGTGCAGGTTATAATGCCTATCCCATAACTTTACTATCCATGCTTTGTAACTGATGAGGAAAACTACCTCAATTCAATGATATTCAATTATGTTTCAAGCGACCTGAAATTTTAAATGAATTTGCACTGTCCAATATGAGGCTATGGTAACTTGTAAATTTGGAATGGCTAGAAGGAGTGACACCAGATCCTGAATAGACGTAATTGAGGTAGAACTGTACATGTTACTGTATAGTATCAACATGGCCGCCATCTTGGAAACAGGTTCAAAATTTGAAATAGGAAGGAGGGTTCATGTGACATATCGTTTTGGAGTTGTTTTGCTCTGAAACTGAGCACATGTGACATTATCTCCAATTTCTTTCTAAACTTTTAATAATTATTATTTCCATGTGTTTATTAATTTCCAATTATCTTTTCAAACTTACGAAGTGAGTTTGCCTCATATTGTTTGTTTTAAGTGCAATCAAGACGTGAGGTCTTTTGGTACATAATTTTATAATATTTAATTGAGCTAATTTTGCTCATCATTAATTTTGAGATGAGTTGAATTGATTTTGAGTTTAACGTCCCGTTCAGCAGCAAAGCTATATTAGACATGGATTTACTGATTAACGTTGAATCAGTAACGTTTGTCGGATATGGAACAGTCTTAGGGATAATACTCAAATAGGATCAAAATTGAACGTCATATGCTATGTGGGTTTACGTTAGAGCAGTGGGTCCGATTTTTTTTTATTTTTTTATTGAACATATTTTGCTCTACGCCTGCGACAACATACATGTTCGATCTTTTATAATTATTATTAAAATATTGTAAACTATAATAGTCAGTGTCGTACGCAGATATTCGTCACCAAACTCATATCCTTTTAGAACACGCCTGATTATTAAAGATACAGGACAGTCCTAATTTGGGCTCACTCTAATAAATGGCAAACACTGCAAAATATAACCAAATTAACTATATAGTTAGGAATAGGGACGCAGGAAAATGCTTGGGGACACATCAAATTTACATATGCAATCTTGAATGTTATGCAGTTGTATTAAGGTGGATCACTACCCGGAAGTCAGTATAAGCATTAGTTTATTGCCTTAACCAACGCGTAAAGAAATGGCACATATTATAAGTATTACACAATAAAATAGAGTTGTGCGTCAGCTACAACATGAGATACTATTTTCCGTGCTTATGTATTCTGTTAGCTAAAAAAGTAAAATATAAGAGGAAAACTTGATCAGTTTTAAGATGAGTGCGCAAGATGGCGCTTGCTGTTGGATTTTGCTACTCTTGTGCTCAGTTTTACGAAATTTTTACTTACAAGTATAAATTATTTTACAAGTAGTTGTCTCATTACGGAACATGAATATTGTATTACCGTTTCTCGTGTTATGTTTTACATTTTATCCAAATATTATTTTGTGTTTACGGAAATAGTTTTAGCGGCTGAATCTCATGCTTACGCAGGACGCCATAATGCTTTGTTGCCAAACTTACATGTGTACTGTTGCAGTCACAGTAGTAGGGCAATTCCTTGTCAGCGTTTGAAGTTCAGAGGCGGAACCTGTGAACTGTGACAAAACTATTGCAAATAATAAAAGTGGAAAATGGGGAAACGGAAGGAATCATACACACAAAGAAAATCCAACTCAAAGTAAAAGATCGAAGAGCCAAGGGAAGCGAAGAGAAAGGGAGAATAATTCGAAGAAACAGCTAGGCGCTTTTCAATTTTTAACTGTTTGTTTCCATGTAAATATTATACACACGTGTAATACGAAGATAATTTATTTTGACGATCATTTTGAACGTTAAATATTTAATATGTGTTCTTTCTTTTCTTCTTTTCTTTTCTTTCTTTCTTTCTTTATTTCTTCTGAAACTCATTTTGCTTAGGTAAAATATTATATCTTCTTGAAAATAATTTATATGTTTTTGAGTTGTTCAGTTGCAAGCTTATCGTGAAAATTTTAGGGGAGCAGTAAAAATTTAGGGGGAGCCTGGCCCGCTAGACCCCCAGGGATACGGGCCTGGGAAGAACAACAATACAGATCATCACAAGTTTAATTATGAATATCACGTCGTTCTTCATTGAATTTTGCACGCCTGGCAAACCATTCCCAAGACAAATGTGATTGTTCAATTTGAAGGTGGCCACACAGGAAAGTGATATTTGAATAACAATATAGTCGAATAGGAGTATCAAATACATTTTATTAGCCTATTGGCCCCAGGGGTAAAAGTGAAGGAGAATGCGCGGACGGCGTACCCCCACCTCGAAAAAAGTTAAGGCGTCTCCCAATTCCGAAAAAAAAAACTATAATGGGTATAGATAGGCAGGAGAACGGCGTGGCGTCATGCCACTACCTACCGTCCTCCCATCCTTTCAGATCCACTTTTACCACTGAAGGAACATTATATTTGATTACACCTACTAGAATATTTAATATAGACCTATTTAATGTAGTTCACAAAGATATGCAATATGCCTGAATAATAACTGTTTTGCATAATGCGTTATGCGCATCAATGTATGTCGGGCTTTTGCCCCTTCCCCGGCCTTGGGAAAATCCTGCGGGTGTTTCTGGATAAAAGTGTTCTTATTCGGAACTGTTATTATCTTTAGGTGTGCATAGTATCAAGTATGAACCAGTACAAAAAGATAGCGTGAAATTGTTTTGAATATATGCCACTATAAACAAGAATCACAAAGTTCATACTTGAGCTTATTATTGTTGAAGATCATGTGATATATAAGTACAGCAATCAAGGTTCAAAAGCAAATACTTGCAAAACACATGGAGAAATGAAGTAGGTTAAATATACTATTAAATAGTAGATTTTAATAAAATTAGCTGTAAATAGCTTGGTAGGTAGATCACCTCTGGCGCACGAGATCGCTGGTTCGATCCCACTTTTCGCCAGGAACACTTTCTGTAGGACCCATAGTGTTCGTGGATTTTCTCGGTGTTTTCCCACTTCCTTCAGTCCACCATTTCGATAATCATCATCACTGCTCCTTTAAGATTCAGACTATAATCGTGGAATATTAAACTAGAAAATTTCAATAACGCTTTCGGCACCCTAACACCCGTGCTAATCGCGTAGTTTTACTCGCTGCGAGAACTTATGCAGAGTCATTCTGACGCGTGATTACTAAAGAGTTCGACTAACATATATTTCCTGCAGTAGTCAGGCCTTTAGTATGACGCTAATCATACGTCAAAACGACTCTGCATAAAGCCCTATCTCAGTTTCCTCATTCCACCTGGATTGTGGAACAAATCTGTATATAAGTAAGCAACCTAGTAAAAGTTTGTGATAGTTTTCATTTAACGTAGCCATGTTTGGTCAGAAAACGCTGGAATTTTAGCCATAATGAGTATCATCCCGATAGCCACTCCAAAATTGTAGGGGGGCTCGGCTGAAGTTAGAGGGGGCTCGATCCAACAATATTATAGTTCATTTGCAAGCCTACGGTGAAAATTTTAGGGGGGCTCGGCCCGCCTAGACCACCCCTGGATACGGACCTGATGATTATTCCATCTAAAGTAAAGTTACACTAAAACATTCAACTTACAAAATATATGCACTGGGGAACACAACTTACAAAATATCTGCACGGGAATACAACTGACAAAATACCACGCTTGAAGGAACTAAGTCTGTTTTGTTGAAAAGATCGGATTTGTTTAATGGTTTTGTATTCTTATACTTATTCTTAATTTGCACCTTTGAGACATCTAGTTATAGATAAACGTATATCTTTGTAATTTGCAAAGACAATTTTACCATGCAAGTAGTTTTCGTTACCCCTAAATGCAGTTGGAGTCGAATTTTGCCCCCCCCCCCCAAGAAAAACGCTGGAATGTTAGCCATGATATTTAAGCCCCTAAAGTATAGCTGCTCCAAGGATAGCAACTTCGCTTATAAAATAAGATTTTTGAACCTACTAAGAATATGTTTTGTCCTATCTACCTAGGTAATGATTTAGTATTTGTACACGTATCCTTAATCTGTACCGTAGAGGCATCTAATTATAAATAAATGTATAACGTTTAACTGGCGTTTTCTAAGAAACTATTACCATAGAAATGATATGATTTCCCCCTAAATGCAAATTGAGTTGCTCTTTGACCAAAAACAAGGGGATTTTAGCCATGATATATTAAATCCCTATAGTAGAGATAAGTTTTACACCAAGGATTACAACTAGGCTTATAAAACACCATTTTTGAGCGTACTGAGGGTCTGTTTTGTCCAAAAGATGAAATTTATGTAATGATTTTGTATTAGTATAGGTATTCTTAATCTGCACAGTAAAGACATCTAGTTTGAGAGATACACATAACGTTTCATAAGTTAAAAATCACTTTTGATCAAAGAATATAAATAATTCATATTTTAAAGCAGGCTGTATTGAGTAAAATGGAAATAAAAGCTCTCATTTCTCTTTCTGGTAAATCATGTATAAAATGCGGCCGTGTCTAAACACTTTTCTATTCGTAACTCATGTGGCAACATCGCATGTATCGCAATGAGCTCTGTCATCTAGTGAGAAAGTTTTACCCTAAAGGTGACTAGCGATCCAGCTTAAGTGGAAACCACAGCTTCTGATATATCATTTTATTTACGTTTTTTTTTTTGAAGAAATTGAATGACTTTTTTGTTCTAGCATTAACTATTATGAAGTCATGACTATTTCGTTGTCATTATAAAAAAGATAGTAATTAAACTGCAAGGACTAGGTACTATTACAGAACATGGGAACATGTGAGAACACGCATCAATGCATTATGAGTTCCAATCGCGCTAAGCATTTCTTAAAGTGCCGATTGTAATGTTGCAACATGTGTCCATAGTTCGCTTCTTGAGATGCTGCACATTGCTAATTTTCACCACACACGCAACTTACTTCATATGGCTTAACATGTATTAATAGTAATCCAGCGGTGTTAGGTCAGAGGAAGTAAGAGGCCAATCCACAGGATTTGGTCGACCAATCAACGTAATAGAAAACTGCTGATAGGGTACCACTTACTTACTGATATAATATTCATGATTGTGGTGCGATCAACTCCATTTTGGGGCTAAATTTTGCACGCTTCTTTCGGGACTTTTACTGACTCATGCAAACACTGAAATATACATGTTGCTTGTTTTTCCGTGTGGCGTGGTATATCAGTTGTTATATTTAGAAGCCTACACTTAAGTTATTGTATTTCTTATACCGAATGCAACAAATTCTCTAATAGGATTTATTTGATTCTCATAATACCAAACCCATATACAAAATACTACCAATAAGAAGCAGGAACACATGAATGTATACACATGGGCACCAGCATAAGCTTTCAACTATTCTTAAACGCGTTGTGCATAATTAAATTTATCCCTTATTATCTGATAAGCAGCTTACTCATCTTCAATAAATCTTGTACAGTGAAATACACTACTCTATTAAAATCGAAGTCATCTGAGCATGTAAACAATATTATGTTTATTCTCGCAGTGTTTAAGATTTTTTTCAAACTAACCGTAGATCTCGACAATGACAAACAACAACTATTCATGTGATTGCATATGTACTTATCATAAGGACTTTCAACTCACTTGCTTATTTGTAACTAGTAATTGCAAACTTCTCACAACACCCAGCATATATCCTTCTTATCGAAGGGCCGCGGTGGTTCAGTGGTAGAGCGTTCACGTCTGGTAATTGCGGCCCAGGTTTGATCCCAGCCCCCGCCAAGGGACCTTTGTGGTGGACAAGCATCATCTGCGTGGGTTTCCTCGGGATTCTCCTGTGTCATCCCACTTCCTGCATTTCATTCATTTTTTCATTATCACCGTCTTCTTTAGTCTAGCCGGTATAATCGTGGGACGTAAAACTCAAAGATTTCATTCCCTTCTTAACGAACAAATTAAATATTATTATTTCTTCAAAATTCATCTTATTGGTCGTTACCTCATATATTCCAATACAGTGAAATAGGAATGCGGACACCAATGGGACATGAAGTTTTGTCCGTTACTGAGAGGTGTCCGTTATAGAGAGGTTACATAAATTTAATTTCTCATAAGGGTAATTGTATGCAGTAATGTACAGTGAATACATTATGTATGGGCGTAAATACGTAAAATTCATATGAAAATAGTCTTATTTAGTACACATTTGAATTACTAGGAGGGATGAAGGAGAAATTCATTTCTATTAAATCATAGTCTATTATTGCCGGGCAATGTTTAACGAAAAAGGCATGCTTTTCCCTCTGCAACGGTAATAAAACTCATTAGCAAGTGTCCTCTAAAAATCCTCAGTACGATTGCAGAAGAAACATGTGTGAATGTGTGTTTGTGTACTGGCGCTGGCTCTTCCTTGACAGAATGGATGAAAAGGCAAGCTATTGGGGGTGCATATATTTATTGACCCAAGCCCAATCACAAAGAATATCCTTTTAGAGAAAATGAAAAAGGAAGCCGGGAAAACTCCAACCCAGACTTGTTTCAGTATCATAAGTAAAAAAAAATGTTTGTTTTCCAAAAAAGTAAGAGAGGTAACATTTGCTCGTTGAAAATGTTATTGTAAAACAAACAATGTTTGTTTTGTTATCTATGAACTTGTCGATAAAGATGCAAGGTCCAGACGAAAAGGATTAAATTTGTTAGGGAAGGGAAGATCTTTCGCACAGAATTCCTGACCTTACGACTAACCCTGCATGAGTGTTATTGCTTATTGAAAATTTTCTAGGATTTCCGCCAGAAAGCAGTTTATTGCGGAAAAAATTTCAAGTTCAGCTGTTCTGTTTGATGGTTCACCAGGTCTGAACTCATAAGAGATACACTTATGGGGAAAAGACTTTTCTGTATACTGTAATATATCGTAGAACCGAGAACAATTCCTGTCCGTTATGAAGAGGTTATTCAAACGTTTGGGGGGAAAGGACTGTCCGCGTCCGTATCTGAGAGTGTCCGTAAAAGGAAAGGCTTTGTTCCATAAGAGAACATATATTTTTGCCGGGACAAAACAATCTGTCCGTATTATAGAGGTGTCCGTTAAGGGAGGTTTTACTGTATTTGTTTACTCTTCTTCATGAACTCACCTCTTCCGTTAGTGCTTCTATTGTCGCCGCTACATTTGAACTGCTGTCCCTTTCATCGAATTGTTTGGTCACCCATCTATTTGAAACACAATTTTGTTTCATAGTCTTTGGTTCTAATTTCGTAATCTTTTCACCCTTTTATGTGACTTGTCATCCCTGACAATATACGCTGTTTTTTTTTCACATCTTCTATCATTTTTGTATATTCTTCCTACTGTTTTTTTATAATTTCCTTATAATATAAATTATTATTGGTAGTACTGTATTCAGGGGTGCCCACAAAGGGGGGCTATGACGCAAACTGCGTCATTGAAATATTTGGGGGGTTAAAAATCTATATAAATATGTTTGAGGGGGTGTAAAAATTAATCGAAAAGACTTTTTTCATGGAAGAACACCTGGGTGCGTCATGGACATGAGGGGGGTGGGCACCACTGCTATATTGTCTTTTTACATCTCCCATCACTACTCTAATTACACCCTCACTCTTCCCTTCTGCAAGAACATATTATCTTTCGTTGTGATCTTTGTTACTTTCATTTAACCCTTATCCGAGCAAGACATTTTTGTAACGTAAACGGGCAACCGGGGCCTGTGAGGCCCAGTATATATTTTAAGTGCAGAATACACAAAATCAATGCTAATTGTCACTTACTGTTTAGACTAGTCTAGAATGTACCGGTATATATTTTTGTCAAGTAGCGAAACTTCGTGTCACGCTTTTGTAAGCCAAGCAGAATAGCAAATCCGGTCCAGACATTTTTGTAACGTAAACGGGCAACCGGGGCCTGTCAGGCCCTGTATATATTTTAAGTGCAGAACACTCAAAATTCAATGTCTGTTGCCGCATACTGTTCCCACTAAAGGTTACAATAGTCACGTGTTCAATATATAATTATGCGACAATTTGATCTAATATTTGACAGGAATTTCACTAAAGTTACACGGGGCCTCCTAGGCCCCGGTTGCCCGTTTACGTCAGGAAAAGATTTTCAAATTAAAAAAAAAAAAATACATTAGCTTTACCAACTCGATATGTTCATGATTTTAACTTCGACGAAAGATAGAAGAATTCAGTATTTTATGTCCTCGAAATATGTATGGTTATTGAGAAATTAAAAAAAAAATGAAGCTACTGGGCCTGGGAGGCGCCGGTTGCCCGGATAAGGGTTAATGAAGTATCTTTCAAAATAAAGTCTAGTTCAACTTTTCTTCTTTTTCGATTTACTGTTCCGACTGTTAACTTTGTTACTCGAATCTGAACTATGGTTACTATTGGTAAGTGGTTCTATTGTCGCCTCCAATATTCCTATATCAGTTATGGAAGCAAAATGTATCTGAGCTGTTTCCTTCATTAGAAGCGGCAAACAAGTGGTTGTAGCAGCTCCCAGATCCTCTACAGTGCCAGGAGTTTTATCTGTCTTCATTGTGATATCCTTGTTCGAAGTAACAACCTCTCGCCGAGTATTCAGAAACAGGCCATTTATTGGTTTGCACCTTCACTGTAGTTTCTTGAACTTAAAGTGCCACATATCAGCTAGTGCTGTAGTAGAACAAGTCTAGGAGACATGTTTGATCCCAAAGGAACGGCGGTATTGTTTCCCGATGGCTGGAGACATTTGTGATATTTTGTGCTTTGGTTTCAGACAGCTTTTATAGGTAATATATATGAAGTGTCCTTGGTTCGTGCTCTCAGCACTGATATTTGGCAATATTCTCTGCTTAAAGTCGGTAATTTAACTAGTCTCGAATGCTCGTTTCGTTTGCAGTTGCTTAACTTGACCTTCTAAACACATAATTTGCTCATCCTTTTTTTTTTTTTTTTTTTTTGCAACTCTTTTATGAACAATGATTGCAGATCCAATAATGTTACTATACGTTTGCATTCCATAGATTCGTTACTGCAATTCTGCGCCATTCGGTTATATTTGGAAGTTGCCATTCCAGTTATTCTACTTCTTATACCGAACGCAACAAATTATCTAATCGAATTTATATGTTTGGAATAATTCCAAATCAATATACTTAATACCACCAATAAGAAGTAGCAGCATATGAGTGTAAACACGACACTAACAACTTAAGCTTTCAACTATTCTTAAACCACACTGTACATAAATAAATTTATTTCTTATTATCTGATAAAGAGCTTACATATATTCAACAACTCTTGCACAGCAAACATACTACCTTATTAAAATTAAACACATTTCAGCATTGCAACTAATATACGCAATATCTTATTCTCGCAACGTTTATACTTTTTTTTCCCAATCTAACCATATATCTGAACAACGATGAACCACAACTTCATACAATTGTATGTATAGTTCTAATATGGATCTTCCACCCACTTTCTTGTAGGCCTTTTGTAACTAGCTACTATGCACTCATTACAATACCCAATACCAGTCTTAGGTTGGGTCTACTACAGATCCGCTTTCTTTTCGGGTGTGGGGGATTTATTCAGCACTTTGAACACAGTACGATTGTTAATCGGAGTTTCTTTCCGGATAACGGTTGTTAAAACCATCTGCAGTCACCCTCGTGCTTTGTACTCCTGACATAAGTATGATCTCAATCACCTTTGCATGCGCCAAGGCCGTTTTCTGCTGGCAAGCCACCTGCAACGATAGAAATGAAGGAACAACCATAACTTCATAATGATCAACACTAATACAAAAATAATAGTGTCATTCAATTACTACAAACATTTACTATTAACATGACATAATTCTGTAAGATTCAAGGTTTTGGTCGTCATCGCAATGTGTCCTCAAACATTTTCCCTCATTCCTATTTCTACATACGTTTTTACTTTGCCTATATTTTGAAGCGTATAACACTTATTAGGGTGTTTCCATAATTTTGAAGCAAACTGCACACAATAAAAGAGTGCCTGTTTAGTTTTCCGTAATATCTCGCTCAAGAACGTTAAAATGCAGAAACCCTATAACTGTAACAGTGTGGGAATAATAGTGTAGGACTAGAAAATACATTAAAGAAGTACTAGACATTGTTGCTGGCGTTGGAGCCGTCTCAAAATTGTTTCTAACTAATTGGCATATTAAATTCTAAAATTTCGCGACGTACCCTATCCCATGGGACTGTGCGACACACTGTTGGGGAATCACATCAGTAGCGAAGAGACCTTTGCTGGTTTAAAAAAAAAAAAATACATCACCAAATTCAGAAACAAAACTTTCTTCTTTTGAAGGGATTCTATTTTAATTTTGCAATTACTGTGAAGGAATATGTGGTGTGTGAAGCAATGCTAATGCTTATGTATATAAGTGATACGATATTAAGACATTTACAGTTCGATATAGAAACAATTATGATGTAAATTTCTGATGATGATCTGTGCACCAAACAAGGTTTTGCTTTACAATTCATTTACGTTTATATATATATATATATATATATATATATATATATATATATATATATATATATATACATATATATATATATATATATATATATATATATATATATATATATATATATATATATATATATATATATATATATATATATATATATATATTAAAGGAAAGAAAGAAAAGTCAACAGACGTCTGCTCTCACTTTCACATTCATAAGGCTTCATCAAGTAACTTACATTTTACAAGGAACGGACATGAACCTGTCACCCTTACATCCGAATCAAATCTAGTCCATTCTATAAACATAACAAAGATACAGTCATGCATGCACAAAAATTCTGGTGTCATGGACAATGGAGTAAGGCCCTGGGACCTATTAACCCTGTTAGTATAAAAAAAATTGTAGGCTCGCGGTGAAATAGGTATTGCGCCAACACTGTTCATTGGAAAGTCATGGTTTATAGTTCGTTCTTTTCAACATGAAACAAGCTTTCTAGAGGTTCTATGCATTGAGGCTTGTAATGTACTTGAGCAGGGAAAACTTTGAGGATGTATGGAAAATCCCCTCCATATATCCTTCTCATCAACTTTGGCCCCCTCTGGAGTGGTCCCGAATAAAAGCTCGCAATACAAATGCATTTCGGAAAATATTATAGAGAATAAGAAATGTGTATACCAAGTTTTGTATTGATAAACAAAATAGGCATGAGGGGAGAGCATGTATTCCTAAACACATTCCTCATCTCTTATACTATTTTTCGAGATACATTTGGATTGTGTGCTTTTATCCGGAGCCACTCCAGAAGGGGCTAAAGTTGATGGGAGATATTTATGCAGGAAATTTTCCCGACATCCTCAAAGTTTTCCCTGTACAAATACGTTATGAGCTCAATACATAGCATCTCTGAAAAGCTTGTTTCGTTCTGAAGAGAATGAACAATTGCCACTCTCAACAATGTAGAATTCGAAGACAGAGAAGGTCAATGTGTTCTTTCCTTTTGATGAAGTAAAAACTTATAAAATATTGTGTCTACAGTCGGCGAGAACTATCTTGGCAGTGACGTCAACGCTCTCAGTTGCAATGCTACCAACTTACGCTATTCACAAATAGTGCTTAGATGGCGCACTGAACGCTTCGCAAGTCACGGCGTAACTACAGTTTAAAATAATGTTGGTAGCGAACTAGAGAGAATTTAGATAACAATGTATTTGAATAATACTAGTATATATATATATATATATATATATATATATATATATATATATATATATATATATATATATATATATATATATATATGCATTGTTACGACAAAGAAAGAAAAATAAGATTGGACCCTATATTTATGTCGTCAAACGACAATATCTTTCCTTTCAAAAAGCAGTTTTCTATTTCCAATATATTTTTTTTTTAAACCTAAATCCAAACTTACGCAGTATTTGTTGTAATGCCCACTCAGAACCTTTGAAATCAATGCTTAAGTTTGCACAATAATTTATTCAAGGTGGCGACAATGCCTTCAGCATAGAGATTGTGAATTGTTCTAAGAAACTACTACTTCATCGAAAATTCTAAATTTGTTTGTCTTTCCTGTGTATTTGGCCTTGCTTTACAGGGTGTTACGACGGGTTGTCCAGACTTTGGTCCTTCTCTTTTACAATTCGCCACACGGATCTCTCACTGACACATGTTACTCGGGAGGTTTCATGAACACTGCCAGATTTATTATTGTTTGCTGCAAGAAAAGTTGTAAACATTAAAAACAATGTCTCCTGCATCACAATGCAACGGCTTGCCTTTCTTTAAGGTTCTATCACCCATTCTTATACACAAAATTTCGAGAACGAGAATAAAACAAAGGATTGAGAACTTTCACCTGTCAGCAGAAATTGTACAACCTAGAGAAAGAAAACACGCGTTTTTCAGTTCATTTCGCTTTTTTTATTTTTATTATGTTTTTTTCCCCTGGAAGTGCTGTTCTTATGTCTTTTTGGTAAATGATATACTTTTCGAAGCTACATTCACTAACCACGCTCTGTTTCCGCGACCAGGAAACACGTTCACATATCATCCTCTAACTCAAGGACCGTGATAGGTAAAGACATGGGGGTTTCTTTAAAATAAACTTTGGACTTCCCTTCCCATTTCGTCTACTGCATATTTGTGTCTATCTTCAATAGAACGAAAGTATGTAGCATGTTGAAATCTAAGTGTTGTTAGAACAGAATAAACATAAATGGCTATCATTTAAAATTATTTTCCACATACATATAATATAAAATTCAAATATAAAATAGCCATATTCTTCATGAAAGTTATATAAATATAAAAGCAAAGAATGTAGCATTTGCGTTTCCTCGAACTCCAGTTATCGTTATACAAAGATGAGAAGTATATTTATTAAAAACGAATCTCCCATTTCGGTTCATTTTCTTTCGCTTTCCTGTTGTAGGGAACGGAATGTGCTTTCAACTTGGTATTTGTGTTCGCGCATTTTCTCTTTCCTGGGATTGGACGTTGAATTGGACGAAGCGTCTGCTTTAACCAGTGGGATGGCATTTGAGCAAGAGCGAAGTTTACGTCACTGCCAGGATAATTCTCGGGCACTGTAGTTTCATTAAAACAGAGAAATTCGTGAACTTTTTTTAAAAATAATAAGTGCAGTCAAAACGCTGAACAAATAACAAACATGAACGTAAGCTTCCCAAAAATGTCATTATAAAAGTGCTTATATGCATAAATTGAAAAAAAATGCCAAATAACCACAATAGAACTTTACCTTTTTAGGAAAATAAGTGATCTAAGAAAACCACACATGCAAATAAGTTGGTCAGTAATCGTGTAAATCACATTCAGATTTCTTAAACCTTTAAGTAGAATCATACTATATCAACCACTTTCTCCAAGAATAAATATTTCTCAAAACTTCAAACTAGGTGAACTGAGATATATCCGATGGATAAATAATTAATATTGTCACCTCTGTTAGAGCGTTTCTTGTTAGGTATCTGATGGGAGCCCATATTTTCGGTTGATGCATTAAACTGCATGTCTATTTGTATAATTTAGATATGGAAAGTAACAAATAGCTCTAATCAAACAAACCCGGAAGCGATCAATCAACTATTCCGAGCGCATAATCCTGGGAACAGTAAATACCATAAAACACGCGCATAGGTATGCTATAAATATACAGAAGAAAAGTAGTATCAAAAACTGCACCACAATTACTCTTCATTTATATTTAACAGAAAATATGTAATTTTGAAGTTAGCTCAAATATATAGTCCCAATAGAAACAAGCACATATAGATGATCACCACCTATAATTATGACAACATGAGATACGAGCTACGTATTATCGGAATTTTCAAAATAGAGTGTAAAAGGTTCTAATAAACTTTTTTTTTCTTACTACACCCATATGCAGATCACTTATAACAATCCACATTTTTTTCTCTGTAAATATCTAAGTGTGCTTAAAAAATGTAGTGTTTTGATTATTCTTATCAGGCCATCCTTTGCATAGATATGTATTGAATAGTAATAAGTTTTGACAATTTTTGGTATGAAATATCTTACATTTCATGGTTAAAATTAATTGCTATATTAAGACAGCCAATTATTTCGGCGAGTATACGCACGTAGCACACTTGCGCGAAAACGATCTATATACTGTACTTGAATATACGGCTGCAGTTTTTCGGTTGTTTTCAGAATAGATCGACGAAAGCAATGTTTTAAGTGTAGATCTATCAGTGTCGTGTTGTTGAGAAAAAAGCAGAATAATGACTCAAAATAAATAAACATATTTGAACAACGAATTTAAACGTTTTATGCTCTGATTCATTGAATAGCTGTCAAGAATTAGAAAAAAAAATCCGTGCATGCTAAGCAAGTCAAAATCTACAACGTAATGAGTTTTTTTTTTTTTTTTTTTTTTTTTAGTATCAAATGAAGACTTTACATGTGTATTAAGCATGTCAAGTTCTACAACTTAATGACTTTAGTCAAGAACAGATGAGTTTCACTGATCGCATTTTAGTGAAATTTCTTTATTTCACTTAAAGGAAACTTCAAACTTGATTATCAATAACACTGGAATCAAAGGTCTATATATCATAATGTTTCATATAATGCTGCATAGGTAAGCTCGTTGATATCTATCACTATGTCAAGTTTGGTCAAGAATGAATTAATTTCATTGACAGTATGTGCTCCTTTCACTAAGATAACCCAAATTTTGATTATTAATAGCTCATGGAGCATAGGTTTGCATGCCATAATATTTCATTTAAATAATAAGCTTGTGAAGTTCCTCCACCTTGCGGCTTTTGGTTGAGATTGGATGAATTTCATCTAGTGCCTCACACGAGACGAGAAACATGGCATGGTATCTCGTCTCGTACTTATTCTCAAATTGCTCCTCTTGTCTCTTCTTGAAACTACTCGATTTGTAAACGTATATATATATATATATATATATATATATATATATATATATATATATATATATATATATATATATATATATATATATATATATATAATTATCTGATTTTTCTTCTTCTTAATTTCATCTAGAAGTTATCACACTATTTCCGCGACAGGAAAAGTCCATGAAAGCTATTAAATAATAGCGTTTAAGCCTTGCTTATTATTGCAGTATAATGCGTAATGACTGAAGTATATTTAAACATTGATAGCCACACTTTATTGTGTTCGTAAATTGTTTTATCAATTTATACTTGTTATACTGTGAATCATGCAACACTAAAACCTTGTTTGACACCTAGAACTTGAATGGACTAGAGCCTTTCTATTTCAACTGTGCCCTTGCTGGCGCTGCTGTCGATATATATTTTCCCGTGTCTCCCTCGAAAGAGGAGGGACAAGTTGATACGTCCGAGATCTTTCAATTGTTGGATGCGGAAGCGTTGTCACAATGGCTTATTTCACGGACTTCGCTGTGCTCTGTCTTGTTAGCCACTCTAAGTAACCTGCGATCTTCACTCGTCAAAACCAAATGACTGAATGACAAATTGGCAACACAACTGAGGTCATTCACTTCTTTTCCCTGAGCAGAGTGAGGGTTTCATCCGCCAGAGGGTGGCCGGGTAGTGGCCGAAGTATAGTTCGCATATTTTCCTAGGGCACAAGTGGAATAGACAGACTCTAGCATCGTACATGAGAGCTGTGAATGTTCTTTCTCTTCTCGAAAATGAAAGAATTTTCGTGTTGGTTGTTTCATCTCGAATGGAAACATGCACTTCTCCTCTCTTTTAAACAGAATAAGCGTAAAGAGACATGAAATATATCGTGTCGTAGGCAACATTGGTTTCCTTGATCGCATTACAATGTAGGCTATATTTGTGACTGATTTTATTTTTTCTTATTCAAATGAAGGACATAAAATAATAATAAAACAATTGAATCAGTTATGTAAAACAATTGGATCAGTTATGATATGTACCGTGTCATGCGAAAACGAACTAAGCGCCACTTTCGTACTTTTGAGAAAATTACGTTTAAAGGTTGATGTCCAGCATTAGTGTAGCCGTAATCAAAAGTGAAATTATGTTTCTTTTTTTGGAAAGGTGTTGGTTTCCCTCTCTTTTCGATTGTGCAAAACGTTCTAATGCTTATCAGGAACCAATCGTCGCATTTACAAGGATTTTCAAAATTTGGCGCTTAGTTCTCTTTTGCATAACACGGTACATATATGGTACATAAGGGCAATGCGATTTCAGCTGAGGATTGTAGTAATCACCAACATGTATGTCGGAAAACAACGTAATTTTGATAATACTACAATTATATACTATTATGAGTATGGTCCAATTTCCTGCATGATTTACAATTTAAAAATCATTGTGCCCACATATTTATGAACTGATTTGAGATTATTTATTTAGGTAAGTGTAAGTACAGAAATGTTCCCACGACAGTGAGGCATAACAAAATAGAGAGAAACTTTATTCGGAATACTCGGGGCTGGCCAAAACCGAGAGTGTGAGGCAATACGAAGTTGAACTACAGTTGTGATATTTAGATATATGTATACGACCATTGGGGTAATGGCTCATTAATACAGTATTCAACTCTTTTGTATGATGCCCGTGGATCGATCCTAGTCAACACCAAGTGACCTCTGTGGTGGTCCCATGAACGTCGGTTTTCTCGGTGTTCTCATGTTCCTCCTACTTTCGTTATTCTATCATTATCATCAACCTCATCATCCCCATCTCTCTTAGGAATTCCAGCATTAATGGTGAAACATTATTATAATTATATTTAAATATTAACTTGTGTAAGATTTGGAACAAACTTGCGAGAGGTATCGATATATGGGTCGACATTTTCAAATATCGATATAAAAAGTACTGATCAATGCCTCGACATTTTGATATTTGATGTTTTTCGATATCATCACATCTTGCCTCTTCCATATTTTGCGATATTTTGATATTTTCCATTTTGTTATAAAATTTACAGTTATGTTTCGTGCTGCTTTATACAAGACCAAGTAAACCAAATTATCAGTGATGCTGTCATTGAACAACACTTTTATTATATTGTTAGACGTTTTTCTACTTTGAAGCGACGATATGAGATAACCAAGTAATGTCTGGTTTTCTAATTGTTTGTCAGTTCGACCGCTCATTGTTATATGTGTGCTATACGTATAGGGGGCAGACTGTTAATCGTATCTACACCATACCAAGGGTATACCATCTACCAGTGGTAGACCACTCACCTCTGGTTCGTGGGGTCGCTGTTTCGATCGCCTTCGTGCTCACTGAACTTTTTGATGTGACTAAATTCATTTCATCTTCGTTCATCACCGTCTTCCTTACACTTGGGGCGTAATTATGAGATGTAAAAACTGCCATAAGAAATAGTAGTTCATTTGAAGTGAAAATCAGAGTTGTTAATTCCTTAAATAAAATCAGTACTCTTGAACATTTATCTTTGTTACGTACAATAAAACCAAATATTCTTTAGGTGAGTTCGTTAATATTTCTTAAATCAATATTTCATTAGTAACACTAGAGTGTTATATCAACCACTTCTCATGAAAGAAAAAAAAAATAAAAGGACACGATGGGTGATTTTCTCTTCGGTGTGAGTTTTCTTCAAACGATTTTTATTAAATATCTACTTTTATTTCATTTCCATATAAAACGTTGCAGATATAGCTGCAGATGACTTAATTTAATACGTAGAGTTGAGTTTAAATTTTTGTATCTTGGGTTTTCATGCAACACCGAGTTAACAAACATCGGGACCTACTATTAACGTGGGTTCCTAACTGTGAAGGAGGCTTGGATCCAGTGCAGTTGACGGTGAAAAATCAATCGTTACACTATACTGTGTTTCATTTCAAGCCACACGACCTCACCTCCAACTAATGGAAAAAAAAATGAGAACAAGTATGGTAAGTGGCGGTGACACGTATTCGAGGTGTGATACACGCATACAAAAAAAACAAAAAAAAAACGAATGGTAGCTGTATTACTAAAAATAATTAGCATAATGCATATTGTTCTTGAAGTGATAAACTATCATACTTACCCTACCTAGCACTGTGAACTGGACTCACCCGAAACAGCTATTCGTGAGATAAGCGACAAAGAGTGAACAAATGTATGAGTGCTTTGGCGGAAAATGACAAGCGCAAAGTAGAGCAAAGGACAAACATCAAGTTTCTCGTAAAACTTCGAAAATCTGCCACTGAAACATTTCAAATATTGAAGGAAGTTGTATAGTGAAGCCTGCATGCCAACGACACAAATGTTTGAGTGGCACAAAAGATTTTTAGAGGGTAGGGAGAGCTGTGATGATGATGAACAACCAGGTCGCCCGCGTTCTTCTGTAAGCGAAAAAAATATATATTGAAAATGTTCGTCGTGCTGTGAGAAATGATCGCAGATCGAGCGTTAGAGCAGACTATTGCTGAGGTTGTGAACTTGAACAAATACTCAGTTGAGACATCTTAACGGCCTCAGTTGTGGGAAGATGGTTGGATCTTGTATCAGGACAATGCACCCTCTCACAAGGTCCTCTCTGTACAGCAAGTTTTTGTCTCGAAAAAACATTGCAGAGTTAGAACGCCCGCCTTACTCACCTGATTTGGCACCTTGCGACTTTCTTTTGGTTCCTAAAATCAAATCTAAACTGAAACGAACACATTTTACCTCCGTTATTGAAGTTAAAAAATAACTGGAAACGTACTACTAAAGACCCATACAGAACATGACTTCAGGGATGCTACATATAATGGCAGCAGCGAATGAGGAAGTGTGTTGAAGCAGAGCATGAGCAACACTGTACATCACGACTTCAGAGGTATGGCTCTACTCATAATTAGATTTGCTAGATGTTATAATTTGTGTTCCGTGCCATTTAACAAAAGTTCATTTTGTGCTCAGTTGGCAACATTGCATTACATATTATGTTATTCATAATGTCTGTGGGTACAATGTTTGCTTAACTGTTGTGCAAATGCCATTTTGGTTACTTTAATCATTTTGAAGTTCTTTCTGTGTCAGTGTGTCTTCTGCATTGCTGTCTTCACGTGATTCCAGATCCTTCTTTCCTTTGTACCTCTTGTGTTTCTGGGTGTCGGCCCATAAAACTTTGGATTTCTCACTTATCTTCACTCCTTTATCGATTGCACGTTGTTTGATTGGGCGACGCTACTATCAATATAAAATATTCCCTTGTGAATTATTACTTCAGTTCTATTTTTGTGTGTGTATGTACAGTTGGTAGACAAAAACATCTAAAAATATTTCATACAGAACACGTAAGTTTGGCCCTCCACTGTAGAACGCGTGTTGCGGTTGACGATAGTTTTTTTTTTTATTTTTTTTAATGTGTCAGGTGGACCTTCCTCTTTTGTAAGCAGTAACCCGCTCACCTGTGAGTGTCATGGTGTGAAAGTGGTGCGGTAAAATGGGAAAAATGACAGACTTTCAAAGAGGCATGATCGTTGGTGCCCGTGTGGTTGGAGCTTCAGTGGCAACAATGGCGAACATTGTGGGGGTATCGAAAGGCACTGTGTCCAATGTCACGAGGCCATACACAATTCATGGGCAAACGACGTCTGCAAAGCACAATAGTGGTAGAAAAACAATCCTGTAGGTAGGAAATGGAGGACATTAAAACGGATTGCAGCAGCTAAAAAGAATACCACTGCAATGAAAATTACGTCTGAACTCAATTCCGACCTACATAACCCGGTTTCATAGCAAACAGTGCGACGGGAACTTCATAAAAGGAAAATTCATGGCAGGGCCGCTATCGCCAAACCCCTGATCACAGTAGTAAATGCGAAGAGGTATGTCCAGTGATGCAAGGACCACAAATCGTGAACTCATGAGCAGTGGAAACACGTAATGTGGTCCGATGAATCGATCTTCACATTTTTTCCAACAACCGGTTGTGTTTACGTATGGAGAACACCTTCGCAGGCCTATGATACAGACTGTATGCTCCCAACTGTAAAGAATGGGGGTGATTTTGTTACAGTATGGGCAGTGATATCGTGGTTTTCTGTAGGTCCCATCGTAGCCCTGCATGGAATGATGAATGCTAAGGCGTATGAGACCATTTTGGGAGACCAGGTTCTACCCATGGCCCAAATATTATTCCCTGATGGTGATGGCATCTACCAAGATGATTTGGCACCCTGTCACGCTGCAAAAACGGTGAAATCATTGTTTGATTAGCATGGCCAGGAGCTATCACACCTCCCCTGGCTCCCACAATCACCAAATCTGACATCTTTGACCCATTGTCGTCTGAGTTAGAAATGCGTGTTCTGTCTCATTATCCTCCACCAGCATCCCATAAGGAAGTGGAGCATGTTTTGGAAGAACAATGGTACAAAATTCCACACCCCACGATTCAGAAGTTCTGCGCGTCCATTCCACGTCGGATAAGTAAGGAAGCCCCACACCATACTAGGTATGATTTTTACACTTTTGCAAACGTTTTAGATTTTTTTGTCTACCCTTGTATGTCGCACCTCGTACCTTTTACATGATTCTTTAGCATACAATGTTTCAATTGTGTCCTCAAATCTCACAACCTTTATTTAATTCATTTCCGGACGTTATACAATGTTGCAATTTAGCACAGTGACAGAAGTTGGGTGGCAATACAATATTCCATGTTACTTTCGTATATTTATGTAGATTTATATTTTTATCTAAAATTTTACCTGGAACTTACGAATAATATCTCATCTTATAACATTATTTTACTCTTTTCACGACGTCGGACAACGATGAAATTTAGTGCAGCGACTTAAGTCAAGTGACAGTATAATCGTTCCATTGTTACATTCGTACATTGGTATATATTTCTATACTATTAACTAAGAGCAGTTTTTAGTTGGACCCTACAGAGATGGAACATGGTATATTAGTATACAGCATTGAAAGTGATCTTGTTTGAGATCTAATGAAGAGAAAATGACTGAACTAATTGAAATGATGTTTTGGATATAGTTATAACTTACCTCAAAATGGTTTTCGTCATTACACTTTGATTAAAATGTATAATGTATGGGGGGCGGGGGTCATAATTCATGCGAAAAATTTAGTATGAGATGAACTTCTGAAACTAGGAGTGTGAAACTCGGTATATAAACACCTCGTTAAAATAAAATAAAAAAGAAACACACTCAATGTTTTCAAAAACTTTTGATTTAGGAGGAATATATATAACTTCTGCAAATAACGAAGAACAGGTATTAACGTCATTTGAAACTTTGAACAACGAAAGCTTCTTAAGTCAAACATTCGCGTTTGTGTGGTATGCACTGACACTTGGTGTTTGTGCGCAAACAAGAAAAAATAGCCAGTTAGGCTTCAGTTTACAAATGTAGCCATGATAACCGTGTATCCGTGGAAAAACCGTGCATATTATAATCGCGTCGAAAGAATTAAGCGTATTTTTTATGTAACATTAGGTTTATAACGTTAGGTATATAACATAGCCCATAAATTAATGTCAATAGAGTTTTCCGTACGTAAGAGTATGACATACCTAGTATGTGAATGAAAGCTATTTTAGGTTTTCAGAGGCTAATCACAAAATAATTATATTGCTTCAGGAATAAACACTCCCATCGTTTCATGAAATAAGGCACTTTATTGATAACATAAAATAACACATGCATTAACAATGCATTATTTTGTTCCGAGTTGGCTGTGAAGTCTGCACAGACTCATGCTTTATGGGTTTTCTTTTCTAGATACGAAGAAAATGTCTGAAAGTAATTTCTTCAAACTAGGATAGCCATTTATCAGGGAACGAAAGTCGCATTTGCTGCATGTATGTTTAACATTCTTCGCAGGGCTTTGATAGACTAGTTGAGACGAATGCACAAAAGGCATTCTAAAAACATGATTGCAGTTTTGTATTGTCCCTAGAACTCGAAATAGAATTAAAACATACGCTCCTTTTCGTAGAGTTATATATGGTTTAGCAAGGAAATACATTTTAATGGCGCTTACAAAATATACCAAGACGACGCAATAACTAACACATTTCGTAATGATAGAGCGAGAAAAAGGCTAATTTTATGCGTTCATGGTAAGGTATCTGGATATCATTTTCAAAATGGCGGAAAATTGGGCTATTAAAGATTCATGAGATTCAATAAAGCAACGGCGAGTGACTTTTGTACTCTACTAGATAATACACTCGATGTTCTGAACTTATGTGCCAACACATGCTAATTTTCAGTGCTGTTGAAAGTGTACTTCATCTGATGTACAATAGCAAACAAAAAATGAAATCCTGGCACAGATAGCCAGTAAATTAATGTATAATGCCACATAAAAGGAAAAGGTGAAACTGTTATTACAGCTGCGTACACCAATTCATCGGGGCTTAAATGAGATTCTCCAATATATTTTTTTTTTTTGAATTAATGAAATATAATTTTTAATTGAAGGAATATCTTCATTTCATGAAAGTTCTCATTCAGTTAACATTCTTAAATGCGTTAATATGTACAGAGGTTGATTCATTTATATTGAGCCGGATTTGAATATGCCACTTACCTAAGAAATGTCGCGCTGTCACCACTGACTGTATTCGATCTGTATGAAAGCTCTACTAACTATTGCCCGGCATTAGAGTTTCCTTTGTAGGAGACTGCCTTGCAGCTGGCCCATGAGCATTGTATCCCACTTCTCTTTACAGGATTTCCACAGACCAATGTTAGTGCGGACTTGACAACGGGATATACGGTGCTTGAGGAGTCTGAAAGCGTAATAGTCCATTGGGCTGACATCTGATCTCTGGATAGGGACGTCATCTAATTTAATTGAAGAAATTCAATTTTCCTGTTCCATACAGCGATATAATTCCAGCAATGTTTTCGCCGTTAGGTTGAATGTCTTCTTTTGACGCAGTTCAACCAGATTCATGTTTTGTCCGTACAATGCTAGGATTTCAGGCTGGTTCATTTCAGTCAGGAAGTGAATCTGGTAGAACTCAGCATTTATTTGACGTTTCGCCCACCTTTCGGAGATGCCGTTTGCTCTGTACGAGAGGCCGGCCAAAATCATGAACCATATGGGATTTCTCTGTGCACTGGCGAAAGAATGTGCTCCGGCCTTTGGCGTCAGCATGACTGTATGTAATCGCATGAACTTTAAGACAGTCCAAGTATAACAACGAACTTCCACCGGTCATCCTCGAGATAATATATATACAACCTTTTGCAATTCCTTTTTCGCTCACCCACGTGATAAGCTTTCAGAGAGTACACACTACTCTTGCGAACAACTCTGAAACGTAAATCCCTGTGAATGATGCGGATGATTGTGTTTTGCTTTCTGCAGCATTTACTGGACACAGTGCACTGTGTGGCGGCATCTTTGGAGGTCGTCGTACGCCGAACTATACGCAATAGAGAGGAATCCTTCTCATGGATTTCTAACTGCTGGCGTCGATGTAGTGGGACCTGAAATCTGTGCCTCACATTTTCATACAATACGACCCACAGCGATACGACCTACATGAAAATTACGCACTTTACACCTTTGTACGATGGACGACGCCGTGAGGTTAGCGTCCGAAAGATCATAATGAACCCCTCCCAGAATCTTGTCTCGCGGTGATCTCATGGCAATTAATTGCTAATTCGCGGTAAAGTTACACATTGACTTCGGTTTAATATAAATGAACCAATGTGCGTATATACATACGATGGTTTAGTGTCCGTATTTTAGATAGATAGATAGAAATAAAACTCTATGGCCTATGAAACCCAAATGTTCAATGCCGCGTTCACAAAAGCTCTCTACTGACTTCTATGCTTAGCCAATTGATCTAGTTCCTCCTTTGTATTCATATTTCTGTGAAATCTACCTTAATATTTTCCTCCTATCTGTGCTTAGGTCTCCCTAATGGTCGTTTCCCGATTGCTCTTCCAGTTAAGACTTTGAAAGCGTTCCTACTTTCCTCCATCCTGGCTACAAGCCCTGCCCACCTGAGCCTCCTAAATTTGATGATCCTAGCAACATTTGGTAAACCCTGTAGATTATGTAGTTCCTCGTTATGAAATTTCTGCCATTCTCCATTCCCGTTCCTCTTGGGTCCAAATATTCACATCAGGATCTCGTTCACAAATATTTTCAGTCTACATTCTTCCCTCACGAGGGAACCTATCCAAGTGCAACTCTGACTTCGAGTCGAGACTATAGCCGTTGGATACCTTGTCCCAAAAGAACATAACACAAAAAGAAATACATCCTCGATCTCAACCGTTGCGGAGATATAAGCGTGAAAAGTTAGAAATTGAGTTCCATACTATTCATTACAAAGTCAGATTCCGGGTCAAATTTTTCGGAAACGATCGAATAAAGAAACAGAGCGAATGCATATAAAATTAGGTTGGGGATCCCAGCATCTTTTGAATGAAAAAAATTGTGTCCCCAGGACACTCGCAGGGTCCCAGGCGGGGTTCAACTCAAAATTTGCAAATGGAACTGGGGGTCAAGTAGCATATTGTATGAAAGTTATTGTTAAATAGAAGAAGATACGACAAATCTCAATTCTCTACGATAACTCTGTGCATAGGGGCAACTGGTCAAAACGTCAATACAACCTACATCAGAAAATCTATAGTCACGCTTCTAAATCCATTAAGTTGCGACAATAACAAAACAGAAAAACACGTTTAAAAGTGCAAGGTATTGAAATAAAACAAATTGATGCAGGGTTTCTCTCTCAAAAGCATCCTTCGATATATTTTACTTCTGTACCATTATTCCAGTGTTCTCCAACCCCACTCCTCTTCAAGTTACCTCACAATTTCAAGGTCACTCCTATTCGTCTTTATCATCATGTTTCTCGTTCAGCAAATCCTCCGATAGAAATTTCATGGTGCGATCTTTGAATCTGGGATCCCAATGCACGAAGCATATACCGTTGCCTTTTGATCTTCTAACCCTTCACGACGGTTGCGATTGGCAATGTATTGTTTCTCTTCTAGGACACGAAATCCAATGGTCATGGTTATTCTATAGTCCATTAGTCATTCGAATTCACACTTATACTTGGATAAGGTCCGTTGTGCGACTCTGTGAGAAACTGTAACAATTTGCTTTACTTCAATACCTTACATTTTCAAATGTGTATTTTTTTCTGTTTTGTTATTGTCGCAACTTAACGGATTTAGAAACGTGGCCATAGATTTTCTGATGTAGGTTGTATTGACATTTTTAGCAGTTGCCCGTTTGCACAGGGTTATCGTAGAGAGTTGAGATTTGTTCTATCTTCTTTTATTTAACAATAACTTTCATACAGTATGCTACTTGACCCCAGGTTTCATTTGCAAATTTTGAGTTGGGCCCCGCTTTATTGCTTTATTTCATATCACCAGCAGTAATACCGAAGGCGTTATTTTTCATTATTTGTTTCACTCTTGTCTTTGCTTTCAAATATTTTGCATAAGCGTTATTATACCCGTGCGAAGAACGGAGACTTCAGCTAGTTAATAGTATACAAAACTACATTAATATAAAGTTGATTAAAAAAAGAACACAACAAATATTTTATTCTTCCGTAATAGGTATCATGTTCAGGTAAATTGACTGTTTATGTTAACAAGGAAAAATATTAAAGAGTGAAAAGTGCAGTATATTTGTGCATTTTTGTTTAAAACACAACTTCATTGGTGAGATTATATCCTGGGAGTAGAGGCTGGTAAATGTATTTACTATTTGTGCATAAGGATAAAAAAGTGAGTTCTCATTTACTGTTCAGAACATTGTAATAATCATAAAAATGGTAGTTATAACTATATTCTCTAATAACTTACGGTGTTAGTAGTAAGCTGAGCTTTTGTTAGAGCTTATTTTATAAGGAATAGTATACCTTGCATAGGAGTTACAAAATAATTATGTCGTTTTGTGGAAAGAGCCCGGAGGGTATCGGTATTGTAGCATCTAGCATCTCTTTGTCTTACCACAGTTTTAGACGATTAAGTGAATTTAAAATAGATCCTTTTGCTTTTGTACGTTAGCTGGCTATTCACAATGAGAAGCAATTGAAATAAAATGGTAATAATCGTACGACATCTCTAGTTTTTGTCCCTCGATTTGCATACGTATATTATATCCTTAAAATTGCACAAATACTCGTACTGTTTTTTTTTCATTTTATTATTATTTCTGTGAGTATTAGTGCGTTCAAGATAAATCGGTTGTTTTCCTTCTAAACATTTGTTTATTCTACCTTCAACCGATAATAGAAATGAGTGAAGATCTGTATATATTTAACAAATCAAATTTGAGATTTCTACAGATTTATACTTTCACGACCCATAAGCCCATCCCCCCAAATGTGAAAGTTTATATTTGTCTGTTCGTTCAGCCGTTTGACCGTTGGTATGAAGACTGTTATCATACTGTAAAACGTATTGACACCTCGTTCTAAATCTAATGTTTTTATGTGATTGTCTAACGTTCTTTGAATGTATATTTATTTTTTTTTACAACTATCTATTAACATAAGAGCGGTTTTCTGAAAACAGGAAACGAAAACTGCGATTTTCTTGAGCAACGTTGTGAATGTTGTCACACGTCGTATTTAAGATTTATTTTTCATTCTTCAAACTCCATAAATCAATATTATATAAACAACTCCACGGTATGTATATATAGGGTGGACAATTTATCTTGATCATCCCCTACAAAGGAGAAACCAAAAGAGAAGGAGAAGCGAAACTTTAAATGAAACAACTATAAGAAGGGGAATACCCCTTTCCGGTACCTGGCTTTTTGGGCTATTTTTTTAGACTATTAGTCAAGCAGCTACTGCATCGTCACTATTTATCCTAGGGTCACGGTTTATACCTCATTCTCTTCAAAATCGAGCTGTCTTTCAAATGGTACTACTTGGATGCTCATACCATATACCAGGAGCGGGAAAAATGATGTCAAAGGAAAATGTCGGAGGAGATTTTTTTTCTCGCACTTTGGGCCATTCTGGAGCGGCCCTGTGTAAACGTAGCCATCTAAAAAAATCTGTAAATAGTACTTGGTATACTGAATGAGTGTGCCAAATTTCAAGTTTCCATCTTGAATATTAAGGGCGGGAGAAATTTTATCAGGAATTCCCACCATGCCCCAAATTACTGTAAAACACCATGATCTCAGGTAAAAAATTTCCTGAGACATCCCTAATTACCCTAGGGTCATGCTTCGTCCATCATTCTCTTCAGCTTAGAACTGCCTTTCAGGCGGTATGACTCACGTATCTCCATCATGTATCTAAGGCGGGAAAATCCCGAAAAAAGAGATTTTTGGGTCTAAATACCCTTTTTTCAACTTTTAGCCCCTCTGGACCCCCCTGTTTTAACGCAGAAATATGAAAAAAATCTGATAAATACTACTAGGTAGGCTGAATGTTTATGCACAATTCCAATTTTCCAGGTACAAAAGTAAGGCCGCCAAAAAAAATATATACCGACAATGTCCCATATTTCCGTATACAGAGGGAAATTTTTAAACTTTCCCTGAGACATCCCTAATTACCCTAGGATCATGGTTTGCGCATCAAATCAGCATGTCAAACGAAAACTTAAAATACCATTTTTAACATTCAGTGTTATAAACTAAGGATGTTATAGTATCACAAATATCGAAAGTTTGGAAACCTCTATCTCACGTGGAGCACAACGGAGATGGAGAGGATAATTCATATCGACAGTTCTTTAGCGTTGTATACCATGTTCATGGTATGATTTGTTTTTTTCGAATGAACACGAACGAAGTTACCAGGGTTTGAAAATTCGAATTTTTTGAAGGGCTTTATTTAAAAAAAATCTTAGATAAGTGTCATATCTAGTTGCATGTATGGTTTGCAATCAGTGTACAAATTATTTTGCCGTTTACAACACTTCGATACATCAAACCGTTCCGAAGATGTGATAAACATGGCTGAAGTTTGCAACACTGCTTAAATTTTGCAATTGAAAGAATTTATTGCAATTACAACTACTGAAATCTATTGCTCTGATGCTATAGAAGAAGAAAAACAACAATAATTTTAATATATATTTTTTTCATAAATACGCCATATTCAACAGTGCTGAGAACTTCATTAATGTTTATCATGTTTCCCTAACGGTTTGAGGTATCGAAGCGTTGTAAACGGGTAACTAATTTACACGTTAAATTTAAAACATACATGTGACTAGATATTATATTTATCTAAGCATTTCTTTTCGAAATATAGACCTTCAAAAAATCAAATTTTCAAACCCTGGTAACTTCGTTCCTACTCATTCAAAAAATGTTATACCATGAACATGGTATTTAACGTTAAGGTACTATAGATGTGCATTATCCTGTCCATCCCCATTATGTTGTACGTGTGATGGAGGCTTCCAAATTTGGATGTTTGTGATACTATAACATCCTTAGTTTGCAACACTGAATGATAAAAGGGGTGTTGTAAGTTTTTGATTGACACGCTGATTTGAAATACGTAATAATCTGGAGTAGTGTCATTAGAAAAAAACTTTATATTGGGTTGGCAACACTGTTCTTTCGGTGTTTCTGTTTAATACTTGTAAATATGTCACCCTCCTTATAGTTGCTTCATGTAAAGTTTCGCTTTCCTCTCTCGCTTGATTTCATTTTTTTTTTTTTATTTCTACACTATTTTCTCAAATCAAATGCTCTGATGATTTTCCTTCAAGATTACTTCTCCAACTCTAAAACAAACATAAGACCGTTCCCTTAAATGAGGCTAGAGGGGGTAGCTTTTTTTCTCGTAAAGGAAATTTTAGGATTATTTTCCCAAAAGTTAGTAATTTTGTTTTCATAAAAAAAAAAAAAAACAATACAATTTACCATTCTAAATACAATTCTAAAATAAGAATAGATAACTAGTTAGCGTATAAAGCATTTACATTTTCGAGATTGCGCACTATGTCATTAATAAAAACTGTAAACAACAACGCTGCTAAGCTGAACCTTCAGGAATACCCTTTAAAACATTTCCTTCTTCTGATAAAGCATTAGTTTTTACCCTAAAGTTTCTACTGCTAAAAAAGCTTTCAAACCAAGAAACAAATAATTGTAATAAACCAAAAGAGCTAACTTTTGTACTGACAAAGAATGCTGTGCTACATCAAATGCTTTTGACAGATTAAAGACATAATACCAACATTATTTTTTTTTATATTGTTTCGATTATATAGCATGTGAGTTGTACTAAGTTTTTTGTTATCGGCTTGTTTTCGACAAATCCAAGTTGGTTTCCAATTATAAATGATTTTAGCTGAAACGACAAATATTCATAAATTAACGTTTCGAATATCTTTCTAAAGCTATTTGAAACATTAACTGGCCTGTAATTACTTTGTTCTACAGGGTTTGTGTATTGGTACTCCTGTATAAAATATTTTTCCACCATTCTGCAAAGGGTTTTGTTCAGAAAGAAATACTGCATTTGTCTGTACGGGCTGGTGCAATATTGTTGGCACATGCTTTGATTACATAATTTTGAATGCGACTGGTCAATTTATGTGCAAAGTTTCAGCTAATAAATTACTTTAAGAACGTCAGTTGCAGGTATGACGAAAATGCCAATAATGCAACTGTGAATATTTTATTCGGTGGTTTCTCATTGGCAATAACGTAAAAGTGCATTGCTCCATCATATCAATAACTGGTACTGTAATAATCCTTCTCTACTTGATTGTTGTTTTAAACATTTGTTGCTTTGTGAACAAGTTTGTTTCTAATTGTAAAAAGGAAATTATACTTTTGTTGTTTATAAGATTTCTTTACCGTTCCATCTACAATTTGAAACTTTTACTTACCATTTTACAACTGTCATTCATCTCTACATTCTACGGTACCTTCATTTTCTGTTTCTTAAATTATGTAACTCTGTTTACCCACGGACATTGTGATGAAGCGTTATTTCTTTTCTTTTTTTTGGACTGCTCTTTTCAAAACTAGAGTTAATTTTTGTGAATGCTTGGCTAACTAAACTATTAACATAACTATGATAATAATAATAATAATAATAATAATAATAATAATAATAATAATAATAATACCAAATAAAACAAATAATTCGTGGCTATATGGTTAGCGTAAGCGTCTTCGGCGTCGGGTACTCTGGTTGGGTTCCTAGTAGGAGCTCATGTGGCTCGAAGTCCACGTTATGCTATAATTACAAGTCTCTTGTAGCCTTGCAGCTGAAAAGGACGCCAAAATCTAATGCAATAAAATAACCGATAAACAAGTATTAAAAAAGCTCATATACTTCATCAAGTCCCTAATACGTATTTCTAAGTTTTATATTTAAATAGAAATAAATAAATAAATAACTTTGTAGCTGTATTAACAATTCAACAGCATATTATGAACCCTTTCTCTTCCGAAAATATAGGAAGTGTAGTTTACTGGTGAATTAATCTTTTTTTCCTCAATTTTCTCAAGAACCAGCTCTGACAGTTTCCCTCGAATTCCCTAAATTACTATTTGACTAACAAGCATGCAATATGGCTGCTGAAAAGAAGACGGTAGTTGTTTAGGTAAGAGCTTTGATGCACTCCATAAAGAAAATGCAAGTAAGAGAAGTCTGTGTCAAGAACGATACAAATAATAAACAAAATATGTATTGATTTGAATTGCTATCCAGTTGCAATGATTCTAACAAACTTTTCGAACGATTTATTAAACTTATTTTTATTTAATTTTAACGTTGTTGTTCCATAAAGAATTTGTAAAGTTTACATGAATCTATTTAAAACAAATTATTGGCAATAAATCCAGCTGATATACACCTCAACTTTATTAAATGAATTGTGATATCATGTTTTTCTTTTTTTCAACTTATACAGAGGAGAAAATAGTGAAGCGACTAAATTAGTCTACCTGAAAGCTAAACAGCACATATATTCAGCGTGCTGTTAATGAAACTGTGCAATTCTACAAAAATGGGTTCATCTGTTAATAAATGTAAAAAAAAAAAAAATCATTGATTGCAATTAATTCGGTAAAGAGAAGTCTAGATTGTGTGTATTTCGTTCCAGAAGATTTTGATCAGTACATTAGGAACTCTATATAGGAAGCGGGTAGCTATATTGATAAATCTGATGAAACGGCTACCAGTGTAATAAATTTAAGTATAAATCCTGTGGAGGATAATTTTATATTTACAAGTGTATCTCCCATAGTAGTCTTGAACGTCGTAAATAACTTAAATCTTTAAATAGTAATGATACCCTTAAATTATCAAATAATGTAATCAAAATGTTATTGATAGAATTAATTATTTTTATACTTACATATCGTATTAACTTATGCATATTACAATGAATTTCCCCCAAGTTTTAGAAGTATAACATGTTGTACCTTAAAGGTACAAGTTGTAAAAATGGTCTCGAAAATTTGCCATCTGGGTTTCAACCCAATTTCCTGGTATAAATATTTTCAAGAACTATTGAAACTATGATGCACATGTAGATTTATGATTATATTGTTGAAGATAATGTAATCAGAGGTTCACAGTTTGGTTTGTGAAAGAATAGATTATTTGTTGGTGCAATTCATTCAATAATAGCGAAGGTTATTAAAGCTTTGAAAATAAGGATACAGTTTGTAACTGAAGTATTTGATTGTATTGAACATACACTTTTTAATTGCGTTCTACGGTATACGTGTTATAAGCTTTAGGTTACTCAAGTCTTACTTAGAAGACCTTAAGCAAATTGTTTTCGTAAATAATGATAAATATGGTTTGCAACAGTTAAATCCGGAGTTCAGCATGTTTATGTACTTGGACTACTTTTATTTTTTTCCAGTAGCATGTAAGGTTCTCACTTGCGGCAAATGACCTGCCAATAATGGCAGAAAAAATATAATTATGATAATGCATCTTCAGCTCCCCAATGTAGCACGAGACTGTTATTCCATGCGGTACGTGTTACTTAAATATTTAAAATGTTAATGAACTAGTCCATTAAATCAATAATACCGGTTATGTCCAGTCAAAATAAATTGCGCGTTAATTTCTCTAATTTCATAACTATATTATACCAAGAAAGGAAACTGGACGTGACACCTAAAAGCAAAATTGAGATATAAACTGCTGCATGTCAAATTAATCACAAATGCCATTGTTTAACGTGCCATTATAAACCCGTTTTGAAGAAGCTTTGCTGAAATATTGAGCACACATGTCTCTTAAGGTGCGTAGAGATCCATGCTCTCAATTTCGTTCCTCAGGGGAATCATAAACCACGATAATATTCACAAGAAACCTTGGCAGAACGCATTTTAATATTTTCTTTATATGAAAGTTTACATGAGACATGGCCGTTCTAGTATCGTTACATTCGGCAGAGCGCTTGAGGATATGAGCTAAATTAAATTTCAAAGCATGCCAACTTTTTTCTCCTTTTCTTGCTGACTCGTGAAAGTCAAATTTCAAAACTTCCTCGTCTACAGCCGCAGTTGGGATGAAAAGAAAAAAAAAACTGCTAAAACGAGATGCAGTTACAAGGCGAGAAAAAACGACGCTCGGAACAGCTTAAAAATAAAGAATTTGAAGCTTAATTTGCCATTGAACACAAAGCGCACAAAGGAATAATTATTTTCCTTCGCGTTGACTTCATACAGAAGATTGTCTGTAGTTTTCTGAACTCACACACTGAACACAAAAGCTTTAGCTGAACTGTTAAGATATACTTAAGAAATATATTTGTCATAATTTCACCATAACTACTTGCTTTCAAGATTATGCATTAAAACAGACTCAAACTAAACAACGGAATTTTGTTTCATGAAGTAGTATGTATGGGCCTGTTTGTTACTTATTATATATATATATATATATATATATATATATATATATATATATATATATATATATATATATATATATATATATTGACGTGTGTTTCCATTTTTCAATGAAGAAAACTTTTTTTTTATCATTTATTCAATTGTTTTGTTTAACAACTACGAAGAAAAAAACACTTAAAATAAAAAATATATAATTGAGATAGACTTGAATTGTTTTTACAATGCAACTACAAAAATTAAATCGTCCTTGATGCTTCGTTTTGTTCGTTTTAATTTTCTAGAAATGCTTCAGTGAATTAACATAATTAGGAAAGTTTAAGAGACAAAGCTTGCAGGAAACAAAATCAAATCAAGTGAATTTTAGCTTTTTTAATTAGTGCAAAATGATTCTCTATGCTAATGTACTTACCTTTAATTAGTTGATCTCTTGGTATACTCTTGAAAAGTTAAGTCGAATAATGATACACACATTTACATACATTTTTCAATAGAATTATGTTAATATAATCACAATACAATTTGTAATATGGTGGTCAATGAATTTGTTTTTACGAAATTAATCATGCTTATGTGTCAAACAAGTTTTCTTCTTTTTACATTGTAAATTTACAGTAGAGATTCAGTAGGGTTAGACCTATGCATGCGGTACAGTCGTGGTCCTGCTCTTTTTATTGATTGATTGGCGTTTAAATCCCCCTTTCAGTACCAAGGCTAAACGAGAATTAAAAGTTTATAAGTAAAATTCAAACCATTACTCGGGTTTGTATTCGGGGCAAGCACTCCTACCGGCAACCAAACCTGAAACAATTTGTGCACTGTCAGCTAGGAAACAAAGAAGCACACCTTACTTCTGTGTAGAACAATTTGTAGCTGAAATATAATCGCCAGTACCAGCATGTGACAAAAATGAGTAATCATGAATAGCAATAAAATTTAGGATCAGTGTACGGAAAGCGCTCGGTAATGTTCTGCAGTTGTCTATATGTGAAACAAATGTATTCTTATGGATACTTATGATAATGGTATTTCACTTTTTCAATATGGCGAGCTCCTCGGAACTATAAGGGATCTTGCATCGCTTGACCTAATCTTCGTTTCGCGTAACCAAGTATATAACACTTTTATGGCATAAATGATAAAATTTGTTTTGGCCATTTTAGGCAAAATAATAATCCTAGTTTGGCCTAATCGGACTATAAAAAAATCGTGGAAATAAACTGGACTGAACTGTTTGTCCAGTTTCCACATATATAATATTGCAAAATGGTATTGCTAATCGGTATATTAAAGGAAGTATAGTTTGTGTGAGTATAAACGGAAATATCATTTTGATTTTACATTTCTGTTTGTTTGCTTTTTACGTGGATGCATAACTTATTTTATCGTAGGTACGATCTTTCAGAGGATTTGTTTCCACATATATAATATTGTAAAATGGTATTGCTAATCGGTATATTAAAGGAAGTATAGTTTGTGTGAGTATAAACGGAAATATCATTTTGATTTTACATTTCTGTTTGTTTGCTTTTTACGTGGATGCATAACTTATTTTATCGTAGGTACGATCGTTCAGAGGATTTCGTTCCAGTTTCAATGCTTCTTTAATTGTTAATGCATTGCACGGATCCTATTGCAATTCTATATAATTTTAATTCATGTGAAAGTAGAAAACATTTTGAGTTTGACGTGACAAAATGTTCCTAAATTTGCTCATAGCAATAGGCAACTGCGATTGAAATGAAGGATCTGTAACAAATGATTCTACTAGCAAGCTGCTCTTTGGATAATTCCCCAATCCACATATCTCAATGTGTTGCTAACGGAGAAGGAAGAAGAAGGAAGAAAAATGCATTTTAAATCTGAGTAACCATTAGCAAATATTTATTGGAAAACTGCATAAAAGAAAGCAATCCATATATCATGGACAGGCATTCGATCAACCACAGATAGGGAAAGGGATGAGGCCCAAGATAACCTACAGACATGATGTTTGTGAGGGTTCACTTAAACACAGTATATTTCATTCGATACAAACGTACCTCTTATTTGTCTATTTAGTTACACTATTTCTTGGTATCATATTCCATTATAGACTTACTGTATTTTTTGTAGCAAGTAAATTTCACATGATATTGGACTGATTCTCAGTATTCGTTTGAATCTCAGAAATTCGGATGAAGCCAGTTACTCCAAAGCTCTTTCACTATTTTCAGCATTTATATTTTTTATTGCAATACAGTCAGATGTGCAAGAACACATTTGAAGGCAGCTCAAGATTAACAAGTGTTCTTCATACTATAGCAATTTTTATACGTCTTTGTTTCACTTCCGGTTTTGTCGTTCCAATGTATTACATTTTGAATTTTGTCGTAGCACTTAATCAACTAGTTTTTATTTTCATTGGTGAAATTACAACTTTTGAGTTGAAATTTCACTCTTTTCACATACTACCGGGAACGTCCATAGCAAAAGTCTCTGATTAAAGTTGCTGCTTCTCGGAGATGATGTAAAAATTGAACAAATACTAATGATAGTAGTGAAGGATAATCGTATGTTCTAATTGTTAAATGCTCCCTCAGGTACATGGGAATGTGTCCAGTATGTGCCTTATGCACCTCTGAGAGAGAAATCACATGGATGGCAAGTGATAGTCACTGTCTATGTCCGCCCCTAGGCGTATGTCTGACATGTACCTGGGTAAATTGCCTAGTATGTTTTAGGTATGTTCCCGATGCCGTAAGCGTCAATGAACGACAAAATTAATTCCCCAATATATGTTAAATCTTCTATATGCGTGTGTTTACATTAAGGTGAGTCTAAAAGAAACACTTTAAACAAGTAAATAAAAATTACCACAGAGTGGGCGCCAACCAATAACCTTTGAATTACTAGACGCGTGCTCTTCCGACTTGGCCACGGAGACGATGAAGAGAACGTCGCTTGTAGAGGGATAAATTGTTGAAGTCTTTTGAATTTGACTAATCAGATTGCACCTTTAACTGCGTATATTCTACAATAACCGTTTGGGATCAGATAAAATCTGCTCATCATTTAATTTTATAGTAAAATGACGAGTGTCTATTTACTTTATTTCATGGTTCTTCCATATTCACTTTCAAATGATCAGTGACAGTTGCCATCTAATAAAGTTGATGCGGTTGTTGCTTCTAGTACACAATCACGTAGAAAAAGAAGCAACAATTGTATTAAATGTGGGAGATGAATTTAGAACACCGAAATGGGCCATGCCTAGCACATCTTTTGCTGTTAGGGTATCTGAAACAGTATGTACCTATGTACCTAAAGGGCGTACCTGAAACATGACATATATACGTTCCAAGTAACGACATAAAAACAAATGACTGTTAGAGTGCGAAACTGAGCCAGGTATATAAGTGCTATATTTATGATACTTATAGCAAATATCAATTAGGTGTAAGAACAAGTACCTAAAACTGTATGTAGCTGAAGTACATACTTAGCACATGAATATTATATATGCCAAGTATCGGAAACCTAAAAAGTAGCTGAAACACCTAAATGGCACATGCCTAACACATCTTGTGCTATTAGGGTTAATACAATATCGATATTAGTAATATATATTTTGCGTTTCTTAATTCTTTAGATACTAGAGAATTTTATCTTGCAGTGTCCCTCTAGATGAATTTCCATGAGTTTATTATTATTATTATTATTATTATTATTATTATTATTATTAATAATAATAATAATAATATTAATAATAATAATAATAATAATAATAATAATAATAATAATAATAATAATAATAATAATAATGTCTGTTATTATAGACATAACGAGGATTAGACCAGAGGATCCTTCTCCCGCCTAAAACGGTAGACATAAATCTTATCATTTATGTGCTATAAAAGTGTCAAATAATTGGTTAGGTGAAAAGACGATTAAGCAAAACTAGACGACATAACTATAAGGTTAGCGTACACACCTCTGGTGCAAGAGAGCAGGTTAGATTCCCAGTGTGTTGTTTTGTGGTTCTAATCGCACCCTAGGCTTTAGCTCCACGTCTTATATCACCTGACTGCTGAAAGAGACGTTAAGCTCGGATCCAACCGACATAAATCTACCAATATGTTTTTTTTTCTATTTCTATCAATCTATCAATTTCCTTCCAACGCCAAAGTAGCATTACACTCCCGTTCTCGGGTTACCTTCTCTGCGCAGTGCTATCAAATGACAATGTTACACATTATTTCCACACATAATGCAATAAATAAAAAAAAAATCAAACAATGTATTGATATCATTCCATTTCCCTTGTATCAAACTGCTTTTGAAGTATTTCAAAGTTTTGTTCTACATTGCTGCCCCTTTGTACTTTCTCTTCAACCACGCTGCTGCGCGGTTTCCCAGCATAATTCTCTTGAAGTAAGAGAACTGTCTAAGCTAATGTTAAGAGCTCAGGGATCGTACTATAATTACTGGCTTGTTGGTATTAACTCTTTGATGGGAAGTATGTACACTCCAACTGAAACCAAATACAAGAACCCTGGAGCTTCCTGAGATTCATCTCTCTATATGAGTGCTCATCTATTTACATTCTACATGACGCACACAAGTGCTTCTCTGTACATATTTATTTGTAACACACTTCAAACGAAGTAGCTTAAGCATAATTGAAGCTTTATTGTTTGTTCTGTAATGCATGCCTTGCATTTTCCTTATTTTGCCCATTTGTTGCTAATCTCTGGAGCTTTGAAGTGGCTTTTGAGACGTAACAATATTAATATTTGAAGCAGAATGATACAATAATATGAACATAAAACTTCAAATAGCATTATCATTCCCTTGATTACTATATTAGATTACGTACCCTTAATCCGGAGCGTAGACTAAAACTTATCACTCATATTTCTAGTAGTTAACTAGCAGTGATGTTAAACAATGCAAACTTTGTTAATCAATCCACAATTAATTAATTACAAACAATCGCTACTACCAAGCAATGTACAACTGTGTGCAAAAAATGGATGTTCATCTCTCTAAAAAAAAAAAAGATTCTGAATTCGTGACGTGGATTAAGTACATGTAAACCTTAGTTGGGAAATATTTATTTTAAGTTCAGATACTAAATTCAATTGGCTATTGTCAAAAGGGATATGTGTCATTTACATATTATGTAAAAGATGTAGTGGCTGTACAAATAATAACCTTAAGCTTAATAAAACTTTGAAATAAAAAATCATATCTATGAAAACACTGGGTGTTGATTTTGTCAACGATAGTTAAAATTAATAAGCTTTAATAATATTAACGTGAAGCTAATTTACAGTTTCAACAACCTTTGTAATGACTGGTCATGAGATAACCGTTTACTTTTCCATATTATTTGCATTGTATTACATATATTTACATGCTTGTGGAATTGCCAATTCGCCTAATTCTCATTTTGCTAAAAAAAATAGCATGTATCATTCTTATGCATAAATCACACTTGTCCCTTTGCAGCGAAATGCAAATTCGCATTTTGTATAAATCTCATTTAAGAGGAACATATATAATATATGTGATTATTTGTATATTTATCATTATAACTAGTACGTTAAAAATGGCACACATTACAAAGTGAATGATACTTGTTAACAAGAACAGGCTAACTATTTTGAACAACTGCAATATAAAATATTTTAGATACGCAGTAAATCGCATACATGCATTCGGACTAGTTTTTAGAGTTGCTAATAAAAGACAACAGGGAATATCTGTGAGTCAAAATGAACTACATTCGAAACGAGCAATGTCATAAAGGTAACAAGCAAAGAGAAGAAAAATCACTCAAAAAAGTTCCTCTCAGCATCTACGATTCCATCAAGGTGGCTACAAAATCTAGCCTCAAACGCCGCTCGAATTCTGTTGATCAGCTATCTTTGTGTTGCAGACAGTGCTGTTGGTTATCTGTTCAACTATGCCTCACACATGATAATCCATAGAATTGAAATCAAATGAGTTCGGCTGTTACACGTTGGAACCACTGAAGTTGCAAAGAAAAAGGGAGAGAGAACCACGTCTGAGTGGTTCCAGTGATATGTCATGGAGCTAAATCTTGCTGCAAGAGGTCTTCCAGTGGTTACGCTCTTTACACAAAGCTTGACTTCGGTGTTCATTAGCTCTCAAGTGTCATTCGAATTGAGCCCATGTCACTGTATCACGTGTTGTAGCGTCATATCACACCATCCTCACTAGAGATGCACTCAAATACCATTACGTTTTGGAGAAAGTAACTACATGACAAAGAGAACGTTCGATGGAATGTAGTCGACATTTCTTCTAATCAGGATTATCTGCCTGGTCGTGACAAATGTTTTTCTTTTTTTTTCAGAGACCGCAATATTCCTGGTTCTACGGGATGTTTCCCTTTATTAAGGAGAGTCCTTTCTGACAGGATTTGGTCTTAATGCCTCACAAAAATGGCAACAGAGGCCCTAATTCACAGCCTGCTTCATGATGTCTGCTGCAACACTCATTTCCCACGCTAGAGCTTGCATTCCTATGCCTGGGGTTTCCGTCACTTTCTCCAGCAATTGTTGGATGTATTATGGCGTTCTTCGGCAATCGGATCATCATCTGTGTGTTTTTTCTACTGTCCATTACTATATACTTTCCGTATCGTCTCTGCATTTTCCGTTTAATACTTTTTACGGTTCTCACTCAGCATTAAACACATGTCTTGATTACGGAATTCCGATACCTCATGTTTATGTATAGCACACTGTGACACATTTAGAAGGTCACCCTTTATAATAAGGATACCATTTTAACCATACTAATTATTTGCTAGGATGAACAACTAAATTGCACCTCAAAGTGAGTATGTGAATATTAACAGTGTGAAAACATTAACAGTAATAAATACACAGCCCTTTAGCAACAGACAGCCGTATAAGAGAAGATAGAGTTGCGGCTTCAAATTTTGGTGCTTGTTCGAGTCAGTATCAGGTCTTTTATAGAGTGTGTATTTCATCCTTGATAAGAATGTTAGGCGAAATAAGAATTAGGCTGAATAAGAATTTGCACTTCCCCTAAAACTTTTATTTCTGAGCGACAGCTGATAAAGTGTTGGGCGAAACGAGAACTAAGACCCCTCAAAATAGATAGTGGTAAAATAGATAGTAGCAAAACAGATAGTTGTTAGTTTGGTGTTATTAGTTGGAACAAAATGAATTGCCAGAATAATTTAGACAATAAGCCTGATCCAATATGAAAGAGCCTAAAAGTTAATAATATATTCCATGTATGTCTTAAAAATCTGATAATATATCAGGTGATCCAATCCACTTGAAGAAAAGGCTAATTTTAATGGAGGAGAGCCCTCAAGAAAGATGTATCTACCAACCTATATATATATATATATATATATATATATATATATATATATATATATATATATATGTATATGTATAATATTATCTCGGTGTCAGATAATGAATTGAGAGCGGCGATCAGCTGTTGTTGAATAGAAATGCAGATGGATGAACACACAGCGATCTAACGAGCAAACTTCATCGCGTAACGAGACATCTGCTGTGCTATTGGAAAGGGAAGATGAAATACATTTTCATCAGTTGTGCAAACTGAATTATAGAGTAGATGAGAAACTCTCGGGAATAGATGAGACGAAGATATTCGATTCGTTATGTTTTCAGCTCGTTGTTTTCTATCTTTTTCCTATAAGGTGAAAATTTAACGTTTTCCTAGATTCAGTTTGTATTCGCTATTTACCTCAGGATATATAGATGTTGCAGGTATAGGCGGGTGTCGTCATTTTCAACTTAACTTTGTCTCCTCGTGGTGTTTTGTTTTTTTTATTATTATTATTTTTGGATTTTTGCTCTGTGTATATTGGAGATCTGTGACAGCGGATGGAAATAAATACAAACAGTGAATGAATCCCACGATTGGTTATAATGATTTGTGAAATGTTGAAAAAGAGAAATAAATAAAATAAATGCAAGTGGTAAATATAATATCACTACTTACTTATAATTTTAATTATTTAAGATTAGGATCTTGAAATAATTCTAGTATAAATATATAGTCCAAACAAACTTCCAGTCGTTCAAATGGAACCTAGAATATAACTCAGGGGTACGAAAACCAAAACTGTTAAATCAATGTTTCAATTTTGTCAGGAGACGAAAAGAAAGTGACGCCTTTATCTTTCAGAATTATTGAATAATATGTTCGGTCACTACTTAATGCAGATGAGTGAAGTACACCACTAACCAAACGAAAAACAATGTTAAAAAATGATGAAACATAAGGGCATCACTTTCTTTTCGTTTCCTGACAAAACTGAAAAATTCATTGATTCTTTTGTGCGTATATACCCCGGATTGTGAAGTGCCATAACCAAGTTTAACATTTCTGTGCGTATGCAGGATGTTATCAAATTGCCACAATATATCGGGAACAAATTCCTTACATCAAATTAAGAAAAACAAGTTCATATGGACGTGTACACAAAAGTGGATAGTTTTGGGAGTTATAGGGTGACGAAAACGTGAAATAAGTGAACTTCAAAAGTTCATTGCTCCACTACTATGGGACCTATAATAGTCGGGTCAATATATCACTGAGGAACTGGCATGTGAAATATTCAAATACGTATTCATCCTTCTAGACTTCCGGCACTTGCACAATCATTTCAGAGAGGGTCTTTCAGAGTACTTGATCGCTCTCCACCTACATTTCTCTAAAAGAGCATTCTTAAACATGGATATTTGGATATTTCATATACTAATTCCTTAGTGATATCTTGACCTGACTACGATATGTCCTACAGTAGTGGAACAATGCACTTTTAAAGTTCACTTATTTCACGTTTTCGGCACCTCATAACTAAGAAACTATCCACCTTTGAGCACATGCCCATATGAACTTTGTTTCTTATTTTGATGTGAGGAATCTCTTTCCAAAATATTGTGATACATTTCTGTAAAAAAAAAAAAAAAAAAAAAAAAAAAAAAAAAAAAAAAAAAAACGTGTATATCTAAATAGAGTATAAAGGAATGAATCCACTGACTCACTTACCGATTCACTGATCACTGCGTTTCCAAAATCTTTGGTAGTAGTCATTTGGAACATTACACGAACGTTCTTCTTTAACCGAAGACTATAGATAAAACGAAGTTTTGCAAAATTCAATCCCTGACGAGTGAGAGACATTTTTTTTTTGCGTTCACCAGACCTCTGAACTTATTTGGCGTAAGAATTTGAAATTTTGTATAAAGTTTATTTTCGAATCCTTGGTTGTGAAAAAGTATATACAAACTCTAAGGAAGATAAGACATTACAGATTTTGTTGTAAATCTAATATCGTGTAAAAAATTTCGCCAACTAAATACTTTGACTTTATCAGGCACTATGATCTACATGAAAATTAACAGCAGATTGAATACTACGGGGCAGTAAATGCCTTTATTTAACCTTCAGGAGTCACTGTTTTCAATCCATTGTTTCCACCTACCTATATTGGAAATTAATTATGACTACTGTACTATATATGAAGTATATTTGAGAATTCATCAGCCATGATTAACTATTAACGATGTCAAGTTTTGTTGAAAAACAATGCAACATAGGAACATAATAAATACATTTTTGTATAGCAATTACTGACTAATTTTATCATGTTATAAAACGTTAATGAATTTGTGGTTACTGAAATTATATTATTAGATATGAATTCATTCGCAAAGCATTGCAATTTTAAAAATGTTAGTGTAATGTCTAAAATCTCATATTTACGAATTTTACAATCGCTTCGTGATGATTATGACTATGACTTGCTTGTCTTATGAATTTAACTATCGTAAGTTAAGTTTATTTGAATCACAAATTCATAATCAAAACGAATTGGCAATGCCCAAAGAGTATTACCAAAACGAACTAGAAAAGCTATTTTTCTTATTAACTTCTATAGGCTTTATACTAGTTGTTCTATGTACTTTATTATTGTACTCATTAAACAATCCTTGTAATACATCTATCAATTTATTATTTCCTTGAATACTCATTTTTTCCCACATTTTTAAAGGTATTGTCAAAACGTTCTACCATATGTTGTTTTATAAACACAGGCTCAAAATGAAGGGCTCAAAATTGAAAACTTCACAAAATATTATCTATCTATGACGCATGGTTCCTGATACATGACTCCTTAAATTTCCCGAAATTCGAACATTTTAGTCAATGTCTGGAGAACGGTGGTCAGTTGACCAGTGTCCACCAGTTACTATTTGATACAAAAATGTTCATCTTCCTCTTAGGTATTGACCAACACCAATATTCTATCTGTAAAGTATGGTTCTTGAGATATGGCTCCTTCAGTTTTCCGAAATCGGAACTTTTTTCGTCAGTATCTTGAGAACGGTAAGAGTGACGCAAGAAAAATGCCATCATCTTCTTGGATAGTTTTGATACTCTATTGAATGGAGGGCACAAAAGTTTGCAAATAATAGACAAACAGGATACATACACACAGAAACACACACATGCACATGCAGAGAGAAAGAGAGACAGACTTCAGTAACGAGATTTCAAGTTCGTTAACAATTTAGATATTGTGCTAAGTAAACATTAACATAATTTATTGTACCGGAATGCATTACTTTGCTTATATTGAAAACAAAATGATGCAATTGTTTTCAGTTTGTTTGGTCGTAAAGCTAAGTAAAACCGGCAGTAGGAAATACGATAGTTTTATAATACAAACATTTATGTGAGCAAGATGAGCTTGTTTTTTGGTACACATACAAATATAAGCATTTATAATCCCATTTTACTAATTGCAGTGCTCTTTATTGGCCATTTGTAGCAAATATTTGTTTGGAAATTTCCTGTTCTAATAAGTGATGTTTGTAATTTGCAAACATTTGATTTCGCTAGCATCATGGTGTTGGATTTCTTGATACTTGAGAGCTTCGAGCTATTGACAACTCTGCTTGAACCAGACCGTAATTACATTTGAAAGTTTACATTTTGCTTGCAGAGTTTATTTTATTACTTTTTTTTTCAAATATCGAGCAAACTCCGGAAGTTCCTGTGTATGGTTGCGATTTATATCTCCTATGAAGAGGCTAAGATGAGTTTATATGAAAGCAACCACGAACTTGAGCTTGTTGTTGAGTGCCGCTTTCTGGTAAACAGGATGTGTCTGAAGAAGTAGGTGAATAGTTTTTTTTTTTTTTTGCTTTGTTAAAACGTCATAAAACACTAAACATATATTGAAGGTAACAAATAGCCTTACTAATGACATACATGTTAAGTTTAACGAATCAAATAATCACTAAACAACTCATTGCAGTACTTTGTTAAAAATAAATAAAATTAATAATTGTGGCATAAACTGCAACAAGTGAACATATTTTACTTTGTTGTATTATAGCTTTACTTTCCAGCAGCGTTTCTCTATGAAATGTGGGCCTATAGCTTAAGGTGGAATTAGAAACACCTTGCATTCAATGCTCTCCAACTAACAATCGAATCTGGAACCACATTTACCAAGGGCTCACGCACCGGATACTCTTTATTTTATTTTATTTTATGTTTTTAAATAAAATTGCTCCAATTTGAATGCACCTTTCCCTGGACTTCTAATGAGTCTTACTATAGAGTATAGCAAAATATTTGTTTTGATATATTGGTCAGTTTATTATAATGGAGATCTTTACTAGTAAAGTAGAGAGATTGACAAATTGTCTTGGTTATTGAATAAAATCTCGAAACTTACATTGTCATATTAATGGAAATAGGTGGATACGAAGATTTGAGGCTGACGTTGTCAAGCATCGACAACTAAAATAATTAAAACAACATCACTGGAAACAACAAACCTAATTTGTACGTTGAACGATACCATAATAACATAATAAGTTTATCCCTTTTCTCTTGTCTAGTGGCTAACACGTATATATTCGGTTCATGTGAATACTGGGAGAGTATTGAAATTTCAACACATCGCGGGTGTTCAGAATCCACTTTAATTTTTATGGCCACGCCTCATGCAGACTATTTGCTGAATAGGGATGGTAAATTTCAATGTACAAACAAAAAAGTACAGGCCACTCGACTAAACATTCTCGCTCCAATTCATTAAACTAGGTCATGTTGTGCTTCAGTTATTAATGAAATATTTTCTTGTGAAATACGAAAAACATTCTAAGGCGTTTTCGGAAAATTGGAAAACACATTCAAAAAACTAACTAACCCTTGTAAGTTTTGTCATAAGAAATAACTTGTGCAATATGCTAGACTTATTAACTATATGTTTATTTATAAAATAACAAAATTGCATGTGGGTATTTTACAAAATTTGTCGAAAATGGAAGTGATTCATATAACATTATAAAAATATTAAGGACATATTTATTTATAATATATATATAAAAAATCCGTCGTTTTTGAGAGAGTGATTTGAAAGAAACTCATCTCTAAGGGGAAATTATCTATTTTATTTCTTTTCTTTTCTTTTTTTGTTTTTGGTGAGGAATAATTTACACAATATTATAGAATTAATTGTGAAATATACATTTATGATAAACGAACAGAATGACACAATGAACGAAAACATGCATAGGAGCACCAACAAATTTAAGAAAGGCTATCAACGTCACGCTTATATATTAAAGAAAGTCGACAGAACAATTTTCACTTATACATATACCATATTTAATAGATACACACACACACACTCATATATATATATTGATTTAGTTAACACGCAGCCAGAAACTAATTTTTGTGGATAAAGGAAATTCACAGAGCAGAACCGTATATTCCAGAGCCTAACTTAGCAGAAGCAGAAAGCGCTATAAATAAATTAAAGAAACACAAATATCCGGGTATAGACGAAATTCCGGCTGATTTAATTTTAGCAGAGGCGAAAAATTGTGGGAAAAGCTACACAAACTCAATATCCTTATGTGGAAAAAGGAATAATTGCCATAAGAGTGGAAATAATCAATCATTGTTCCAATTCACAAGAAAGGCGACAAAAGTGATTGTAATGATTATCGAAACATTTCTCTTCAGTCTACATTCTATAAAATCCTCTTAAAAGTTCTATTAACAAGGTTGAAAATAATTGCAGATTAAATTATTGGAAATTATCAGTGCGGATTTATGCGAATTCGATTAGCTATCGATCAGGTATTTACCATTTAATATACACTCGAAAGTAAATGAAAATATAATTCTTCAGTATATCTTTTTTTTTTTTTTTATTAATTACAGAAAGGCCTACGACTCGAAGAGGTGGAAAACAGTGTAGGACATTCATACAGAATTTGAAACACCAAAAAATGATCTAGTTAGATTAAGATGCGTTTAAATGAATCGCGAAATAAAGTGCGAGTAGTAAAATTCTTGCCAACGAACTTTCGCGCCGAGAATGACCTGAAACAAGGAGAAGTCATAAGAAGTCAAAGACAGCAACTAGAACCTAGATCTTCATGGTATTTATCAGGTTAGGGTGTATGCTAATGATGTAAATATAATAGAAGATGATAGGATAAAAGTAGGAGAAAATGCGCATGTTGTATTAACGCTTTCCGGGGCATGATTTTGGATGTAAATGGGGAGAAAAATGCATGCATTTATGTTCCCGGGATCGTAATACTGCAAATTATGGATGCGTTAAAATATTTTAAAAGTTACTTTCTTCGTTAGCTATGGGTCAGGAAGAGTGTAAATCCATTGAAATCTCGAATTTGATTTTCTATTTTTTTTTTTTCATGATCTCAAATTCTCTTCTCTTCTTTTATGGTTCGAAAGTAAAAAAAAAAAAAGTAAACTTGAGATTCAGCAGTATTTCGATGTATGTAGATTCATAAAAAAAAATAAGCATTTCAGGAACACAAAATTACATAGGAGGGTTGATATCCAGGATTAATTTTGTCTTCCTTTCGGGTAGCAAGATTACGGAACCGAGATCAAGGTTCTTTGCACAATGTGGGAGAAGAACATAACTGAAGAGTCCAGCGGAAAACGGAGAATGTCCACTTTAAGGCAAAATTTAGATTGTTATGCCATCTTGCAGAGCACGCTGAGTAGTTTCATTCAATATATTAAAAAGGGGGGGAAATGTTTACGGTTAGCCTGCTGTACCTTTAAAAAAAAAACAAAAAAAAACTTGTAAAATGGAACAAGGGGTATTGTCATTACTTACAATGTAAAAAAGGGGGGATGTCCAGTTTTTGACAAAATTTAGATTTTCATGCCATCTTGTTCTGTCACAGACATGCGAGCAACACAGGTATAGTCAATGTATTTATTATATACTGAGTTAAAAATATAGCACTCGTGCCCCAGAACCTGATTTTTAAAATTCTAATGTTGTCAAACTAGCTTAAGCAACTGCACCTTTCCGTAAGGAATGTCAGATAGTAGTTTATACGGCGTTGAATAACAGGTCATTAAAGTCAATGAACTTTTGTGCCCCACTTGTTATCCTTGCCCCACTCTCCCGTACTTGATACTGATTCGAGGATAAAAGTACATTTCCAAAATTTTCGTTGTACAGTAAAGTGCTAGGTTTAATCGGTTGAGAACAGTTTGAATAGAATGCTATGATCAACACGATAATTAATGGTGTGATTTACAAGATCTTTTTCCTTTATTTTAAAGGGAAGTTACCTATCTCGGAAGAAAAATGGCAAGATCTGCAAACTTTGAAGGTCTTGTGCAGCCCAGATGCTCAAACTTTCTATGTGGAACTCCCAATGAAGTAATTAGCGGAGAATAAAAGCGACAAAGGAACAAAACAACCTATTTTAATAATATTGTTTATATTAAAAAAAAAACAATTGCCTCTTTTTTCCATTTTTTTCCCTGCAATATACCCCTTTTTCAGCAGTACGAACTTACCTCATGCCGCTTTTTTGTATTTTTTTTCCTTACAATTGTATACGTTGAGCATAAGATTTTGCGAACTACTTTACAATATAATAATACACTTGTAAAGTTAATTTGAAGCATTTCCCACGATTCGTTTAGAAAAATAAATTGTTTGAACTTTAAAGCTCGTTTTCTGAAAAAAAAAAAAAAAGTAGTAAAAATGGACATCCCTCCTTTTCCCTCTGAACTCTTCAATTATTAACAGTCAGTGATGTAGTTACATTGAGTGCTCTGTAAGGGGCTCTGATATCTAGAAATGTTAAAATAAGGGATCGACAACACACACTAGAACCGCTATACGGACAAAAACTCACAGCAAAACTTCACAGCCCATAATCCCGCAAGCCAAAATTTATGCCTGTTCCAAAGCCTCGTCATACAAAATTATCGGAGCCAAACCCTCATAACTCTGGCCGAGTAGTCGTAGTGCTGGAAGGAGACTCTAAACCACAGTTAATGGAACACGAGTATTTAAAGGGATCTGGTGTGTGGTGTAATTGAGGAGTTTGATGTAATGAAGGCGTAAGCGGGTAAACGCCATTTTTAGATCAAACGCATTTGTGGCTTTTTCCATACTTGTTTAGCTTCCTGGTAATATTCCAATTCAATATCGGAATAAAATTCTACACATTACATTGTTTTATGTAAGAAAAAAACACTAATTAAATTTTCAATATCGTTTTTCTCCAACTGCATATTTCAGACTTACGCCCTTATTGCATCAAACTCCTTAATTATGTCATTCTGTACACACCCGATTTGATGTGTGATATTTCATAGAACGGTGCAAAATTAAATATTTAACTGTTGCTTAGGTGTCTAATCTGAACAAATATGGCGTTTCAAGTTGTACAACTGACTATTGTGTTCGAAATCAAAAAGTAAAAAAAAAAGTGTTCATTTTTTTGAATAATAAGATAATAAATTAACCTCAATTTACAAATAGAACAGTCCACTGCTATGGACTCATCAGTCACATGTAGGAGCTATAATTACGCGAAACATTTAACTCCGACACAATAACAGGATTAATTGGGACGTCGCTGCAAACCAGCGGTTGGTAAGGCTGATTAAGCTTCAATCTAATTTATTTCTGCTCCACGTCTCTCAATATTCTTGATGTTTTTTTTGTTTCTTCTTCTTTTTTGCATTAACTCAAATTTAGTTGAACTGAATATTAAATTCACAATATATGAAACCTTAATGTAAATCCAATCATGTTGAAAAAGCTGCTCTTTTCTAACAAAATATAAACTGAAAGGAAACTCTCATTCAAACACTATATAGCTAAAATAAAATAAAATAAAGCAACATAAAATAAAACAAAAAACTTCAGAGGTTTAAGAGCGCACAAACAAATTGTTCCCATTCCTATGCCAATCCAGTTCGCGTACGACTATTACTATTCACTTTCAAATATTCTGCTTCACATCTCTCGTCTCTGTCAGCCTTCATCTGAATTATTTTGAAAGGAAATTCTACAACAGTATTAGAATTTTAGGAGGGAAAATGTACAAAAGTGGGGGTATATTCTAATTGATAGATGTTACCCAGCTGAACAAAATGATATAGGTGAGTATAAACGCTAATACGGTTTCTGAGAAAAATTAGAGGAAATAATAATTGTTTGTGAAATTTCACGCTGTGTGTGAACCGTTTTGGATTTCTGAGTTTAACGTCCCGTTCAGCAGCGAGGCTATATGAGACGTGGACCTACTGATTAACGTGGAATCCGAACTACATGAGCTCCCGCCGGGAATTGAACCCGGGTCTCCCACGCCATAGGCGCGTACGCCAACCGCTTAGCCACGAAAGAGCTCTGTATGTGAATCGTGTCATGTACTGAGATTAAACGGACAATGAAATGCTCTTCATTAGAACAGTAATAAGACGATAGTCTGCGATGTGGGTGATGAGATATAGCCTACAATTATTAACAACTCATTATTTTTTTAAAAATTAAAATGTTATCCAAACATAAAATGCATATCAACCGATATACCATATCCAGCTGAACAATACATTTTTTTTTGAATATATATTTTCATATGCACACATTTTTGTATATTTTTTAATATACATGTAGTACACTAGTTTGAGTATACTTCATTCTTTCTAATCACTTCAGCCGAGTTTCAGTTTCTAAAACATTTGTTCCATTATATTAATGCAAATGTTAGTTCGAGTGTTTGGTCCTGGATTCTATTTCCGGTGGAGACATTCGCTCTAAAATAAGTAAAAACATTTCAGGTCAGCCATCCTGGAGAAGACCCGTCCTGGGTTTTCCTCATTCACACCGAGTAAACGCCAGAAGGGTACCTAATATGAAGGTTTCAGGCCATATCCTTCCTTCCCCACTTTCTCTGTTAGTATAATCGCTCAGGAACGACATCCCTCATCGTGACAGACTCAGCATTGTGTATACCCATAACTATAATTTCTAATCTCAATCCTAAGTGACTGTTTAATTGAGTGCTAAGAACAAAATAAAGTCAATTCATGCATAAACAAAGTTGTAGTCATTCAAGTGAACAGGTTCAGGTACAACTATTAAAAAAAGAATGATGCTGCGGAATTTAGTGTGAGTGAAGTTATCGTAAGAGGTTGGTGTCGAAATAGAAGTGAAACGGAATAGTTATGGTATAAGCAATTTCTAGAAGTTCCAGTAAAGTGTAGAAGAAAAGAAAAAAATAGTATAATGATGTTATTTTCAGTTAGTCATAACAATAAGTTTGTTTAAAAAAGGAAGAATTTATTTATACTATAGTGTTTGGACAAAATCTGTAAAATTTATGAAAAAAGAAGTAAGCCATATTATTTGTATAATTCGACATACCCGCTGTCACATTCAACTTGGATTATCTAAACTTTTCTTCCGTGTCTGCGAGTTTTCTCAATTACAGTACTCAAGAATGCATATTATGTACTAATGTCGAAGAATGGATGTGCAAAATACTTTGACAGTTTTCAGCTTGGAAAGCAAGTACTATCATACTTTCCAGCAAGTAATAAACTTCAAATTTTCTCAAAGGATATTCAGAGGGCAAAAGTTGAAATAAAACAAAAACACTGCTTCCTCGTAAGCATTTCTGATCCTTATTACTAAAACTCTCAGGAGTCAATGTTTCACAAGCACCTCTCCAATTTCCTTTGTCTCTTTACCTGGAATAATGTGACAAACATGGTTCAGGTATTACAAGCTTCTAATTATATTAGTGTCAATTAGCTGCACGTCAAGTGTGCTAGACCCAGCTCATCTAATAACATCGTTCAGGAGAAACGGTTAGTTTCTCCCAAAGAAGAAAACGTTTCTTTGGCAGATAACCACCGATTATTGGTTCTGTAATCTAAGGAGAGATTTTGAGCATAGTAGTTATTACTTAAGTTAAATAAACGTGGCTCTTTGTGATTAAATAAAAACATAATAAAATCAAATAAAAGCGAAAAAGTGAGAATTACTGATTATATTTATATGATTTAGAAAAAAAAAACATGAAAATACAGATAAACAGATATATGTATATACACATAAAAACATATATAAAATTTATAATGTTTTCCAAATTAAAACTATCACGCGCATATATATATATATATAATCGAAAATTTTGAACCATCTAAATATCAATAAAGGTGCATACCCATCAATACCACCAGATTAACATTGTTTCCAACCCAATACAAAGCTATAACTGTCCAAATTTCACTAAATCAAACTATTATATATTCAACTGTACGCATTAAAAGAAAACTAATAATATCAAAATTATATGTATATATATATATATATATATATATATATATATATCAGAATTTTTTAAACAATTTCCAAATTAAAACACTGTGTTTGTACAAAATCGTGTTTATTGAATACTCATTTTTTGAAGATGAACAACATCATTCATCTAAATATACAAACATTCATGGTGTTCTTAACATCAGGACAAATTCTTTGAGAAAAGTTGCTTGGCAATAAACATATATCTAAAGAACAGACAGCTAACGCCACGTTTTCTTTGATGGTGCGTCGTTTAAACAGCACCTAGTGGTGTGTGCATGAACCCTTGTCGGTAATTGTGTCTTTAGTTTAATGAACAATTGCATATACGTTATTCAATTGTGTCATAATATCTGTGATATGCAATCTTATTGTTTTCATTCGCGTGAGGCAGTTGAAATGTAATCTTTGTTTTACGTCCTGCGGTTATGCCAACTAGTCTAAAGGAAACTGTGATGATGAAAAACAAATGGAATGGTGGAAGGAAGAAAGTGGGAAAAAGTGGAGAACCCGAGAAAATCTACGTACAAGGCATTTAGCCAACACAAAGCTCACTTGGCTTGGGAATCGAACCAATGACCCCACGCAGCATGAACCAGTTGAATAGTGAGATAAACATACAAATGCTATAACATACAGATCGGGTGGGAGCATGTGTCGGACACTTGAAGAGTAGTTACAAAGTGTTGTACGTGTTACATGGAAACCTACTGTTCGTACAGAAACAACTTCTCTTAAGAAGAAGTTCACTTGAAAATTAACCAAACGGAATAGGCGTTAACCGCTTCGGAAAGAAGGCAATAAAATTGTGGAAGACCCATTTCCAATCGAGATCAAATAGGACAGTTTCTCAGCGCGTTCAGATATACGGTATTGAGGGTACGATCGCAATAAGGATTAGTGATATGATGTGTACTTGTTAAATGTTTGAAAACACTTGAAACCCCAATAAATAAATTAAACAATTAAAGCTATTTATTTAGAATTATTTAGTGCTCCAGTTGTATAAAGTGTTGTCTCATTTCTCTACATATATTTGCATCTTTGCCAGTGTATTAGACGTGATCACATTACTACAAGTAATCGAAAATATTCACCTGACTTGTTAGTAGCTCATGATTAGTAACTCGACACTTGCATATAAAAATTATAGTGGTGGTTCAACACAATGGATCTGTGTTAGCCTCATTGGATAAAATTTTGACACTTGTTTAGGGCTACGCTTACAAAATATTTAGCATTGCCATTCATTATTAAACATACACAAGTATTCCAAAGTATAACAAAGAGTGGCAACAATTATTCATAAGTGGTCACGAGGAACAAATATAGTCGGCAAGAATGTAGATTCCAATGTTCCGATTTGACAACTACATTTCCTGAATAAAACAAGAACATTGGGAAATGACCAATAAAGTGATCGAAAGATATCAAATGTTCTTGGCTTATCTCCAACTTCGGAAGACTTTATGACTTGAAATACACCAGTAACAAATGCAACAATATCGCAAACAGAAGGCAGATGGTTTACTCAGGTAAATATTGTCAGAAAGTAAATAGGGCCAAAAAAGTATTTACTTCAAAGTTTACAGAAACATATGGTGTTCACTACTTGATGTAAAGGTCGAAATACCCTATAAAATCTAATAAAAATATCAGAGCCAGTTATTTATGTATTAATTATAGCCATACAAGGTATCCATACAAGATTTTTGTCTTTTTTTCCCTTGTTACCGAAGTGTAACTGTTTGTACTCTAAAATTGTTACTTAATCAAAATTGATGTTGTAGCAATTCGGTAATATAACTTTTGTTTATTTATGTTGTATATTTTCTGAATTGCTTGTAATGGCAGTCGGCTGTTTACAGTCTATAATTCCTATCCAGTAACATAGCTCCGATTGTACAATGCATTATTTACTTATGTTTATGTTATGAGATTTGTTAGCTATTATACCCAAACCTTTGATCGACAATCAATATATATTATGACAAGATTAATAATGAATACCAAGACTTTCTTCATTAAATCTAACACACTTGGCAAAGTGTTTCAGAGACAAATGGCATTCTTCAATTTGAAGGCGGACTCACAGGAAAGTGTTATTTGAATGACAGTACAGTTGAATAGGCGTGGCAAACACTTTTTTATCACCCTAACGACCCTTTGTGCGAAACGGGTGGCAATTTGCAAGTTGTGGGACGCCGTTACGCATCATCTTCTTCCCAATAAGTGTCCTTATTTTGCAAAATACGTACGTTTTGATCTCACCATTGCATTGGGCGGCCCTCCAGAAAACCTTGATACCAAAATGAAGCGCCTATCTACAACATTGGTTCCAAATTTTCAAAAATCTTTTCAATTCCGAACTTTTAACGCTCGTAATTCGAATGCGCTTGCGACCGAGGATTTCTCTGATTGCCTAATTGTTTCATATATACAATGTAATCGATTGAGCATAGTATCAATATGAAGTCAGTGTAAAACCCGTGACCTTCCTTAGCAAGTGAAAAATTAGCATGTAAAGCACACAAGTCTATTTCCCCAAAATTTATCTTTAAATATGTTGCTACGTATGAAGAATGACAACTGGATGAAAATTGTAACATCTTCCCAACAGTATTCCCTTGTCTGATGATATCGAAATTGACTTCGGGACAATTTTAAAATCTAAAATGTATCTATATATATTTCCACTATTCGCATGATTACAATTATGTTTAGTTATTACATTCATGTTCTTTTTCTATTTACAGGTAAGTACGACGAAAAGCCCATTCAATTGAAGATTGAAAATCGTAAGTGTATTAACATATTATATATGAGTTTATTACTAGTAGCATTAATACGCATGAGACTCTTAGTGTAACAGAAATTTTAATATATACAAATTATTTTTTTTAACTTCAGACTATAAGCTACAACATGGTGAAATAAACATGGCTTAAAAATGTTTCAAATAAATAAAATGTTAATATTTTGGAAGTATAAATTTATCTACAGTATATTAAAATTAGTCCACTCTCTCCGTAGACCGTCATTATTGCCGATTCGAATTATATGGGGAAAATAAGTACATTTTATTCGAAGCATTTTTCTTCGATTGGCTATATATAACGCTGCAATCATTGAAAGCTAGTTTGAGTAAAATTTCTTCAATTGGAAGCCGCCATGTTTCTTTCGAAAATAAATTCATTTATTTTGTGCTGCCTGCATTGCTTTTGGACTGTTTCTGTCTAGTTTCACTAATACGGAGGTATCGAACCGATAAAATGCTTGACAACCAACAGCAGATACTATCGCATAATATGCTCAATTGCATTGCCACATTTGAATTATCTGAATTTCACACTAAGTACGGAACTCTATTTCACGCCACCTTTCATTAGTCGAGGAACGTCTTAGAAAGGGAATTCTCGAAAACGCTGAACCATATGTCCCCTTATTTCTATATCAGAGTTTATAGCCTATACCAAATTTTTCATCTCCATATTAAGTGAATCATCTTATTCATCACTTTGTTAATAACTACATGGACATTTCAATAATACAGAGATTAACTCCTTCCCCTTTTAGGAGCTTAACTTTGAAAACACTATATTCCTTTATCTTTTATTCAATTGTTTATGAAACGAAATTCTTATCTTCAACTTAAGCGAATCTCCATATTCGGCGCTTTGCAAATACAGACGTGTGCAAATTATTAGACTCACGCTCGAAAAATGCAAAATTGAAGTAGGAGTCCTAATTACAGAGTTCTATAACATTTAATTTAATGGTTAAACCACCAATATAGGATCTTTCATTTGTTTACTGTACAGTTGAAGAGGTGATATCACCATTGAGCAGCAGACTGTATTAGTGAGGGAAGGAAATTCTGAGAGTGGTGCTTCAGTTGTAGATAGCTATTGTGGTTCCTGTCAACAAGTTACAGTCTGAAGTGTTGTGGTTGCTGTTGTAAGAAGTTAACGACATTCAAAGCATTCAACAGTTCGAATGGGCCAGTTTAAAATGATCATGACGTGTTTCGTGTATCAATATTTTATTCTGTATAGTCCAGTAATTTCAACATAATAGGAAAAGCAAAATGCATTTATCCGCGTAAAATGGAAGTTAACAAAATACTTCTGGTGAAAATAAGATATGCACGGCGATACATTGCTAGTAGATTTGGGATAGAACAAAAATCTGAGAGTAGAATATCTGTTGGAATGAACAAGAGCCAAAATAGAGTTGGGAAATGTGGACGAAAACCAAAGCTATCGCTAAGAGGTATCAGAAAAAAAGAAAGGCTCTGGGAAACATAAGTGCAACTTCTAATAAACTTGGGGGCGCGGTGGCTCAGTGGTAGAGCGTTCACCTCCGGTGCTTGGGTTCCCTGGTTCGATCCCAGCTCGCGCCGTGTGGACTTTGTGGTGGACAAACACCGTGCTCGTGTGCTTTCTCGGCGTTCTCCCGTTTTCCATGGGACGTTAAACTTAAAGATTTCATTTCATTTTTTTCTAATAAACTTAAGCATAAATATGGCTGATTATGGCGCAGACATATGACGTGAAAGTGTTCGAATGATTCTTTGCGTCGAGGGAATAAAAGCACACGGTCAAGAAAGAAAAAAAAATAATTAGAGTCTACTCCAATTATGGCAAAGAAGCGCCTCGAATGGGCACGAGGCCTAGAATATTGGACAGCTGACGATTGGAGAATAGTATGTTTCAGTGATGAATCATGCATCTTTGTGTTTGGTGAATGTTCACAATATGTGCGACGTTAACCTGTGAAGAATTCAAGTTGGAATGCCTCTAATAAACCGTGAAGTATCCTACTTCATTCATGGTCTGGGGTGTTATCTCCGTCTTCGGGCCTGGAAGACTGTATATAGTAGAGATGACATTGAAACACGACCAATATCTACTAGTTCTTCAGGAAGAACTGCTTTCCCAGACTGCACTCTGGTTTGATGACGTACAATGCATCGGTATGCATGATGGAGCCCAATGCCACCGAGCCAAAGTTGATAAAATTCTCCCAGAACAGCGAAAGTAGTGTTCTTCCGTGGTCAGGCAGTAGTCCTGATAGGAATCCGATTCAATTTTTTTGGAGCTTCATGAAAGAAAAGCTAGAGAAGAAACATATTAGAACCAAACTTCAATTGATCAAAAAGATAAACAATTTTTGGTACAACGATGCTGAATTGAAGGCAAAATGTGCTAAACTCGTACATATGATGCAACAAAGGATAAAATAATTAATAAGGATAACTATTAATTAATAATTAATAGTGTAAGAGATTTCATATGAAATATTAAACTTTGTGTGAGAGAATTTTCTTGTAAGTATTCCATTTCATTCTTTGTTTCCAATTTGGATGTATACACTTTATAGTAATTATATTTGAATGTTGTGTACGCATTTGTTTTATTGATATTGAAAAGCATATGACACACCCACTAGAAATTAGGACAGAGTTACAAAGTAGTAATTTGGACTAAGTTTGAACGTATTTTCTCACATAATATTGTAAGAATAGTAAAATATTCAGAAACTGAATGTTGAGTCTAATAATTTGAACACGTCTGTAAGTAAAAGGAAAGTTCAACATTTCCATTTTCTTCCCTTTAAAGCAATATTTTCAAAAATGAGAAATGAAAATACATATTTTATATATTTTTTAAAAGTTTACTTGTCAAATTTTATATCTTCAACTAAAGAGAATCCTCACATTCAGTACATTCTCAATAAGGAAAGTGAAATGTGTATGTTGTTGAAATGATCCAACTTTCCCGCTTTGGAAGCGGATTTTTTTTTTTTTTTTTTTTTTTGAAAACGCTGAAACATGTATTCCTTGTAGTTTTGTTCATTAATGTGTATACCACATTTTGTATCTTGGACTCTCCTCACTGTCTCCACTTCATGAACAAATGAACATAAATTTTGAAGTTGTCTTCTTTCTCCTCTTTTGCTGTTAAATTATTACAAAAACGGAAACGCACATTTTTGTGTTATCAGACTAATATAAAGTGTATGTTCGGAATTGTGGATTGCCAATTTAAGTGAATCCTCACATTCTGCACTTTTTGACTTAACAAAGGAAAATTTCATTTTTTTCTTAGTTTCCCTTTTTGGTACTGAATTTCCGAAAACACTCATAAACGTACTTCCTTGTCTTTAATGAATAGTTCATGTGCAAAGCTTATTTTTTTTAAGGGGCCGCGGTGGCTCAGTGATAGAACGTTCAGCTCTTGGGGTCCCACGTTCGATCCCAGCCCCCACCAAGTGAACTTTATGGTGGACAAGCACCGTGTGCGTGGGTTTTCTCGGGGTTCTCCTGTTTCCTGTCACTTTCTTCATTCCACCATTTTGTTCATTCCTCATCATTACCGTTTCCTTTAGCCTAACCGGCATAACCATGGGACGCAAAACTGAAAGATTTCATTTCATTTCATTTTTCATTTCCTTAACGCCAGGGATTCGTGAGATACACACTGTTGTTGAATGAAATATTGAAACCCCTTAAAATAGGCATTTCCAGAAACGTAGAACTTAGCACCATCTGCTGGATGCATGTGAGAGATTTATATACAACTCCCGAACCAGACTTATAGTTAGCATTGAAAGGGTTCAATTTTTCGGAGGAATTAAGTAAGCGTTGTATGGAAGGAAAGACTATATAATGTAACCATATAAGCTCTAAAAATGTAATGATCAAATAACGATAGGCCTGGAACGAAGAATGCGTGTGAACAGGCTCCATTATATTGGATGAGTGGCTGATTTCGTTTTGCTAGAAATGAGAGACTTTACTAGTAGCTTTTCAGTTTAAAACACATAACTTACTAGTAATTGTTTAGTGCCTATGACGGTAATGATGTAAATATATTTTTTACACCCATATTATTACCATTACAGTTTCCCATACACACGAATAGTCTTCTGTTTACAATGCCTCAACGGTATGCTCTTCCGCCTTAGTCGTGTGTAAATATTGAAATAGATCATATAAATCGAGAAATATACAAACTCAACAAACATTTAAAAAGGAATGTTAGGATAGTTGACGTAAATTCAATGACAGAAAGCTATGCACAAGTCATGGACTTCATCTTAATACTTTGTGTAAGAAATATGTTTTTGGTGAACTACAGAATGTAAGCAATGCAAGTATGTATAAATATATAGCACAAATAACCTGGTATAATCAGAGAAACCTTCTTGTAAACCTGACTTCATAAAGAACTCAGCAGTATATGGAGGCATATTAAACAATCAAATTTAACAAAACTCTTTCAAGGCAGTCTTTATAGTGTAGTACGCTCTATTAGCACCAATGAAACAAAGTAAGCTTCCTAGTGTGAATATTCAACAGATTTACAACTTTTCGCATTAATGTACAATCCATTATATATATATAAATTGTTGGAATTATATTTTCTTCTGAATTAATTCCCTTGCCATATTGTGTGTGGTAACGAACATTGGTTGATTAATAATGGAACTGATACGTACAATCATTTCTAATTGAATGGTTGAGTTCGAAAACCGGTCATCTCCATCGAAGCTAATTTGAGAGGAGTTACAATCAAAACTAAATTAATCAATACGCATCTGCCATATAAGGTTGTTTTTATTTTCGGACCTTAGAACTGACATTTGTTTCTACTTTCCAAAAATGAAACTATCCCTATATGTCAGATACGTATTGTTTAATTTAATTTTGTTTGCCGTTCCTCTCAAATTAGCTTTGATGAAGATGACCGGTTTTCGAACTCACCGATTCAATTAGAAATTAGACAGGTTTATAGTATATTATTCTCTGAAGTTGATGATGCATGAAAGTCTTGGTATTTACGTACGACTTGATATTAACAACGAGTGTGAACCATTAGATATACGTCATTTGTGTATTAAAGGATTATCCAGGTGTCTGTTATTGTATTCAGCAGTTTAACATTGGTGGTCATGTATACTTATCACACTTCCAGTTCAGATTCGCATATGCTTATGTTATAACATAAAAATAACTATGTACTTTGATATGTTTGATGTAACCTGCGTGGGGAACACCAATACGAATATTATACTTGGTAATGCTGTAAAGACTATTTTGCTACATTCTTATATCTTATGATTATTATTACGATAATTATCAAAAAACTGCAATTAAATTTTGCATTGACAGTGCAACTGCAGAAGTATAATGAATGTGGAATTATATAACCCTATTTATCAGAACATCATGATCCGTGACCTGTCTTATTTATTTAATTCAAACTGTAACCTCCACAAGCAATATATATTTTCTTTAATAAAAAGAAACAGACTTAGGTTTATATTACTAGCTTGAGTGATTTTGTTCTTATGATTTATGCAGCGTGGAATAAGTGTACACATATCATTGTTGATATTTGTAAGTGCTTCCCACTTAATTTAGAACTGTCCGCATAGGTAAAAATAAATTGATTACACGTCTAATATGGTTTATTAAAAATAACACTAAGGCAAATGATAAAGGCAAAGCTGTCTGGTTGATAGTCAAAATGGGAATTAATATAAATTATAAAAGTAAACTCTCAGATAATACACCAAATGATTTTATTTTCTTTGCTAACAATCAACAGCATTTAAATAGTAGTTAAGTGAATTATGTAGATCACATTAACAATTATGTTAATAACCACGTTAATAATTTAGAAGTCGGCCCCAGCTTTCAAAAGATAAGGACATAACAAACAAAGGTAAATTCAGTGTTATGGGTTATCCTACACTACTAGTGAACGCAAGAGATTTTAGGCGCATTCAATGTGACAATATCATACAATTGTTGTGTGATTTCCATAAGACGAGACCAGTTAAATTCCAGGTGGAAGACAACACTAAAACGATAGAGCCACGTCGATTTTGAGGACAGGGACATCAGCTCCAAAGTGACCAACAAACTACTATATATAGTAGTACAATATATATATATATATATATATATATATATATATATATATATATATATATATATATATATATATATAAATAACTGTATGCAGAATAATACAATAAATACTACTGTAGAACTTCTTGAAGAGAAGAGGAGTTTAAAATATTGAATTGGATAATAATTAAATAACTTCGGCAATCTAGAAGATTCTAGTTAAACCATTTACGGAACGTTCAGTGTAATTCTGAAGAAATATCAGTCTTCGTGTGCACGTTACAATTTGATTTCGAGGACGATTGCAAACTAAGGACGTAACATGAATAAGTAATCTTGCAACGAAAATCCTTAATATCCCCCGAAAATCGTTTTCAAGAAAACTCGTCTGACTATCCAGCTTCCTTCATTTCAAACTTTTTTATTTAGTCTGTTCACGTTTATGTCGTCTAACAACATTCTTGTATTTCACAGACAAGAAAATCGAATTTTATGCTCACCGGTATACAGAAGGAAATTGAGCAAGAATTTGGTTTCGCTTAGGAAAAATTGAATTATATTCATTTTATAAAAATAAAAAAAAAGAAAATCAAGCTTTATAGGGGAAAGAACGTGCTTACACTTTTTTAGTGATAAAAATTGTTACTAGTGGCAGGTTGAGGAAAGACGTAATTGTTAGAAGTCCACGCGTACAAAATACTAAAAGGGTAAAGCAGAATAAAGATTTACTCAGTAAATGATATTGATTTTGTAAGATTTCGATTTTTATTCGAAGGCGAATAATGAAGCAAAGAGGACATTATTAACGCAATGAAAGATGCATGACAACCAACATTATTTGGCCGTTGCTAGTTTATTCAATGAAACAAAGCAAGCTGCACTTCAGATCTTTACTTTTATTGTTTTATATTCATTTTCCGTCTAATTCTTGTGATGATTTCTAAGAATAGTTTTAAAAATGCAATTTTAAGCTTTTGCCTTGAACATGTATAACATTAGAATGAATAGGAACTGCATACATGTAATATCTTTAAAAAACAAAACAAAAAAAATGTCATACTTGTACTTAAAAGAGGCAATCGTACCATTGAAGTGAATGTGATTGCATTATAAAATAATTATCCTAGACTACTCATTTCGTGCAGGTCACTGTAAGATCAAGTATGAAATTGTTTGTTTTGACTGTTTGAATTATTTTTTCCCATTTACAATTGGACCTACCTTTTTTTTAATGGAAGATTTGGATCGTGACACCGAAATGGATATCCCACATTCTTATTGTATAAAGTCACAAAATTGAATTGGCATATTTAGGTAAGCCAATAACGGGATACTTCTTTTCGTGTAATAACACAAATGAAATTGTTTTGCATGTGTAATAAAATATTATTAATTTGAAATTATCACTAAAGAATTAGTTCAATGATAGGACGTAATACGCTTATTAATTACATAAACCAGTTTGTTAGAGGAGTTTTACTGTTAATTTGTATGTTACTCTTAATACTATTAACCTGATGATATAGGTTTGTTCTCCGGCAGGAGTACGTGTTATTTTTTTTTTTTTTTTTTTTTTTTACGTTGAAACACTAGTTTCAAGTTTCACATCTGTAGCTAGAAAGGAACTCCATGGAAAAAATAAATAATCAGTTGGATGTTGCCAAGTTTCATTCCAATTGGAATTGTATGACAAATCGCGTAAGTATCAGCATCGTACTATTCGTCTTAGATCAGCATTCAAAAATGCAATTAGTATTATTAAAGAAGCTCTGAAAATACTATTTATCACATTTATATTTGTGTTATATTTATTTTAAGATATGTGTAGCTACTATTACATGTGACGTTGTTAACAAGTAAGTTTTGTTTCACAGTATAAAACTACGATAGACTTCAAAATTATGGTAAATCAGTACTCAAAATTGAAATAACACACCGATAACTACTGGATGTAACAGATTGATAAGAACAAACGTGAAATCTGTTCCTGAGACGCTGAATCCACATCAAAAAATCAATACTAACTATGTATCCCTTTTTTTTTTTTTTTGTTCTCTGACGATAAAGTTTCAAACGAGAAGTCGTTGATTTGAACCAGGTCTGTACTGAATGTCTGGTTAAGTGGGGAGAAAAATCTAATCTTTGGAAAGCTGAATCAATTGAGAAAAAAATGTGGCTCGAAATTCCTTATCACTTTTGCTCTACAGAAATCAGAATAAAGCTGGAAATAGTAGTAAATTGCAACCAAAGTAGTAGTAAATTTTCTGCTCTTGTAGAGTTGTGGGTTATGATGGTATGCATTCTTGAGACTGAATCATATTCAGAAAGCTGCTTGTCGCTATATATTACCGTTATTCTTCTATGGCGATACATATTGAAACTAAAAATTGTTAATTTGAACTACTTCCAAATTCAATAGAGGGCTAAGGGGGAAAATGTTACCTACTCTTGGGAAGCTGAATTGAATTAAAAGAAACTGCATTTTGATATATATTGCAATACTTGTTCTACGAAAATCAGTATTGAAATAGGAAGTAGTAGTAAATGTCAACCACTTTTGATTTTTGTAGTGTGTTGCGGGTTGTGGTGGCAAGTTATGTCGAGACGCTGAATCGTTTGCCAAACAAACGCTTCTCGCTATCTGACACAGTTTTAGTTCTGTGTTAGTTAACTTTTAAACCAGAAGTGACTAATTCGAATTACTTTTGGTTTGATTAGAGAGTTAACGGAAGAGTTGGAACTTATTTTTGAAACACTTAATTAGTGCAAAAAGTCTTACCTCGAAATTTTTTACCATTTTTGCTCTGATACCTATCGACAATACATTCCTCGTGGCACCCTGGTACCTAAAATGGAAGAGATACTTAAACTAGTGTCGAGACATAACAAGCCTTGGATGTCCAGGGTGACCATCACAAATAAATGTCATATACGCATATTATGTTTCCGTGTGGTAAGCAGTACACACTTTGTATGGACAAACGTTCTTTATTTTCAGAATGACCCACGTATCTTTCCAGGCAGCCTGTTAAATACATTGAGTATTGAAGTGCTTTTTAAGAATTAAACTAATTTTATGCTAATAATTTTACAGTATAGCAAGTTTATTCTACACGAAAAAATAAATAAATAATAATAAAAAAAAACAGTAAGTACTTTCAAAGTCACGCCGAAAGGACGATTACCCAGTTTTTTTTTCGAAGTTAAATTACATCGATGTAATAGTGCAGTGAATTACGTTAAGGTCTTGATAATAAGTTTTGATTTTTAAATTGAAATCACATTGAGTAAACGTTTGATCTATGTCTATTCATTGTATTTGTTTGCATGCCAGATCAACATTAATTGTGAAAAAAATTAAATTTCGGTTTATTATTTTAGTTATTTCCTTATTCATATACAATATAACTTGTCTTTAGGGGGTGTGGTGGCTCAGTGGTAGAGCGTTCACCTCCGGTGCTTGGGGTCATTGGTTCTATCCCAGATCGCTCCGTGTGGACTTCTTGGTGAACAAACACCGTGTTCGTGGGTTTTCTCGAGGTTCTCCCGTTTTTTCCCACTTTCTTCATGCCACCATTTCATTCATTTCTCATCTTCACCGTCTCCTTTAGCCTAACCGGCATAACCGTTGGACGTAAATCACAAATATTTCATTATTTCATTTCAACTTGCCTTTAGCGGCATTGAACGGGACTTGCAAATATACCCGTTAAAGGCAGGTTTCCAGTTAACGAAGGTAGAACTATGCTAAAAGTAAAATGAATGCATACAATGGGTACACTGAGATAAAATAAGATGCTCTACGTACCTTAGTCGATTTGCGATATACATTTCTACCACAAATTAATGTACACAAAACTTACAATGAGCAGAAAAAATAATGTAAAGTTCATTAACTTTATTGTACCCAACATTCACGAAAGGTTTACTGTAAACATCACTGATTTTATTTTCAGTAGTCAGGGAGAGTTATCTGCACACATTACTGCTTGGCTGCTCTATATTCTGTAAACACTTTAGTATGAAAAACTACACTAATCATTTAGAGTCATTTGAATGTAAGGAGCATTATTGCAATTACTTTCAACTTTAGACAACACCTTTCAAAAAAAAAAAAAAAACTGCCTACATTATTCTAACTTAATTCCGTATTCCTCTTCTTCCTCTACCTCATCTTCTCTTTTCAGACTTTCCGTATAATTCTTAGTTAAGACATTTGTACTCATTGTGTTTATTTCGGTTTGCTCATTATTCCCTGTTTTGCTGACAACGTAGTGTATTGCATATTTATAACCTCTCATAGGGTGTCCAAAAGTTTAATAACGTTGCATTTTAAAAGTTGATATTTTCCATTAAAAGAATTATTTTGATATTCATTGTCCCTGTAACGAGTTTAATGAAGGGAATTTAACGTGTTTTTGACATTAAATTCATATGGCCGTGAACTATCTTTGTTAACCCTTATCCGGGCAGCCGGGGCTTCCCAGGCCCAGTAGCTTCATTTTTCTAAAATTTCTCAATAACCATACATATTTCGAAGACATAAAATACTGAATTCTTCTATATTTCGTCGAAGTTAAAATCATGAATATATCGAGTTGGAAAAGCTAATGTTTTTTATTATTATTATTATTATTATTTGAAAATCTTTTCCTGACGTAACCGGGCAACCGGGGCCTAGGAGGCCCCGTATAACTTTAGTGAAATTCCTGTCAAATATTAGATCAAATTGTCACATAATTATATATTGAACACGTGACTATTGTAACCTTTAGTCGGAACAGTATGCGGGAACAGACATTGAATTTTGAGTGTTCTGCACTTAAAATATATACTGGGCCTCACAGGCCCCGGTTGCCCGTTTACGTTACAAAAATGTCTGGACCGGATTTGCTATTCTGCTTGGCTTACAAAAGCGTGACACGAAGTTTCGCTACTTGACAAAAATATATACCGGTACATTCTAGACTAGTCTAAACAGTAAGTGACAATAGGCATTGATTTTGTGTATTCTGCACTTAAAATATAGACTGGGCCTCACAGGTCCCGTTGCCTGTTTACGTTACAAAAATGTCTTGCCCGGATAAGGGTTAAATACAAATTTCCGTTTAATAAAGGATCCGTTGAACATATGTTTTACTATATAACCTTATCACATAAACCTTATTTTATTTCGTTTAAACATTTTTATAATCGTATTTATGAACATGTTTATTCTATAACTTATTAGAAAGCTTATATTTTTAATAACTCTATTTTTCCTAATTTTGTAGTCGTATGCAGTTTTGCTAAACCCCTAAAAAAATTTAGTTATCGCAGTCATTAATAATGCAGCTGTCCATTTTCACAATCAGGACTTGCAGAATAGGGCAATGTGTTCATCAGGTAGGAGCACCTCCATAGTCCAGTTCGGAATCTGTTCAGTATTGTAGAAAGCCTCATTGGAAACTTGAGTCCAGGTAGCTTGGCAGTAGTCCCTTTTAGTCCCTCTTACATGTTAGTCTCAGAATCATAATTTTTGGGTGTAATCGTATCCTTTTTGTTTGTTTATTTTTGTCAGAAGAGTAGCCGTAAATTGAATCACACAAATGGTAAATTTTAAATTATTTGGATGAGTGGCAGTGCTTGATGTGAAATGGCTTTGTTAAATGCCTTCACTGTTACATATTGTCTTCTGATTGAGGGAGATGAGATGCTGGAAATAATAGGTAACCAATCGGGACCATGGCAGCTGAGTCATATAACATTCAGCTCTGATGTGTGGGGTCCCTGTTTCGATCTCAGCTTCCGCTAAGTGTGCTGTGTGGTGGACAAACACGGTATATGAGAGCTTTCTCGAGTTTCTTCCGTTTCCTCCCACTTTCTCCATTCCGCCATTTTGTTATTTATCACCATTTTCATTCCCCTTAGCCTCGGAGCATAATTGGGACGTTAAAGAAATAGTTAATGCAGATGACGATGGCTACTTTCCACACGATTTTCCACTATAGATTGTCAAACAGTATTATTGTTGTTATTTTGCCAAACTATATGTAATAACAGTATTTTCATTGAATTTTAGTTTTAGTAAGAAATATTGGCAATAGTGTAAAAAAAGAAAAAAAGTAGTAGCATTCATTTGAAAAGTAATAAAGAATGATACTGGCGAAATATGGACGAATGCGCTATACAATGCGTTCTGCATTACCTTTAAGCTAAAGCACAAAAACCTCGCAGTCTTTTATACATTCTACGTGTGCGAGATTCACTGCCTTCTATTGCCTGCACCCTGTCATAGACTTTGTTCAAGTTCTGCTACTAATAAAATGTCTCTTTTATTGAGCGATATCAGCTTTTAATGTACGTTTCCTGTACGTGAGAAGAACAAAGAGAACGTAGAAAAGTATATTATGCTCGAAAAGGCTTCAAATAAGAAAGACACATGGGATATGCCATTTTTTTTTCGTCGAGGCACCCTTTTTAAAAGACGCTTTGCACCAAAATATGTTTTTTATGAGAACATTATATCTAAAATTGCTGGAAGGTAGCGTCACAGAAGAAACTTCATTGTGATGTATGTCTATAACTTTAAGCACCTCTTTTTGCACTATTTAGCATTGAAGTGAAGACATCTGCGAAGTCTTTGTAAGTCTTAGTACAGCATGACTTTTCATCAGGAAAATTATTATTCGTAGCATGTGCGGTTTATTGCACGGAAAGTTGTAAAACCTATGAACGTTTTTCTTTCAGTAAAGTATATATTCCTTAGAACTTGCTCATGACTATGGTTCGCCATATTTTCACAATTAACTTGTTGAAGTATGGAAATAAAAATTACAAATTCTGTTATGTGTTTTGGTACTAGAAAGATAAGTCTATAAAGTGTGGACAAGCTAGTCTAGAGGTATGAAATCGAGTCAATTATAGTCCATGAATACGCTAGCATTATAGCTCGCAATATAGAAATTATATAAATTAATACTGATTACGTGGGAACTTTACTTACAATAATGATATTCAATTTTATTGAGTAAATTATGAATGCTATACTATTTGAAAGAGCAAAACATAATCTTAGTGCAATCATACACAAAATATAAGTGAGCACATGATTCAGCTAATTTAGGTTCAAAGTGTTAGTCGAACGAAATTTGTCCATGAATATCATGAAATCTTTATCATACGTACATGTTATGGCAGAAAATTTATGGGGCGAATCGGTACAGCCCTGTTTAGCTTAAAAAAAAAGTATGGTTGCCGTACCTTGATACCTTTGCATACCTTTTTGTGTATCATTTTGCTTTCATTTTTTTTTCTTTCCTCTCTCCACTGATTAGTGTTCTGTACATTACATGTAAATAAGTCTACTAATGTCAATAACTTTCGTGACAGAGGCATCAGAGAATGTAATAAACTCATTAAATGATAAGGAAATATCGCATTATAGAGCAACAACCGGATTATGGAAAAGCAACCACACTAGATGTATATATGGTTAGGATTAATGACCGATGCGTGCGAAAACATTGTGAAGTATTCAGAGATAAGAGGTACAATGTTCTTAAATTTATTTGTTAAAGTTACTGCAGAAAGATGGTAATGACATGTATCATAATCATGTGATGTACGAACACTGGACTCTCACATGAGGCTTACGTCAATTATATCCAAATAGGACCTCCTGAAAGGACCACTTTCGTTACCCTCCTCTTCACCCCGATTCTCGACTCGTCAACTTCGTAATTTCACTTCATTAGAAGAGGTCCGGTCTGTCTCCTGCGGTTGTGTCTAGTTGGGCTTAGTCTGTCAAACGTTATATCATTCACGTATTCCTCTTAGTGATAGTCTGAGTTCAATCAGTCTGTGCACTTTCTTGTAAATCTTTATCCTTTGGACTGCACAACGTCTTCAACCAATAAATTCCGACATTAATCAAGTTTAAATCTATGTTTCATTTCTCTGGAACATTGTTGTATTCTATCCGGGAGTCGAACTAGTGATCACCGCTGACGCCAGAAGAGACGTCGCCCAAACCACACGGGGCGCTACATGGTTTAATTTAATGTAATTACACTGTAATTTAATTAACATTTTATTGAAAAAAAATATTGAAAAAATGCAAGTAAAGTTTATCCGAGGAAACTCACTTTCTAAATACTGTGCATACATTTCACAGAAGACTGAACTTCACATTTAGGTCGAAGAGACATTTTCATTTTTTTCTCCTTTTTTTGTGTGTAATGTATGCATATCCACTAACGAAGTGATGTCCGAGTTCATAGCATGATTGTCATAAGGACATTGCAATCCACCAATCAACATAAGGTATTATTTAATGTTATTTCTGTAGTGTGTCATATGTCTTCATTCTAAATTGAATTTCTTTGGTTCTATTCACTTCCGGTCAATATTCAGTATTTCCTAAACTCGTAGTGACAACATAACACAAGGATTCAACTATAAACCACGAATATGTTGAATGAACGAAACACACATAGCCTTGATCCTGAAGTCTCATAATTTGCCTGAACCCTGGTGCTAAACATACAAACATTAATATGAAGCTACAAATAGCCTCCAAAAATATACTTATATAGATTATGAGTCGATCGTTAACTTCTGATCTGTAAATGAATCCTCGAAAAAAGTTTGTCTCTTTTGCATAATGCATTCCATGGCACACGCTTCAACAGCAAGAGGCTAAGTTGAAATATTTGCGTATGATATTATAGTTGTATCACCAAATGAACATTTACGTCAAATTTATCCATGAGTTGAAATAATAAACATATATTTTCATGACACATTTTAACTATTTTTATTCTTTAATCAAGAATATAGTATAGGATAAATCCCCACAAAATCCACCAATGACGGTCGCTAACAAAATTATTGATTCCTTTTTATTTGTTTCTACAAAGATTGTGCTATATTTTAATAATAGAGAACAATCGTTTATTCATTTTAGATGTTCAGTTCTAGTAAACGTTGTAGCTTTGTTATTTTTGAATGTATTGATTACGGAATGTATTAAAAAAAAAATCACGTCCAATGTTATTTAAAGCTATTACAGTACAAATACATAAACAAATGAAAATTTAAGATTGAAAAATGTAAATTGGAATTTTAGAAATGAAACTAACAGTTTTTTTTTCTTACAGACAGAGGTTTGCTGGTATGGGACTTTCTAATATATATATATATATATATATATATATATATATATATATATATATATATATATATATATATATATATATACTAAGATTATCATTATTTCCTTGTTATGGATCTTCGAACATTGCAATTTTTCAAATATTAGCTACACTAACCCTAAAACAAAAATTACAAAAAAGAACACAGTAAAAATACGAAAGAATTACGTATTATTTCCGTAGTAACAAGTGGCTGCAAGTTACTGATTGACACTTAAATAGTTTTTCAGTTGCAGTTTCTTTTATCTAGAAATTAGGCTTATTAGCAACTAGATAGTACAAATGAACTGATGATTCGTTCTTCGACTAAACTATATATATATTTTTTAGATATTGAAACATAAGGTTCAGTTAAAATGTGTACGTTGTTTCATTGTAATAATATTTTACTCAAGTAAATTAATTTTTAATTATGTTTTTGTTGTTTTGCTTTCTGTGCTTTCTGAGCTGATACATTTCAGACAGGACTCAAGGCCACTTTATTAACAGGAGGCCCTATGTACACTGCTTACAAAAATTTAAAAAAAATCATTTTCGGAGGTGTGACCAAGCGATCCCCAGCCGCCTGTTTGTGTTGAAACTAATAAATCTTCCCTTGACCGCATCTTTCCATCCACGTTGTTTATGTATATAGCGACAAACGTTATTTCCGTTTGGTAAAATTTATTTTGGGAATAATGGTGGTATGGCTAGAACGTGCAGAAAATTGCATTACTGTTAACTTACTGAAAACTGTACTCAAATTGTCCGTTCATTTTGAAGTTATTTACGAAAGTAATTTCATCAATTGGAAATGAATATGTCGCAGATTGTACTACCAGAAGAAGTACAATCTAACAGGTTGGCATTACAGACGAAATTGTCTTTTTACAGGCAGATAGTACAGACGAGTTCATTTCATGAAATAAATATAATTGAAACACAAATCAGATATTATGTACAGTGGGCCACGTAAATTCTTGATGTGCAAAGTCCGCGAGATATGCAACCCAACTAACGCCTGCTCCAAGATTAATTACGCCTGGTAGTAGCTATCACACCAGCATGAAGTTGCCCCAACTGTTAAAAGCATAAATCGTAAAGAGTGCTTTTGTGCAGAAGTGGAGCGAAACGCTGGCTGACGAAATGACAAAAAGGAGTCTTTGGATACTTGTACTCACAATAATTCTTGTTTATATGATACACACGTAAAATTATACACAGCCACTTGAAAAAATATACGCGCCGATGAGTAGATAACAGTCGAGGGACTTAGTTAATATTTTACTGTAATTAACTCAAATGAGGGATTATTTAAGCAAGTTTACTTAGTTCAAATAACTATACATATCCGCGTATCAAATAATATACGGATAGATTATGAGGTATATATGATTCAGAAACTGGGAAACTGGGGATTCAGGAACTGAATTACAGTTCAGAAACTGGGAAAGTGTGGATGTGTCTTTATAGCCATAAATAATAGAATGATGTTTATATTTTAGACTGATATAGGCCTTAGCAGATTCCAAATTTTTAAAGCTTTATTTTTAAAGCTTTTAAAGCATATATGGTAGGTTATTTTTTTAACTAACTCAAAGCTTTGCGCTCAGTTTTGAAACTGTTAACAGTGATCCTAACTGCAAATGAATTAAAAATATGGATGGAAGAACCCAACCCCCAATGAAAATTTTGGGAGACTAGTAGGGCCTGAGCTCCTAAGTTCCGACGCCACTGATTAATACGTAGCAATACTTCGAAATAAGAAATTGTCCGATTTCATTATTCGTTAAATGAGTTTTGAAAAATGCTAAATATTGGTATGCAGTAATTTATTTGTAAATATTACAGTGCAAAATTCAATAACACTCAAACGAGTTGGAGAACTTATCCGCATTAACATATTTCCCATTAGGTAGCAACTATAACGAAGGGTTCCTAGTTTGTATATTTTTGGGAGGAAAATTTACACATTGAGATACAAAGAGAAATAGGGAGAATATAGTGTGAATAAACAACAATTTAAAAATTCATGAAATGAACCGAAAATATCAAATATAGAACCATTGACAGAATAAACTTCGTAACTCGTTTCTCCATCCATTTTTTCCCTTTATCCTCCGGATTACATCATCACTGAATTTTTCCACTGGAGATTATCTTTCATTTAGCAGCATCCAACTGTAGCTCAGCCTTGTAAATGAAACATAGTAAAAAGTGAAAGCGTGTAGCAGCAGAATCGAAGTCCAGCCGCTAGATTAGGAAAGCACAACTTTAACCACTCATCCAAAGCGTTACTTATTCCGACTAACCTAAATAAAGAGCCTTTTCAGTTCGTTCAAAGTAGTTGCTTGATAATAGTCAAATTGCTTGGCAAACAGAAGTATGTAATGGACATTTCCTTTTTGACCAAATGTTGTAAAGACACCATCGTGTAGAACTTGTCTTCAATGCACCACATACAAAACATCTCAGAAAAATATGTCTTCCGTACGAATATATAATGCTTCAAACAATGGAAAAGTGAGCTGCTACGTATGGCAAGATATCCCCCCCACCCACATTACAAAATTGAAATAATGACTAGGTCATTCCTTTGTACTACGTTTGTACCGTTTGTACCGAAAATATTTTCGTTTGTACCATTTTCCTTATATGGTTACTTGAGAGGTCAACTGGGGGGGGGCTATCTTGGCGCCAAGATAGCCCCCCGTATCACAGCACAAAAAATTGGAATATACCATTCGAAAGCAAATCGTTTGTACCGTTTGTACCGAAAAAATTTTGTTTGTACTCTGATAATTTTCAAGAAAAAGTGAATGGCAGTTGGGAGGCTATCTTGTACGCAAGATAGGCCCCCTAATATGTACTTTTTCCATGCCCATTAAGAAGTATTATGTGTCTATTCATGTGAATTTATGTGTATTTAGAACTCTTGTTGTACATATCCAAATAAAAAAAAGGACTTATTGGGAATAACGCAACGTTAAAATTGAATCGGTTAGTGGGAAAACAGTGTGGGTTCAAAATAAGCAATTTTGAGTTAAAGGCAAAAATAACACTAAAGATGTAGAACTACAAGTTGTAATGAAGAGCAGTACAATTTGGAAGACTTCTCACGTTATAGCAGAATGCTATAATGTCGACTGTACATTTGTGGCATTAATAAACGAAAGTTCCTTCTTCAAATATCTCAAAATGGACTAGTAGTGTTTTTCCGCTCAACGATTCAATTAAATTTTCTCTATTTGTGCCCTTTTCCGTAAATAAATACCGAAAAAATAATAACAAAGTGTGTGCAAATTCAGAAAGAAACTGGATTTGCAGAAATAATCTTAAACAAAGAAAACTAAAAGATGAAATGTTTGCTCACCTAAACTGCGTCCTTCCACATTTCAGCTTCACACCAACTGAAAAAATTAGCTGTTTATATCTGTCACATTAACGGCTCGAGAAGTTTGCCGCTTTCATAGGCAATAGACGAAAGCAAATAGGCCATTGCTGAATAATACGTATTTACTTAAGGAAAAGGGCAGAAAGAGAGAAAATTTAATAGAATCGGTGAGTGGAAAACCACTACTAGTCCACAAAACGCATTTTGAGATATTTGAAAAAAATAACTTTCTTTTGTTAATGCCACAAATGTACAGTCGACAATATAGCATTCTGTTATAACGTGCAAGGTCTTGCAAATTGCACTGCTCTTCATTACAACTTGTAGTTCTACATCTTTGGTGTTATTTTTGCCTTTACTTCAAAATGGTTTATTTTGGACTCACACTGTTTTCCCACTCGCCGATTCAATTCTAACGTTGAGTTATTACTGAAAAATTCATTTCTTTTTATTTTGATATGCACAACCAGAATTCTAAATGCACATCAATTCACATGGATAAACATATAATACTTATTAATGGACATGGAAAAAGTATACATTAGGGGGTCTATCTTGCGTACTAAATAGCCCCCAAATTTCAACCCCAGTTTCTCAAAAACTATCAGGGTACAAATAAAACTTTTTTCGGTACAAACGGTACAAACGATTAGCTTTCGAATGGTGCATTTCAATTTTTTGTGCTGCGATACATGGGGGTTATCTTGGCGCCAATATAGCCTCCCGCCCCAACATATCATCCCCTGTTTCACGAAAACTGTCAGGGTACAAACAAAACTTTTTTTTCGGTACAAACGGTACAAACGATTTGCTTTCGAATGGTGTATTCCAATTTTTTGTGCTCCCCAAATGTCATACCCTGTTTTCCGAAAACTGTCAGGGTACAAACAAACTTTTTTCGGTACAAACGGTACAAACGATTTGCTTTCGAATGGTGTATTCCAATTGTTTGTGCTGTGATACGGGGGGGCTATCTTGGCGCCAAGATAGCCCCCCAAATGTCATCCCCTGTTTTTCGAAAACTATCAGGGTACAAACAAAACTTTTTTCGGTACAAACGGTACAAACGATTTGCTTTCGAATGGTGTATTCCAATTTTTTGTGCTCCTCAAATGTCATACCCTGTTTTTCGAAAACTATCACTGTACAAACAAACCTTTTTTCGGTACAAACGGTACACACGATTTTCTTTCGAATGGTGTATTTCAAATTTTTGTGCTGTGATACGGGGGGCTATCTTGGCGCCAAGATAGCCCCCCAAAATGTCATCCCCTATTTCTCGAAAACTATCAGAGTACAAACAAAAGCTTTTCGGTACAAACGGTGCAAACGATTTGCTTTCGAATGATGTATTCCAATTTTTTGTGCTGTGATACGGGGGGGGGGCTATATTTGCGCCAAGATAGCCCCCCGCCCAAAATGTCATCCCCTGTTTTGCGAAAACTATCAGGGTACAAACAAAACTTTTTTCGGTACAAACGGTACAAACGATTTGCTTTCGAATGGTGTATTCCAATTTTTTGTGCTCCCCAAATGTCATACCCTGTTTTCCGAAAACTGTCAGGGTACAAACAAACTTTTTTTTTCGGTACAAACGGTACAAACGATTTGCTTTCGAATGGTGTATTTCAAATTTTGTGCTGTGATACGGGGGGGGGGGCTATTTTGGCGCCAAGATAGCCCCTCCAAATGTCATCCCCTATTTCTCGAAAACTATCAGGGAACAAACAAAACATTTTTCGGTACAAACGGTACAAACGATTTGCTTTCGAATGGTGTATTCCAATTTTTTGTGCTCCCCAAATGTCATACCCTGTTTTCCGAAAACTGTCAGGGTACAAACAAACTTTTTTTCGGTACAAACGGTACAAACGATTTGCTTTCGAATGGTGTATTTCAAATTTTGTGCTGTGATACGGGGGGGGGGCTATCTAGGCGCCAAGATAGCCCCTCCAAATGTCATCCCCTATTTCTCGAAAACTATCAGGGTACAAACAAAACTTTTTTCGGTACAAACGGTACAAACGATTTGCTTTCGAATGGTGTATTCCAATTGTTTGTGCTGTGATACGGGGGGCTATATTGGCGCCAAGATAGCCCCCCAAATGTCATCTCCTGTTTTTCGAAAACTATCAGGGTACAAACAAAACTTTTTCGGTACAAACGGTACAAACGATTTGCTTTCGAATGGTGTATTCCAATTTTTTGTGCTCCCCAAATGTCATACCCTGTTTTCCGAAAACTGTCAGGGTACAAACAAACTTTTTTTCGGTACAAACGGTACAAACGATTTGCTTTCGAATGGTGTATTTCAAATTTTATGCTGTGATACGGGGGGCTATCTTGGCGCCAAGATAGCCCCTCCAAATGTCATCCCCTATTTCTCGAAAACTATCAGGGTACAAACAAAACTTTTTTCGGTACAAACGGTACAAACGATTTGCTTTCGAATGGTGTTTTCCAATTTTTTGTGATGTGATACGGGGGGTATCTTGGCGCCAAGATAGCCCCCCCCAGTCGACCTCTCATGTAACCCTATAAGGAAAATGGTACAAACGAAAATATTTTCGGTACAAACGGTACAAACGTAGTACAAACGAATGACATAGTCATTATTTCAATTTTCTAAATTGGGGGGGCTATCTTTGCGCCAAGATAGCCCCCCGCCCAATATATCATCCCCTGTTTTTCGAAAACTATCAGGGTACAAACAAAACTTTTTTCGGTACAAACGGTACAAACGATTTGCTTTCGAATGGTGTATTCCAATGGTTTTGCTGTGATACGGGGGGCTATCTTGGCGCCAAGATAGCCCCCCAAATGTCATCTCATGTTTTTCGAAAACTATCAGGGTACAAACAAAACTTTTTTTCAGTACAAACAGTACACACGATTTTCTTTCGAATGGTGTATTCCAATTTTTTTGCTCTTCAAATGTCATACCCTGTTCTTCGAAAACTATCAGGGTACAAACAAACCTTTTTTTCGGTACAAACGGTACACACGATTTTCTTTCGAATGTTGTATTTCAAATTTTTGTGCTATGATACGGGGGCTATCTTGGCGCCAAGATGGCCCCCCAAATGTCATCCCCTATTTCTCGAAAACTATCAGAGTACAAACAAAAGTTTTTCGGTACAAACGGTGCAAACGATTTGCTTTCGAATGGTGTATTCCAATTTTTTGCTGTGATACGGGGAGCTATATTTGCGCCAAGATAGCCCCCCCGCCCAAAATGTCATCCCATGTTTTTCGAAAACTATCAGGGTACAAACAAAACTTTTTTCGGTACAAACGGTACAAACGATTTGCTTTCGAATGGTGTATTCCAATTTTTTGTGCTCCCCAAATGTCATACCCTGTTTTCCGAAAACTGTTAGGGTACAATCAAACTTTTTTTCGGTACAAACGGTACAAACGATTTGCTTTCGAATGGTGTATTCCAATTTTTTTGTGCTGTGATACGGGGAGGGGGGCTATCTTCGCGCCAAGATAGCCCCCGCCTCAAAATGTCATCCCCTGTTTTTCGAAAACTATCAGGGTACAAACAAAACCTTTTTTTCGGTACAAACGGTACAAACGATTTGCTTTCGAATGGTGTATTCCAATTTTTTGTGCTCCTCAAATGTCATACCCTGTTTTTCGAAAACTATCAGGGTACAAACAAACCTTTTTTCGGTACAAACGGTACACACGATTTTCTTTCGAATGGTGTATTTCAATTTTTTTTGCTGTGATACGTGGGGCTATCTTGGCGCCAAGATAGCCCCCCAAATGTCATCCCCTATTTCTCGAAAACTATCAGAGTACAAACAAAAGTTTTTCGGTACAAACGGTGCAAACTATTTGCTTTCGAATGGTGTATTCCAATTTTTTGTGCTGTGATACGGGGGGTGGCTATATTTGCGCCAAGATAGCCCCTCGCCCAAAATGTCATCCCCTGTTTTTCGAAAACTATCAGGGTACAAACAAAACTTTTTTCGGTACAAACGGTACAAATGATTTGCTTTCGAATGGTGTATTCCAATTTTTTGTGCTCCCCAAATGTCATACCATGTTTCCCGAAAACTGTCAGGGTACAAACAAACTTTTTTTCGGTACAAACGGTACAAACGAGTTGCTTTCGAATGGTGTATTTCAAATTTTGTGCTGTGATACGAGGGGGGCTATCTTGGCGCCAAGATAGCCCCTCCAAATGTCATCCCCTATTTCTCGAAAACTATCAGGGTACAAACAAAACTTTTTTCGGTACAAACGGTACAAACGATTTGCTTTCGAACGGTGTATTCCAATTTTTTTGTGCTGTGATACGGGGGGGGGCTATCTTGGCGCCAAGATAGCACCCCCAGTCGACCTCTCATGTAACCCTATAAGGAAAATGGTACAAACGAAAATATTTTCGGTACAAACGGTACAAACGTAGTACAAACGAATGACATAGTCATTATTTCAATTTTCTAAATTGGGGGGGGGCTATCTTGCCATACGTTGAGCTGCTTTCGTCGGGGCAACACAGAGAATGGTTTTGGTGTGACGTCACAGGTCCGAAGGCGCGCTGTGAGTGGCATTGGAATCTTCAGGGCTTTTTTTCATATTGCAGTTTCTCAGCGCAAACTACAACTAAATTTAGTAGAATAGTGAAAGGAAAATGGCAAAATAAGTAATACACTTACTGTATATAAACGTAAAATGTTAATAAGACATATTTTCCTAGCTTGGAATACATTAATGGTAATTTTTAATGTTCTATCATTACAAATATTTTAGATGCTTATACACTTAAGAAGGATTACTTTAGTATTGTATTATCCAAAAACATTAGAGCCTAAGCACTATATCAGTTCATGCGCAGATTGAGGATATCTAGGCTCATAGCTTTCCTTTATTTTGATGATTTGTCGTTAATTTCCATGCTATTATGCTGCGGCTACAAATAAGCACTTTATGCACCAAAAAGCTCTTAATCCCTTGATAAATATTCATATTCTATTGCATCCTTTCATTTTTCAACTATTTACTGTGCACATTAGCAATCGGTCACCTCATGCCATTGCTACAACTATTTTTACCTTAATGCTACAAGAATCGTGTTATAAGCGCTGTACGTCCACATATTTCTACAAGATAAATGCTTTTCTGGTCAACATGGTGGTTTGAAGCTGAAGGAAGCTGTAGCGAATAGATGCAAACAGATGGTTAGGGTGTCGAAAGACCATCATAAACAAAATAAGAGCTCGAGAATTTTTCTTCTGACCTAGGCGCCGATTCTCAAACTTAGGCACCATAATAATAAAATTTCATACATGGGCCTTCATAATTTTATTTTTGATTTAACTTATTTATGAGCCATTCTCCTATTTCCAATCGGCCTGACAAACTGGCGACCAGGATTTTTCGAGCCTGAACAAGAGGAATATTGACAGAATTTCATTATGTGCTACGTATGTTGTTACTTTACACCTTCAGCCTTTTCTTTTCAATAACCTCACACGAAATAGTGTTGTAAGGATACAAACATAAGTTGATTTTTATTCTTCTCCTCTTCAGATTGGCCAGTATCCCCGGGACGCTGACCTCTAAATTTTTACTGTCCCCTAAACTTTTCAAAGTAGGCTTGCAAATAAACCATAATATGGTGATAAACTATAATATTGTTGGATTAACCCCCCTAACTTCTACAGCCCCTCCTACATGTTTGGGGTGGCTACAAACCTGCCCTCAGCTCTGAGATGATTATTTTTTGATAAATGGTAGTACATTTGCAAAATATTATATCGTGAAAGTATTGTGTTTTCTATTCTGAAGTCCACAAGTAAAATAAATAATTTTTAAAAAAATCATACACAAAAGCAAACGCTTTGAGCGTTCAGTCTTTGTTAAGTTTCGCCCAGTAGATTGGCTTCTCTTATATTGTTTCACTCACTGGAACAGCATATTGTGATCATTACTCGTCATGACATAAATCACAAACATTCATTATCAAAGGACTCAGTGGAACAATAGCGGAGTGCTCACCTCTAGTGTGAGTAGTACCTTGTTCGAATTCAAGCCATATGAACTTGTGATGGTCAACATTGTGTCCGTTGTTTCTCTCGCGATTCAGACGTGTCCTCCACATGACCATTCAACCGATTCTCTTATAATCACGGGGCGCGGTAGCTCAGTGGTAGAGCGTTCACCTCCGGTGCTTGGGGTCACTGGTTCGATCCCAGCTCGCGCCGTGTGGATTTTGAAGTAGACAAACACCGTCTCGTTGGTTTTCTCTGGGTTTTCTCACTTTCTTCACTCCACCATTTCACTCATCTCTCATCATCACCGTCTACTTTAGCCTAACCGGCATAAGCGTGGGACTTAAAACTTAAACATTTCACTTTTTTTTTTAAATAATAATATTCACTCTTATTAATCATCCGCCTCCCTTTTCCTACAGGACATATTCGTGGAACATAAAAGTAGAAACTTCATTTTGTTTTATTCAATAAAAGCCACTATAGGTAGTTCGTTGTCATTACTGTCAGCACACATCTGTTCATTTGTTGGTTCAAGTGTAAACTCATGTGCTCAAAACACTTCAGCCAATTTGAAAATGTTCACATGGACTAATATAAACAATTTACGAGTATGTTCCATTTCTAAAGAAAATGACAATAAGAGCGAATATATTATGATGAAATAATATTGCTAATGTGTAAAGTAGTTCGATAATAGCACTGGTAAATTATCAGAATGCTCATGAACATAATTATCATCGTAAGTTTGCGTGCCCTTGTGTTGAACTCAATAGATAATTTAGATTACTTTTACTTGCAAGGAAAGTCCATAAACCGTGAGAGTTGAATTTTGATGAAAATTTGTGACAAGATTCAGTTCGAGTTACTAAGTAACGTAGTAATAGTCACTCGATGCGCAAATGCTTCGTTGAGCTGCTACACCGACGCCATCTTGAAATCCATAGGCAATGTCCAAGAATACCCTTTTGGCACAGAAATGAAAAAGCTTTTGATCGATATGACTTCAGTATTGTAAACCTAGGTAGAGCATCTATATGTGGGAGTACTTCCAGTGCATGATCGCCATCTTGAAGGGCACCATATTGCATCGCAGTTAAATATGATAAATAGCAAGAGGGACATGTGAGGTATCAAATAGCATTGGAATTTACTCCTGAATCCATTTCCGCAACCAAAGTTTACATATATGTTTTCACTTCAGAGTTAAGAGGTCTCTTACCCACAGGAATATATAAAAAATGTGCGAGTTAGGCTTGTGTTATGAAACACATTCGTGCGAGCACTTGCAGGATTTTAACTAATGCAGTAGTTAGTGCAGTATAATAGCTACTATAGCAATCAAATCTTGAGACTAGTAAGAGAAATCGTTAATTAAATTGAAATGTCTGTATTGAAAAATGGAATAGCAGCACTGTAACAAATTATACCTATTTCAAAGTGCGCTATATATATATGAGTGTGTGTGTTGCGATTATGCATAGCATTTAAATGCTGTAATATAAGTTAGTGCAACGGCACATATGACTTTACAAGAATATGTCTTGAAGTTATTAGAAAATTAATAGAAAAATAATAGAAAAAATATTAGAAAAATAATATAAACTGGTGCACATAAGCAAATATTAACCTACTAACCTTTTGCTCTTCAGTTGTGATGGAGATCCAAAACGAAGTGATTAACACACAGCATTATGGAGCAGTGCAAACACTTAACAAATTTACTTGCGTCACAATCTTCATGACCACAGACACTATTTTTTACTAGTCTCCAGAACATTTGTAAATGAATAAACTATTGCTCCTGTTACGTACCGACATTTCTGCCATGCATATCAAGCATTTCCTTTAGGACTGGCGCACAAAATTGACGATACACAACAGAATGCATTTTCTTTATGAACATTCTGCTATAAACTTGTACACCGAACAAGTGAGCACCTGCTACAATTAGTTATTTATCACAGTTTTGATATGAAAACTAGTCTTGCCCTTATTATAAGCAAGTGTTTTATCGTTAAAGGTGGAAAGATGCAGATATTTAATTATTTAATATTGTACGAAAAAGCAAAAAGCTTGTTTTATGGATAGCAACTTGGTATTGAATCTTTTAATATTTATTGCCATCTATTTTTAGCAGGTGTGTATGTATTCTCTTATCACTAATAGCAGAAAAAATACAAGAAAAGTGAATTTCTAAGTTTCCGGGAGTATCTTCTAAGAATAGGCTGTGAATTGATAATTTAAATCCATTTCATTGTTCAATGCGGCAGCAATAAATCGATTGTATTTAGACAAACTGGCAAAAAAATACATCAAAGTATTTTAACTTCCTAATATACACGGTGAATTATAGGTTGTCAAGTGTGAGTATTGAAAAAAAAACGCAATATTCTGCAACAATGATGGTCTTTGCCTAAGGTTTCAAGATTGGAGAAGAAAACTTAACACGCTATAACAGACCACGTAAAATTGCCTAAAATAGATTTTTGGTTTGATACAGTTCAACGTCCCACACTTATGCCTGCTACGCTAAAGGAGACGTGGACCTATTGATTATAGTGGAATCCGAACAATTTTGGTCGTTCAAATAATATGCATAAGTTTATATCATTTTCTAATATATATCCGAACAATACCTTTGGTATTCTCTGCTTGTCAGCACTATTAGGCATGTGTTTCATCGACCAGCAGTCTATTCCATCGCACTTTGAAATAGGTATAATTTGTTACAGTGCTGCTATTCCATTTTTCACTACAGAGATTTCAATTTAATTAACGATTTTTTCTTACTAGTCTTAAGATCTGATTGGTTAGTGGCTATTGAACTGCAGTAACTACTGCATTAGTTAAAGTCCTGCAAGTGCTCGCAAGAACGTGTTTCATAACACAAGCCAACTCGCACATTTTTTTATATATATATTCCTGTGGGTAAGAGACCTCTTAACTCTGAAGTGAAAACATATATGTAAACTTTGGTTGCGGAAATGGATTCAGGAGTAAATTCCAATGCTATTTGATACCTCACATGACCCCCTTGCTAGTTATAATATTTGATTGCGATTCAATATGGCGCCCTTCAATATGGCAATCATGCACTGGAAGTACTCCCACATATAGATGCTCTACCTAGGTTTACAATACTGAAGTCATATCGATCAAAAGCTTTTTCATTTCTGTGCCAAAAGGGTATTCTTGGACATTGCCTATGGATTTCAAGATGGCGTCGGTGTAGCAGCTCAACGAAGTATTTGCGCATCGAGTGACTATTACTACGTTACTTAGTAACTCGAACTGAATCTTGTCACAAATTTTCATCAAAATTTAACTCTCACGGTTTTTAGACCTTCCTCGTTAGAGAAATGCGTTTTTCTTTTCATGCATTAATTTTCTTTTGCTTCCCCCTGAGCGCATAACTATCGAAAATGAAATGAAATCTTTAAGTTTTACGTCCCACGCTTATGCCGGTTAGGCTAAAGGAGGCGGCGATTGATGATAAATGAATGAAATGGTGGAAAGAAGAAAGTGGGAGGAAACGGGAGAACCCCGAGAAAACCCACGAGTGCAGTGTTTGTCCACAACAAAGTCCGCGAACTGGGATCGAACCAGGGACCCCAAGTATCGGAGGTGAACGCTCTACCACTGAGCCACCGCGCCCCCACCGCATAACTATCGAATCCAGGATGAACGTTCATATAAGAAATTAGCACTCCACTATCAAACACATATGCTTTTAAATTGCCTTTTTTTCCTTAAGAATGAGTGAAATTCCCTTCGTAAAGTCGGTCGGTGAACGAAATGTGAGGGCGCCAATCCTGGGAGGCCGAGGAGGCCCGGCCCCCAAAACTCATGTGGGCCCCTACTGTATTTGTGAATATACAATACAATATTTGGCATAATGTGAGTGCATTTGTCTCAAAATCTGCATCTGAATGGTTCGCCCCAAAATTTGGAGAGAAATAGTGATTAGGGAATAGCAATGAGAATAGTAATTAGTGTCTTACTTCAGGCTGCAAACAATGTCAATAATATAGCAATTAAATACACTTCAACTTTGTCCTAAGATATTCAAGTATATTCAAATAATTGGTCATAAATATATAAATAAATAAATCTCTTGCCTTTTAAATTAACCTTAAATTATGTTACCATTTTTATTCTTTGTGTTAGTAGCAACGTCGTACACATTTGAAAAGCATGCATCGTACCTTTCGCTAAGCCGTTTCCCTAGAGCAGCGATTCCCAACCTTTTTCAACTTGCGGCACACTACGGATGTAACTTGGATTCTCGCGGCACATTTATACATATTATTATTTGTAAATATAAAACACAGTGGTATTTTTTTCTTTGATTACTGATCTTCGCACAGAGAAGAAAGCTCGATCATTGGGTTTTCCCCGTGGTAAATCACTATGCTTATTTTTCATCCTAATTTAAAAACAGAAAACAATTGCAATGAAATATTGGACTCGGGTTTTTAAAAATATGTATTCAACATTTTACTACAAAGGAAGATCACTAAATAACGAACGAACAAACAAATCTCTTTTACTTTTAAAACGCAAATGTAGGTAATTTGTCGAAAGGATTGAATGATATTTTAAATTTTCAAGTTACGAAATAGTCTGCAACAATAAAGAAACAATAATGGTCATAACAATAACACATACTTTTTTCAACATCAGAAATGTACAGAAAAGTAACACAGCATGAAACTTAAAATTGCAGATTCATAGTAGAGGTTCATAGTAATGTGAAATACAAATATGCATTTTCCCCTACGTTTTGCAACTTGATTGATGTAGAATTAATAATTTTGTTTCGATTTCCTCGCGGCACACCAGCGGCCCACTCACGGCACACTAGTGTGCCGCGGCACACCGGTTGGGAAACGCTGCCCTAGAGAGTGGCGCAGACCTTTTCCACTATACCGACCGGTGGCATATTTGCGGACTCCAAACGTGTCCGATATCATTTGATCTGATTGGCCGATACAGATACGACATCCCAAGTCATCACCTACATATAGCACAAAGTAAAGGTCAGATGTTGTCGGTCCTCGTACGCGAGTGAGCTAGCGCAATATGCTAGTAAATAAATCAGTTATTGGCGTGGATTCAAATCCTGTCTAAGGAAGATTTTCTTTATTACTTCTAAAAAAAATTATAACACTTCTTTCGTTAAAATAAGATTAACACAATATTCAAATAGTGACTTAACGATTATTTTTTTTACATTTTCATTAAACTTCTTTCATTAAAATAAGTTTGCCCTTTTAATATACAGATGCATAGCAAAAGTAGTAGTAGTAGTAGTAGTAGTAGTAGTAGTAGTAGTAGTAGTAGTAGTAACGAGTTAGAAGCTCCGCAAGGTTTGGTTGGGTTCTAGACATGAAATTGTCAAGAATACTGAAACGTTTGGGATCGGCAAAAATGCCGACCAGTGACGTACAAACATGGTGGTCTTTGTTTTAAGCGCACGAGTAGCAGACCGAAATTCAATCGCAAATTTCGACTAGTTGGAATCGTTGCATGAGCGAAAGGAAGTAATCAGTTAGCTCTGAAGTTGTTTTTAGAGCAGTAAAACAAATCAGTTGAGGACTCAGATAATATTAACTAAATTATCAACATTACATATTTTTAAAAAAAAAAAAATATCGAACTCCTTTATTTTGAATCAAATACGGCGCGTCTATTATACTCATACCATTTTTCATATAAGTACGTCCCCACGTTAAACAGGTTTGCATATCCACACTCATAACTATGAAAACATTTATGATAACTCCGACCCCAATCATTTCACAGATTCAATCTGTTGTACATAAGTGGTTAGGACGTAAAGTCGAATGTAATTTATACGAAAAAGACATTTATACATTGAAAAACCTGTAACTTCCAAATATCTACCAGAAACTCATAGTCGTACCGATATAAACAAAAGCGAGTGTGAAGCAGAAAATCACTTTATACAGAAATCAAAAGAGACACTATGAAGGCATGTGAAATGGTCGAACGGTTTGAGTGAATAATCTGTCAATCAGAAGTTTATGTGTTCAAACTGTGTAAGTAGAATTCGTCTTTTCTAAGTGTGTTCATATTTTCATCAGAGGACTGAGAACATTTCATTGAATAAGTCTTTCGCCACTACTTTTCTTTCATATTAGATTAGAACGGAACATTATATGAATTGAAAATCTAAAATCCATAGCTGAAAACAAAATATTAAATATGTTCAATATTTCATTATTATCCTTTGATTTCTATTGAAAACTATTTACAAGCATTTGTAATTTCAGAAGATTCTTCCCGGGGGATTGTCAATATATGAAGGACTGAAAACAGCTATTGGCCCACTTTGAGTATGATCGAAGATATGGCTTCATAAGGGGAAATTTTTTAGTTCGACAATGTCTCAAATTCTCTCTCAGGTCAACCCCTGAAATCATCACTGTTTCAAAGGTTTTCTTAACAAATAGAATATTACATTCATTTCACGTTCCACGTTTTGAAATGGCAAAATCGTAACTTGAAGAAAATTATAACACGTACAAGAATAAAGAATTATAGAAGTAATGAAGTAAATATCATCGTGTAAGTTAGCGATTTCTAGTCGGATTAAAACTCGAATATTCGTGTGGATTGCACTTCAAAGCAAATCCTCTCTCTATATAATTCTTACTGGAAAGGCATGTTTAACACCAATTCAATATTTTTAAACATATATTTTATTGTAATATTTTTACTATTCAATATTGTATGCACTTCATTTCCCAAAGCAACTTCTCGCAAATGTATGGTGGACTAGTGAATATTATCAAATGGATTATCATTTAGTTTGCATAAATGCTGCATCGCCTCATTTTAAACTTCGTACTTTAAATAATAATAATAATAATAATAATAATAATAATAATAATAATAATAACAATAATTGTATTATTAATAATAAAATAATAGTCGTTATCTTTATTTAAAATTATGGCTTAGTCAATAAATGAATTCCACGACGTCTCTATTCAAAGTTCTATTTAATCGAATACGATAGAAACAAAAACAGAAACTTCGAGAACAGGTAAAAGACAAATCTTACTTTGACGGGACTCGAACTAACTTTTAAGAGTGATCTACGCCTAAGCGCTTTAGACCATTTTTTTTCTTTTCTTTAAGTTAACTGATTCACAGAACTTATCTCAGTAACTTGTCTCTATTTTCAACTCGGTATACACATTTTACAGTTATTTCCAATAATCATGAACGACAGGGACACAAACACAGAAACATTAAAGACAGTTAAAATTCTCGGAGCAGGAATCGAACCCGGGACGCCGTACACCAAAGGCACACGTGCTAGCCACTAGACCGGCAGGGAGAGCAAATTAAATGTATTTTGTAGTGTCTGAACTTTAAGCCTATTTCACCCTTTATTGTCTTATGTTCATGTTCACCGTATTTGTCACTTTGAGGAATGACGTATGTTATTGATATAGATTCTATTACATATTCATCCATAAATATTATATAAAGTATAAGAATTATACATTATTTATCATGGAAATTCACTGTTGAATGCACAGTAGACAAAGAATGCAATTCTAAGCAGAGTTCGTCAGGGATGATATATTTCGCCGAAATTATTTAATATCTATTTAGAAGTGATAGTGAAGAGGAGTCTACATAATGGAGATATTATTTCGTTAGGAGGTATAATGATTAGGTGTATACGGTTTGGGGATGATATGGCTGTTGTTGCAGAATATAAAAAAGAAAGTCAATAAGATGTTGAAAACTGGAGAAGAGTTTGTGAAGAATATAGGATGAAAATAAATGTTAGAAAGACAAAATCCATTGTAATTTAAACGAAGTAATCGGTGTCAAATACAGAAATAGGGGCGGAGAAAATACAACAGGTGACTAGTTTTGTCTGGCAAGTAACACTTCCCACGTGTAAAACTCCGATTTTGATAAAATTTAGCAGGTAGATACTACACATGAAATAAACGAATATTTTTTTTTATTTGTGCAGAAAAAGACGGTTTTAGGCGCAAAAGCCCCCACCCAAAATTTTGGAAGTTGACGCTCGAAAATAAACAAGAAACACACCGAAGTGAATGAAATTGTGCACAGATATTGTAGACTTAAATTAAGGGAATATGCGTTTCGTATTCTCCTAAAAAGAAACAGTTGGGTGGGCTCAGATCGCTCAAAAAATTTGATCATGAAATATCAGAAGTGCTAATAATAGTATCTCAGAAGTGCTTAAAGTACGTGAAGAACTTGAACGAAATTTTGTTGTAGTGACAATACGCAAATAATAATAATACTAATACTAATAATAATAATAATAATAATAATAATAATAATAATAATAATAATAATAATAATAATAATAATGAATACGGATTTTTTTATTTTCTGCGGAACGACGGTTTTAGGGGCAAAAACCCTCACCCAAAAGTCTGAAATTTGACGCCCGAAAATAAATAAGGTGTGGACCGAAATCAATGATACTGTGCACAGATATTTTAGACGTGAAATGAGGGAATATTGTTTCGAATTTTCCTTAAAAAAGAGTTGGGCGGGATGCAGACCTTTTAAACCGTTGATTACGAAATATCAAAAGTGCAATTCGGAGGTGCCTTGTCAATCATACTGCTTTGAGGGCCAAGGTCCCTTACGAAAAAAGTAAATTTTACCATAGTAGCGCAGGAAGAAGTGGACCGAAGGAAATGAAATTGTGTCTAGGTATTGCATATGTCAAATAAGGTCTCTTGTGTTTCCGAAGTGTCGGCATCCGATTTGCTTCAAAATTGGCACATCAACAGTAAATAGGAAATAAATCAACACGCCTTTCTGTTTATACGGAAAAACATTGTAAGGTTTAAAGGCGCCTCCTGAATACTATAAAATACGCTATAGAGTTTGTGCTTACTGTTGATGTACCAAATTTGAAAAAAAAATCGTATGAGGACACATGTTGAAAACCAGAAGCCTTATTTTACATATATAATATCTACACACAATTTCATTCGCTTCGGTCCACTCTTTCCGCCACCCAACACTTCGGTCCACCCAACTGTTTTATTATTATTATTATTATTATTATTATTATTATTATTATTATTATTATTATTATTATTATTATTATTATTATTATTATTATTATTATTATTTTAAGGAAAATTAGAATCAGGTATTCCCTCATCTTATGTCCACAATATCTGTACACAATTTCATTCACTTTGGTCCACTCTTGCTTTTCGTTTTTCAACTATCAAACTTTTGAGTGGGTGTTTTTGTCCATAAGACCGTTTCTCCGCAGAAAATAAAAAAAAACATATTTGTTTATTTGTGCATATTGTCCCTATACAAAGTTTCGTTCCAACTCTTAATGTTCTTTAGGCACTTCTGACGAACTGCTATTAGCACTTTTGATATTTCGTGATCAAAGGTTTGGAGGAGTCCGTGTCTGACCCAACTGTTATTTTTTTTGTTTTTTGTTGCTTTTTTTCAGGAAAATATGAAACACGTATTCCCTCATTTACGCATAAAATATCTGCTCACAATTTCATTCACTTCGGTCCATTTCTTCTTGCCTTTCGGAAGTCAACTTTCAAAATTTTGGGTGGGAGCTTTTGCCACCTAAAATCCTTTTCTTCCGCAGAAAAATACAAAAAAAAAACACGTATTCGTTTATGTGTAGTATCTACCTGCTAAATTTTATCAAAATCGGAGTGTTACACTTGGGAAGTATTACATGTTAGACATATACAGTTTAAACCATGCCGCAGTGGCTCAGTAGTAGAGCGTTCACTTCTGGTGCATTCGATCTCAGCTCGCGCCAAGTGAACTTTGTGGTTGACAAACACTGTGTGCGTGGGTTTTCTCGGGACCCTTCTAGTTTTTCATTCCACCCTTTCATTTATTTCTCATCATCACCGTCTCTTTTAGCCTAGCTGACATATTCGTGGGACGTAAAACTCAAAGATTTCATTTCATTGTAGAGTTTAAGTCCCTTTCAGCAGCGAGGCTATATGAGACAGAACCTACTGATTAACGTGGAATCCGAAAAACATGAGCTAACGCCGGGAATGGAATACCAACTTAGTACGTAACAAGTAGTCACTATTTTCTTGAATATATGTATCATATAGAAATATCTTGAAGTCTGATACTAAAATATTATTATTATTATTATTATTATTATTATTATTATTATTATTATTATTATTATTATTTTACGTATTACTTGAGATGCAAACTATAGTTGCAGTATTGTAGAAGGAATATTACCTGACATATAATGCTTAGATTTCTACAGGGGTGGATCTACTCTTCCCACCCTAGGAAGGAGTATTTACATACATTTCGCTTCCACTCTACAAATAAAATACTGATGTTCATATAGCACTTGGAAAGGATTAAATTTTAAACAGGAAAGTAAAACTTTACATATTGTATTTTATTTTTTCTGTAAAACAGATGATTGTTTAGCTTTAGTGGATGAACGTTAAAAAATTAAAAAAAAGCAATGGAACTAATTAATTACTTTATACGACAAATAGCTGTTTCTAAAGAGAACAGAAACGTAGGAAGTAAACATAAATCGAAAACTCTGCTGAGCTAATACTCACAGAACAGAATGTTAACGTTTTGATTTTGTCTTATGCCTCGAGACATTTACAAGGTCACTACAATACTGTCTGTTAACGTGTAAAAATTGCCTGAAGGAAAGTGAAACAAAATACTAAACAGTTGTGCAGTGCTCACTTTAAGTCAAACAACATATATCGAAATAAGAAGTGGATTTTGGCTGTTAGAAATAAAAAAAAGTATTTTTAATGAGCTGTTGGAGCAACCAACTGCACATACTGATTGAAATAGAAGCTACTGTTAGAAATAGAGGAGATTTAAATGATTCAGCAAAGTAAAAATATGCTTCATAGCAATTGAATCCCGACTATGAACAATTATGACCGCACCGAGATTCGTACACGTAGTCCATGACTTCGTTAGCAGTCCATGACTTCACCGTCGGAGTAGGGACTATTTGCTTGCTTTTGCTGGTATATCAATGCATTTCGGGCACAACTTTAGAACATAAAATAATTAGAATGGTGGGACTGACAGTTTGAACTGTCCAATATTGCAAGCCTAGTTGGGCATTACAACATTACGCAAACTCTACTTTATATACAACCATTATTATACATTTCATTTTCGTAAAGTTGCACTTATGATAAAAAATACCTTTTTTCCTAATCAAATTCAATGTATAAATAATTGTTTATTTCAGTTGAATTTGAGTTTAGCGTGCTTTTCAGCAGCGAGGCTATATGAGACGGGACCTACTGATTAACATGGAATCCGAACCACACGAGTTCCCGCCGGAATCGAACCAGGGCCCCCCACACCAAAGGTATAGATAATCGTGTCTTATATAGCAGCTAATATCGACTTTGTGGTGGACAAACACCGTGCTTGTGGGTTTTCTCGGGGTTTTCCCGTGCCCTCACACTTTCTTCATTCCCTCATTTCATTCATTTCTCAACATCACTGTCTCCTTTAGACTAACTGACATAACCGTGGGACTCAAAACTAAAGATTTCATTTTATGTTTCTTGTTTAAAGTATAAAACAACTAAATATTTGATGTAAATAAATGAGAAACCTAAGATATTGAAGATTACTGAAATTGCAATTTAATTCAATTTTAAGCATTATACATCTATACGATTGTTCAAATTGAAGATGAAGATTATGAATTATATTAATTTTTTTAAATGAAATAAAATTAAATCTTTAAGTTAGTCGTCCCATGCATATGTCAGCTAGGTAAAGTAGGCAGTGGTGATGAGGAATGAATGAAAATTGTGGAAAGAAGAAAATGGGTGGAAACAGTGTAACTCTGATAAAACTCACGCAAACGCGGTGTTTCTCCACCACAAATCTCAATTTGTGCAAGCTGGAATCGAACCAAGGACCCCATACACCAGAGGTGAAGGCTCTACCACTAAGCCACCGCGGCCCTATGAAAAATATAAACATATTTATTCTGCTCTCTCTCTCTCTCTCTCTCTCTCTCTCTCTCTCTCTCTCTCTCTAATTATATATATATATATATATATACATAAGAGGATCACTAATTTTCATTATGAACGTATGGTTTCAAGTTGATATTTAATTCAGAACTATGTTCCTAATGAGTAGAGTTGATTTGGAGTTTAACGTCCCTTTGAGCAGCAAGACTGTATGTGACGTGAACGTAGTGATTAACGTAAAAACCGCACTATGTGAACTTTAGCCGGGTGATGATGATGATGATTTTGACACAGCTTTCATTTATGCCACACATAAACTTCGGAAGACAGTGCCCCATATTTAGGAATGTTTTGATGTCAGCAATCATAGTCTAAAGTGTGAACGTGTACTGTTATTTGAAAACATAACACTTTTTACGAGGTTGGCAATATTGTCAACCCAATAAGCTCAAATATTGATTAGTTTCAGTCTCTATGTTATTATAAAAGTATTTGCACAGGCATAATTCCACTTGATTGTATTATTCTTGTAATATTGAACATTTCAATTTACTTTCCCATGATGGGCCAATGCAGGGACTCGGCATATTCCATATTTCTGTGTTTTGGCAATATATTTGACTATAAGCAAGATACTGTTTTGAGAGAACAGAAAATACTCTTTATTTAGGTGTGCCAGAGTAAGTAACGCTTTAGGTGAATGGTTAGCGTTGTGATTTGCCAATTTCCTGGCCCGGGTTCGATTCCCGCCCGCTCCCTTTAGTCTTTCTAAAATATTTCAATTGCAAGGCTGAGCTCCAGTTAGATGCTGCTAAACGAAGATAATCTACAGTGGAGAAATTCAGTGATGATGTAATCCTGAAAAAAATGAAGAAAAATGAATGAAGATAACGAGTTACAGAGTTAATTCTGTTAATGGTTCTATATTTGATATTATCCGTTAATTTCGTGCATTTTTAAATTGTTGTTAATTGACACTATATTCTCCTCTTTTCTCCTTGTGTCTCAATGTGTAAATTTTCACAAATACTATACAAATTATTAATCTTCAGTTATATTTGAAAGCTATGGGGAAATACGCTTAGTACGGATAAGTTCTCCAACTCGTTTGAGTGTTATCGAATTTTGCATTTTTAATATTTACAAATAAATTACTACATACTAATATTTAACAATGTCAAAAGTGGTTTAACGATTAATAAAATTGGATAAGTTCTTCTTTCGAAGTAGTATTACGTATCTATCAGTGGCACCGGAACCAAGGAGCTCAGGCCCTATTAGAGCCCCAAATTTTTCATTGAAGCCCTGGCTCTTCCCTCGAATGATCGTTCCATATTTTAATTGATTTGCAGCCAGGACTACTCTTAATAGTTTCAAAACTCAGAGCAAGGCTTTGTGTTTACTTAAAAAAAATGGCCTACTACATATACCGCCTAATCTGTTCGTATATTATTTGATACGCATATATGTATAGCCATTTGAAGTAAGTTAACTTGTTTATAATCCCTCACTTGAGTTAATTATAAGATTATTTAAGTCCCTCGACTATTATCTTCTCTACGCCTCTGGTGTCCGTATTTTTTTTCTGGTATTGTTCTGTTTACTGTGAGTGCAAGTATCCAAAGACCCCCTTTAGTCATTTCGTCAGCCAGCGTTTCTCCTCACTCCTGCACAAAAACACTCTTTTTGATTTGTTCTTTTAGCAGGTGGGGCATACTTCATTCTGCTGTTCTAGTTACTCTACCAAGCGTAATTAAACTTGGAGCGGGCGTTAATTGAGTTGCTTAAATCACGGACCTTGTACGTCAAGAATTGCTGTGGCCCATTATACACTTAGATTCAAAAGAGTTTACTGATTGCAGCACTAGAACGATTTCAGAAAAAAGTGTTTTGTAATTGAAAATCAGGCGACGACGAGAACTTGTGGATCGTTAAAATTGAAGAAACAAGTGTGGAAAATAAACATATTTTTATTCATTTTTACTTCCGCGTGGATATAGTATTTCATCACAAAAAGAGAGACACGACACTATCCCTCAAAACAACTTCTTCCGTCGGATTGCTCGTTGCGTTAGTTCTGTAGTACCTCTATGATAAAAGGGAGAAAATCTTGAGACACTCAAGAAGTTGTTGGTTGGTAATTTCAGAAGTAGTAAATGTCCATTTTGCCTGTATTACAAAGTATGCATGGACGAGAGAAAAGAATGAAAGAGATATAAAGATGATCACATTTCTGTAGATTTCCGTCCTCAAATAATGAAGTAACGTACGCAGTTCAGCATTCCCTATCCTCAACTATTATCAAGTGTCTTTGATGCTATCAACTAGATCCTTTGTTAGTTTTAGCCTGTTTTCTCTTTTATTCATGTTTCTTTCCTTCTAGGTAGAAAACTGTTCCTTTTATTAAACGTTGGCACACAATAACAGGTTTACCAGGCTTTTTTCCACATTTTTTCGGGGAAGGAAAATCAATATATGACCAGATGATGTGAATAGTGTTGCCCGTACGATGATAATTATGACAATTCTCGGTTCGTTTTCAAGATGAGGAATTTTTCGAATCTCATGGGCAACGCTACTTCATCCAAATCTTAGATATCAAGCACTTTTAGTTGAAAGATTCATACCATAAGAGCAATACATTCGTAAAGTGATTGCAACACAATGAAGAGCATTTATCAATGTTCAACCGCAAGTTATTACACATTATACGTCCTTAATAAATATTTATTGAGTGTTGGTTCATCACACTCTTCATGAACTTCTCGTGAGGCTGAATGATTCTGGTGAACTGTAGATGAAATTAAGAAGAAAATTAGGACACACGTTTTGTACGTAAATTTACTAAACAAGACGTAACGAAACAAAAGAAGTCTTTCCGAGAATCAAGATTGAACAAAATTATTTAAGAATCCACACCAAAGGAACATTTGACAAATAAATATGAGACGAGACAAGAAAACTTAGTTTTTTTTTTTTTTTGTCTCGGGAACAACACTACATGTGACCTACAGAACAGTGACATGTCTTTGCAATTTAATTTATCTTACCTCCGGGAGGGGGTGGCGGTTTGCTAACTTCTTTCGAAGTATACGAAAGAAAAAGTCTTTATATAGTATATAAACTGAAAATTGTAAAAAAAAATAAAAATAAAACATTAAAAGGTCTCGAAGATAGCTCAAAACAAGACCAGAAAGGAATGACAGAAAACTGTTCTGCATCTGTATCTCTGTGTGTCAACATGAATCCTTATCTACAGAACGTGCGTACCAGCTTATTTCCTTGTAGTTCACAGCAACGCTCATACGTATGGCTCGCTGCATGATACAAGTATATTTCGCGAATACAAGTGTATTTTTGTTTATATCCCTTTTTTTTTTTTTTTTTTACATTTGACACTTAGTTCGTTTGAACTAAATATATTCAACTCATACTAGAAAGGCCTAGTACGAATATGAAATATTTTCATGCCGCAACAATATCTATATATATATTAAAAAGACATTAAAAGCATACCAAAATACTCCTATATATACCTTTCTATGTTTGTGTTACATTATCAAAGGAAGTTCCTGCAAAATGAGATGACTGCACAACTATTTTGAATATGGAGTACGAAATTTTCATTAATGTTGGCATTGACCGGTGCAATATAAATATTTTCCGTACCTCTTTCCATATATTGATTTTAATTTCAGAACGAGCTCGCTACTCATGTAAAGCATTTATATTTGTAGTAGTGTTTACATGATGAGAGAGAGAAAAAACTTTTTTCATTGTATAAACTGATTTACAGTTATTGGCTCTTGTTATCTGGCTGTTATTATTGATTCCACAAGCATACTTTGAGATTGAATATCGATATTATATTTGTTGTTTCAAGCAAATCTAGAAATGACAATACTACATCATGTGATCTAAAAACTTACAAAAGGAAATTTAGCAAAATTAACCTAAATGTTATTTTATATATTAAGGCAGATGAAATAATATGACAATTATTTTTGTAAATATAATTTAGCCAAATGTACCTTACCAAGGATGCATACGATGCGCACTAAAATCAAACATGTACAACAGTATTATAATACACCATGTACATAGCTATAACATAATAAATGATATTCTAAACTAGTGAAATCAAAACATCCCCGAGACAAATTATTAATTAAAATGCATTACTGCGTGAGTAATCATGGCATGGCATTCTGTCTGCAAATTTGATCAATATATATTAATGAAGCATTTTTGAATAAGAATGAATAAAACAAAATGTTGCTAAATGAACAACAAAGTTTTATTTTCGTTTTATTGTTCTTATTTATTGCTCTTATGACACGAAATTTGCCACATACGTATCTTTGCCGGTTATACATATACTAACGTTATAAGAAATACCGGGCGAATTCGTTATCAAATTATATTTCTACAACAACACATTTATAGACATGCGACAATAATTTTGGACATGAGTGTACAAAAACATTCAAAGTGAGAGGTGAAGGTGACAATATAGTTAAGGTAAAAGATGGCTATTTTCTATATATATATGTTCAAAACGTAAAGTGAACTCGTACCAAGCTAAGAAGACTGACCGAAAATGTATTAAGTAACACCTATCAGGCAATTGCATTAACTGAATCTTGGCTTACAGTCACAATGACTCTGAACTATTTGATCCGCGGTATGTCGTGTTAAGAGCTGATAAAAATACTGTTACTTCTGGTTAAAAAAATGGGTGCTGGTGTTGTATTAGCTGTAAGTAAAAAAAATCGTGTGCAGAAAATTCCTCCCCCAAACATTCCTGGTATTGATTTATTACAGTAAAAGTTTTTTTTTTTTGTAGATACTCTTAATTATATATATTAAGTAGTATATATGATTATACATACTATTAAGTATATATATATTATTAAGATTATATATATATATATATCTATCTATATATATATCTATATATATATATATATATATATATATATATATATATATATATATATGTGTGTGTGTGTGTGTGTGTGTGTGTGTGTATGTGTGTGTGTTTGTTTGTGTGCGTGTCTTGTATATATTGCACCTGGATCAAATCAATCAACATATAGAAAACATTTTGAATACATATTTAGTGTATTACAACCAGAGAGTAACATTCTTCTGACAGGCAATTATAATATCTCACAAGTCACGGGAACTGATATCAATTTTTTAACATCTACTGGAACATGTCAAAAGTTATTTCACTTAATGAACTTTTCTAATTTACAAAACTGCAATAATATTAAAATCTCATATGGCAAAACGCGTGACCTAATACTCTCGAACCTTACTAGCGTAGACGTCATACACGAACATCCTCCCCTTTTACTGGAGGATGCTCATCACCCAGCCCTCCTAATTGAATGTAAATACAGTAATTCTAGAAATGCTAAGTGTATAAACACAAGCGAAGTAAGATATATATATTTTTTTAAAGCTGACTTTGATAAGCTGTACCTTGAAATATCACTAACAAACTGGGAACCTATCACAGATAGTTTGAATGTGGACGACTCTGTGGATTCTTTTTATGATAAATTTTATTCTGTTTTTGACCGGTGAACACCGAGAAAAAAAAGCTAAATCGAATTATCCTACTTGGTTTTCAAGTGACATAGATTAATTAAGAGCAAATCATATAAGCGCAAGAAATGGAAGCAAGTTTCTCGAGACGCAATTTATCACTATAATAAATATAAAGAATTGAGAGCTCTTTCTAAAAAGGAAATTTCAAAGCATACAATATATATTTAAACAACTGTGAGGCCAATATTATAAATAATCCTAAGACTTTCTGGGAGTATGCTAAGAATAAAAAAAAAGTAGTTCGGGAATTCATATATTATATTTTGATGGTTAAACGTTGAGTGACGATGCTTCTATTGCAAACGCGTTTATGGCAAATTTTAAAGTGATACACAATAAGTCGAGCTACAATCTTATTCCTGTGGAACAACACAATAATTCGGAAATCCTTGACAAATTAAACGTTAACTTTATAAAAATCGAAGATGTTGAAAACGCTATTTGAAAACTTAAACCACGGTCATCTTGTTGACCGGACAAAATTCCACCATATATCATTAAAGACTGCTTACAAATACTGAAATATCCCCTACAAGTTATTTTTAACAAGTTAATAGCTTCTTCTACATTTCCTACGAAATGTAAGATTGGTGACGTCTGTCCCATTCCCAAAATAGGCTTTCCTACTGACCAAATAAAATAGTATCGACCGGTGAACCTACTATCTGCCCCGTCTATGGTATTTGAAATTCTTATATACGAAAGTAGTAGTAGAAAATGGATCGATCTGGGCCAGACTTGGAACAGCGTTTAACAACTCACAAGCCACTGGGAAAATGACCACCGTACACCGTGAGCCCACGGTCTTTTACGACCTCCATTTTAGGGGTGAATTTATTCCCTTTTATGACCACTTTTTAGGGGTGTACTCGTTCTCTTTTATGACCACTTTTAAGGGGTGAACTCATTCCCTTTTATGAGCATATTTTTCAACCCCTACGAACACATAACAGAACAAGGGTATACTCGTTATCTTTCATGAGCACTTTTTCAACATAGCAGACAATGAACATAGCAAAGGGGTACGAACACACAACATAACAAGGGTGTACTCGTTTTCAACCCTTATTTTAACATAGGAGATAACACATAAGATTACGAACACAGAGAAGAGAACACATAAGAGTACGTAACACACAGCACAACAGATAATACATAAAAATACGTAACATAACATAGGAGATAACACATAAGATTACGAACACATAGAAGAGAAGATAACACATAACACTACGTAACACACAGCAGAACAGATAACACAAAAGAGTACGTAACATAACAAGGGTGTATTCATTCCCTTTTATGAGCATATTTTCAACCCCTATTTTAACATAGGAGATAACACATAAGATTACGAACACATAGAAGAGAAGATAACACATAACACTATTTTAACATAGCAGAAAACATATAAGATTACGAACACATAACATAGCAAGGGTGTACTCGTTCCCTTTTATGAGCATATTTTCCAACCCCTATTCTGAACATAGCAGATAACACATAGAAGAGCAGATAACACATAGCACTATTTTAACATAGTAGGTAACATAAGATTACGAACACATATAAGAGCAGAAGACTACATAACATAGCAGGCCTCCATTTTAGGGGTGAACTCGTTCTCTTTTATGAGCATATTTTTCAACCCCTATTTTAACATAACAGAAATGACATAAGCATGTCCTCAAACTACTGACCATCGTGAACAAAGGTCAAACTCGAAAACGAAACAACATATCGAGGTGCTGTTTCCACATTTAGCAATTGGTCATCAAAAAAGTACTGACCATCGAGGTCAAAGGTCAAAACTCGAAAACGGAGCCACATACTCAGGTGCTGTTTCCACATTGAGTAATAGGTCATCAGGTACCACAAGTTCAAAAATAGTGGCCATCGAGGTCAAAGGTCAAAATACTTAAAACCTAATAACTCGAAAACGGAGCCACATACTGAGATGGTGTTTCCACATTTAGTAATTGGTCATCAGGTACCACAAGTTCCAAAATAGTGACCATCGAGGTCAAAGGTCAAAATACTTAAAACCTAATAACTCGAAAACGGAGCCACATATTGAGATGGTGTTTCCACATTTAGTAATTGGTCATCAACTACTACAAGTTTCAAAATAATGACCATCGAGGTCAAAGGTCAAAATACTTTAAACCTAATAACTCGAAAACGAAGCAACGTATTGAGGTGCTGTTTCCAAATCTAGTAACTGGTCATCAACTACTACAAGTTCCAAAATTAGTCGCCATCGAGGTCAAAGGTCAAAATACTTAAAACCTAATATCTCGAAAACGGAGCCACATACTCAGGTGCTGTTTCCACATTTAGTAATTGGTCATCAAATACTACAAGTTCCAAAATAATGATCATCGAGGTCAAAGGTCACAGTACTTAAAACCTAATTACTCGAAAACGGAGCCACATACTCAGGTGCTGTTTCCACATTTAGTAATCGGTCATCAACTACTACATGTCCCAAAATTAGTGGTCATCGAGGTCAAAGGCCAAAATACTTAAAACCTAATAACTCGAAAACGGAGCCAAATATCGAAGTGGTGTTTCCAAATCTAGTAACTGGTCATCAACTACTACAAGTTCCAAAATACTAATCATCGAGGTCAAACGTCAAACTCGAAAACGGAGCCAAATATTGAGGTGGTGTTTCCACATTTAGTAATCGACCACCAACTACTACAAGTTTCAAAATAATGACCATCGAGGTCAAAGGTCAAAATACTTAAAACCCAATAACTCGAAAACGAAGCAGCGTATTGAGGTGCTGTTTCCAAATCTAGTAACTGGTCATCAACTACTACAAGTTCCAAAATACTAATCATCGAGGTCAAACGTCAAACTCGAAAACGGAGCCACATATTGAGGTGGTGTTTCCACATTTAGTAATCGACCACCAACTACTACAAGTTTCAAAATAATGACCATCGAGAGCTTGTAAACGGAGCAACGGATTGAGGTGTTGTTTCCAAATCTAGTAATAGGTCATCAACTAGTAAATGTTAAAAAGTACTGATCATCGAGGTCAAAGGTCAAAATACTTAAAACCCAATAACTCGAAAACGAAACAACGTATTGAGCTGCTGTTTCCAAATCTAGTAACTGGTCATCAACTATTACATGTTCCAAAAGTACTATCTATCGAGGTCAAAGGTCAAATATTTAAGCCTTAATAACTTTAAACAAAACCTGTGTGACCTATTCAGTTTTGTACCAAGCAGAGAGAAGTGAAGAATGAATAAATATGACTGGCTTACTTCGAGAAAGAAAGCAAGGATATTTCATTTTTAACTAGCTGAGAATTTTAAATCATCTTGTATTATTTAAACAAACGAAAGGATAAATTTTATACCAATGAGAAATGCCATTTTATACCATTTTGTATTACTCCAATAAACGAAGGAATACCAGAAAAAAATAAGTGAAGAATGAATAAAATTTAGGTGGATTATTTTCTTTTGTACCAATTGGAAAAGAGAAGAAGAGCTACATTAACTAGCTCATTATGTACTGTTTAAACAAACAAAAAATGACAATTATGTAACTTTTGAAATTCTGAAATGTTCTATTTTTGTATCAATCAGAAAAACCCGAAGAAGGATCATTTTAACAACTTCATAATTTCGATGTTCTACTTTTTATACCAACGAGAAAAAAATAATTAGCTGAATATTTAAATATACGAAAGAATAAATTTAAGTGACCTATTCAATTTTGTACCAATGAGAAATGGCTCAGTAAAAGGCGAAGAAGGGCTATTTTAAACAATGAATTATTTAGTTTTGCACCATTTTGGAGTATTCAAATAAACAAAGGACTTATAATTTGTGTCAACTCTAAAATCAATTAAACGAAGAAATGCATTTGAGAAACCGAAGTTGAGTATTTTATACCATTTTGTATTATTTCAACAAACAAAGGAATAAGCAAAAAAAAAGATCATTTTATATCATTTTAAACTAGTCTAATAAACGAAGGCATAAATATGAGTGAGCTATTTAATTTTGTAGCTGAGTATTTTAACGAAAGAACAAAATTGTACTAACTAGAAAAAACCGAAGAAGGCCCATTTTAACTAACTGAGAATTTCTGTACCTTTTTGTACTATTTAAACAAACGATGGAATAAATTTAAGTGACCTATTCAATTTTGTACCAATGAGAAAAGGCATTTAACTGGCTCAGAATTTGAGTTGTCTATTTAGTTTTGTACCAACCTAAGAAGAAGGGTGAAGAAGGACTATTTTATAATTTTACTACTCAAATAAACAATGGAGTATTTAGTTTTGTACCACCGAGAAAAACAAAGAAAATGCACCATTTTGGAGTATTCAAATTAACAAAGGACTTATAATTTGTGTGTGTCAACTCTAAAAACGGCCATTTTGTATTATTTCAACAAACAAAAGAAAAGGCAAAAAGGACCATTTTAAACTATTTAAATAAACGAAGGCATAAACATGAGTGAGACCAGAGAAAAACCGAAGAAGGTCCATTTTAACTAACTGAGAATTTCTGTACCTTTTTGTACTATTTAAACAAACGATGGGATAAATTTGAGTGGCTTTTTTTTGTACTAACCAGAAAAATCGAAGAAGGTACCTTTATACTAGCTCAATGAACGAAAGAACAAATTTGAGTGTTCTACTTTTTATACCAAACAAAGAAGAACCATTTTGTACTAATCAAATAAACGAAAGAAAAAAGTGAAAAAAAGACCAATTTAACTAGCTCATAATTTATATACGTTTTGTTTAGATGTCCTACTTTTTGTACCAGCGTGAAATGTCTTTTTAACCAGCTCAGTAGTATTCAAATGAACAACTAGTTCATAATTTCTGTACTTTTGTGCCATTCAAACAAATGAAAAAAACAAGCAGGAAAAGAAAAGAATTTGTACTGACCAGAAAAGGCGAAGAAGGATCATTTAATACCTTTATGTGCTATTTAAATAAACGAAGGAATAAATTTGAGTGATCTATTCAATTTTATACCAATCAGAAGAAAAGCAAAGAAGGGCCATTTTAACTAGTTGAGTACTTTTGTGCTACACAAATCAACAAATGAATAAATTTGAGTGACCTATTCAATTTGGTATCAACAAGAAATACCATTTTAAATAACTCAGCATTTTATATCTTTTTGTGCTATTTAAATAAACGAAGAAAGCGAAGGAGATCCAATTTAGCTAACTCAGAATTTTATACCATTTTGTACTAATCAAATAAACTAAGGAATAAGTTTTCGTGACCTATTCAGTTTTGAAAACAAGCAGGAAAAGGAAAGAATTAACATTTTGTACTAATCAAATAACCATATTAACTAACTCAAAGAAACGAAAGAATAAATTTTGAGTGGCTTAAGCAAAGAAGGTCAATTTGTACCTTTTGTGCTATTAAAACTGAGTGACCTATTCAATTTTGTTTGCAATTAAAAAAAACGGAGAAGGTATATTTTATGTACATTTTGTACTACTCAAATAAACAAAGAAATACCATATTCTGCTACTCAAACAAACGACGGAATAAGCTCAGAATTTCTATACCTTTTTGTGTTATTCAAATAAACGAAGGAATAAATTTGTGTGACTTATACCAACCATGAAGGTCCATTATTTCATTTTTGTAACAATCAGAAGAAAACAGCTCAGAATTTTATACCTTTGTGGTGTTACATTTTGTATATTTTTGTGTCATCCAGAGAACAATTTAAATTGACTCTCCCTGACAATTCAGTTGCCAGAGTCCAATGTTAGTTATCTACAATACTACAAATTGATCCAGTTAACAGTTCAAGTTCTTCTATTCTTACACAATCAAATGCATATGCTACAGTGGGCTCAGTGTTCATTTACAGAATTAAATAATTGTTTATCTTTCTCTAAAAACATTTCTACTATTTTGTTGATATAATAATCACACTCTGTAATGTATTCATATACCAGATTAAATTTTTTCTCCAGAGTATAAGTGTTCTTAATATTACAACCTTTAAAATGCTTCTTTATATAAAGTTTATAGATTTTTTCTCTCATTTCACGTTTAATCAAGATCGTCCACACCTTTTGCAATAATTCGTAATCATATTGCAGCAAACAGTTGTGATCTTTTTCATTCTCATTATGTTTAGAACATGCTTCACATAATAATACTGAATTTGGTGTATACTCATTAAATAATTGTATAACACATGTATCACTAATAGTTTCACTAGTACAGTCGCACTCATTAGCTTCCAGTTCAAAACAGGTAATATTTGAAACACTGTCATCATCACTTTCCGGGAGTATTTCATCATTGTATCTATTATACCGTCTAAAATAATACACATCTTCTATTTCCTGTGTTGGATATATGATTCCCACTTTATCACGTAATTCATCTGGCAAATCGGGGTCAGACGGGTGATTAACAGTATAGGTTTTTCGTTTTCACGCTGAATTTCTTTTTCTCTAGGTGAAACATAAACAATCTCCGTGCTAGTCATTTTTTCTGCTCTTCAGCAAAAACAAATCAAGCGTGATACATCTATTTATATACCTAGAATAAAAGCATTCAATGCATTCTCCGTGTTTAATAATATATTTCAAGGCAATATAACATCATGATCTATGTCCTATTATTTTCCAAATATACTCCATAAACTTATATTCCATTATAATAAAATACATAAATGCAAAAATATATATTTGTGTTTTTGGATTTAGACGAGGAAAGAAAGTTCTAAAAATAATTGAATCGTTGAGCAATAGGCAGTACCTTAGCAATACAAATGTTAGGTAACGCATTCGCAACGTTGTTTAAATATCTGCTTTTCTTACTTTTATATGATCTTTTCTTCTGCTGTGATACAAATTGGCCAAGCATGCTGTTACGCTAATTGCTATGGAGTCTGCTCTACAGAATTATGACTCAACTCTGGTTTGTTAAATCTTATGTTCAAATATGTAGTTAATGACCGGAAAAATTGAAACTTCAATGTAACACCACAAAGGTATAAAATTCTGAGCTGTTTTCTTCTGATTGTTACAAAAATGAAATAATGGACCTTCATGGTTGGTATAAGTCACACAAATTTATTCCTTCGTTTATTTGAATAACACAAAAAGGTATAGAAATTCTGAGCTTATTCCGTCGTTTGTTTGAGTAGCAGAATATGGTATTTCTTTGTTTATTTGAGTAGTACAAAATGTACATAAAATATACCTTCTCCGTTTTTTTTAATTGCAAACAAAATTGAATAGGTCACTCCGTTTTAATAGCACAAAAGGTACAAATTGACCTTCTTTGCTTAAGCCACTCAAAATTTATTCTTTCATTTCTTTGAGTTAGTTAATATGGTTATTTGATTAATACAAAATGTTAATTCTTTCCTTTTCCTGCTTGTTTTCAAAACTGAATATTTCACGAAAATTTATTCCTTCGTTTATTTGATTAGTACAAAATGGTATAAAATTCTGAGTTAGCTAAATTGGATCTCCTTCGCTTTCTTCGTTTATTTAAATAGCACAAAAAGTTATAAAATGCTGAGTTATTTAAAATGGTATTTCTTGTTGATACCAAATTGAATAGGTCACTCAAATTTATTCATTTGTTGATTTGTGTAGCACAAAAATACTCAACTAGTTAAAATGACCCTTCTTTGCTTTTCTTCTGATTGGTATAAAATTGAATAGATCACTCAAATTTATTCCTTCGTTTATTTAAATAGCACATAAAGGTATAAAATGATCCTTCTTCGCCTTTTCTGGTCAGTACAAATTCTTTTCTTTTCCTGATTGTTTTTTTCATTTGTTTGAATGGCACAAAAGTACAAAAATTCTGAACTAGTTGTTTATTTGAATACTACTGAGCTGGTTAAAAAGACATTTCACGCTGGTACAAAAAGTAGACATCTAAACAAAACGTATATAAATTATGAGCTAGTTAAATTGGTCTTTTTTTTCACTTTTTTCTTTCGTATATTTGATTAGTACAAAATGGTTCTTCTTTGTTTGGTATAAAAAGTAGAACACTCAAATTTGTTCTTTCGTTCATTGAGCTAGTATAAAGGTACCTTCTTCGATTTTTCTGGTTAGTACAAAAAAAAAAGCCACTCAAATTTATCCCATCGTTTGTTTAAATAGTACAAAAAGGTACAGAAATTCTCAGTTAGTTAAAATGGACCTTCTTCGGTTTTTCTCTGGTCTCACTCATGTTTATGCCTTCGTTTATTTAAATAGTTTAAAATGGTCCTTTTTGCCTTTTCTTTTGTTTGTTGAAATAATACAAAATGGCCGTTTTTAGAGTTGACACACACAAATTATAAGTCCTTTGTTAATTTGAATACTCCAAAATGGTGCATTTTCTTTGTTTTTCTCGGTGGTACAAAACTAAATACTCCATTGTTTATTTGAGTAGTAAAATTATAAAATAGTCCTTCTTCACCCTTCTTCTTAGGTTGGTACAAAACTAAATAGACAACTCAAATTCTGAGCCAGTTAAATGCCTTTTCTCATTGGTACAAAATTGAATAGGTCACTTAAATTTATTCCATCGTTTGTTTAAATAGTACAAAAAGGTACAGAAATTCTCAGTTAGTTAAAATGGGCCTTCTTCGGTTTTTTCTAGTTAGTACAATTTTGTTCTTTCGTTAAAATACTCAGCTACAAAATTAAATAGCTCACTCATATTTATGCCTTCGTTTATTAGACTAGTTTAAAATGATATAAAATGATCTTTTTTTTTTTGCTTATTCCTTTGTTTGTTGAAATAATACAAAATGGTATAAAATACTCAACTTCGGTTTCTCAAATGCATTTCTTCGTTTAATTGATTTTAGAGTTGACACAAATTATAAGTCCTTTGTTTATTTGAATACTCCAAAATGGGGCAAAACTAAATACTTCATTGTTTAAAATAGTCCTTCTTCGCCTTTTGCTGAGCCATTTCTCATTGGTACAAAATTGAATAGGTCACTTAAATTTATTCTTTCGTATATTTAAATATTCAGCTAATTAATTTTTTCTCGTTGGTATAAAAAGTAGAACATCGAAATTATGAAGTTGTTAAAATGATCCTTCTTCGGGTTTTTCTGATTGATACAAAAATAGAACATTTCAGTATTTCAAAAGTTACATAATTGTCATTTTTTGTTTGTTTAAACAGTACATAATGAGCTAGTTAATGTAGCTCTTCTTCTCTTTTCCAATTGATACAAAAGAAAATAATCCACCTAAATTTTATTCATTCTTCACTTATTTTTTTCTGGTATTCCTTCGTTTATTGGAGTAATACAAAATGGTATAAAATGGCATTTCTCATTGGTATAAAATTTATCCTTTCGTTTGTTTAAATAATACAAGATGATTTAAAATTCTCAGCTAGTTAAAAATGAAATATCTTTGCTTTCTTTCTCGAAGTAAGCCAGTCATATTTATTCATTCTTCACTTCTCTCTGCTTGGTACAAAACTGAATAGGTCACACAGGTTTTGTTTAAAGTTATTAAGGCTTAAATATTTGACCTTTGACCTCGATAGATAGTACTTTTGGAACATGTAATAGTTGATGACCAGTTACTAGATTTGGAAACAGCACCTCAATACGTTGCTTCGTTTTCGAGTTATTGGGTTTTAAGTATTTTGACCTTTGACCTCGATGATCAGTACTTTTTAACATTTACTAGTTGATGACCTATTACTAGATTTGGAAACAACACCTCAATCCGTTGCTCCGTTTACAAGCTCTCGATGGTCGTTATTTTGAAACTTGTAGTAGTTGGTGGTCGATTACTAAATGTGGAAACACCACCTCAATATGTGGCTCCGTTTTCGAGTTTGACGTTTGACCTCGATGATTAGTATTTTGGAACTTGTAGTAGTTGATGACCAGTTACTAGATTTGGAAACAGCACCTCAATACGTTGCCTCGTTTTCGAGTTATTGGGTTTTAGGTATTTTGACCTTTGACCTCGATGGTCATTATTTTGAAACTTGTAGTAGTTGGTGGTCGATTACTAAATGTGGAAACACCACCTCAATATTTGGCTCCGTTTTCGAGTTTGACGTTTGACCTCGATGATTAGTATTTTGGAACTTGTAGTAGTTGATGACCAGTTACTAGATTTGGAAACACCACTTCGATATTTGGCTCCGTTTTCGAGTTATTAGGTTTTAAGTATTTTGGCCTTTGACCTCGATGACCACTAATTTTGGGACATGTAGTAGTTGATGACCGATTACTAAATATGGAAACAGCACCTGAGTATGTGGCTCCGTTTTCGAGTAATTAGGTTTTAAGTACTGTGACCTTTGACCTCGATGATCATTATTTTGGAACTTGTAGTATTTGATGACCAATTACTAAATGTGGAAACAGCACCTGAGTATGTGGCTCCGTTTTCGAGATATTAGGTTTTAAGTATTTTGACCTTTGACCTCGATGGCGACTAATTTTGGAACTTGTAGTAGTTGATGACCAGTTACTAGATTTGGAAACAGCACCTCAATACGTTGCTTCGTTTTCGAGTTATTAGGTTTTAGGTATTTTGACCTTTGACCTCGATGGTCATTATTTTGAAACTTGTAGTAGTTGATGACCGATTACTAAATGTGGAAACACCATCTCAATATGTGGCTCCGTTTTCGAGTTATTAGGTTTTAAGTATTTTGACCTTTGACCTCGATGGTCACTATTTTGGAACTTGTGGTACCTGATGACCAATTACTAAATGTGGAAACACCATCTCAGTATGTGGCTCCGTTTTCGAGTTATTAGGTTTTAAGTATTTTGACCTTTGACCTCGATGGCCACTATTTTTGAACTTGTGGTACCTGATGACCTATTACTCAATGTGGAAACAGCACCTGAGTATGTGGCTCCGTTTTCGAGTTTTGACCTTTGACCTCGATGGTCAGTACTTTTTTGATGACCAATTGCTAAATGTGGAAACAGCACCTCGATATGTTGTTTCGTTTTCGAGTTTGACCTTTGTTCACGATGGTCAGTAGTTTGAGGACATGCTTATGTCATTTCTGTTATGTTAAATTAGGGGTTGAAAAATATGCTCATAAAAGAGAACGAGTTCACCCCTAAAATGGAGGCCTGCTATGTTATGTAGTCTTCTGCTCTTATATGTGTTCGTAATCTTATGTTACCTACTATGTTAAAATAGTGCTATGTGTTATCTGCTCTTCTATGTGTTATCTGCTATGTTCAGAATAGGGGTTGGAAAATATGCTCATAAAAGGGAACGAGTACTCCCTTGCTATGTTATGTGTTCGTAATCTTATATGTTATCTGCTATGTTAAAATAGTGTTATGTGTTATCTTCTCTTCTATGTGTTCGTAATCTTATGTGTTATCTCCTATGTTAAAATAGGGGTTGAAAATATGCTCATAAAAGGGAATGAATACACCCTTGTTATGTTACGTACTCTTTTGTGTTATCTGTTCTGCTGTGTGTTACGTAGTGTTATGTGTTATCTTCTCTTCTATGTGTTCGTAATCTTATGTGTTATCTCCTATGTTATGTTACGTATTTTTATGTATTATCTGTTGTGCTGTGTGTTACGTACTCTTATGTGTTATCTTCTCTTCTCTGTGTTCGTAATCTTATGTGTTATCTCCTATGTGAAAATAGGGGTTGAAAACGAGTACACCCTTGTTATGTTATGTGTTCGTACCCCTTTGCTATGTTCATTGTCTGCTATGTTGAAAAAGTGCTCATGAAAGAGAACGAGTATACCCTTGTTCTGTTATGTGTTCGTAGGGGCTGAAAAATATGCTCATAAAAGGGAATGAGTTCACCCCTTAAAAGTGGTCATAAAAGAGAACGAGTACACCCCCTAAAAAGTGGTCATAAAAGGGAATAAATTCACCCCTAAAATGGAGGTCGTAAAAGACCGTGGGCTCACGGTGTACGGTGGTCATTTTCCCAGTGGCTTGTGAGTTGTTAAACGCTGTTCCAGGTCTGGCCCAGATCGATCCATTTTCTACTACTTACGAAAACGTTTACTCACATGTACGGTCAATAATATATCCCTTTCAACATGGCTTCATGCCGAAGAGATCAACTGTAAACAATCTCTCAGAACTCACACATTTTATAGCTAATCAAATTTATAAAAAGGGACAAGTATATGTAATTGATACATATTTCTCTAAGGCGTTCGACGTTATTAAACATGATATACTTCTCAGCAAACTTGTGGCGTTCAATTTTTCAGAAAATCTTCAACAATTTATAGCGTCCTATCTTTGCCAACGCAAACATCGGGTTCGATACAAGAATGTTTTAACTAAGGAATAAGTTGTAGACTCTGATGTGCCTCAGGGATCGAACTTAGGACCTCTATTATTTATAGTAGTTGTTAACGAGTTACCACCTGTAATAACGTCTTCCCACAAACTATTGTTTGCTGATTGTCTAAAACTCTATCGCAGTATTTCCAGGGAATTAGACGTTATTTCCTTGCAAAGCGACATAAATTTCATTTTCCAATAGTCTGAATAAAACAAATTGCTGTTAAATATATTTTTTTTAAATGTAAAGTAGTATCATACACCAGGAAAATGAACTATGTGAGATATACGTATACTCTTAATCAAACACCAATTGAGAGAGTGGATTATGTTACTGATCTTGGAGTCACTTTGCAGTCAAACCCATCATTCGATATTCACGTCAACAGAGTAATTGGTGAGGACTTTAGGAACCTTGACTTCGTGATGAGATTAGGAAGTGTTTTTTCTAACACCAATGTCCTCAAAAACACTAGGCATTGCCTATGTAAGATCTAAGGTGGAATATTCAGCTTTAATATGGGGTTCTGATAGTAAGAAATATATAAACAAAATCGAATGTATTCAAAATATATTTGTGCTTTTTAACGTATAAAGAAACAGGGATATATCCGAAATTTGAGAAATATGATGATCTTCGAAGCAAATATTCATTACGATCACTTGAAAACAGGAGGACACATTGCATGTTAACTTTGTACTATTTGTACATAAAATAATTCATAGTATAGTAGATTCACAATATTTATTATCAGAAATCAAACTTCACGTTCCACACAGAGCAACGAAACCCCATAATGGCGCATTCCATCTCTCAGAGCAAAGGACTAATGCATTGGATGTATCGCCTGTCAGAAAAATGTGTTTATTGTATAATATGTCACAAGAGTACCCAGAGATAGACATTTTTAGTTATAAACAGAATTGTATTCTAAATAAATAAGGTGTATATCATGTTATATATACACCTTATCATGTTATATATATATTAAATTATTTGTTATCGTATTGTTACAATCATTATTATGTTATGATATTATTATGTTATCATATGCGTATTTTAAACTATTATCATGATGGAAAACTGTAACTAGGCATTCGCCTGATGTTTTCTTAAATAAATAAATATTTGATAAATGTCTGTGTTGTTATTAATATATTAAACGGAATAATATTTGTTTCAGTAATAATGTTTCTGCTAGGATGAAATTGTGAATAAGCATTTGCTTCTTATTACATTATTTTGCTGTATATAGAGCGATTTTACCTTACATTTGCTCGTATCGCTCCAATTGGTACATCACTATATCAAATTACTGTATTTAAGCATTATCCTTTTTTTAACTTTGTATTTAGGGTAGTTTTAAAGTGATATACAACACTTATAATTGAATATTTATTATTTCCTAGTATTTAGTACATATTTAACAACAAAGGCATTAATATGCTTTGAGCACTGAGTGTGCTATGTGTTTTTACTCAAACACCAACATAAAATGACAGTATCTTCCTCAGTATATATTGTCAAATTATCAAAAAATGCACTATCGTTAGTAAATAATGCAGTTCTGCAGCTGAATTTGAGGAAATGTACATCATTCACTTATATTAGAAACGACAAAGACTAAAATATGGAGTCCTGATGCACATTATATTGTATTATTTCTTTGTGAATATATTTTCTATTTTCTGAAACGCATTGCAATATGTTGTAAATGCAACCTTTGAAATAGAAGTGAGCTGTGTTTCTGAAATCTACATTATATTGCATATTTTGTAATATCATGCTTTTAGCGTGTCAAGAGTTTTCTTTATATCAACAAATAGCTTTGCAGTTAACTTGTCATTATCAGCGCTTTCTTACATTTCAAGTATTATATACGAACATGTTCTTTGTGTTACACAATACTGATTTTGTTTCTTAAGACTATATTGGTATTGAAAAAAATCAAACATTGCATATATTTTGCCACTATCTGATGCACACATTTTTTCTGGGATTTTAGAAATGTAATGTTTTTATCGATAATGGTTTATATTTAAATTCACCTTTATACATTAGATTTTAAAAAAAATGGTATGCTACGTTGGTTTGCAAACTCTTATATGTTAAGAGAAGAATTTAAGAATGCATATAATATTTGACTTGCGGTTTTCTTACAATTGATCACTATTGTATTACGTACTCCATCTGTTGTCCGAGTATTTTTTTTCTTTTGGTTTAGAGTATCAACAATTTGTGTGATTTACATGATGGTAGTTACGTAAAGACAATGATCAGCTCTTTAACATGCCTGTGCCGAATATACACAGTGCAGCAAATAGGAAATTATACTGATTCGCGTTGCGTAGTTATCTTTTAAATGGAGGATTTACATAGCGGAAAATCTTGCGTGTGACTTTGAGAACACATGCATACATTTCCAGCCCTGCCGGTTGCCAATGTGGCATATGACGGCATTAAAGATTAACTATAAACTAGTGTTGTGATACATTGTTACTGTATCAACAATGGAACAAATCATGAGTATAGATTTTTCGCGCTTGTTTAGGGAAATCTCTAATGGGAATGTTTTTATAAGTTTAACAGGGATAACTTTATTTCGCCCTGCTGTGGTTTCAAATAGCATAAGTCTCAGTGTGGGTAAGGAGTATGTGGAAGAAGACGAGTTTCCCAAACTTCCGTTTCTGTAAATCATCAATTATTATTTAGCAAATATTCCCTTTATTCAGCCGACGAAGTCTGATATTACCCCAGAGTTGCATTCTGGTAATTGAAAATGATATATCGAGCTTTGCCAATCATTACTGGTTTTTTGAAAGACCTGTTTGGCCATGGACGCTCATCATTTTACACAGCTCCCTCCCAGTACTGAACTAGCCTTCCATTCAATAACACAACAACGAAAAAAAAAATTTTCCCGATAAGCAATTTCTAATATATCAAATGTTTCCGTTTAAATATTCCCTAAGCGTGCACAAAATTAGACATTCACGCTTTACTCCATTGTTGAAACAGTGACGTCGGTCATAACACCGGTCTATCCTTAGGATGGTCACATATAGCCATGTGACCGTACGAGCTGGAAATGTATACGTGTTTTTCAAAAGTTACACGTAAGATTCCCTAACATGAAAACTTCCGTGCCAAAACTAAATTTACGCAGAAAAGAAAACAGCATTGTTTCCTAATTATCGCTGTGTATAGTAGCTTTAGCGATATGCATAGAAATTCGTCGATTGCAATTGCATATCCTCTATACTGCTATTTTTTTCTTGAAGGATAAAGTGATGATTCGAATTGAAGAATAAAGTGAAGATTAAGCTTTGTAACATCTCACATTACATGTCCTTTAATGAACAGGAAAAGAAAGAGTTAGCACACATGAGATAATTACAATCACATGACATGTTCAACATGTCCATCGTTCTGTTAAATACACACCCATAGCAGTGTGACCCAGTGCTAGTGCACTCTGCAAAACAAAGTCGATGTTGTTTGTTCACGGCTGTAACGATTTTCCTTTTCAAGTGGCTAATGTCATTAATTTACACTGGTAGACAATAGTTTTAAGGTGCCCCAAAGATAAAAGTTTGACGGAATTAGATCGGGGGAAATTGGTGACCCCTAAACTGAACCACGCCGACCTATCCAGCAACCGGGAAACTGTTCATTGAGCCATCAGATTACATTACGACCATATTGCCGTGGTGCCTCATCTTGTGGCCAATATTGAGGAAATGTCCCGTCCTCGTTCAACAAAAGTGTTTTCAAGCATATCTTAAAATTGTGCAGCATCAAAGATTCAATCAATGAAAACAGATCCAATAAGTTTCTCACTCCATATTCCACACCACATCACACCACAATCTTACCTGCACCTTGCATATTTGATGCATCTATCCAACAGAATTGGTGTTAACCCAGTACAGAACATTTCGCTTGTTAACCTCACATGTTACATAGAAATTTACCTCTTCGCTAATAACAATGTCATGAGAAAGCACTGGGTGACGAGTTACCTGGAGCAAAGCCTATTCTCAAAGCTTTATTTGTATATCAGGATCATCCTCTGACAGTTTTTTTTTTTTATCTCAGCTGTAATTTGTAAGAATGACACTTTTCCCTCTTTAAGATTTATTGAACACTTTTGATACTAACTCTATGTTCACTTTATAGACGTTGCATGCTCTTCGTAGGACTTTCCACCAACACATCCAACACAGCTGCTGATATGTCTGGCTCAGTTGTACTGAATAGTCGTCCTGATTGAGGTAAATCATCAGTGTTTCCCGTTGCCATGAATTTGCTTATTAGATTTCGTACAGCACTGTCTCTCACCGGCTCGCGATTAGGATATCGCTCATTGAAGATGGCTGCTATTATTGCTGAACTGCATCATCCAATCAATAGGATAATTTTGATTATGTTCTCTCGAGGTAACATTCCGTCCTACCTACAAGAAAGAAAATAAAGGGACAGTCAGAGTACTTCCATACAATGCTCCACACATAACAAAATTTGAGTCTGAGAGATAACGTAACATATCATAAACAAATCCATAAATTCAAAACCATTTTGGAACAATAATTTTACTGTTGGATTTCTCTTAGAACGAGGATATCGTATGACACACGACCATGTTGTCATTTAAAATAAATAAGTTGATTCCAATATGGTGGCCACTAAGATGGTGGACGATAACCTTGACCACGCCATAATGTTTCTACTTCACACTAACATTGACCCTAATGGACTTGGATCGACTACATTTACAGTTTCTCAAATATTAGGTCCGGTCCAGACTTTTGACCACATCCTGTAGAAATACCAAGATAGCTGACTATTCTAGAACAATACTATTTTTAAGCTGAATGGATTTGCTTTGTGAGTACTTCTACATTTCGTGTACGAAAACTTATGTCCTAATAAGGGAAATTTATGCCTACCAGACATCGTATATTCAATATTGGACAGGATTTGTAAGATTCTTCTGTAATTGTGTGGCCTGCATTTGGTATTGGAAGTGGTACCTGGAAGGCATGTGATATTTCTAAGGAATAAATTAAGGTAATTGTAACTGCACATACAAACAAACAGCTATTTTGTAACTATAATATGCAAACACAGTAACAGTAAGTGTAACATTTTGTAACAATAAATAACTGTTTGTCAATGCATGCAATTTTTTTTGGAAATTTCAAGTTCAATCCAATATTATTCCCCCCGATATCTATTACACAGTTACATTTTTAATTTCTTATTTTCTGTATTTATTTTTGTTTTTTGTTTCGTCCTTGATTATAAAAAAGGCATGATACATGGGGCATGAGAGAAATTGTAAGGGATTACTGATTAACATTACCAAAAGTCATGCGTTTTGGAAAACTTAGAGCAGGTTAATGGTAGTGATTTTAAAAGTGTATCTGATATTCAGTCGGCTTACCTTACGACTTCCTAATGACCTTTGCAAGTTTGTTTACTTTTATATTTATTTAATTGAATCCCTTTTAATGTGTATTTACTAGTTGAATACCTTACTGAAAGCTTAGCTATGCCAGAACGATCAGGATTCAGAATATTTCAATCCCATAAACCAGCTACTAGGATTCTTCAATGGCCTTGAAGTTAGTTGTTTTAATATAGGATACAGTGGCGGAATTGAATTTATAAAGTTTAGTGGATCCTTTGACTTTGTATGACATGATGGGCGACAATACTAAATTACTGAACTAGATCTGCCTTTATTATATTGATACACAATTTTATTTATGGAAGAACTTTAAATATATATATATATATATAGAATGCCAAATATTGGACATTACTACCTTAGATCATGCGGTACCACAGAACATCACCTTAACACACTTGCTTTATTTGCCATATGTTAATGGTACTCCAAAATATCACGAAAAAATCATCAACCTAGAACTTTTCGCCGATAACACGGTATATTAGACAACAAACTCTACTGCTTTCATCATTCTTAGACTGAAGAACCAAATTAAGTGTATTATTTCCCAACAAGTGTAAGGTATAATAATTAACACTTAATCTTGTAATGCTTAAATGCTACTTTTTATTCTCTCTTAGGAGGAAAGAGAATGAAAATGATAAACCAATCACGGTGCAAGATCAACCGATATTCATTAACTAAGAAGTAAAATATATTATGGGCGCACTCAATAATAGTATAAAACTAATAAATTTTCATATTATCGAAACACAAATTAATAACAATAATTTTAGCTTTAAAAAAAGAATAACTTCATTACGAACCTAAGACAAAATGCTATTAATGTATATAAAATGCATTTTACTTCATGACCATAGCCTAGGTTCCAATACAAATACTGAAAACTTAATCTAAACATAATGATATTGTTTTAAAAGAAATACAATGACACCTTCGTAATACCGGTCAAATAATTATATATAATTATTAGACTGACCCTAATGAATAACGGAATTAAATATCTTAATTATAGGTATATAAAAAACTACAGAAAGTACTTAAAGTCAGTTTTGACGAAGTGGATAAATATCACTCTTATCCCACCATACAATCTATATTGACAATTTAAAATTCTACACTCTTAAACTCAAAACACCATTCAATAATCCTTTTTTAACATCCAATAAATCTTCGACTAGCCGCGTATTATTATTATCACTACAGAATACTAAAGAAGCTGTCTTGTTACGCGGAACAGTCATTCTCATAATCATTCTTTCATACCACTGTTCAAGAAAACAACATATACCTAATATTCTTTTCTTATTACATGGGTAAAATTGTGTTCCGCTATACACCCCTCCTCACTCCGAAGATAGTTAATCTATATGCCCTTCTCCTACTCCTCGGCAGACGGAACTAAGAAAACACTTTGCAAAACTTGAGTCTGAACGAGTAGCCATATCATTCGGATCCTGGAATTTACTATTGAAAAGCAACATCGCTGACATAGCCTACTACACTCAGTAACACACATCTGCATCATGATGTTCACACACACACACATATATATATATATATATATATATATATATATATATATATATATATATATATATACAGAGAGAGAGAGAGAGAGGGAGAGAACTATTCAAAACGACAAATTACAATTGTGTAAAAGAATTTTGTTTTGCTTGCTAACTATGCAAATATATTTTTTTCATAATGTTATTTTTCTTCTACATGTATAAAGTCATTGAGAACGCATGCCTGCGGGCGCCTTAAAATTCCAGCTGGTAAAATTGTATATGAAAGAGGAATAAAAACTCCATGTTACCCTGAAACAAGATTGTTTAAATATTTCAATGTTAACATTAGATAAACGTATTTATATCACCCTTTTCTATCCTTGGACAATTCAAAATATATTGAAGGAAAAACATAGGCAAAGGTCAATTTGTGTTGAAATGTGATTGATTGCGAATATGAATTTAGATTATTGATGTGTTTAGCATGCTACCAGCTTAATTAATTTATACGTAATAAATACATTTTATAGCAGACAAGAAAATAGCCTCAATGTACTGTTGCTAAAAGGTAACAATCTGACAAATTGAAGACATGCTTAAGTGGAATGCAAATTGATTTGGAACAATCCCCTCTAGTCTGTGATGCAATACAAGATCTTCAAAGAACTCCTAAATCATGGATACGTTTGCCACTAGAACATGGGGAATATGGAACCTCCATTATTGTTCTTTTCACAAGTTCGGAAAAAATGGTACTTGTTTCACCAGATTTTTTTTTAAATGATTGAAATAAAACTCAATAATTTATGGAAGTGCAATATAATATTTACGAAGTGTTTGGTAAAGTTGTCATTGTTTTTGGATTTTAGTATTTCTGACAAATATAATGCTAATCAGTTATGATAGCATATGTAGTCTCTAAATTGGCGTATCAAGCCTCGTAATAAATAAAAAAAAAGAGTTATATTAATCTATAACGTTGTTAAATGTTGATGATACACCTGTTGTGATCCAAGTTTCAAATGTTTCTGAAATAGTATTTCTCAATGATTAAAATAGTGCTCTTGTCTTCCTGTATATTGTTTTTCCTTCCACTAACAAGACAGGGTATCCCGGTGTAATACGCCAATTGTGATAAGATTACAAAGACATATAGAGATTCAAAAAATAAGTGACACGTATTTTTTTATTATCGGCCAACAAGCGCAGTGAAAGGGTCAAATAGTGATATAAACATGGGGTCAAAATGAGATTATGAGGAATATATCAAGAACGAGAAGAGAAATCGGAAAAGGTTAAAGTACGGAAAAGGTTAAAGTACGAAAGCAAGGCCACCGATCCTGGGGGGCCGAGGGGGGCCGGACCCCGAAAGCTCACGTGGGCTCCCATGTATTTTTATGAATATATATTTATATATGTAATTTTTACTGTTATATGTACTGTTACACGTTTTTATTATGAATGGGCCCCCGAAAGTTACAGGGAAATCGGCGCCCTTGCGTAAGAGGTCTATGTGAATCCCCCGAAGGTGATTGATATGCTGGTGGAGGCGTATGAGGAAACACAATGGATACGAACATCACAAACAGTAACGAAAATGGAGCTCAAGGACTACATTTTTGACATTTTTGACAGGTTTAAAGACGAATGAGCTCATGTATGTTAATATTGAAGACGACCCATTATGGAGCAGTAGATCAGTCATCCCAAGTCTGCCCAGTGAAGATGAGATGGATGGGTGGGATAGCCCAACCACCTCCTACGTGCAAACAACCCGGGTAACAGCAGTGACACTGTGGACGTGGTAAATAAGTGGAAGTGGAAGTGGAATAGTATATCGTTTCGAAAACGTGAAAAGAAAAGAACTATCTCCTGTAAAGCTTTACAGAAACACTTCAAGCGTGTCAAATGCAGACCAGACGTATACAGATCACAGAAGGTGAAAACAAACTTGAAAAGCTAGCCGTGATAGACCTTATCGAGCAAAATAGCAGCATATGACTGCTCATGACACAGACCTGCAACGCTGGGCGTTAGAAGCAAACCAAGCAACAGCTATTACTAATTTCAAAACTTTGAAGAAAAGGTTATGGCGCTTTAAAACACATCGCAGTACTTTTCCCGTAAAGCTACTAAATTTGTAACTCATAGTATTACAGCGAAGGACACACAAATGCACGAAAGCACTAACCCCTTCGTCCAAAATGTACATTCGCTCATTACTGTGTATGACGAGGATAACGCATGTAACACAGAGCAGAACTGCTTTACTTTGGAATTTCAGTCTAGACGCGAGGCTAGAAGCATATTACAGCAACAATGCAACTTCTACAGACCCTCACACATAGCTACACAATGCAGCCTGTTTTATTTGCCAGCGGAAAGTTCCTTTCGCCCATGCTTATAGTCTTGAAAGAGCTTCATGGTACATTTGTGCCACGGATACAAATAACAATGTTCCGTCCACAAAATATACATTTGTGCATCCTCATCTGGGAAAGTGACAAAATAGATCATTAAGACGTAGTTCTAATCGGTGTTCCTACACACGGCAATGAGCAAAGGGTGCTGTTAGTCAACTCGTGGACATGTTATGATCGAGGTGACTCAGCAACAGTAATGCCACTGAACAGGCAGTGCAACATTATGACGATATCTACACAGACAACTGGATTAATACAACCTCTGTTCGTGTATGGTTTCAGAACTTGGAAGAACTTCCTACCCGAAGTATAGGATGCGGTATGTCTTCAGCAACTAAACATCAATCTGCAGAGCAGGGACATTACCCTGGCACTTCAATCCCTTGTGCATAATCAACTGTCATCTCCACGGTACATACGTATATTCCAATACGAGAGTTTTCATTCTAGATATACTTCAACGTGACCAGATTACTTTCCAAATCTAGTGGAGAATTATTTCCATCAGCTGACGTCATTGGTCTGCGAAGCAGAGTGCTATAACCCATCAATCATCGAATGTTCGTGATGCCAAAACTGTTTTCGTTTGGATGATTTATTTCTGAAATATTTTTATGCTACTTATCAGGAGTGAGCGTCTTGTTATACGTACATATGGACGTGCATTTTCGTAGTGATGTAATGTTTATACTCATGCGTGGTACCGATACTACTGTTTCTATTTATCTTAGACATGTTGACCCCTGCTATTACATTCTACTGTCAAGCCATTTTTGTTTTTGTATTACTACTGGCTACACACATTTTCATTTCTAACATGAATTTCATCGTGTTCCCATTGCACAATACATGCAACCCACTTTGCAGTACTGTCATGCTGGCTTCCTATACGGATGGTGTTTGTATCCTTCTTGTGTGTTCTACCATCTTCGTCCATTGAGTTGTATCTGCGTCTCTCGCGTACGGGCGACGTATGCACCCAAAGCAGAAACACGTACTTTTCGTTTTTTTTTGTTTTTTGTTTTATTATTCCTGCTCCGTGCCACTCTCACTTCCATAGCGCATTGTGACAATGTTGTACACGTGATTAGTCCATTTCTGCATATGTGTTTTTTTTCGCATATGCGCGTTTTACATCATTACCTTGTATTGACTGACTATTGGTAGTATTTCGTGCATTTAACATTTTTTGATACCTCTTCTCGTTCTCGCTATATTCCACGTAATCTCATTTTGACCCCATGTTTATGCCGCTATTTGACCATTTCAATACGCATGTTGGCTGATATTTAAGAATACACGTCGCTTCTTTTTCTATGTTTTGTATGTCTGTACAATCTTATTACAGTCGGTGTGTTACAACGGAGTACACTGCTCTGTAAGAATTAAAAATAAAACAGAGTGCTTGGTATGTTTATTTCGAGAACAGATCTCGGTAGTAGTATTTTTAGTATTTCATATTGAATTATCACAGTCTCTTTGGAAAGTCAGTTTCTCAAAAAAAAAAAAAAAAACTTTGAGAATGCTCCAAGAGCATTGTCAGAACTAACTTAAAAAGAATAGAGAGATGAAGCTGGAAGGATAATTGTCATTGCTCCTAGATGTAGAAGTTTTTTTTTTTTTTATCTGCACCTTCCCTTTCTCACAAAAATCAACAAAATAACATCTCTATGACTTACAGTTCTCGGGATATTGTTGCTTAAATACCTAGAAATTCGAAAAGTTTAGCCAATATCTGGGAAACGGTGGCCAGTTGGCAAACAGACAGTTAATCAGTGGCCACCGGTTACTATTTGGTAACAAAATGTTCACCATTCTCTTAGATATTGATCAACTCCAATATGATCTCTGTGTGACTTACGGTTCCCGAGATTTGGCTCCTTAAATCTCCTGGAATCGGAACTATCTTTTGGCCAAACATAGAGATGATATCACTGGAACGGTAAGTCATAGATATATAATATTGATGTTAATCCATCCCTAAAGTATGGTAAACATTTTGGTAACGATAATGATTTATGACCACTATCCACCTGGCCACTGGCCAAACCAATGGCTAGTTAGACAATGGCCACCAGTTAATATTTGGAACCAAAATATTTACCATCTTCTTAGATATTGATCAACTCCAATATGATCTCTGTGTGACTTATGGTTCCCGCGATGCGGCTCCTTAAATATCTAGAAATTGGCCATTTTGGCCAATATCACGGAAACGGTAAGTAATAGAGAGATGATACTGGTGTTAATAAATCCCTAAGAGTATGGTAAACATTTTGGTAACGATAATATTTGGTGGCCACTGACCAACTGACTATTCGCCAAACAAGTGTCCAGTTGGACAGTGGCCACCGGTTACTATTTGGTACCAAAATATTTACCATTCTCTTAGGTATTGATCAACATCAATATCATCTCTCTACAACTTATGGTTTCGAGCTATGGCTCCTTAAATATCTAGAAATTAGCCATTTTTTGGCCAATATCACGGAAACGGTAAGTCATAGAGAGATGATATTGCTGTTAATCAATACCTGAGAGGATGGGAAACATTCTGGTAGTGATATTAATTGCTGGCCACTGGCCGAATGGCCATTGGCCAAACCAGTGGCCAGTTGGACAGTGGCCACCAATAACTGTTTGGTACCAAACTATTTACTATTATTTCAGATATTGATCAACACCAATATCATTTCTCTATTACTTACGGTTCCCGAGATATGGCTCTTTAAATCTCTGGAGTCGGCCATTTGTTGGCCAATATCTCGGAAACGGTAAGAGTGTCGCGAAAAAAAAAATAATCACTTTCTCTGATAGTTTCTGATGCTTTATCGAATGCAAGGTAAAAAATTGAAAAAAAATCGCAAATAACAGACAGACGGACAGACACACAGACATGGAGAATTCAGTAACGAACTTTTTAAGTTCGTGGAAAATAAATAAAAATAAAAATTAAGCGTTCGTAGCGAAGCTAGTCTAAGTCTATGATCAATACTAAACTGATGCCTTAAGCTGTAGTTCAAACCTACGTAGGGCAAAGTAGTGATTCCTGCTAATACGCTAAGAATCGACAAGTAATTTCCTAAATTGATGTCAATTCTCCTCGTTAGGAAAAAAAACAGTATTTATTGACAAAGTATAATTAATAATTAGTAATTATCACTATTACGTATAAACTCATACGAATACCGCGAATCTTTGTCATTAAATTAAAAACATCTTAATATCATTATTATTAATATTATTCTGCTGGCGTCTTGTACTTGTACCAATAGGAGATAACATTCTTCAAACCCTTCATTAAGATCTGGAAATATTTCAACTACGTTCCTCAATCTTGAACTTCCCATTCTAACTCTCAACATATTTTGTTATTTCTCAAATCATCTATCGGTTCTGTTCTTTTCTTCCCACGCATACTTGTCCTTCCATATTTCCCTCTATAGCATTACGAAGAATGAAATTTCTTCGTTAGGTGTATTCAATGTAATTGGCCTTATATACAAATTATACCAGTTAAAAGCTTCCTCCTCTCTCCAGCTCGTTTTCAAACACCTTTGTTTATTACGCTTGTAATCCTAAGAGTTTGGAGATGGTTTAGCGCTTGTCGCGAAATATGAAAATAAAATAAATACAATGTTGGAAAACTTGAAGTAGGGCTGAAAAACATGGAATGAAAATAAATATTAGAACACAAACGCCATACCGATCGGAATGAAGCGTTTAATGTCAAATATAGCAAGAGAGAAGAAAATAGAAGAGATGACTGGTTTTAATAGCTGGGTACCATTATTAGTGATAATAAGGAGAGCAAACATAAAATAAAAGCAGGATAGGAATGGCGAGAGAAGCATTTAGGAGGAATATACGTCTATTTTGTGGGTCCTTCAATAAAAAGGAAGAACGAAAACTCATACAATGCTTGGTGCGAAGCATTGTACTGTATTTGGCAGAAATAAAAACATTACGCAAAAGCAAAGTAAAAGGACTGGAAACTTCCGAAATATGGATATGAAGAAGAATTAAGAGAATTAGCTGCCTTTAGAGCAAGCAAATGAGAGGTTGTTATATTTTTTTTATTAGGAAAAACGATATACGTAATGAAAGAGAAAGAAAAACTGGTTGGGGCATTGGTTGAGAAGGAACTGTGTCATGAAGGACATGCTAGATGGCATGACAGCAGGACAGAGGTGGAGGACAATATCAAAATAGAAAAAAAGCACGGCATCGGACGTGAAGACAAAGAAGTTAGTTGTAGACCGTGGAACACGAAAGCTTTCCAGTTGAGGCAAGTGAACCGCAAGTAATGACAGAATTACTATGGTGGTGGTGATTATTATTAGTATTACGATGATGATGATTGATATTTTCTTTGTCCATTTTATGTTGCCGATCTTCCTGCAACACCATATTTTGGGGCTATCTAAATATTTCTTCTCAAAAGTTTGTAATGTTATATTCTATCCAACATCAAATATTCTATCCAACATCTCCTGTCAGTGACGTAACTAAGCAAAGGAGGGGCAAACGGGGCTTGTGCTCTGGGCGCCGGATTGGGGGTGCAAAACCGGGCATTTTTTTTATTTTCACTACAAGACAAGCAAAGAGTTTTAGTAATATATTTCTGTTAGTCTAGCCCGGGATCACACATACCAAAGACACACACTTGGCTACTAGACCAGCAAGGAGGGAAAATCTTTTTTTATTGAGAAAAGGACAGTTTTATTATTATTATTATTATTATTATTATTTTGAAGTAAATCTGTGCATTTGATCATAAATATGAAACGTGGTATCAGTTATAAAAGCGCACGCATTCCAGTAATGAAAAAATAATTCAGAATATGAATAAAAGTTAAAGCGGCACTTTAATAATGTGTTACAAAAGGGAGTTAGTGTTCCAACCACGTGTAAATCGGAATTGTATACATGATACTACATGGAATAATTATTTAAAAAAAAAAATACTTTCAACATCTATTTTAGCGACCTTCAGATTGATCCACGAAAAGGAAAGACATACTGTTAGTTTTGTAATGTCATTTGTCCGATGTCCCTGACTTTTTTTCAGTAATGTGTATCTCTACGGAAATAAATAAATCTATATTATAAAAGAGAACGTACAAAACCTTTGTTCCCTCATCACGCTAATACGGCTGAACCAATTTCTTTTATTTTTGGGGGGTTATTAGGATTTGGACCCTAGATGGTTTTTATCATATCACTTTAATTTTTAATTACCAGTGTCTTGAGATAATTGACCATTCAAGTGTCCATACGTACAAATCCTTTGTTATTAGTTCATCATAGGTATAAAAATAAACGTATTTACATGCAACCCGCATGACCGTGTCACTCGGCGGGTTAACATAAATGACAGGCGTTTTAATGTTAACATTTACTGCAATTTGAAAGCGAAAAAGTAAAAATTATCTAAGTAACAAAGTTTATTGCGTTCCGGGGTGACCGCAGCGAAGCGGGTCACTCGGCGGGTTAACATAAATGACAGGCGCTATAATGTTAACATTTACTGCAATTTGAATGCTAAAAAGTAAAAATTATCTAAGTAACAAAGTTTATTGCGTTCCGGGGTGACCGCAGCGAAGCGGGGTGAACGCTGCTAGTAAATAAATAAATAAATAATAAAAGTTGATTGATGCATGCACTACTTCTCTTATAATTTCTAAGCGTGTGTTTAATTTATCCGTAAAAAGGAAAACACACAAAATTGAAAATTGTATTTACTTGTTTAAATTGCTATAAAGATTAAATTGTGAAATCTGATTCTTTCTTTCTTTTATTTTCTTTCTCAACTTGAAGAAGTAACTAATATTTTATCTTAAGTTTCAAAATTATGAAATACATCTTTAGATAATTATGTTCCTAATATTATGTATGAATTAATTTTGCTTTCCAAAGATAAGCTTTTCATTTTTTTTTATTTTATCCTATCCTCCAAAACTTATCTTTCATTTGGTTCTAAGGTTCCTTAAATTCATAGTGTCGTTTTGAATTTATTCCACTCTTGGGGCTGGTGGTTACCACCTATAATTTATATTTGACCATACGTTGCTTTGGCCTAATGGCGTTCTTGTCTGTTCCAAAATCAATATCCTCTCCCTGGACGAAGGTGGTTTGCAAGACCATGTTACAGATGCTAATGTACCTCGGGTTCCACTAATGAAGTCGAAGTGCGCCACTCTGAAACAGGAGTTCAGACACCACAACCAATGTACAGAATTGAATGAGTGTTTGTGGAGTGTCTGCCACACGGAATGCCTCGAGCTTCAGGAAGGAGGTGATGAGGGTTGAGGAGGAATGGAAATTACAAAGGTACCTCGTTTCAGAATTGAATCTCAGAGAAAGACAAACCTGGAGTTGAACAATTACAGTAGTTTTCATCAAGTAAAGAAGGAAAGAATGAATGCATATGACATAGGAAGAGCAAAAATGGACAACTTTGAAAGGGACACTCAAATGCCATTCTAGTTTTCCAATGAAGCTAACAAAAGGAGCAGGAAGTTTTAGAACATATTGTAATAGCTTTATTTAGGGGTTGTGGGCCATGGATCTAAATGTTTCATTTTAGCCTTCTTCCTGTGAAAGTTAGAAATAGTATTTAATTGTTTTAAAGTGGCAAAACTGAAGTTAACAAGTAAATGCTTATCATTAAAGAAATATATTAAGGTTTGCATAAAAGTCAGCATAATGACTCTGGTGATTAACGTTCCCAACAGTTTTGTTTTTAAGTTTAACGTTCTTTCTCACCAGTGATGTTATTTGAGATATAGACCTACAAGTTTGTGCGAAATCTAATACAGTGGATTAAACAAAATCAAAGTCCAAGGGCACGCAACAATTTCTAATTGTCAAAAAAAAAAAAAGTGCGTTGTTAATTACAAAATCAAACAAACGAAATTACTGTACCTCAATGAAAAGAAAATGCGTAAATTAATAACATGCAGTAGATTTTACATCTAAGGGAGCGCATTATTTGCATGATACAACACTGCAAATAAATAAATAAAAAAAACGTTTACTCGCACATTATTTAGCTACATATAAATTTAAAAATCCAAACTTAAGCACAGTCATGCACATACTGAATTAATACATAAGTAACGATCTTAGTTATTTGTTCTTAGTTAAAGCAATTCGCGACCTTCGTATGCTTTGATTTAATTGTTTTGGCACGATCAATAAAATCTTTAGGTTTGTTTGTTCCTTGAAATAAGTTATCACTAACATTTGGTTGACATTCAACATAGATCTTTTTTTTTTTTCAAACATTTCAGAAGATTGAAATGAGGTTGGCACACATTGCCGATCTCGTTTAAATCGTCTTCATCATCAAACATATCATGTTTCCATGTCACTGTTGTATTGTATTGCATCAGATTATTCAAACAGAAAGTTCAAAAGTTTGATGTGTCCTAAATTTGTTTTTCATTCTTTCCAATACGGTTTCCAAGGGAAATAAACTTTTGTTCGAATTATTCATCTTCGAATGAATGAGAGTCCACTGTGTGTACAATGGGCCACATAAATTCTTGATGTACGAAGTTCGCGAGATAGGCAACACAACTAACGCCTGCTCCAAGATTAATTACGTCTGGAAGTAGCTAGCACAGCAGCATGAAGTTGCCCCAACTGTTAAAAGCACAAATCGTAAAGAGTGCTTTTGTGCAGAAGTGGAGCGAAACGTTGGCTGACCAAATAACAAAAGGGAGTTATTGGATACTTGTACTCACAATATTTTTTGTTATGATACACACGTCAAATTATACAGAGTCACTTGAAAAAAAATATACGGGTACAAAAGGCGCCGATGAGTAGATAACAGTCGAGGGACTTAGTTAATATTATATTATTTATAATTAACACAAATGAGTGATTATATAAACAAGTTTACTTAGTTCAAATAACTATACATAACTATACATATCAAATAATATACGGATAGATTATGAGGTATATATGATTCAGAAACTGGAAAACTGGGGATTCAGGAACTGAATTACAGTTCAGAAACTGGGAAAGTGTGAATGTGTCTTTATAGCCATAAATAATAGAATGCTGTTTATATTTTAGACTGATACAGGCCTTAGCAGATTCCAATTTTTTAAAGCTTTAAACTTGAAAGGTTACTACTTTATAATCAGGTTACGCACCTATCAATATTGATGATACATTACATGACGTTTATTTATGGGACTGGAAAATTACAGTTCAGAAACTGGGAAAGTGTGGATGTGGATTTATAGCCATAAATAATAGAATGCTGTTTCAAACCTAAAGAAGAAACCAGCATCCTTTCATATTAAGTTATGTCTCTTCTCTTACGTTTTTTGCATGTGTTCGAGTAAGGAGGTAACGCTTCTAATACTTTTAAGGGGATCGAAAGGATAATTTGTTCTTCAAAATGATAAATTGTAAGATATTGATTTCATCCTCTAATGGTAACTGCTCTATGTGCTACTTTTCGAGTGCTTCAGAATAAATGATCGTTGTTCTGAGTAGAACAAAGAGTTTCGAACCACGCGCAACATAGACATCCGTCAACACGGAAACTGGGTCGGTCGGTGCTTTGAAGTTTAACGGAAGAAAAAAAAACTTTAACGTTCGAGGATGATACGAAAATACGTTTACGAGAACAGAAGACAGGAAGAATTGAATAAATTACTGTGTTCTTTAATGTAAAAACTGCTTTAATTTTCCTACGTTTTCTTTATTTCATTTGAGATTAATATGAAAACCATTTTCAACGAAGAGTTTTTTTTTTATTTTTCATTTCTGTTAGATCTTTGTTATTACGGTATATGTTTAAATATATTATAAATTTAGTTTAATAGTTGTATTGCAGTATTTCTTCTAAAATATCCCAATGAAATAAATTATAACATGGATATAATTTGCACTTGAAAGTAAATCGTTTAATTTATATATTTATTTTCAAGTATTCCTTACATTTAGTATATAACATGTTTAGACATATATAGGAATAGAATAGATGATTCATCGGGTTTTAAAGGACTGTTTTATGACAAATGTACGACGTGCAAAGATACATAGAAAAATAGATACACTTACTAACTTTTAAGAGCCGACATCGTGGCTCGTGTCCACGCTAGATGGCAGGCATGAGACGACACTACAAGATGGCGGCTATGCAGGAGAAAGCTTTTGTATTAGAGTATGCAAAATGTTTATCGATTACTACCGTCCAACGTACATTCGAACGTAAATACGGAAAATCTGCACCTGGCCATAAGATAATTTTGCATTGGTTTCACTAGTTCCATTATACTGATTGTGTACAAAGAAAATCACGGTGTGACAACATGTCTCAGATGAAACCGTGGAGTGCGTGAAAAGAGTTTTGTGTGCAGTCCGCAAAAGTCAACCCTTCTTGCAAGTCGAGGGCTGTGTGATCAAGGGCGCACACATTGAACATTTGTTGAATGTACCAGAAACTTGATGAGAGTGTATGTATCCTTTTATTCATCACCCGTCTTTGTATGTCATATACTTGTAAATAAACTGTGCTTTGATACCCGATGAATTATTTAGGCTAAGTGTGTTGCAGAAAATCGTATTAATTATATTAAGTTTCCTCTCAACACCGATGCTATATATAAGACATGAACCTAGAGCATAACATGTAATCCGAAACCCATGAGTTGCCGCCCGGAATCGAACCCAAATATTCCACATCAAAGGTAGAAACTCGAATTATTGAGCTAATAAATCTCTAAGTATGATTTCGCACTCAGAAACAAATCTGATTTGTATAGTCAGTTAACAACACCCTGTGGAAGAAGGCATATAGTACTGTTAAAACTTTTCTTTTTTAATTCGTCTAACAATTTCATACAGTTTGTGTCATATCTCAGTCGTGTATAGATACCCAGCAAAGTGATTTTCGACAACTAAATTTTCTTTTTTAAACTTACCTTAAATCAGTTATAAGTCCTTCAACAAAGAACCAAGGTAATATATATTGCGAACGAGCGTTGTTCTGTAAGAGACAAAGGCATGAACAATACAGACACTTAAGCACACATTTTTCTTTATTTATTATATTTTAGTGATCCACTGAATCATTATTTTTCAGCATCGAAGTCAAACTTCAAATAATTATCTGGTTCATTTAGCTTTGCTTTAGTAATTCAGAATATACAGGGTGTTTCAAAACAACACCGACAACGTTTGGCAGGTGGTTTCTGACACCAAGATAAAACGAAAAATATAGACCAACCTGGGTGCACAAATGAATCCTTTATATATAGTAGATATATATAAAGTGAATAGTGAAGAGTGTATAGTGAATAGTGAATAGTGAATAGAGAAGTGAATAGTGAAGAGTGTATAGTGAATCCTTTATATATAGTAGAACTGTAAGCAGTAATGTGGAATATGTTTAGTGTTGCTCACGGGGCTGTTCGCATTTCGCCTCGTCTCGAATAACAAGAAGACAATGGATTTTACTAACGAGACAGCCTCAGTATGTCGTGAGCACTAACATAAGTATATATTGTAGTTCTCACCACCAAGGCTGAGACCTGCACGGTGAAAGTTTTGAGCCGAAGCAGAAGCACAACCCGTGCAGGGGTGTTAACCGGCTTAGCTCGGTTCAACTGAGCGAACAGCTCGAGCCAGCTTGGTTGAGATGAGGCACCGACTCGGCTCAGGTGAGCCATATTCTCGAGCCGGCTCGGTTGGGGTGAGCCATTAGCTCGGTTTATTTCGGCTCGTGTCGGCTTGGGTGGGCGTGCTGTTGGCTCGGCTCGATAGGGAATGAACTATGAGTCGAGCCGCTCGAGCCGTTGAGAACCCTAAATCCGGACCAAGCAGTTTTGAACATGTGGGGCCGGCGCCCTTTAACTTTTAACGATTTTTGTTCGAGCCCGGATACTTGCTCCTCCGGAACTCAAACCAAGAACCTCGTGAACGATGTCCTTGCCTCCTAGTCGTCACGACTACCGAGGTCAGCAGTCAGCTAGTTTTTAGTATTCAGATACAAACCATCTATATTTCATGTTTATACACGGTGTTGTTATAATATTATTATTAATAATAATAATAATAATAATAATAATAATAATAATAATAATAATAATAATAATAATAATGTTATAGTAGTAGTAGTATCATTGATAAAAATTATATTGTCTATGTAGGATACCTGAAGAAAGTACTTGAAACTACACACAGCATTCGGCTCGATTTGGCTCGACTCGACTCGAAACTCGAGTCAAAATCGAGTCGAGTTCCGAGTCGAGTTGGAGGAAATTGTTCGAGTCGAGTTCTCGAGTGGAGCTCAAAGATGTCTGTTTCGAGTCGAGTCGAGTTTCAATGAAAACTCGCTCTTAGTCGCTCGTGCCCATACCTAATTTTCTTCGGACATTAATCGATTCCAAAAGATCGATTTTAACACTCTTTCTCTCTATTTTTTTTATTGTAATCAACTTTGGAACCAAAAATGGTTAATTTCTATTACTAAGGACTTATACATAGGGTTATTGTGGGAGGTAAAACTTATTTTTACGATGTTGAATTGATTTCAAGAATCCACTTCTTGCTTATCTAATCGTTTTCACCTTTTAAAGATTAATATTGAAGCCGGAAGTAGTATATTATTTGCAGTTTTACTAGAGAGATGTGTGTGAAGAAGCATCACAAGTAAACCTTACGTTTGGGTGAATCGAGTTGCTGACTTAGACATATATGAGAAAGTAGTACTAAATGTGGTCAGTATTTCAGTGAAGTTGTAGGTGCGAAGCTCCATGGGTTTAGGAGATGCAGCTACCAGAACATCACATGGAAGTACAGAATAGTCTTCATACAGTTGGAGGTAAAAGCTCTGTAAGACCTTTTGTAACGACAAAAGGTGAAGAACAAATATATGGGTACATATTAGAACTAGAGGGAAGTCATATAGTAAGGGTATACTTGACGGCGGCCATCTCGAAATCCGCCATTTTGAATTAAGTTTATTTTTTAAAATAGGAATAGGGTCATGTGATACATGGTTTAAGGCGCAAATTTAATCACAAGAACAATGACGACGTTAATTTAGATTCATGCGCAATTGATAAAAAGTTACAGGGAAATTAAATATTGTTGCAGCATATTTATTAGTCCTTTACCCCACCTTGTAAATTTTGTGTTAATGATAATAATTAAATAAAAAGCAGGTGGATAAGTATTAGGTCTATGGTCAGAGTTGCCTTGGTGGCGGCCATGTTCAAATCCGCCATTTTGAATCAGACAAAAGTTTTAAACAAAACGCATAACATTGAAACCTTATTAATACCAAATTTTACCATAAATCCAACGGTATAACCATTTTTGATTTATCATTAGCCAGCATTTGTTATCGCATAAACAAGTTGCTAATTTAAGGAAAAATGACCAAAGTGGAATTGAGTCATAATTGAAGTTGGGTCTTTCTTCCAGAAAAGTACTCAATTAGTACAATCAATATGTAGTTCAGAAAAGAGTGCATGACTTGCACAAATGCTCTGCTCACAGTGAGCACACCTGACAAAGGCAATCGAGTTACACTTGACACATTTGTCGTTAACAATTCCGTCAAAGCAGTAGTCGTAGGGAGCGATCAATTTAATTTTGTCCTGGTTAATGATAAAGCAAAATTGGTTATACCGTTGGAGTTATGGTAAAATTTGCTATTAATAAGGTGTCACTGTTATGCGTTTTGTTTAAAACTTTTGTCTGATTCAAAATGGCGGATTTGAACATGGCCGCCATCAAGGCAACTCTTATCATAGACCTAATTTTCATACACCTGCTTTTTATTTAATTATTATCATTAACACAAAATTTACAAGGTGAGGTAAAGGACTAATACATATTCTGCAACAATATTTTTAATTCAGTATAACTTTTTATCAATTGCGCGTAAATCAAAATTAACATCATCGTTGTTCTTCTGATTAAATTTGCGCCTTACATCATGTATCACATGACCTATTCCTATTTTAAAAACTTAAACTTAATTCAAATTGGCGGATTTCAAGATTGCCGCCGTCAGGTACACCCTTACTATATGACTTCCCTCTAGTTCTAATATGTACTCATATATTTGTTATTCACCTTTTGTCGTTACAAGAGGTCTTACAGAGTTTTTACCAACAACTGGATGAAGACTATTCTGTACTTCCATGTGATGCCTTGGTAGCTGTATCTCCTAAACCCCTGGAGCTTCGCACCTATAACTTCACTGAAATACTAACCACATTTAGTACTACTTTCTCATATGTGTCCCAGTCAGCAACTGGATTCACCGAAACGTAAGCTTTACTTGTCAGACGCTGGGAGAGGATTCCAGGAACAACATGTTGCTGTCCATTACTATTTAAATTTAATGGTGATCAAAATTGAAGCCGACGTCTGATTTCTACCACTCCCGGCGTGAATATGGGATTAACAAACCAAGAGACACCTATTGTTGGGACGCTGAATCGATTAGAAAAAAAAAAACAATCGCTTCTGGAACTATGTTACTGTCTTTCCTTTGATACCTGTAAACAAATACACGGACAAAGCCATCTGTACTTACAACACTTTCAATCATAGTTTGGGATTCTAAAAAAAAAAATCAATTACAGAAATCGCTCATCAGTACTAACGTTACAATAGCTATCTGAGTATAGGACTAATACTGCACTAATATTGAGAAGGTATTAATTTGCAAATAAGCGAATTCAAATAAATTTCGTTGTTCATGTTTATTGCATTGAGGAATGGATAACAATCCACTTTTTAACATGCAGCTATAATTTTCAATTAATGGCAAGTTGCGTCACAGTTTACTACTCCTTTTCTAAGAAAACCACGCAGATAGAGGAAGGAGTTATCATTCAACTTGACATTGATAAAACAAAATGGAGGCATGGAAACAAGAACATTGGTATCGTAGTCGATGATATTGCAAGAAGATTATTCGTAGATCCACTGCCAAACCAAGTTCATTCTATATTCTGCCTTATCCCCTCCCCTCACGTGATCATTATGTTGTTTGTCTCTCTTTTTGTGAAATTCTAAAACCACGGTAATGCATCATGTGCTTAGAAATTTCAAAAAAGCACTACAAACCAGTATTTTAAAAGGCACACATACATAAACACACACACACACACACATCTATATATATATATATATATATATACATATATATATATCAGGTGTTCTACAAATGGCATCCACGGACTACAGAGCATCATTCTGCAAGTCAAAATGAAGCTAGCTATATATATATATATATATACAGTGCGTTCCACGAATAACGCTAAGGTCCACCTCCTGAAGAAACGAAGGCAGGTAGAAACATGAAACCTTTTGGAACCTTCAAGGGACACAAAAGGCAACATTATGCTGAGAAGGAGAATCCCCCACAAGGGGGGATAAGGGTTGTTATTGGGGTAACTCTAAAATTTTAAATAGCAACCCCCATCGTGTGGTACCTCGTTTGAAATGTATCACGTGTATTGACCTGTTCTGGAAAGTGCATGTTGATTGCATGTCCGTAGCCAACATGGCTGTCATCCGTAAACTATGATCGGAGAAACATTGCAAACCTGTAAGCAGAGAGTAACATAGTATGATTTGGAACATACCTCATTAATGCAGGAGATGCTCGAAATGTGCACCGCCCACTTCCTGGCAGTAATGTAAACGTTGGACGAATTCCTCTCGAACACGGGTAAAAGTCATTACCGGTACAGAATGACAGGCATCAACTATGCGTTGACGCAACTCTGCAATGCTGTTCGGCTGCGTGCGGAACATTATAGTCTTCAAATAGCCCCAGACAAAAAAAGTCGGGTAGAGCAAGGTCTGGCGAACGGGCTGGACATTCAATGGTGCCGCGACGACCAATCCATCGTCGCGGAAACTCACTATCTAAATAGTCACGTACAAGGCGGTGAAAATGGGCAGGACAGCCGTCATGCTGAAAAAACGGGCGGAATCTCTCCAAATTCTTGCGGATTATCTTCCATTGCCTCGACAATCAACGGTGCAATAAAGTATTGCAGCAGCGCCAGGTACTTCTCACCCGTTAATAGACTGGAATAGTGATGTCGTCATTTCCTTCCCGTTACCATGGTGATCGCCATGTTTTTTTCTATACAAACGCGTGAAACTAATGAAGCTAAGGAGCTTATTTCTAAAAGCTCCACATCCTTAAGTAATAAGGTAGAAATCGAATAGTTAATGTAAGCACAATTATCATCACATCTATATTAGCACACACACACACACACACACACACACACACACACACACACATATATATATATATATATATATATATATATATATATATATATATATATATATATATATATATATATAAATATATATAGGGTGAATCAAAAGTCCTTGGACACCTGCATGAGTTTGGAAATCGACGGGAAAAAGTGATGATGGTAACAGAGGTTTGATGAGGGGCCTCAACTTTTGGAGTGTATGTCATTCTTGGCCGCCATCTTGAAATCCGCCATTTTGGATTCAAGTCACTTTTTTAAATTGGAAGGGGGTGTATGACAAACAAATAACACTAGCTTGAGCTCTGGAAATTAGTGGTGTATTTGTTTCTATCTTGTATAGTTTAGAAGTTATTAATGTCCAAATGTGGGAAATTACCTTGATACTGAATGCTACAACACATGTTCTACATGGTGTCCATCTTGTATAATGCACAACTGCAGTCGCCGCAATCACTCTGACTGCACACGGATGAGATTGTCTCCTGAAATTTAGTCACAGGTTTGTTGGATACGTTCCTCCAGGTGTCTCAATTCACGGATTGTCTTAGCACACACTATCTGCTTAAGATGTCTCCATAGATAAAAATCAGGGGATCTGGGCGGCCACTCAACGGGACCACGACGACCAATCCACTTCCCTGGCAGTTCTTCATCCAATCATTCACGAACGCCAAGTGCATAGTGTGGAGGGACTCCATCTCATGCTGGAAATAAGATGGGAAAATTCCGTCAGTGTTCAATATGGCGGGGAACACAAGGTTCTACAGCAGCATGAGATAGTGTGATGCAGTTAAGGTGCTGTAAATTTAAAAAAATGGCCCAATGATGCGGGTGTCCCATATGCCACACCACACCATCATCTTCGCTGGACAATGTTCTCGATTCGGGTCAATCCAGTTCGGATTTGCGTCACACCAGTATCGACAATTATGTCGATTAACCTCCCCGTTCAAAGTTATATGCGCCTCGTCGTTGAACAGTATGCCGTTGGCAAACGCAGGATCCAGTTCGTGTTGTTCAGTAGCCCACATGCAGAGCTCCAGCCGGCGATCAGGGTCATCCTCGTTCACTTTATGTTGCATGTGCAGCTTGTAAGGATGCCACTGATTGGCGTGCAATATCCGGACAACGGAGGGATGGCTAATTGAAAATGCTAGGGACACATGACGTGCACTTTGTTTAGGACTTTTCACAAACGACGCAACAACCCCCGTTGCAGTTTCCTCATTGGTGGCAGTCTTTGGTCGCCCACTACGTGCCCTATCTTGAACAGAGCCCGTCTCCCGGAATTTGGTGATCACGTGAGCCAACGTGCTGTGCGATACCGGTTCTCTGTCTGGGTTCCGTATGTTGTAGTCAGCTGCTATTGTTCGGTAGCTGCGTTCTCCTGATATCAGAATGATCTCGATTTTCTGTTCACGTGCCAGACTCATTTTAGATCACCTGGAACAAAGAGAGGACTGGGTCAGCATCAAGGTAATTTCCCACCTTTGAACATTAATAACTTCTAAACTATACAAGATTTAAAAAAATACACCACTAATTTCCTGAGCTCAAGCTGGTGTTATTTGATGTGTCATACATCCCCTTCCCATTTTAAAAAAAGTGACTTGAATCCAAAATGGCGGATTGCAAGAAGGCGGCCATGAATGACAAACACTCCAAAAGTTGCAGCCCCTCATCAAACCTCTGTTCCCATCATCACTTTTTACTTTTACCGTCGATTTCCAAACTTATGCAGGTGTCCAAGAAATTTTAAAGGGTGTTCTAAAAATGGCGCCCGTGGACCACAGAGACTATTGTACAGTCCAAGATAAAGTGAAAATGTTACACGATGATATGCCTTCTGGAGATTATTTCATCCGCTATGGGAATCAAAATTTCACAATGTGGCAACGTCACAGATTAACTTGGACTATACGCTGGTGAAGTAAATGTCATTTCCGCTTCCTGTTCAGCTAGCTGGTTACAAACAAACCAGTTTTGAGCGGGTTATATGAAGAAGTTTACATGGTACTCGCCTATGAAAATGATTTGTTTCGTTTTCGGATATAACCATAACAGTTTAAGAGGTACATGCAATGCTTTTTTTTTGTTGTTGTTGTTTTTTTGTTTCCCAAGAATGGAATTAGAAATATTGTACTATATAACATATTAAAGAGAAACAAAAAGAAAGCCACACTGTACAACAAGCGATATAATGATTAATTACTTATTGGGTGAACAGACATATTTCAATCTTTTTGAAGAACACTTTCTCTCCTTGCATATTCTGCCAGAAAGAAATTAAAATACACATATTTTTACTAAAACCCCCTTGCTCTATCTTTTTTGTTCGTTTGTTTGTGACATTTTTAGGCTAATTTCCCTGTTTAATATATATTAATACTCACAACACTGCAAAATTGTTTCTTAGTAAACTGATAATTGAATCACACATTTAAAGGAATACTATAATCTTCGAACAGTGCTTGCCCCAGCATGCAGTGTGATACTTGCCTGTCTCCGCTCATTCCGATCCTAACCAGCGTAAGTTAGATAACAATTTTACCATTGTGATTACATATATGTGTATAAATTTGAAACTTTTGATACAATTGAGATTTCCAGGCAATAGATGATTTCTAGGGATGCGCACGAGTCGAGTCGAGTCGAGATTTAAGCCTGTCTCGACTCGTCTCGAGAAAATGTTGTCTCGACTCGAAAATATGTTGCTGTCTCGACTCGTGTCTCGGCTGGACAGTCTCTGTCTCGACTCGACTCGAATTCGAGTCGAGACAAAATATACGCCTTAAAATATACACACACATCAACCAGACCGTTATGACTACCTACCTAATTGTTAGTAGGTCCACCTTTTGGCACGAATAACAACGGCAACGCGTCTTGGCATGGTCGCAATGTTCCTCGGTGGGTCGCTGGAGAGAGTTGGCACCACATATGCACACACAGGTCATCTAATTCCCGTAAATTCCGGGGAGGGGGTGATGCGTCCTCACGTCACGTTCAATCACATCCCAGATGTGATCGATTGGGTTCAGATCCGGAGAGTTTGGGTGCCAGCACATCACTTGGAACTCGCTCCTGTGTTCCTCGAACCACTCCATCACACTCCTGGCCTTGTGACATGGTGCATTGTCCTGTCGAAAAATCCCACTGCATGGGAAACATGGCCGTCATGAAGGGGTGTACGTAGTCTGCAAGCAGCGTGCGACGCCTCGGCCGTCATGGTGCCTTGCTCGAGCTCCACTAGACACATGGATGCTCAACTGAATGTTCCCCAGATAATAATTAAGCCGCAGCCAGTTTGTCTCCGTCCCGCAGTACAGATGTCAAGGAGCTGTTCCCTTTGAACACGACGGATTCGCACCCTCACATCGTCATGATGAAGAAGATGTCGGGATTCAACAGACAATGCAACGCTCTGCCATTGTGCCAAGGTCTAGTGGCGATGTTCACGTGTTCATTTCAGTTATAGTTACCGATGTCGTGGTGTTAACATTCGCCATCGTTAGGAGTGTTCGATGCACTGTGTGTTCAGACTAGTGTTGTGAAGGCCTGTGAAAGAAAGAAAAAAAAACGGAAATTTTGGGTTTAAAAAATAAGTTTTTCTTACGGTTTTCCCGAGCTGGGGGAAAAACGGAAAATTTGGGTATTATCAGAATCATCATTTTTTGTTAATCACATAATCATTTTAGTTAATATGTTAAATCAAACATATATTTCATAGAGATATCTTCATTGTTCTATGTAAAATTCCGGAAATTTTGAAGCCATTAGAAAAATCATTGGTTCGGAAATATTGGCAAAAACAGGAAAATATAGTTTAAAAACTATTTGTTGGCCTGATGCTAGTAATCTTACTTGCTGTAACATGTCTGCAACATATACAGTGGAAAATCCAAAATCCGAATTAATTGGGACCACAAATATTCGGATTTTCAAATTGTTCGGATTTTCGAAAATGACCAAGAAAAAGTCATTTAGGCTTACATGTACTGTACGGTATGTTTTTCTATCGATTCAGTGGTTATTCAGTACATACAGTAATTACAATACCGTACGTAAGGCTATTTACGTTTAATGTTTCTGAAGAACTTGTTTGTGCTCTAAATAACACTGTTCTTGTAAGTCACACTTAAAACTTATAGGCCTAAGAAAAAATAAAAATACATGACAAACAATTACATATAAATGAACTTTTGTAAAAACATTGACTTCACATAACGTCAATGGACACGCTATTGTTTGTTTAACGCTAGCGTTAAGAGAAAATGTAAAAAGCTTCTAGGGACCGCGTTCGGATTTTTGACGTTAGGATTATCGACGTCCTACTGTATATACAATGTATTTCGCTAACGGAAAGATACTTAAAGCAACAGGTTTTAATTCTACTTTACACACATATACCGCACAAGTGAGTAAATTTGAGCAGCGAGAAATATATTAAGTGAAACTTCCATTAGTTATTATTACAGACTAACAGAATATCCGTTCTTCGCACGAGGAGAATACGTTTCATTTTGGACACAAAGGGAACCAATGAACTTGTGGAGCCCCAAAACTATGAATTTGACATTAATATCGATAATTTTCAATTATCTTTAGATGTCACCATCTTCCTTAGAGTACTAATGGGGCTGAATTTAAACAGCATCTTCTGTTCATCTCAGCGGGTATCGATTCGAGGCCATTTTCGATCATGTATATATATATATATATATATATATATATATATATAGTATATAATGCTCAAAAAAATAAGGGTTCAGCTGAAATATCGCACAAGACCTTAAGATAGTGTATGAATAAGCTTGTGTTTGACTCATATATATCATACAAGAAGGAATGCTTTAAGATACAGTAGAAAAATGGGGCACATACTGATGTTGGGGCACGGAAAACCTTGTTCACATGGTTCATGACACAAGACGGTTATGTGTGCACCTCTCGAACTGCTCACAAACAGGCAAGGCAACAACACTGATTGTTCCTTAATATGTAATATGATCACCTCGAATTGCCAACAGAGCCTCGCACTTGCGTGGCATGGATTCAATCAGATTATCGATGAGTTCTTGGGGGATATTGTGCCACTCATCCAGAAGAGCGACTTCCAGCTCTGGGATGGTTGTTGGATTTACTGGCCTAGCGACAATCCGTCTGCCAAGCATATCCCAGACATGCTCAACTGGAATGAGATCCGGAGAGCATGCTGGCCACTTCATCCGAGCGATACCCTCAGCATCCAGCATCTCATCCACTAACCGAGCTCTGTGAGGACGAGTATTGTCATCCATGAAAAGGAACGAATTACCAATGGCACCAGCATAAGGAAGAACAAGAGTTTTCATGATCTCATCCCTATATATGAGAGCCGTCAAAGAGCCATTTCGGATGATGTGGAGCTCAGTACGCCCACCAATGCTGATTCCTGCCCACACCATCAGTCCACCACCATGATACTGGGATCTTTCTCGCACAAACATGGGATTGTGTCATGTTTCACACTCTCTCCAGATGAAAACACGTCGATTATCAGGCTCTACACTGAATCGAGACTCGTCAGAGAACAAAACATTGCCCCATTCATTGCGTCCCCACCCACGATGTTCCTCCGCCTACGCTCTTCGATCAACACGGTGTCGTGCAGTTAATGGGATACACACCATAGGCCTACGTGCATAGAGACCACATTCTTGAAGGCGATTGCGGACCGTTTGAGTGGATGTTGTGCGTCCTGTTATTGTTCGGAAGGCTTGCGGGAGCAGAGTTGTATTCTGACGCCGGTTTCGACGGGCTGTTAACAAGAGATAACGATCGTCTCTGGCTTTGGTTGCTAGTGGAAGGCCCTGTCCTTGTCTTCTTAGAACACTTCCAGTTGTCTGAAATCGATTCCACAATCGGGAAATCACACTTTGTGCCACTCCTATGGCATGTGCCACCTCCCGCCGTGACTGACCAGATTCCAACGTGCCGACAGCTCGCCATGCCAACGATTCTGGCAAATCACGTTGTTGCGCAATTTTACTACGTAGATTTGTGACGCACTAAACACAATGAGAACAAAGGTATCCTGGAGCTGAAATGTGTTGGCAGCGCCACACTACAAAATTATAGCTGGTAGCGCCACGTCATTGATCACGTGCACAGATGTTCCAAACGGTTCGTTTGCACGTTGGGCCTTTATGATTTTAATCTGAACTGGACAAGATACATTATTCTCACATTATTCGTAAGAAGTTTTACATGTGTTTTCATCTGATTCCCTAATTATTTGATCAGTATGTATATATATATATATATTAGCTAAATATACCCATTCTTCGTATAGAAGTCAAGGAGTGTGGAAGTATTACCCTCATTTCCGAGACTGCGAAAACTATGGATCTGAGACTAAATCGATCATTTTGGATTACTTTTAGATGTCTCGGTATCATCCGCCTCCCCCTTCCCGCTGACTCCCGGCTCGCATACAATGGTAGCTGAATTTGCAAATGATTGCTAATTAAAGTGTTACCATTCATCTCAGCGACCGCGAAAATTATGGATTTGACACTAATATCAGTCATTTTATATTACTTTTACATGTTTCGATACCCCCCCCCCCGCTGACTCCCGGCCCGCATACAATAGTAGCTGAATTTGCAAGTGATCACTAATGAAAGTGTCACCATTGATCTCAGCAACCGCGAAAACTATGGATTTGACACTAATATCGGTCATTTTGGATTACTTATCTCGCCCCCCCCCCCCCGCTGACTTCCGGCCCACATTCATTATAGCTGAATTTTTAAATCATTGCTAATGGAAGTGTCACTATTGATATCAGCGACGCGAAAACTATGGATTTGACACTAATATCGGTCATTTTAGATTACTTTTATATGTCTCGATATCTCAATTCCCTCCCCCCTTGGTGACCCCCGGCCCGGTGCAGCATAGCATGAACTTGGAAGTTAATGCTATCAGAGTTTCACCATTGATTTCAGCGACCGCAAAAACTATGAATTCAACACTAATATCGGTTATTTTCTACTACTTTTAGATGTCCCGTTAAACGACCACTGAGACTCCCCTGGTTCGAATTTTGACAAAATCGTTTAACTCAGGTCTGTAGTCTGGACCAAGGTATACGTGACTAAAATTTGATAACTCTCGGTCAATTTGTCTGGTTCCCAAGCCGGTTCCGGTAACCCCCCCCCTGAGACTCCCATGGTTCGAAATTTGAAAACAACTTTTCGTCTTGATCTGGGGCCTAGGACAATGTATCTCTGACCAAAGTTTGGTAACTCTCGGTCCACTCGTCTGGTCCCCAGGCCGCACACAGACAGACAAACACACACAAAAACTCTTTTGTTTTATTTATATTAGACAGCTGAATATACCCATTCTTCGCATGGGGGCAGTATTTGGAAGACAACGCCTGTTAAAGTATTACCATTCATTTCTACGACCGCAAAAACTATGAATCTGACACTAATATCGATCATTTTTGATTACTTTTACATGTCTCGGAATCCAACCAGGGGATCTCAGAGGAGCGTTTACAGGCACATGTAAAAGTGGTAGGAAATGACTGATATTACTGTAGAATTCATAGTTTTCACGGTCACTGAAATCAATGGTGAAACTGTGATCGCATTAACTTCCAAATTCACCCTATTCGGGCCAGGGATCACCGGGGGGCGGATACCGTCCCCCTGAGACCCCGCTAACTCCCGGCCCGCATACAATTGTAGCTAAATTTGCAAGTCCTCGCTAATGAAAGTGTTACCATTGGTCTCAACGACCTCGAAAACTATGGAATTGACACTAATATCGGTCATTTTGGATTATTTTTACATGTCTCAGTATCCCCCTGCTGACTCCCGGCTCACATGCAATTATAGCTGAATTTGCAAATCATCGCAAATAGAAGAGTGTCACCATCGATATTAGCGACCGCGAAAACTATGGATTTGACACTAATATGGGTCATTTTGGATTACTTTTACATGGCTCGGTATCCCCCCCCCCCGCTGACTCCCGGCCCGCATGCAATTCTAGCTGAATTTGCAAATCATCGCTAATAGAATTGTCACCATTGATTTCAGCGACCGTGAAAACTATGGATTTGACACTAATAAAGGCCATTTTGGATTACTTTTACTTGTCTCGGTATCCGACCTCCCCCCCCGGTGACCGCCGGCCCGAATAGGGTGAATTTGGAAGTTAATGTGATCAGAGTTTCACCATTGATTTCAGCGACCGCGAAAACTATGAATTTGACAGTAATATGGGCGATTTTCTACCACCTTTACATGTCCCTGTAAGCGCATCCTGAGACCCCCTGGTTCGAATTTTGAAAAAAAAAAAAAAGATTCGTCTTAATCTGGGGCCTGGGCCAAGGTACACCTGACCAAACTTTGGTAACTCTCGGTCCACTCGTTTGGTCCCCAGGCCGCATACAGACAGACAAACACAAACAAACTATTTTTTATATTAGACTAGATTCTTGCAAATTATGCCAGATTTTCATATTATCTTTCCGAACTAATTTTAAAGACCCCTTCCTACTTATCTTTATATATATATATACACACAGTATATCTATACAATATATGTATATAACAAACGCAGGAATTACCCCCTAAAAAACACACCTGGCGGACCCCTTTCTCAAAAAAAAAAATGCTGGAGAAACACTTGTAGAAACTTGTTTTCGGCCGGACAATTACCGAGACCTGGTGAACAAACAAACAAACAAACAAAAAAAAAACAACGTGTGTTTCAGCGATGAGAGTACGTTCTACTTGAATGGCAAGGTCAACAGGCATAACTGCCGATATTGGTGTGACACAAACCCTCATGTATTTCGTGAAGGCAACACTCAACACCCAGAGTCGCTGAAAGTCTGGGCGGGTATCTTAGGTAATCACATATACGGGCCCCTCTTCATCGATGGAATATAGACTGAAATAGTGTGACGTCACATCCTTCTCGTTGCCATGATGATCGCCATTTTATTTTCTAAACAACAAGTAGCCTAAATACCTAAAGAACCTATGTGCAAAACGAAAACAGTGATGAAATATTTCGGAACTGCAAACATTAGAGTGGAACAAATACTCTTCCACTTCTTCTTTTTAAATATTTTTCTATTTAAATATTGCTAATGATTGAAACTGAAAAAAAAAGGGTAGGAAAAGGTAATTAGAAAAGAAATATGTTAAATAATGTTACGTGCATGACAAGCATTGCAATTAAAATCAGCGAGTTTACATGTGAAATTTTCCCTCTGATGTATATTTTGAGAATTTCTGTATTTTCAGGTTAAATTAAACAAAGTGTACTTACCCTGTTCATAATCAGATATTAACTTTAAATAATTCCGGAAAAATTTTGATTCAGTAATATAAGTATGATATACTATTGCAAATTTGAAGAGGATTATTGTTTAACAGTTGTTTAAAATATATACTGAACCATTCATAAGTGGATGTTATTGCACGTTTTCTAAATGCTTAAAAAAAAAAAAAAAAAAAAAGTTGATAGAGGATATAAGAAAAGATGTTACCTATATCCACTGATGGTCTGGATTGAATATTTCTAAAGGCTAGCCTTTTCCTTTCTTTTGTAATGTCTACTTAGAAAAAATATTGTGCACTACTATATTAAACAGTAGGGGTGTAAATGTCCCAATAGAAGTAACATTATTCTAAAATACTTTTTTCTTTTTTAAAAATCATACAGCCTTCTCTTTGCCGGCAGTTTGTCAATCTACACGTTAGGGAGTTTATATTGGGTATAGACTAATTGATTCTTATGGTAGATTACATGATAATTGTGCTTACATTAACTATTCGATTTCTACCTTATTACTTAAGGATGTGGAGCTTTTAGAAATAAGCTCCTTAGCTTCATTAGTTTCACGCGTTTGTATAGAAAAAACATGGCGATCACCATGGTAACGGGAAGGAAATGACGACATCACTATTCCAGTCTATTAACGGGTGAGAAGTACCTGGCGCTGCTGCAAGACTTTATTGCACCGTTGATGTCGAGGCAATTGAAGATAATCCGCAAGAATTTGGAGAGATTCCGCCCGTTTTTTCAGCATGACGGCTGTCCTGCCAATTTTCACCGCCTTGTACGTGACTATTTAGATAGTGAGTTTCCGCGACGATGGATTGGTCGTCGCGGCACCATTGAATGTCCAGCCCGTTCGCCAGACCTTGCTCTACCCGACTTTTTTGTCTGGGGCTATTTGAAGACTATAATGTTCCGCACGCAGCCGAAAAGCATTGCGGAGTTGCGTCAACGCATAGTTGATGCCTGTCATTCTGTACCGGTAATGATTTTTACCCGTGTTCGAGAGGAATTCGTCCAACGTTTACATTACTGCCAGGAAGTGGGCGGTGCACATTTCGAGCATCTCCTGCATTAATGAGGTATGTTCCAAATCATACTATGTTACTCTCTGCTTACAGGTTTGCAATGTTTCTTCGATCATAGTTTACGGATGACAGCCATGTTGGCTACGGACATGCAATCAACATGCACTTTCCAGAACAGGTCAATACACGTGATACCTTTCAAACGAGGTACCACACGATGGGGATTGTTATTTAAAATTTTAGAGTTACCCCCAGTAACAACCCTTATCCCCCCTTGTGGGGGATTCTCCTTCTCAGCATAATGCTGTCTTTTGTGTCCCTTGAAGGTTCCAAAAGGTTTCATGTTTCTACCTGCCTTCGTTTCTTCAGGAGGTGGACCTTAGTGTTATTCGTGGAACGCACTATATATATATATATATATATATATATATATAGCTAGCTTCATTTTGACTTGCAGAATGATGCTCTGTAGTCCGTGGATGCCATTTGTAGAACACCTGATATATATATATATATATATATATATATATATATATATATATATATATATATATATATATATATATATATATATATATATATATGTGTGTGTGTGTGTGTGTGTGTGTGTGGTTGTGTGTGTTTATGTATGTGTGCCTTTTAAAATACTGGTTTGTAGTGCTTTTTTGAAATTTCTAAGCACATGATGCATTACCATGGTTTTAGAATTTCACAAAAAGAGAGACAAACAACATAATGATCACGTGAGGGGAGGGGATAAGGCAGAATATAGAATGAACTTGGTTTGGCAGTGTACTCGCTGTCATGGATCTACGAATAATCTTCTTGCAATATCATCGACTACGATACCAATGTTCTTGTTTCCATGCCTCCATTTTGTTTTATCAATGTCAAGTTGAATGATAACTCCTTCCTCTATCTGCGTGGTTTTCTTAGAAAAGGAGTAGTAAACTGTGACGCAACTTGCCATTAATTGAAAATTATAGCTGCATGTTAAAAAGTGGATTGTTATCCATTCCTCAATGCAATAAACATGAACAACGCAACTTATTTGAATTCTCATATTTGCAAATTAATACCTTCTCAATATTAGTGCAGTATTAGTCCTATACTCAGATAGCTATTGTAACGTTAGTACTGGTGAGCGATTTCTGTAATTGATTTTTTTTTTTTTTTTTTTAGAATCCCAAACTATGATTGAAAGTGTTGTAAGTACAGATGGCTTTGTCCGTGTATTTGTTTACAGGTATCAAAGGAAAGACAGTAACATAGTTCCAGAAGCGATTGTTTTTTTTTCTAATCGATTCAGCGTCCCAACAATAGGTGTCTCTTGGTTTGTTAATCCCATATTCACGCCGGGAGTGGTAGAAATCAGACGTCGGCTTCAATTTTGATCATCATTAAATTTAAATAGTAATGGACAGCAACATGTTGTTCCTGGAATCCTCTCCCAGCGTCTGACAAGTAAAGCTTACGTTTCGGTGAATCCAGTTGCTGACTGGGACACATATGAGAAAGTAGTACTAAATGTGGTTAGTATTTCAGTGAAGTTATAGGTGCGAAGCTCCAGGGGTTTAGGAGATACAGCTACCAAGACATCACATGGAAGTACAGAATAGTCTTCATCCAGTTGTTGGTAAAAACTCTGTAAGACCTCTTGTAACGACAAAAGGTGAATAACAAATATATGAGTACATATTAGAACTAGAGGGAAGTCATATAGTAAGGGTGTACCTGACGGCGGCCATCTTGAAATCCGCCAATTTGAATTAAGTTTAAGTTTTTAAAATAGGAATAGGTCATGTGATACATGATTTAAGGCGCAAATTTAATCAGAACAACAACGATGATGTTAATTTTGATTTACGCGCAATTGATAAAAAGTTATACTGAATTAAAAATATTGTTGCAGAATATGTATTAGTCCTTTACCCCACCTTGTAAATTTTGTGTTAATGATAATAATTAAATAAAAAGCAGGTGTATGAAAATTAGGTCTATAGTAAGAGTTGCCTTGATGGCGGCCATGTTCAAATCCGCCATTTTGAATCAGACAAAAGTTTTAAAAAAAACGCATAACAGTGACACCTTATTAATAGCAAATTTTACCATAACTCCAACGGTATAACCAATTTTGCTTTATCATTAACCAGGACAAAATTAAATTGATCGCTCCTTACGACTACTGCTTTGACGGAATTGTTAACGACAAATGTGTCAAGTGTAACTCGATTGCCTTTGTCAGGTGTGCTCACTGTGAGCAGAGCATTTGTGCAAGTCATGCACTCTTTTATGAACTACATATTGATTGTACTAATTGAGTACTTTTCTGGAAGAAAGACCCAACTTCAATTATGACTCAATTCAACTTTGGTCATTTTTCTTTAAATTAGCAACTTGTTTATGCGATAACAAATGCTGGCTAATGATAAATCAAAAATGGTTATACCGTTGGATTTATGGTAAAATTTGGTATTAATAAGGTGTCAATGTTATGCGTTTTGTTTAAAACTTTTGTCTGATTCAAAATGGCGGATTTGAACATGGCCGCCACCAAGGCAACTCTGACCATAGACCTAATTTTCATACACCTGCTTTTTATTTAATTATTATCATTAACACAAAATTTACAAGGTGGGGTAAAGGACTAATAAATATGCTGCAACAATATTTAATTTCCCTGTAACTTTTTACCAATTGCGCACGATTGATTCCTATTAAGAAAAAATAATCTTAATTCAAAATGGCGGATTTCGAGATGGCCGCCGTCAAGTATACCCTTACTATATGACTTCCCTCTAGTTCTAATGTGTACCCATATATTTGTTCTTCACCTTTTGTCGTTACAAAAGGTCTTACAGAGCTTTTACCTCCAACTGTATGAAGACTATTCTGTACTTCCATGTGATGTTCTGGTAGCTGCATCTCCTAAACCCATGGAGCTTCGCACCTACAACTTCACTGAAATACTGACCACATTTAGTACTACTTTCTCATATATGTCTCAGTCACCAACTCGATTCACCCAAACGTAAGGTTTACTTGTGACGCTACTTCACACACATCTCCCTAGTAAAACTGCAAATAATATACTACTTCCGGCTTCAATATTAATCTATAAAAGGTGAAAACGATTAGATATAGCAAGAAGTGGATTCTTGAAATCAATTCAACATCGTAAAAATAAGTTTTACCTCCCACAATAACCCTATGTATAAGTCCTTAATAATAGAAATTAACCATTTTTGGTTCCAAAGTTGATTACAATAAAAAAAATAGAGAGAAAGAGTGTTAAAATCGATCTTTTGGAATCGATTAATGTCCGAAGAAAATTAGGTATGGGCACGAGCGACTAAGAGCGAGTTTTCATTGAAACTCGACTCGACTCGAAACATACATTTTTGAGCTCCACTCGAGAACTCGACTCGAACAATTTCCTCCAACTCGACTCGGAACTCGACTCGATTTTGACTCGAGTTTCGAGTCGAGTCGAGCCAAATCGAGCCGAATGCTGTGTGTAGTTTCAAGCACTTTCTTCAGGTATCCTACATAGACAATATAATTTTTATCAATGATACTACTACTACTATAACATTATTATTATTATTATTATTATTATTATTATTATTATTAATATTATAACAACATCGTGTATAAACATGAAAGATAGGTGGTTTGTATCTGAATACTAAAAACTAGCTGATTGCTGACCTCGGTAGTCGTGACGACTAGGAGGCAAGGACATCGTTCACGAGGTTCTGGGTTTGAGTTCCGGAGGAGCAAGTATCCGGGCTTGAACCAAAATCGTTAAAAGTTAAAGGGCGCCGGCCCCACATGTTCAAAACTGCTTGGTCCGGATTTAGGGTTCTCAACGGCTCGAGCGGCTCGACTCATAGTTCATTCCCTATCGAGCCGAGCCAACAGCACGCCCACCCAAACCGACACGAGCCGAAATAAACCGAGCTAATGGCTCACCCCAACCGAGCCGGCTCGAGAATATGGCTCACCTGAGCCGAGTCGGTGCCTCATCTCAACCAAGCTGGCTCGAGCTGTTCGCTCAGTTGAACCGAGCTAAGCCGGTTAACACCCCTGCACGGGTTGTGCTTCTGCTTCGGCTCAAAACTTTCACCGTGCAGGTCTCAGCCTTGGTGGTGAGAACTACAATATATACTTATGTTAGTGCTCACGACATACTGAGGCTGTCTCGTTACTAAAATCCATTGTCGTCTTGTTATTCGAGACGAGGCGAGATGCGAACAGTGTCTCACCCCGTGAGCAACACTAAACATATTCCACATTACTGCTTACATTTCTCATAGCTTTCGCTTTCTATTCAAAATAGGAAATGATTTCAAAACGAGTTAAAACGAGCTAATCGAGCGAGCCAATTTGCAAACTCGACTCGATCGAAACTTGACCTCAAAACAGTGACTCGGCTCGGATCTCGACTCGACTCGAATTAACTTTGAGTTTCGAGTCGAGTCGAGTTTTAGCTCGACCTGTGCGCATCCCTAAAGAAAATGTACCGTCTCCACATGCATATCTCTACTAGTACCTGAATCGTATACATGCAGTACTGCTTCCGCTTTAAGTATTGATTTCCATAGATTGAAATGGTAACATAGAGCGAGAAATGGCTACTTGATATTGATTGAGCGTCCCATGAGTAACTCTCACCTCGACCTTTGTCCTTCCATGCAAGCTGAAAGTTGTGACAATCTATGGTTTCTGGTTTCAACATCTATTAAGACTACTATTGTAAAAGACAGCATGAGATAGACGCTTTTTCAGTGAATTCAATACCGTAAGAATATGTTTAATTTCCGAAATTCACCTATTGCAACCAGAATTGGTAGTGCCAATTCTAGTTTCAATAGAGCGAAAACGTTAATCGGAACCGACAAATGGCTTTTGTATCTGTTCTGAATCCCCACCCCCCAAAAATAGATTTAGTCTCAACTATATGTTTTTTCTACTGATGCTGAAAATATTAAAAACTAATACAATGTGTGTTCCATCATACTGCCTTACCTTACCATGCAGCTCTACAGTCCTACATGCCATTCTTCTATGTTCTTTGCGCTTCCCTTCCAGTTCTTCACGTCCATTATTCTCATCTCGCTGTTTTACATCCTCTTGTTATCCTTGTTTTAATCTACCTCTTCTTCTGGTGGGAAACCATATTTGCATGTATTATAAACTTTAGTATCCGTCCTTCTTACTTTATTTTTTTACATGCCTCGTTCAACTCATCCATTGCACTTTTAGAATTCGTACAATATAATCAGTCCTTAAGAGGTATTATATTTCGTTGTTGGTTCTGCTTCTCCATCCGTTATTTTGTCTGGTTGGCCCGAAAATCGTTCTTATTTTTTTTCGTTCGAATATTCGTGTGTTTAATTCATCTTCTTCCGTTGGTGTCCATGCTTCTAAACTTTAAGTGACTATCGATTACTTCCAAGCTATGCATATGTGACGGAAGCCATATAAAATGTCTTTGTTCCTCCATCTGCCCGTCTGTCGACAGGTATCAGAGCAGAAATTGTAAGATACTGAGATGCTTCTTTTTCTTTCAAGCGATTCAACGTCCGAATAAATGATTCCTTCTCCTCTATTAAATTTCTGTTAAAACCAGATGCGGTTCAACTTAATTTCCTGCTTTAACGTTCATTGCCGTAGAACGAAAATAGTTATAGAGAGCGGGAAGCATTTTATTTGCACACAAAATACCGTCTGAAGGCAACATATTATGAATAACCATAACACTCTGAAGAAACCGGATGATGTTCAAATTTACTATTATTCCCGGTTTCAATACTGATTTCCACAGAGCAAATAAACAAAGCAAGATATGTCAAGTTCCAGAATTATGCAATCGTTGCTTTGTCTCAAAAATAAATTCAATTTTCTCTACTAACCCTCTATTCAAATTTGAAGTGGTTCAAATTAGCCATTTCCGTCAGAGACCCCAATATTACTAAGCTAAAGCTTAAAAGACTATTCTAACATATCACTGTTCTAGAAGAAAGAAAGAAAATGAATGTGCAGTGAATTCAGTAAATTGCACACTTTAACTACTTCAACGTCATAATGATTAAACCTTGTGATTTCAGTCATGATAAAATAGTAAAGGACTAGCATATATTACCCGCTTCGCTGGGTTCAAATGAAAATATAATGCACAACTGCGTATTCCGTGTGTTTAGTACCCCCCCCCCAAAAAAAAAAAACATCGGAAAGATGATTGATTATTTCGGTGACCCCGGAAACTATATATATATATATATATATATATATATATATATATATATATATATATATATATATATATATAATTTTCTCCTCCCCCATGTTCCGGGATGTGGCCTCGGAAGTGTCAGCGTTCATCTCAGCGACTCCAAAAAATGTGAATTTGGTACTAATATTGGTCATTTTCGATCATTTTTAAATAGATCTTCTTCCCTCTCCCCCAAGTTGATAGGTTGAATTTGAATTTAAACTTGATCGAAAGTATCACTGTTCAACTAGGCGACCCAGAAAACTATAAATTCGACACTGAGAGTGGTCATTTCCAATCACATTTAAATATTTTCTCCTCCCCCCAAGTGGCAGGGCTGATTTTGAATTTAAACCGGATCGGAAATGTCACTGTTCATGTGAATATTCCCGAAAACTATTGATTACACACTAATATTGGTCTTTGTCGATTATTGTTATATATAGCTCCTCCGTGCTGCGGCCCACAGCATCAGAATCGTCACTGTTAATTCCAGCTACTCCTTAAACTATGGATTCGACAATAATATTAGTCATTTTCGATCATTTTTAAATGTTTATCCCCCTCCCCTACGTTGTACCCTCCCCCTCCCCAACCATCAGGGCTGAACTTGGATTGAAACAGCATAAAAAGTTACACTGTTTCTCTAATCGGCCCCGAAAGCTATAGATTCAACTCTAATGTCGGTCATTTTGATCATTTTTAAATTTCTCTGCTCCTCCCGCACGGTATATATAGATCTTACTCCCCCTTCTCCGTGCTGCGGCACACGGCATCAGAATTTTCACGGTGAATCTCAGCTACTCCTAAAACTATGGATTCAACACTAATATTAGTCATTTTCGATCATTTTTAAATGTTTATCCCCCTCACTGACGTTGTACCCTCCCCCATCGCCAACTATCAGAGCTGAACTTTTATTGAAACAACAACAGAAATGTCACTATTTCTCTCATCGACCCCAAAAACTATGGATTCAACACTAATGCCATTTTTGATAATTTTTTAAATTTCTCTCCCCTCCCCCTCCCCTACGCTACATCGTCAAAGTTAATAGCCTAAAGTAATCCCCGCCTCTAAACTCATGCATGTTGAAAATTTGATTGAGATCGGTCGGATAGTTAAAGAGTAATGAAGTCGCAAATGTAGTTATATTAATGTTATTTTTTACATATATCTCCCCCTCCCCCTAGGTTGGCTCGCCAAAGTGAAACTATAAAAAAAACAGCCAGGGCCCGACCCTCATAAATGTTGAAAATTTGATCCAGATGGGTTGGGCAGTTCAAAAGTTAGTAGGTTTTATTAGTTTTTATTTATACGTCCCCCTCCCCTCCCCTCCCCTAGGATCTAACGTTAAAGATAAATTACCAAAAAAAAAAAATGTTTCCAGATCCGAACCTCATGCATTTTGAAAATTTGATTGAGGTCGGTTGGATAGTTCAAGAGTTATTAAGTTACAAAAATAGTTACTTTCAGTCTTCTATAAATTGATTTCTATATATCTTCCCCTCCCTCTTCTTCCCTACATTGCTCCTTTAAATTTAAATCACAAAAACGATCCGAGCCCTGAACATCATCTATGTTGAAAATTTGATCAAGAGCGGTCGAGTGGTTCGGGAGTTATTAAGTTTTATTTATTTTATTACCCCCTCTCCAAACCCTCAGTTCTACCTTCAAAGTGAATAGCGTAAAACCATCCCAACGTATATATATAATCCAGAAAGAACAGTCCAGAGAATTCATTTGTTTTAAATTGAAAAACAAAAAGACATACAAACAAGCAATGATATGAAAGAGAAACTGGCTTTTAGAGGTTTTCGAACCCTTGACAGGCACAGTGCCATGCCGTGAGGGGAGCGAGCAATGTGATGGCCCCGGGTGCCTAAGTAAGGGAGCGCAAAATTCAGAAGGAAAAAAAAAGAAAATAAAAGCAATTAAAGTGCCCATAGTCAAGAAAAAGCAGGGCTTATTTGTGAAAATATTCTTTCACTAATGATGGTGGCGTTTCGCGGCTTTTCTAGGGACCTTACTCATACGTACGGGGCCGCCGTCGTGTGTTCTCGCCCTGATTGCCCACGGCACGGCACTCGAAAGGAACTCATCTTGACTAGAATCTGGTGTTTTGGGTCGCTGGATTATTATTTTTTTAAGTTAACAAATTTAACGAATCATACTCAATACGTTATGTTTCCTATTTTTAAGCATTTTACTTATTTTCACTCGTTTCACTCACTTTTACAGATTTTCCAGTAACCCTTTAAGAACAGGAACACAAACACAGAAACATGAGGACAGGAAAATCACCCAAAAAAAAATCTCTAGAGTTCTTCCCTTTCCTGAAATAAAACAAATGTGGTGAAACTGCAATTGTTGGTCTTCCATCTTTTTTGTGTTGTCAAATCTGTGAAACAAAACCAAACAAAGAGCAATATTACACACAAGACGCACATCCTCTTAGCTATTCATGACATTATTGAATTGGACCGAATAACTCTAGTATGACCTAAAATCATTACTTGTCATATTTTACCAAAATACGTCATGACTTTTCCAACAACCTGATACTTTAAATGTTGTTAATATGCGAAATTCATTGATCTCGTCACTTATTCACTTACTTTCTTAATGATCATCAAAACTTTTAGGGTACTTCCCGTAGATATAAAAAGGTGAGATGTATGTAGTATCCAGGTGTAGCTTTCAAGAAAACAAATTAAAATCAACTGAATGATAGTTTCCTCACCCAAAGCCTTACAATAGAGTGTGTTGATTCATCAACGAAAATACTTGAAATCAGATCAGAAACTTCATAAAATATAAAATATGTTGCCAAGTCTCGACTTCACAATCATAATAATAATAATAATAATAATAATAATAATAATAATAATAATAATAATAATAATAATAATAATAATAATAATAATAATAATAATAATAATGGGATAACAGAATTACAACTCAAGTTACGTAAACAATATCTTCCAATAAAGGAAAAGATTAATTGAAAAGACGGGATTCGAACATGAGTTGCTGTAATGGGAGTTTTCCGCTTTCACATTTTCCCACAGTTCCTCATAAGAACATAAGAAAATAAACAAGCAGCTATGTTAGATAAACATAAAACTTTCTATTTCTACACGTGTTGATAAAAGTCAAATAATGTCAAAATAATTTTTACCGTATTTTCTTCTTTGTAAATTAGAAGTTTAGATAGATAAGAATTCTAATGTAAATCGGGACTATCACTGAAAACAATAATGTAGACTCAACTTGATGAACGTTTCGTGATATTTGCATCATTGAGAAAGGCCTTTTTATTTTTTTCTGAGTTAAAAAGTGGAATCTCGAGTAAGTCATTATGACACTCACATAAGCAATTATCCTTCTACGAGCATTAGTATCTTGTGTATAATCACACACTAAAACTATTTTAACTAGCTAATAGTTTTATCGGGAGATGAATTGGCGCTGTGGGTAAGTGGTTTTCGCATTGAACTTCTATTCGGCTTACACGTGTTCAAATCCCTTCCAGCCTCAATCTTTTTCAAATGTTTCAATGTCAATTTCAATGCAATTCTGATTCATGCGTATTTTCTGATTCATACTCAGTGTGGCAAGCAAGATCTTCTCCCCAGAAAGAAAAAAAAAATATTGGAAAGTGGACAATTGGAGAAGTCTTGTTAATGAAGACAATGGTATACAAACTAGTTTCCTGTAGTTGTTCAAGATTTGATATTTTCGTCTAATTTTAAACATTTTTTGATTCATGTTTGGATCGTGTTATTATTATTATTATTATTATTATTATTATTATTATTATTATTATTATTATTATTATTATTATTATTATTATTATTATTATTATTTCCTAGGACGCGAAGTACTTCTAGAACACTTCAGGCAGATATGCAAAGCTGGAATGTAATATCCAGGCTTGGTGTAGCGTGCAAGTGACAAACAAAAGAAAAATGTATTGATATTTCCCTCCCTTAATCCCTTAGAATGGAGTGTGTTGACTTTTCAGCAAAAAAGAGGAGCACCGATCAGAAGCTTCATAAAATATAAAGCATGTAGCCACTCTCGACTTCTGAATAATAATAATAATAATAATAATAATAATAATAATAATAATAATAATAATAATAATAATAATAATAATAATAATAATAATAATGCAGAAATAACAGAATTACAATAACGATTACGTAAACAATATATTCCAAAAAAATTAAAATATTTGCCACAACAGGATTGGAACCCGAGTCTCTGCGAGTCTTTACCACTCTACCAGAAACTCCTCATACACATGTAGAAAATAAACTAGGTCTTACGGAAGATGAAATAGAACTATATTTCTACACGTGTTGATACAATTCAAAGAAGTTAAGGTGAGAAAGAAATATAATGTAAATCTGAACCATCGTTGGAAACGATGACGGAGCCTCAACTTGAAGAACGTTTCGTGATATTTTCCTCATTGAGGAAGGTCTATATAACTTATTTTTGAGTCAAACAAGGAAATATCAAGTAAGTCATTGTGACACTCAGATAAGCAATGTATGTTATGCGAGCATTATTATATTCTGTACAGCCTTATATTAAACTATTTTAACTAGCTAGTGGTTTGGTCGGGAGATGATGTGGCACGGTGGGTAAGTGGTTAGCGTATTGAACTTCTATTCGGTAGACTCGAATTCAAATCTCCGCCAGGCTCGAACTTTTTCAAATGTTTCAATTTCAATTACAGTGCATACTCAGTGTGACAAGCAAGATCTCTTTTCCAGAAAAAAATAATGTTGGAAAGAGGAGAATTGGAGGATATCTGTCAATGGAGACAATGATTTACAAACTTATTTCCTGTAGTTGTTCTAGATTTGATATTTTCTTCTATTTTCAAGCATTTTCTGATTCATGCGCTGTCAGTGTCTTTTTTTTTAATTTCTTTCAATGTACAGTATATAATGAAATAATACGTGACATACATAGCAATATTGATATTTATATACGGTGTTCTTTGGACAAGAGGCTCCGAACCAGAGAGATTCATCTTAGAATGGAGAATTGTTTAGTTATAGAGTCACATACTCTATAATTTTATCTGCATAAATACCTGGCTCAGTGCTACCAACTGCTGTCAGTGCCGAAAAAACTTTCGTGTAAGTTGGCTTGCATCTGTCCAAGCGTTTTAAAAACTGCAAATTATCTAGACCCCAAGCACTCAGGGAGGAGATATTTTTGCTGGTGGCTGTACACAGAATTAGTTGTATGAGTTTTACTATCAAAATGGTGGGTTACATATATTTTTCTTCACTTTTTTAAAGAAATCTGGTCAAGTAAGAAAAAAATCTTACCTTTGAATTCAATTGTTTCTTTGAACCCATTTTGTTCTTCTCTGGTTATTACATTTTCTTATATTTCCTTTTTTCCTCTCTTTTACATTTCATTCTTATAAAACGAAGAACTTTTTTTTTTCTTTTTAGGACAATCGGGATTTACAATCAGCTTAAGGTGTAATGTAGATGGCTGGTCCCTTTTATTTGAGAAAACTCTTTCAAAAAATGCGTAAAAAAGATATAATGCTTTCCAGATTTCGAGATTTTTTCTGAGAGAAAAGCTGCTGCGTAATTCTGTCCCAGCAAAACAACAAAGATATTTGTTTGTAAGAGAGAATTTGAAAAAGGTATACATTAAGAAGATACAAAAATAACAGTATCATTTTTTTTTTTTTACTCAAGATCGGAATGTGTTTTCTTATTTGTTATGCAAAACAAACAATCATGTTTATATCTTTTTCATTACTAATTTCTTAAGATAGTAATTACTTTAAACCGAATCATAAGGACATTTGTTATGCATTGTATGATCATTCAATCTTGACGAACATAGCGCCCAGATTATGCGGCTATATATTAGTGCAACAAGCGAATTTCATATTGCACAGTAAAACCGCGGTTTGATAAGTGGGGAGAATGAACCTACTTTTCCTCGTATATAAATAGAGAGAAACAACTTTCCATGATTGCTTGCTGTTCTCGTTTCATGAAAATTCAATATTAAAATCAGCGACGTATTTAGTAATATTAATAATAAAATGTGATTTAAATAGAGGGTGTTGCATATATTATTAGCACACTAAATTAACATCAAATAAACCATTTCTCTCTATTTACTTTCAATGTTGCTCTATGGAGACCAATATTGAAAGCATTTGTGGTTATCTTTAATATTTTTGGTTTCAATAGACAAATTACAGCCAATATTAAACTTAATCTTGAGACGATAAAACTATATAAAATAACTGTTTTGTGCCATATATGGCCGTTTTTGCTCTATGAGGGTTTGCTAGCCTGGTTTTGCTCAGAACGAATAGAGCTCGAGTGATAAAATTACCAATTATTCAACATATCCTCCTGGGACTGCTGCCCTTTATATATTGATGTTGCAGTTCTTGTAGCTCTTGCAAATGAAATTATTTCGGTTGAGCCTAAAACCAGATCTCCGCAGCACTGTGAGCCTCACGAATGTCATCGATATTTAGGTGTTGTTTGTACTTTGAGAGCAAATTATAATCGGAGAGAGTGAAGTCAAGTGAAATAGAGGCCAACTGAAATCTCACAGTCCTCAAAATGGCACCTTTAATATGGGATATATAAGCTAGACAAATGTGAAAAATGAGAAACTGTAATGTTATCTTTATCAAGTACTGCACATTGCTTATTTCTTAAATTTAATATATTATAATTTCGTATTAGCACGGAACTTATTAATATTTTCAAAATATTTGCAATCAAATGTATTATGCTCATTGAAATCGTAGCTGCTGAGAGTAAAATATATTTATGTGAATAACCAAACATGTTCTAAAACTGCACCTAATCAGCGCGCCAAGAACAAGGAAGAAACCAATATCTAATTACATGGAAATAAAAGTCATGTTTACGATATTCAACAATGATTATTTGTAGTAATTTTCTGAACAACATATACATTTATCAGAGTGTTTTCAGCTGTCAAGTTATATTTGTTTTATCAACGAATCAGATAATCTAATATAAACAAGAGTTCATAAATATTTTGCGATCTTCCATTTTACATGACATTATGGATTGTTGAACTGGTATATATCTTGGACGAGAGATTCATCCACTGTTCCTTTACTGCTCGCCTTAACACAAAGTCATGCAATATTAATGAAATTCCAGAACAACGACTCAAAACTGGCAGTGCAATATTTAAATTCATCATAATAATGCTAAGTTTAAAATTTATTAGGCCTATATTTCCATAATGCAATGGGCTATTGCAAAGTTTATAATATGATTTGAGCATATTATATATATATATATATATATATATATATATATATATATATATATATATATATATATATATATATATATATATATATATATATATATATATATATATTATGTGATCAAAAGTATCCGGACACCTGACAGAAAATGACTTACAAGTTCGTGGCGCCCTCTATCGGTACTGCTGGAATCCAATATGGTGTTGGCCCACCCTTAGCCTTGCTGACAGCTTCCACTCTCGCAAGCATACTTTCAATTACGTGCTGGAAGGTTTCTTGGGGAATAGCAGCCCATTCTTCACGGAGTGCTGAACTGAGGAGAGGTATCGATGTATCGTGTCAGGGCTCTGTGCAGGCCATTCCATTACAGGGATATTATGGTCGTGTAACAACTCGGCCACAGGGCGTGCAGTATGAACAGGTGCTTGATCGTGTTGAAAGATGCAATCGCCATCTGCGAATTGCTCATCAACAGTGGGAAGGAAAAAGGTGCTTAAATCATCAATGTAGGCCTGCGCTGTGAGAGTGCCACGAAAAACAACAAGGGGTGCAAGCCCCATCCAAGAAAAACACGACCACACCATAACACAACCACCGAGTTTTACTGTTGGCACTACACACGCTGACAGATAGCGTTCACCGGGCATTCGCCATACCCACACCCTGCCATCGGATCGCCACATTGTGTACCGTGATTCGTCACTCCACACAACGTTTTTCCACTATTCAATCGTCCAATGTTTCCGCTCCTTACACCAAGCGAGTCGTCGTTTGGCATTTACCTGCGTGATGTTTGGCTTATGAGCAGCCGCTCGACCATGAAATTCAAGTTTTCCCACCTCACGCCTGTCATAGTACTTAGAGTTAATCCTGACACCGTTTGGAATTCCTTCCTGTGTGATGGTCTGGATAGGCGTCTGTTTATTACACTTTACAACCCTCTTCAACTGTCGGCGGTCTCTGTCAGTCTACAGACGAAGTCGATCTGTACGCTTTTGTGCTGTACGTGTCCCATCACGTTTCCACTTCACTATCACATCAGTCACAGTGGACCTAGGGATATTAGGAATGTGGAAATCTCGCGTACAGGCTTCTGACACAAGTGACACACAATCACCTGGCCACGTTCGAAGTCCGTGAGTTCCGCGGAGCGCCCCATTCTGCTTTCTCACGATGTCTAATGACTACTGATGTCGTTGATAATGAGTGCCTGGCAGTACGTGGCACACAATACACCTAATATGAAAAACGTATGTTTTGGGGATGTCTGGATATTTTGATAACATTATATATATATATATATATATATATATATATATATATAGAGAGAGAGAGAGAGAGAGAGTTTATGAATTAATCCAAAATTAAGCAGCAAAACTATATGATTTTTCGACACTTGGCAAATCGACGTCCCTGAAAAAAAGGAAGCGAATAAATAATTACAATTTGACATGGGTAAAAATATAAATATTAAATAAATGTTATAGTTTCGTATTTTAAGATAATCAATATAAATAAAATCGATTGTGATTTTTATAAATAAAATTGACACACAGTATGTATATGACATATGCATTAGGATTAGTATTATTACAATTTACTGTTACGATGGGATGAAACAAATTAAATATCTTACTGAAATGTCGTTGATTCTGAAGGAGAAGTGGATCTTCATGTTGCGCTTCCGTTGTCAATATCACATCGGTAAACATGTAAAAAGAAATAATAAATAAAAGTAACAAGCATAAATGAAAGCAAATTAAAAAAAAAGAAACAAGCAAAACAACTGAAATATGTTAACTAAATAAAATGACAAAGCTAGCTTAAGTTACAATACATTTTAGAAACTGCTTACATCTCTATCAAAAAACAAATAGTAAGACAAATAGCTAACAGCAAAATACGATCTAAATGCTTCTGGAAGAGTATGTGTCGTATAAAACAATTAGCTCAGTTATATAGTATTAAGTGATCCTATAAGTCACCTGAAGTTTTGAATGCATTTGCAGTATGGAATATGAGTCAAAGGCATATTGTAAATTTGGAACAGCTAGAGAGTGATACTATATTTTGGATAGTGATAATGCTGTAGAACCCCATCTCTTACTATGTGGTACCATCATGGTCACTCTCTTGAGGTCCACCTTCTTGCAATCAGTTCCACAAATAGTAATACGAAAGGGTGATGTGACATATCGTTTTTGAGTTGTTTTACACCTCGAATACACATCTGACAAAAAAGAAAACAACTAATTTCTAAACTTTTAATAGTTGATAACTTCACGATATATATTTACTAACTTAGAATTGCCTTTCCAAATATACAAGGTGTATTTGTATGATATTGTAAATTGTAAATACATTGTAAATAGTCTTCTGGGACACCATTCAATATTATGTAATTGAGTTAATTATTCTCATTGCTTACTTAGGTCTGATATGATCTTCAGAAACCTCATACAACTTTTAAACAATTGAAAAAAACGCTAAATTTCGTGCAATGGAAAAACTACGGCACGCTCTGTCATACAACAAAGCTAACAGTGTTGTCAACTTAACATGAAGTTGACTTTTTAAATAGCACTACGTGAAGTTATTTCATACTTCAAATGCTCATCTAAAACGGAAATATACAATATCAAACTTTTTATACAACGTTCCAAACTAACGACGCAACAGCATCATAAACATCCTTCATAGTAGTAATATCACAAATAAGACAGACGACGCAATGCACATACGAAGAAATTTACTAATACTATGGCAATGATATGACTGATTTGGAACAATAAGAACAAAGTTATAACGGACTGAAAACTTGACTTGTTTTAATTTTTTTAAAAATTATTTTCCCCTTAAACCTGCTTGGGTTAATACTTTATCAAATCGCACATACGTTTTATTCAATAGATGTGAAGACCGCAGTGCCGTTTACAGATATTTTACATGCCAAACTGTACCGAAAATATGATTTAAAAAAAAAATAAGTTTTCAATGTTGCTTAAATATTGCACTTTGAGAACTTCTTAGAATTATGCCTACCATAAAGTATTGTTGTAATGGTTTGAGACACCAAACTGCTGTAAACGACATTATGATTTTATGTCAATTTAAAACAATCTGCATGATTTGATGCGAAAATTATATAGACACTATAATAATAATAATAATAATAATAATAATAATAATAATAATAATAATAATAATAATAATAATAATAATAATAATAATAATAATAATAATAATGTAGTTTAAAAATCATTTTCAATCCCTTGTAACTTTATATTTACTTGTTCGAAATACGTCATATGAGGACCGTATCGGGTGCATGGCTTCCCAGAGTATACCAAAGAATACCACCCTAACGATAACTGCATGGTCCAAATTTCAGTTATTTTTATATATTACTTTAAAAGTTACAATGGTATATATATATATACAGACTGTGCTATTAATGCATACAAAAAATAAGGGTAGATAGATGGTCAAACTAAGAAAAAAGGTCATTTGCAACTTTGGCCAAAAGTCCATAGTTTCGGAGATATAGGGTGCCGAAAGCGTGAGAAAATAAATTTTAGAAATCTATATCTTCACTATCTTAAACGAAAGAGCAAAGGCGGTCAAGTCAAAGACTTCGAATGAGCTCTATCCAAAAATGCTTACGTCGCAATCGTGAAACCCTTGCGCAAGGGATTTCCCAAAGGAATTGGGGAATCCTCGTCAATTCTCTTGGGAAAGAGAGGTCTATATTAGCGTAGTTCGAAGACTATAAAAGCAGCAAACATTAATTTGTTGTCGGCAATGTGGTATCTTCAACGAATTCAACATGGCGCGGGAATTTTGTAATGATCTATGTGGGGTTGCGTGACTGCAACCACTAGCGAATGCAAAAGGATCGTTTGGGAGGGGTGGTTCGCTTCCTGGAAGATGAGCCTAACCTCAAGGCTACCAGAGTTTAACTTTGCAAGAATAGGACGCATATGAAGGATAGGTGCTGACTGCCACGGGTGCTGACTGCCACAGCCAATTATTGGTGCTGACTGCCACGACTGTCGCTGATTGCAAATATGTAGGTGCTGACTGCCACGACGGCGTGCTGACTGCCACGAGCCTAGGAGAAACTGTATTTCGAAAGAGAGGAATTAATCCCTCATACTAAATTTATGATTATTAATTAATTTAGTAGGGATTAATTTACTAATCATCATAGCAAATCTATGTCACATCCTATAAGTTACAAAGTTGCTCACTAAGTGGAACGACATACACTTCGATGTTTATAAAGGGATTGTCTTTTCTGTTATATGTACAATTTGCACATTTCATTGTTTATATTAATTGTTTTATTGTATTATTTAATGGATATGATGGTCTGAAGCCAGCTGAGAAGGGAAGTTTGGGAGAAGCACTCGCCTGCAGAGAAATAAGCATGTCATTTGAAGGACCAATTCATGCTGATTACAACAGGTAATAAAACTCCTGTACGTTGAAAACTTCGAGATATTCAGCTTGGAAATTTATATTAAAAAAATGAGTGGATGCACGTTTCAATGCGTTAAGTATTCTCACCCATGGCGAAGCCTGATGGTTTGAACTTGCTATTGCTTGATCACTGGGGTCCATTCACAGACAAATTATCCATTACAAGTTGCATGACGGATGGCAAAGACCTAATGGTTGAGAAGATACCAAAGAATTGCACACAACTTGTGCAACCATTTGATGTGTTTAGATTCCGATCAATCAAAGATTATGGCAGGAGATTTGTACATAGTATGAGTCTTCTTCATCTGGACGTTATAATGTACCAACGAAACAATCAAATAAAGTTCGTGTCCATACGAATCACTTCCGATCACCGCGACACATTGGATTGTTTCAGTTTGCGTTCTGCAAGGCAGGTTACGAACAAATTATAGGCCTATAACTTTTGAATCACTTGTCGAATTTGGTTTTTGCTTTGGTTTTGCGAAATGCAACACAATTGCACATATAAAATGTTCATGGTGCAAGGGAGTATTTTGCCTGCGTCATTTCTTCATAAAACAGAAGAACAACAGTGATCAATTTTCATCTCTAACCTATGATTATTGTGAACAATGTAATGACTAATTGTATCTAACAAACCCGTTAGTTATTGCGAAACACTTTTTTTCTGTTACTTCCGATAGCTTTCAATTCGTATATCAATATTCGTTACTAATTATGTTGTACTTAACGCGTATAAATGCGTATATCCTCATTTTCTCATATAAACTTCCAAGTTGAATATCTCGAACCGTTCTCAACCGTATAGGAATTTTATTAGCTTGTTATAATCAGCATGAATTGGGACTTCAAATGGCATGCTTAGTTTCTCTGCAGGTTAGTGCTTTCTCCTGAACTTCCCTTGTGAGGTAGAGCCAGCAGTGCTTTTTTGATGGAACTTTCAAGAGCTGCTCGAAACAATTTGCACAGCTGTACACAGTTCATGCCGACATAGGGAGTTCAAGTGAGAATACATAAATCGTACCAATTTTGTACGCACCGCTCCCTGACAAAACTGAAAGTACACTCATGTCCAAAATTATTGTCGCATATCTATAACTGTCTTCTTGTAAGAATATAATTTGATAATTTTGCAGAGTACTTTTAATACTTATATTATGTGTATAATCTGGAAATTTATACTTGTGATAAATTTCACAGGAAAAGAATTATAAATACGAAAAACATAATGAGTAAAATAAAATGTAACTAAATGGACAAGAAAATTTTATTTTCGTTTTATTGTTCTTATTTACTGCTCTTTTGACATGAAATTTACCACATACTTCTCTTTGCCGATTATACACATACTAACATTGTAAGAAATACCGGGCGAATTCGTTATCAAATTATATTACTAGAACAACATATTTACAATCATGTGACAATTTTGGACATAAGTGTACATACAGAGACCTGTTTAGCTTTGTTAGGTGTTGGTCTGAACAACACGATCCTAAGGATCATCTAGTTTCTTTCATGCTTTTTGGCGTCCGGTAATGTTACGTCTAGCAACTTTCTCTCAGGCTCGTGGCAGTCAGCACGCCATCGTGGCAGTCAGCACCTTGCTATTGGCAATCAGCGCCAGTCGTGGCAATCAGCACCAATAATTGGCTGTGGCAGTCAGCACCCGTGGCAGTCAGTACCCCACCCATATGAATGCGGGACTGGAAGGGGGTGTAAACCTGATTACCAGATTCCATTTTGGGACCCGAATTTGTATTTTCTTTAATGAAAGTATGTTCTTTTTGTATATTTAAATTAAATATCTATGCACGTTTTTTTCAGAGGTATGGCGGTGTCATGATTCAGTAGTCGCCGCAATATATTAGATGTCCTGTCTTGCATAATACTTGCACAAAATAAAATGCTGTATTGACGATGACATTCATTTTTACAAAAGATAGTACAATTTTCTGTAATCATTTATATTTTGATCTTTATCATATATATTAAATTTTACGTCCCACGCTAATGACGGTTAGGCTAAAGGAGACGGTGATGTTGAAAAATGAATGAAATGGTGGAATGAAGAAAGTGGGAGGAGACGGGAGAACCCAGAGAAAACCCTCGAGCACGCTGTTTGTCCACCACAACGTCCACACAGCGCGAGCTGGGATCGAACCAGCTACCTCAAGTACCGGAGGTGAACGCTGTACTACTGAGCCACCGAGCCCTCGTCGTTTATATTTTGAATAACAATTGCAGGACAAGAGTTAAAAAATGACAGACTCGATCTACGCAAAAATAGATAACAAAAGTATACATGCATAAAGAATAATACAAAATGTCAACAAATAACAATACATTATGATACTGTATTTCTATGTACATTTCTTGGTAGTTTAAAAATAATACAATAATTAATTATAAAGTTATGTTTAATAGTATATTTCACACAGTATTCCAAATGGGCCAAAATATAGGGGAGCAGTCTTTACATAGTGCTTTCATTTTTGTTTGTATAAGATACAATTCAGCAAATTGAAAATTGAAAAGAAAAAAAAAATATTCAAACTGAATTTCAAGGATGCTTAGTGGCTCCTTGATTATTCCCCGTGGTATTAATTGCCCGATCATGACTTTCGTTTCTTTCCCCCGAAATAAGAATGTTATGTTTTTTGCCTCAAAAGAACTGGTCTGCGCATTCAAGGACGCAGATCAAGTGCAGGAGAGTAAAATTGATACACTTTCCAATACATAATACTAATCCTCACTGCATTTAAACCTTGCATTGTGCTAATAACAGGAACCCAGAGCGACAGTTTGAAATTAAACCACAGCAGTAATATATAAGGAAATGAATTGCGGATATAAATTCTATATAAATATAATATATTGCAATTCTCCTTTAACCATATAAATCACTACGAAGGGAAATGCACAATTTATTCAATAAAATACTGTAAATAAAATAATAACAAAAATGTCAATGCAAGACTTCCTCTTACACAAATTCAGCAGAAATTTTGTCAGATCTAGCACGAAATGTTCATAAATTTTACAAGAATTAAAATACGAATTAAAATTATACAGAATCACAATATAAGCCATTATAATGCATAAATAAAAAAAAAAGTGAAGCCTTCTGAAAGACTAGCAAAACCTACAATAAAATAGCGAAAGATGATCAGAAATGTAAAACAAAAGTGACGTTTTCGTTTATTACTGCACACAAACTGTATTTCCTTTAGCATATCGACTGGTGATATTATTTGACAATATCAGCTATTTGAAACAAACAAACAAAAAAAAAAAAGAAACAATGCAAATTAAAATGTAGTTTTTGTAAAACTCTCACTTTTAAACGAAATTACCAATGGAGAATAAAGTACGTATAACTTGTTTTTTTTTTCTTCATCTCAGATATATGGACCCGTTTGGTCTAATGGCTAACATGCTTGCCTTTGGTGCCCGTGATCTCGTGTTCGATTCCCGCTGGGGGTGCAGTTGAACGAAAAGAGTGGTTCGGATTCCACTATAATCAGTAGGTCTACGTCTCCTTTACCCGTCCTGGCACATACGTGGGACGTTAAACAAACAATTAGGTATAACACATGTATAACAAATAACTGTTAGTTAAAAATATCATATAGCTTACATACTGGCACACATTTTTTACGATTGTAGTTGTGCCATTTGGTTTCCGTTAAAGATAAAAAAAAAAACAATTTTAAGAACTTTTTCTTGTTCGTTCATCTTTCTTGATTTTGTTTGCGATTCAGATACATCGAAGGAATTCAACTTTAGACTCAGACTCATTAATTTTTGGGGAATACCCACAAGTTGAATATAATTAAGGGGAAAAAAACACGACGGGCGGAAACCACACAACGGCCTTAGTCACCTTGCAGTCCATCTCTGTGAAAGTTACAGCACAAATTCAAATCTAGTACGTCCTTTCTTGTTCCTGGTAAATCTTTCGATTACATGATCGTAATATTGTCATTTGTCTCGGTGCGTATATACTAGTGCCAGACTGCTAGGTCGATCTGCACCCATCCGAAATCGTAGCCATGCCTTCAACCTTTTTCGTGTTGAAAATGTTATTTCGGCTGATGCTCTACATAGGGTATTTTATTCGAATATATCACTTTTGCAGTAGTATAATTGAGTATGTACAGAAAAGAAAAGCATTAGACCAGATTGAAATAGGGGATTGAAAGTTGGCTCTATTAGGTAGTTTCTTAAATGCACTAATTATAGCATGCTTTCGAAAACAATAAACTTATATTATTCTAGCCTTTGCCTAGGTAGGGCTTCGCCCTCAGACCACCAATTTGCTTTGCATACGGCCTAACACGATATAGGAAATGCTTCTACGTACTATCGTTGCACAATATTTTGTGTTCTTCCTTCTGTCTCTTTCATATAGAATTAGATTTAGCTAAAACTCTGTTACGAAATTCAAACACCCGGAAAGGCATTTTAGTGGGTCACCCCCAACTCTTTTCCTTCTCTTCTATGTTAAGTGGCAAAAAACGCTCAATTATATGTTTGATTACTTTAAATGAAAAATTGAACTACCAATCGTAAGGGATCCAAAGATATGGGCATCTTATAGTAATAATAATTTCCAACTCCTTACTTTCCTTCTAGGTAAAATATCAAAAACACTGGAAATACATATTGAATTATTTTGAGTGAGAAGTCCAGAGTCCACATTTCATGTTTCTAACCTTCAAAGTTTCTTAGGTATTGATATCTTATTATAATAATTGTAATTTCCGCCCCCTTTCCTTTCCACTTTTTTCCCCATTTTACTAAAATATAAACAAAAAAAACGTTAATACGCGTATCAAATTATTTAAAATGAAAAATCCTAATACCAAATTTCAAGTCTCCATCTTTAAGGGGTTCGGAGATATGGCCACCCCCTTCTTTTCTTCGAATTTCCAAGAAATCCTTCCTTTGTGATACCCTACGTCACAAATCTTATCTACTGTCCGAATTCCAAGTTTCTAGCTGGCTTTACGAGAGATTGCGTCATAAACCTACACAATCGCCATTTCTGGGCCGAGGAAAATCCACATCAAATTGTCGTGGGCCGCTACCAGAGAAAATTTAGCGTAAACGTGTGAGCAGGGATAATCAAAAACTAACTTTTAGGACCATATTTCTTCCCAGGGCGTTTAACTGGCGAGCTGTATCTCAATTTTCTACAGCATGAACTTCCGCAACTTCTAGAGGATGTACACTCATGTCCAAAAGTATTGTCGCATGTCTATAAATATGTTTTGGTAAAAATATAATTTGATCACGAATTCGTCCGGTATTTCTTACAATGTTAATATGTGTATAATCGGCAAAGACATGTGTGTGGCAAATTTTATGTCAAAATAGCAATAAATAAGAACAATAAAACGAAAATAAAATTGTATTGTCCATTTAGCAACATTTTGTTTTACTCACTCTAATTTTGATATTTATATTTTTTCCCTATGAAATTTACCACAAATATACATTCCCCGATTATACACATAGTACCAGTATTAAAAGTACCCTACAAATCATTATCAAATAATATTCTTACAAGAAGACAGTTATAGATATGCGACAATCATTTTGCACATGAGTGTACCTCTGGAAGTAAGACGTCCCATGTGGTTCATGCACGATGGGGTTCCTCCTTATTTTCTGAGGCAAGTTCGTGAACATCTCGATGTTGCATTTCCAAACAGATGGATAGGAAGGGGTAGTCGATATGCATGGCCTGCTCGTTCTCCCGATTTAAATCCATTGGATTTTTATTTGTGGGACATGTTAAGGAAGTAGTTTCCGCAAGTGAATTTCATGATATAAACGATCTGAAGCAATATATCCAGGCTACTTTCTGGTCGATTCGTGATACACCCGAAGTGCCCGATAATGTTCGTCAGTCATTGCTTCGTCGTGTCCATGCACATCAGCGACTTGGTGGAGGGCATATTGAGAACACACCACGAGTACACAGGAACGACTAAGGCGGACACTGGAAACATGGAACAGCGATTTGGCAAATACAATCTGCTTTTGGTGAGTACAATGCAGCTATAGTCAATCCATATTTATTTCGTTTATTTTGCCACATACTGGATACACATTTCTTTTCATTTCCGTATTACTACGGTGTTCATGTGCATGTCCTTTTAGTAGTTTATCATATTCCCTATGTTTTTTTTTTTTTTGTTACTGGAACCTCTTTTCATTCATGTTCCAACTCAAATTCCTATTTCAGGTATACGCACACTGTGCCGCTGCCTTTCTAATTTATGGAAACTAAAGCATATGTTTTTACCTCTTACTAACGTTGCAGGTATGCAACCTCACATAGATAATTACAAAATTCCCGTGCCATATTGAATTCGTTGATGATATCACATTGCCAACAACGAATTACTGTTTGCTGTTTTTATAGTCTTCGAACCACGCTAATTTAGACCTCTCGTTCTCAAGAGAATTGACGAGGATTCCCAACTTCCTTTGGGGAATCCCTTGTGCGCGGGTTTCATGATTGTGGCGTAAGCATTTTTGGATAGAGCACATTGGATGTCTTTGACTTGACCATATCGCCTTTGCTCTATCGTTTAGGATAGTGAAGATATAGATCTTTAAATTTAATTTTCCCACGCTTTCGGTACCCTACCTTATTTTTTTTCGTACGCATTAATAGGACAGCCTATATGTATATGTATATATATATATATATATATATATATATATATATATATATATATATATATATATATATATATATATATATATGCATGTGTGGGGGGGGTGCACTATATACATGTTCACCCATAACTTCATAGTCTTTGGTGCCAGACAATAAAACTTCAGAACTACTGGTAGTGTTAATACCATTTGTTTGTTCACGTATAATTTCCGAACGTGTAGACAAACTTAATATACTTGGATAACAAAACAGTGAACAATTAAATAAACTTAAGTGAGAAATAGCAGACTTCAAAAGCAGTGTAGAAAAGCATAACATGAAAAGAAAACGTTAAAACTACATTAACCGTCTTCAACAAAATCACTAATAGGAAGGAAATAACAAAAGCGCTCGAAAAACACAGATTATTATAATGCGCTTAAAAGCAGAGAATAATTCATTAATATTACCTATGCAATTTCCTTAGGTCTGTAGTAATCCAAATAAATTAGTGCCTCATAAAATTACCATTAAAAAGTTGTCATGTTCGTGATCATTAATAATTGTTTTAGTAATAACTGTAACATTGCATTATTATTTTAATAAATTGAAGCTAGAAATTCTCCATTTTTTTATTATTGTTTTCGATGTATTGTGATTAACATTGAACCTACAAAATTGCACATTTCTACTACTGTTGTTTGGCATGGAAGAGAAAAAAAAAAGGATTTGAATATACATAACTATGTCAAAAAGGAAGTTAATCTCTTCTTTGCACCATTCTTACACTGATGTCTGTCAGCAGGCCGATGAACTGACATTTTCGTTCAATAAAATTACCTATATTTATGTCTAGCATAGTATAGAAAGCACAAAAAAAAATGATTTAAAATAAATTATATAGCTATCCCCTATGTTGTTTGAATCACGTAAAATAAAATGCTACTTAATATATAGTAATATGTAGAAAAAGATTGAAAATGTGAAATATGTTGCATAAATTTAATACTGCGTTGAAGGAAACATCACTTTTTTTATTTTTTTTTTCCTTTTCGCCTTTCATTTCCTTTTTTCCAGATTCTTTTGCATTTCATTTAGGATTATCCATCTCCAATCATACATGTGAGAACGTTACAATTAGCTGCAGACCGTTTGCGAACCAAAAGCTGCAGGCAACGTTTGTAGCTGTAGGGAATTGATAGTCCCAGGAGATGGCAAATTAACTGCACCAAACAGTATGGGAATGACAGCCGTTCTAGCTTCTTTGTTTCATTATGTTAAATTCAGTTTCTAATTTAATATTTAACCGATTTTCAACTGTGTTGTATCATGCAAAACAATTCGTTTCATCTAATTACGCTCTAAAAGGTTTCTGATTATGTTACTATGTTCAATTCGGTTATTATTTTTTTTTCTTTTTTTTAAATTATGAGATAAATTTGACAGATAAGTCACCCATCATTGTTATATGTTATAGCCAAAGTTCGTGCTATACATTTTAATATTCAAACACTTTCATACTATTGTATATCATAGTTAAATTAATCGTGTTACTTATACAAACCTAAATGATCTTGTATCAAAATTTGATCTACTATGGTACAGTCATGCAATGCACATTTTACTGCGGCTTGTAACAAGTTCATCATATAATCAACAATACTTGGTAATGTCTTAACTCTGTAATCGTTCATAAAAAAAAAAAAAACGAAGATTGGCTGCATATGTCTGAATGTTGGATTTTGCAGAAGTTGATGTTTCATTGAAGTTCTATTCTTTTACAAAAGTATACAATTAACCTGTTTTATTTTGTATTGATTGCAGTATAAATTAAAATAATGTTGACAATAATATTTGTTTTAAAGAATAAATTCTATTTACTATGTTGATAATAACTTTACTAGCATTCTGTTACACTATTATACATAAAATGTAATGGACAATATTCAGTATCGGTCATCACAAACTTTAAGGGATCAAAACGAAATGCGAAGAAACTTTGCGTTGCTTTGACGCAAACCACTTCGGAACGAAGTCGAATCGTTGGTCGCGGGTTAGCGTTGCGCTCACCACTTGTTTTCAATTCTCTGTTAGCTTTGATGTTTAATTTGGAACTCACATACTGTATTTACAACAACATATAAGAATTTATAAATTTCTTCTAGAAATTCAGCAATTAAGCCGACGTCCAGACTACAATTGTTCCCAATTTTGCAATAAGGTTGCCTAACATTACCTCTTTGTTATGCATTTTATTTTATACATAAAATCCAGTTAATAAGAAATATATTGGATGTGTGAACGTCCGGATATTTTCTACGTCATACATTTGTATTACTCATTAAATGAACATAAATGCCATTCAAATGTCATTTTCTTTTGTCATACGAATTTGCTAACGTAAAAGAAATGTAGCTACAGACGACAACATATTTGAATATAGTAAGCATTACGAAATACACATTGAAAAATAGAAAGTGAAAGAAAACGTTATATTGCTAAAAATATAAGTAGTGTAGGTTTAACGAGAACAACAGCTACTCTGCATGACAGATCAAGTGGAAAGCGAATAATTCACTTTACTTTCTACAAACTTTCCCCTTATCTCACAGAGCTTCAGAATGCCATTCTTGTAAGTGCAAGTGTAAAAAGACTACACATAAGCCTACACAGTCTATTTACGTTGTAAAAATTCTTTGAAGACAGACAAACATTTAATTATCACAATCTAGCTTCCCTAGATTATACCCTCACCTTCATGTAGTAAAACTGTAAAATGTCCTAATAACATTTTTTTTTTGCAATTGTTTGTAGAGTTTATACAGCGTGGAGCAAAAGTTCTCAACCAATTTCAGAGGTCTGTAACTTTGATTGAAAATATAAGAAAAAAAAATGTCGATTGATTACATTTGCTGAGACGTTTATATTTTGTGTGATTAAGGGAGAAGATAATATTGGTCAAGCGGGCACTGTTAGAGTTGTTGCACAATCGGGCTCGTTTCGCAACATTTTTCATTACTTTCCTTGAAACGTCTGGCGATGAATTGTACACTTATTGTTGGATATTCGCATTTAGCCTCTAGAGTCCTGGCACGAAGCGGTTCACATTTTTTTTTTTTGCAACTATTGCTTGAATTATGATGATTGGGGACAGAATAATACAAATTTGTCATTTTTTAGTAAATTGTATTTGTTACTTCGGAATACAGGGCAGTGCACATATGTGTACCTGCGGTTCTAACTAACAAATTGCAATACATGCTTTCTCACTTTGTTTAAATATTTTGTAAAGCACACAGGTATATATTACATCTTTCGGAAGCTGCCTTGCATACTTTGATATTACTGAGACAATAAAAAATCTAAAAATAATAGGTATATGCTACGTTGTACAAAATCATCTTGCTTACTTTTGTGATACTGCTGAAACAATTATTTTTCTATATGCATAGGTGCATATTACATTTTCCGCAAATCACACTACTTCTGGATTTACACCCTTCATACCGATATTTGCTGGCAAATTTCCCATCCAGAAACAAAGGCAAATGGCCAATATTGTCATAACATACTTCTGGTATTGGTTGGCTGATAACTCTCCTTATGTTTGTTGTCCAGTGTGATTCTTCTGTCGCTTCTGCCGTCATTTCATTTGAACTTTCGTCGACGTTTCCGCGAGTTTTCTTTGCTTCTCCCGGAAATGAATGAGAGCATTTGCCAAATCCGTGCGATATCGATGAAGCGTTAACTGGTTCTTCTTTGGAAGACTTTCTTCATGACACCTTCTGCGATACATTAGACAGCAATTCACTAGAACAAAATCAACAAAATGGTTGAAAACATTCACTGGCCACTTTCTAGTACGTATTGTGCTTCTGTTATATGCCAAGAACCTAGCCATTAAATCAATACCACCCATTCTTTTTTGTTGTTGTACATCCCAACAATGGCAGGCTGCAGAACTACGAGTTTCTTCTCTTCCTCCTTACTCCATTTTCTGCAAACGCCCGCTGGCTGTCAACACAAAATGACAGAAGTATACAGCGAATAACATTTTCATCATCATCAATTAAACCTGTGTAGAGAAAAATATTTACAAATTAATTTGTCTAAAAACTATGTTTTTTTTTTTTTGGTAAAATAAAAACACTGCGGGGGGCAATTCAGAAAATATTTAGCAAAGTGCTCCTCTCAAAATTAACGGGCTTGAGGTTTGAGTCAACGAATTACGAACATTTGAATTTTTTTTTTTTTTTTTTTTTTTTTTTTTTTGTAAATCCTAAGATTACGGGGAATGCTTCAACCCGAAGCTTTCTGAAGCCGCTACTGGAACTCTATATTTTGTTTACGCTTAACAATTTAAAAATATTTGTTACATACATACATAGAAAAACAACGTTTATTGTCTGACATTTGTGATACAAAGTGAGTACCAAATCTAATCTAACCTAGCCTAACCTAGATCCAAACATAACCTGGTGTAGGATATGCGCGCATTGTACTGAATGAAGAATATTAAACACATAATATTGTAAACCATTGTTAATATGTTATAGCTATTCTTTTGTATTTTTGTAGTGCAAACAGTTCGTTTAAATTATCTCTAATTGACTTGAAACTGACTATTGTGGCACCAAATGCACATGGGAAAAATACCGAATGCAGTTCTGTGGTACACACATGTGTATCTGTTACGTATCTCTATATGTGTAATTAGCAAAACAGTCGCAAATGAACAAAAAAAAATATTTAAACAAAACACACCTATCTTGAATTTGACGCTCAGCGTCCGCCATAGTGTGCGATCAGCTACTTCAAACTTGTATTGTATTGCCGTTTATGCCATCTAGTGAGCAAGATTTGTAATACTCACAGGTGGGAGGTACCCAAACGTTACAAAGTGGTTTCCACTACGGTGCAAGCCTCAGCATAGGATAAGAAAAGTGGATGTGCTCATATGCGCACCTATGGACTGAGGAGATTAGAGCCGCCAAGGTCTGAAGCTTGTTCTGTAGAAATTTAACATCGGAAAGAAAAAGTAAGAAGTATGTATCTGTCAAATCGCGCGACGATCTCGCGGGATAATTCAAACTGCCAAAACGACATATTAAGTGACAGGGGAAACGCTTGCTTCAGTATGTCCATTGTTGGTCGTGTTGAGTGCGCTGTGGTACCGTCCTGCTGGAACCACATTTCTCAAACTAAATTTGTCAACTTGTAGCAGCAAGACGTCATTGATAGTGGATTTGCAACGCTCATTAATGATAGTCACAGCGCTCTGAATGCAGTCCTCAAAGAAATAGGGGCTATTGTCTTTCATAAACACCACATCAAAGAATGACTTGGTAAGATGTAATGGCTTTTGTTGAATTACACGCGGATCGTTAGTGCACCAGAAGCGAAAATTTTACTTATTTACATATTCACATAGGTGAAAATTCACTTCGTCGCTCAGGATGATTTTAATGGAAAATTCTCATTTTCGCGGGCGTGGTTTAGAAGGATTTATTTAAACATCACAAGTCTCAGGCGATCTGTAGGCTATAACTGATTTGTTGTTTGTACATTGTATGGAAACATATGTAAGTCTTGAACCAAAATTTGTTGTAATGATAGTCTTTTGATGCTCAATAGCGTGGTCCGTCGTCTGCTTGATATTTGAGTGCCCTCTTGGACACCTGTAGCCACAGCAGCGATGTTCTCGGTCGTACGGACATTAAAGTGCTAGCCAATTTTCCTACTGTTCAAGTTGAGCCAGTTTCCTTGAGGTGAACGGCTAGATGTAGCAACGTTTGGCTAGTTGGTGCAAGACGACAAGAAAATCGACGACAAAGTTCACTCTGAGCCAAATCGCCGACCCATTTTTCTCAAAGACATTGATACAATTATTCCACGTTTTGGGGGTGTATAGCAATCCATGGCTCAGCCATGTATATTTTCGATCTCTGAAGAATAAAAATAATTTGATTAGTACATAAATAACAACTATTTGCAGCCATGAAAGTATCTTGGAATAGGGTAATAAATTTAGTGAAACCCTTTATTTGCACAATGAAACGTCCAAGGATCGTATGTGATTTTCTCGGACAATTTCCTCAACGTTGACTTAGGCAGTTTTCTTCTTTTTGCGCAAACAAATGTTCTACTAGCATGCCTACAATATGGTATAAATCATTTTTCATTATATATATATATATATATATATATATATATATATATATATATATATATATATATATATATATATATATATATATATATATATATATATATATATGTTGATTCCTTCTTGGAGTAGATTTTCGCAAGCTCGATTCTCTCAGAGAGAACTGAAACAATTTTCCCTTATATTTCGTAAATAAATATTCAAGTTACGAACCATTACTCTATATACAGAGGAACCTGAAAGATGTTCACAAACTTCCGGAGGTAATTCGTAACATCAAAAGAAGACAAAGAGTATTGTTGCATATTGTCGAATTCCGCATCGTACACGAGTGACAGGGGTGAAAACTTGGAATTGACAATCGAATCCTAACGATTGAAGACTGGTGCAAAAACAAGTCTAGTACAAAATGTGAAAGTGTAAAGAAGATAGTTTCACAAGGGTTTCTCTTCATCCGATTTTCTTCAAACTTGGCGCATATATACTATATCAAAAGTACACCAACGCTCATTTTTTTATTTATTTCAGAAATAAGGAGGACAAAGAGACCCTTTCCAAAAAAAGTCTCTTAGGTTAAAAGGGCCACATTAAAGAAACGAATCTCTGCCGATGCAAGAATGACTTCAAAGTAGGAATTGCATGTTTTGTCGTATCTTCGAGAAATGGGTTGCAGAGGCAATGGCTCCTTTTGAAGTGTCAAATTTGCTGAGACTATTGTAGGCGTCCACAAAGTGTGAACCCGGGTCATTTTTTTTTCGAAAACCGTTTGGGAGATGGACAAATCGTCGACCATGAATTCCATTATGTTTGTGGGCACACGTTTTGAAATATATATATATATATATATATATATATATATATATATATATATTTGTCCCCAGGTTTCCAGACGTGGTTCAACGGAAAATTTGCTAATCGCAAGGGTGGTCGAGTAGCACAACGTTTTAGAGTTGTTAAATAGGGAAGATAAAGCACACGCATTTGCAAAAAAAAAAAAAAAAAAAAAAAAAGTAAGAGGGGGTAGGCAAAAGGCTCCTTATCCAGTAGCGCCAGAGTTCATATATGCCGAGTGATAAACAAGCGAATCCCTGTCAATGCAAAGACAACCTGAAAGAACTCTTACATTAATTTGTAGCAAAAACATTCAAATCGGAACGTAATTGAATCATGGGGCAAAATGCTTTCCGCTAGGTGGCAAACACATTTGCAGCCCAGGAATTAGCTTTAACGAGTACAATGCGGTTTATCAGATTGAATGTGTTGAACGGGCAGTGAATACAAGATGATAGGTATGGGTACAGTACAGACTGTGTTCCTGGTTTCAAGTTCGGAAGAAAAAATATAAGCCAAGCACATCGGGAGATTGCAGCGAAACTACAAGTCAAGTGAGATAACCAATTGTAATAAGAGAAAGGGTAAAAAATGAGTGAGAAACGATCAAACGAGGAAAGGAATGTTATGAATTCCAAGAAGATGAGGGGAGAAGAGTATGTAAATTAGAAAGGAAAGCATGTTCCTAAGAAAACTATTGGACCAAACTGCAAATGTAAAAGCAAGGTATGATTTTCGAAACTAAGTGACGTGCAAAAATCACACTAATAAAACTATTCTATGATATTGGTGATAAAACATTCCTCTTTTGGAACGTTCGGGAAACATTCCAGTTCCTCATATTCACACATGTTTTGTTGGCATGACAGTATTCTCGGGAAATTTCATACCTACATCACAGGTCTCTGTAATCAACATACAGTTGTGTGATGGAATCACTTTGGTATCCATACACATCTTTATTTACTTGGTGCGTTGTGTATGCCTCTTGTCTCCTCCCAGATATTATTTTTGGGATAAAAAACATCAGCTTATTCACCAATCTATTGAATTTTACTGCATTCAATATCGATTTCGTCATTTCATCACCACATAAGACAAAACACCTCATGTTTTCCTGCAGAAACACCAAACCCTATCTTTTCCTCATTTCCGGTCACTTGTACTTAGACACATTATTTTTTCTCTAGCGCCGAGCTTTATTAAATATGGTGTCCAATTTATTCAGTTCTTGGAAGTTTTACGCTACCTTAATCTATCTGTTTTGATATATGTATCAACGTTTCAGATCTATAGGAGTAGTAATATATTTTTCGATCAAGTTTATGTTTACATGTTGACCCACCATTCTATTACACAGATGTAGACAGCCGAGACTTCCTCCAGATTATTTTCACTTTATAACAACTCTCAAACGATACGAAATTTGATCACCCTTGCCATTTGAAAATTAAGAGTAGGACTCATCTGAGATTCTAGGGCATATTTTTTATACCTTAATACATTGTGTGTTTTTAAAGTGATGAGATACGTGTTTTCCTGTTTCACATCTGTATCGCCGTTTCACATTTATAAAGCTGGCCATAGACTTTTCGATGGAGATTGTGTTTCCAATTTTACCTCACCATTTTGTGTAGGGCTATCCTAGAGAGTCGAGGCTTATTCAATTTTATTCTATCTAACAAGAGCTTTCATTCTGTTAGCTACGCCACCAACTTTGCCATTTGTATTTTTTAAAAGGGGTCCTTTGCCCCTTAACCTATTTTTTGAAAGAAACAAAAAAAATGCGTGTCGATTTATTTCCGGACTATTATATATGTGCCAAGCTTCAAGAAAATCGGATGATGAGAAAACCTGGTCAAGCTGTCTTCTTTACACATTCACTTTTTGAACTTGTCTGTTTTTCTGCCCTAAAGTCATCAACTGGAACGGAACAGTAAGATGTGTCAAAACTATCTCTGCCTCCGCAACTGCTTAATGTACCATTTTGCTGATATTCATAGCCACAATTAATTAATTGTGATGTCAAGAATCACTTCCTGCAGTTTGTGCACATCTTTCTCTTCCGTACCAATTGTCATTATTTGGTTTTCCATTCCGAGTTGCCAAACCTGAAGCTCGTACACGATGATGAATTCGGCAACATGCAGTAGGACTTGTTGTATTCTTCTGATGTCACGAATCACCTCCCGGAGTTTGTTTACATCTTTCGGATTCACCCTGTATGCGAACATGAAAGTCGCTATGTTTGTGACTTCATAAATCTTGAACCACAGATCGATCTCGATCAAATTTTGAACATAGATGAGGTTTGGGCCCGGTATGTATTTTTAACATTTCACTTTGATGGTGCAACGTAGGGAAGTGGGTTATATAAAAATGCATAAAAAATGAAAGTGATTACGTTTGTGACTTAGTAACTCTTGAACCACACGACCGATCTTAATCAAATTTTCGACCTGGATAAAGTTTCGGCCTGGGAAGATTTTTTATCATTTCAATTTAATGGTGCAACATAGTGAGAAGGAACGGAAAGATATTTAAAAATGATCGAAAATGACCGATATTTGTGTGGAATCAATAATTTTGCGATCTCTGAGATCAAAAATCGACAAATATTAGTCCACAGCTTTTGGGGTCGCTGAGTCGGAAAATGATATTTACGATACAGTTTAAACCCAGACATACTCCTTTGGGTTTGGGAGGAAATGAAACGTATTCTCCCCGTACAAAGAATGGGTATTCTGGTAGGATATTATAAATCTTTTTTTTTTTTCATTAAAAATATGTGTAATTTGCTCTTGAATGTGAGTTTATCAAGAACATTTTTTCTCAAAATTGACTTAGGAAATTTTCTTCATTTGCAAAAATAAATGTTCCATTAACATACCTACAATAGAGTATAAATCATTTCTCGTTTAAACAAATCCATAAAATGCAGTTTATAGTTGAGAATGATTTTTTTCTCAGACGATTTTCTAAAAACGAATTTAGGTAATTTTGCTCGCACTTCATAAATAAATGTTTCATTATCAAACCTACGATATAGTATGAATTATTTTGCATTTAAAATATCACAAGGGATAATTTACTCTTTTAGTGATGCTTATTTGATACAAAATTGTCTAAAAACATCTGTGATCGTTTTATATTTCATAAATAAAGCTTTTTTTTAATAATTGTAGCATGATTCAATTTGAGAAGTAAGAATGAAAAAAATCTAGTGAGATCGCCTGCACCATTTATTAAAATATAATGAACGTTCCTAGGATGTATGGTACATGAATTTAGATTTTGTGTCCTATTATGTTTTATCTCGCACATTATCCGTCCATTGAAACAGGGATTAATAAATTTATCATTTCTGATTAGAACATTAGACCTCTATACTTTGGAAATCCATCATAATTTCACAATATGAAACGCCACTCGATTGTAAGATATTTGAAAATGTTTAAGAAAAAAAAATCTGGATCAATTGCATTGTTAAACCTGAACTTTGTTATGTATAGTCATTTGCGAGCCATTCTTTTTGTAGACGATTCACAGAATTAATGAGGTTAGTTAGTCCACTTCTCAATTTGTCTAAATCCGTTTGCTGTTCGAAAGCATTCATTGTAAGTAATACATTGTAGTTTTATCACATAAATATTCGCCATAGCACGTCCATTATTACTTCCCAATACAAGGCCCTCTGAACTTCTTTGTCATGGATATATATATATATAGTTAGATAGATAATTTTAAATATATTTATTTCTTTAATCTATGTAGATACAATATAGTTTTCCACAAACTCATTAGTACTTAGATAAACAACTGAATTGATGCATTTTTTCACATTGTAATTTCCTACATTATCACACACTAACACATACACATACACACATACACACACACACATTTATATATATATATATATATATATATATATATATATATATATATAAAAGAATGTGAATGTTTAAATAAGAGCATAAACAGAACATTTGAAAAGATAAAAGGTGCCACCTGTCTTTGTTCACAACCAAAGAAAAATAGCTCGTTGAGTGGAACGTAAATGTTAAGTTGTATCAAGAAACTTGAGAAATAGTACGGCCGTTGTCCCTGTGGAGCATCACGGCGGAACATCGTCGTGTAGCAGAAGTTCATGTGAAGTGTGAAACTTGAAGATTTTTCGTAACATTGTTATTTTGGAAACTTTTGGAGCAAACTTTGTAAATTTTCCTTGTTTCTTTAAGATGTAAGTTTGGGAAAAAGATGAAGATGGCAGCGTTAGACGTTGGAAAACATCTCGAGGGAACTTAATTTATGTTCCATGGTTCAAGGTGAAATTATTCTCATGGGTTATATCTTGTAGAGGGAAAATAGATGGATTTTTTCTAGCTTTAATCCACGTAGTGTATGTCGTCTTCTAAGTCCAATAAACATTAGCTACAAAAATGTGTGAATCAGTTGTAAAGATAAGAGTTGTTTACAGCTCTTTACATGACTTCATTAAGAATATGTTATGAAATCACGTACCAGTAAAGTCGTTAGCTAGACAATTTCTGTAGTACAACGCACTCGAAATTATGCTACATAAAATAGACTCTAAATATAAATGTTACGGATGACTCTTTAAGTGAATGAACTCGAGCTGTACAAATATAACGCAAATGACCACCGTTCACTTCAAAATTATTATTATTATTATTATTATTATTATTATTATTATTATTATTATTATTATTATTATTATTATTATTAATAATAATAATAATAATAAGGTGGTATTATTTATAATTTATTATTGGTAATATTATTATTAATTATTCATTAGCAAATAGCATTTACAACCACAAGTGCGCTGTATATGATGTATGCAATACATATTCTGTACATGAAATCAAACTCATGTAATAATAACATGTATAGGCAATAGCCAACAGGTTAATTATACGTGCAATACATAAGCTGCACAGCACATGTAGTCGAAATCATACAATTTTAACTTACAATAAACTTGATAAATGATTTTATACAGGGTTAAAATATGACGTATCATAAATAAAAAAAAAATACAAGAAAAATATTCAGTATATCTAAACAGACTTCATATGAACTAAGATAGCAGAATAACATATAGTATCTGATTAGTATATATAAACAGACTTCATATAAACTAAGATAGCAGAATAACATATAGTATCTGATTATACAAGTAAAAAGTAACAGCAAATCTTAAATCTAGATGAAACACAGAAGACAAAAGGGAAAAAGGAAGATATAGTTAAAATTCAGAAATTACATCTCAAAAAAAAAAAAAAAAAAAGACCCAAATGCAACGACTATAAATTAAATATTTAACTGAATACGTTCTGAGCAAATTTAACAAATATATATACTGGAAAATATCTAGAATAGTATAGAGACAAACGGAACATAATGTCTAGTGTTACGGTAATATATGTATATCCTATCGGCTAAAGACACGATTTGTATTTATTTGGATATACTAGACAAACTCATATCTCTCAAATCTTTGGACTTCTATCGGAACCAAACTAGGAACTAGTCTGGATAGACTCAATAATACTATTTACATAGAATTCAGCTTCTTTGTTCCAGGGGTGGTTCGTGGTCTGCAGAAGCAGAGGTTGCAATACCAAAGGGTTAAGTGTATGGCCGAGTGTTCCCTCATCTGGTGCTTGTGAGCCTTATCCAAATAATACTTAGGACATAGGAAGAGGGAAAACTCTCCAACTATTTTGTTATATTCATTGATTTAGGTAAATCTACTAATATTTGTTTAAAATATATTTTCTATTTTTAACACTAAATGAACAATTTATGTCAATGTACTTTTATGTGTTATTTATATACAACAATTTTACACTGATATTGCTAAACAAGAAATACACAGAATGTATAGCCTACACTGTCAAACCTGAATAAGAGTGTTAAGAAAAAAAAAGCATGTGCCTATGCACAAACAAACTCATTTAATTAAATAAACCGTACATTTTTAAAAGACAAGGCCATTTTTCGTTCTTTACGAGCTGCAAATTTCCCTGTTGCATGTAGATTGAAATTTGGAATTCTGGTCAGCTAAGTTTCTGAACAAAGAACATCATTATTACAAATAGTATTTCTTCTATAATGGTGTTTTAAAGAAGATACTTATTTTCTTTAGATTGGAGACGCATCTACACGTGTACTCCTCCGACGTTCAGCATTTTGCTGTAATTTTATATATGAATATAGCTGCCAGAAATTAAATATTTTGTGGCTGTATATATATATATATATATATATATATATAATATAATATATATTAGTCCTTGGCTAGCTGGGAGTTCCGCACCCAGATCCCCGAGTCTGCTCGCCCTAGGGCCTAGTGTTTCTTATCTATCGGCCTTGGCATCAATAGTGAATTTCGTGAACTTGCTCTTCATATTTCCTGAAACTTCCCATCCGGGGGCTTCGCCCCCACACACCGTATTTGCCTACGGCCTCGCACTTCTTGAGTCAATAATTCTATCGTCTCTTTTTCCTATTTCAACTGTCTAAAAGATAAGATTTTTATCCCAAGAAAACTACTTTTAAAATAGCATGGGAATTTCTTCATCCCCTTTAGACCATTAAAACAAATAAAATATTCGCTTTGGCAATTTTCCTGTCGTTAATGATGGAAGGATACAACCATGACAAATTTCATTACTCTAATCCTGCCGGAAGTGCCTAAACATTTTGGGGTGCAGAAGATGTCTCATATAAATAACATGGAAAATATTTTTCAGTTCCCCATAAAATAACTCTAAGGTTGGAAATTTGTATTTCTGATGATTCACTTAGGCAACGCTAACGTAAACGTACAAGTATATCGAATTTCAAGTTTTTATTCCAATTCTAAGTACCTAAAACATGAAATTATAGGTCCAAAGAAAGGCCCATTTTAATTATATAGGAAAATTCTGCATCCTTTCTTGGCAATTTGCCTGAGGGTTAGTTCCGAAAAGCTACAATCATGCCAAAATTTAATCATTGGAGTCCTATAGGAAGTGCTGAATAATTTATGGCAGTTCATATAGTTTTATATATAGTTATGTTTATATATATATATATGTATGTGTGTGTGTGTATGTATATAATTTTTATTTCGGGCTGTGCACAGCGTTAAATCATCCTGCTACATTTTAATGAGAGCGGAATATTTCCTCTTCTGTCTTAAAGAAAGGGTTGACGATACAGGCTGTAAACTTCGAAAATACCATATAGTTAAAAAAAATATATGTTTATTGAAAAATCAGTTTTTATTCTTTTCTTTTTTTTTTCTTTCTAGAGGAAGAGTTGCAAATCTTTGTTTCTTCTTGAAGTCAGTTAATTTTATTCAGGGGTTAGAAATATTTGGGACCTTCTGTCTCTCTCTCCTGGCACGTTCTCGCGCCTCCCTTTTTTCATTCTTTTTAGTGCGGTAATATAAACTGTAAAGTATCTGAATTACCCAGATTTTTTTTTCGGAAACGACTGACATCATACAACGAAATAATTCCTACAAATATGTATGTCACTGAAGTTTGATTAAACTGAAAGCCAATGCACAAATTATGTTGGGACTATTTCTGTACTGTCTCCGCAGAGAAGCCTTTGCTCAATTCATATGTTAATGTTCCAATTGATTGTTTGTATTCATTATTACACTGAGAAAAATCCGTTCTCCCGACAGCGTTTTATTGTACAAGTATATAGAATCCTCTTGCTTACTACAGAAATCAGTACGTAGCATACGCTCTCCGTATGCTATAGGCATTGCGCTTATGTTAGATGTTACATCATGCTGTTGCAGGATGCCTGATATCAGACACTATTCCTTATAGTATATACATATACGTACGCTACCTTCGTCAGCTACGTATATTCTATATATCCTACTTCCATTTGTATGTGAGATCCTGACCGTCTATATTGCTTCACACTGAACGTACGTATAGGTGGAACATTTATACAGAAAGTATTATAAAACATGCGTTTTCAGTTATACGTTTGCTGTATGTTAAGTCCAAAACTACCGGATTTACAAATTTAACATACGATTTTACGCATGCCACATACATTTTTTTTCTCAGTGTAGGGAGATGATTAAGTGAATACATCCCATAGATTTTTTTTTCAAAGTTTGTCTATTGGTTTAATAGCGGTTTGTAGAACATTTTGGTAGCATGATTTGTATTCTAAAGTGCATTATGTGAACAATATATTATGTGTGTGTTGTTATTGAAATTCAACATTTGTGGAACTCTTGAAGCTTTTTGAAAAAAAAAAAGCAATATCATCTTACTTTCGCCTGTTTATAAAAAAATATTAAAATAAAAACAAGAAACGCATCACTAACAAATATTGATTGCCACACGTTTATTGTATTTTAAAATTAAAATGTAAGAATCAGACACTTTATAGACATCTTTATATAAAGGGTGGAAGTTAACTCCACCGAAAAACTTTCGGAGATGATTCTTTATAATAAATGAAAGAAGAAAAGTTGTAATGAACATGGTCGAAAAATGTCTCCTTTCAGAGTTATGAATCGACGAATATTCGAAAGATCACTTTTCGAAACGCCCAAGCTTAGAAACTATAGGACCTATCTCAAGCAGTTTAAGAAAGTACACAGGAACTAATATGCGCTCTATCTAAATATCCATGTTTTACTATCCTCCGCTATCGACGAAACGAACTTACAAAGGAAGTTGTGGTATAGGGATATTCCTTCAAGTACTAATGGTGCGCTCGTTTCGCTGGTACCGGTGAATTCTGAAACAAGGATATTTAGATGGAGCACATACTTGTTCCTGTGTGATTCCTTAAACCTCTTGGGATAGGTCCTATACTTTCTAAGCCACGGCGTTTTGAAACGTGATTTATCGAATATTAGGCGGTTCATAACTCTGAAAGAAGACTATTTTCTACCCACACTTTTTTTTTTTTCATTTATTTCATATAAGGAATCACCTTCGAAAGTTCTTCGGTGGAGTTACCTTCCACTCTGTATATATACGTAAGAACTTTTAGTTACAAAATTGTAGTGATATGGTACTGGACATTATAATTATTATTGTTAATAACAATAATAATAATAATAATAATAATAATAATAATAATAATAATAATAATAATAATAATAATAATAATAATAATAATCTGGAAGGTAAGGAACATTTTAGTCATTATGAACTTCATGAACTATTCGCTTTCCAGCAAAGGGTACCACAATTATCACGATATACTACGCCTTACTACTGGGTGCATTGCGAGATTCTGTGAAATCCCAGAGCGTGACATGCTGACAAAAGGTGTCCGCCTCCAGGAAAACAACTAACCTGTTCGCTGCTCGAATGTTGTCCAGACAGGTGAAGGACCCTGGGTATGAAATCCTTCATAGTTCACATCTTCTCTTGACGCATCATCTTCGTTCCACCTCTTCCCAACCATACAGTCATTTCCTAGAGGCAAGTACTTCTGCGATGTTGTCACGCTGCTTTCTGAAGTAGAGTAATGGATTTTGGACCACTACACCTTATTTCACGTTCGGACCTATAACACAGCAACGGTGCAGAGTTATGAGCTGTGCATTACCACGTGACCTGCATAGGTATGCAGGATTACACATGTAAAACCTGATCCTCTACGATCTTTGGAGGTGGGTCAAGGTAAAACTTTCTCGTGTGCCTCTCGTTAGCCGGAAACTTTTGAAGAAATCACATATATTCAATTTACTCATAAGGGACACCCGCGAACTTGAATAGGAGACTGGATGAAATTTCTAAAGTTAACTAATTTCAGGTCACTTAATCCAGTGGTGATAGTCGTTTGCATGCAAAATCAAGCAGTCAAGCAGTGGCGGCGCCAGTTTGTGGAGTATGGGCCAATTTTCTAGACAAGGTATGAGAAGACACAGGAAAATTGAAGGGTTCAATATAGCAAATGTGATTAACAATTGAGTCTAAAATATGCAGAAGCTCATGTGAATGCCTTACGTTAATCACAGTGTTACCAACTCATTGAAAATTTTGTGCGAAAATGGAAATAGAAGAAAGTGTCACAATAATGTGATGTATTGTTATACATAAAGGGTGCTATACATTATTCGAGAATGATGCCTTGTCATGTTATAAAACAGCGTTGCTAATTCCATAAAGTATAAAAGAGATAATAAAACGTAAGGTATATGCAAAAAAGAAAGAATGGAAAGAAAAAAAAAACTTTCTATCATACAAGATAAGCGGGAGTGAATCAGCACTCACAAAAATGAAAGAGTGGTGTTACTGATGCTCATGTAATACCCTGCATCTGATGACAGGCGCCAGTTTTGTGTGTGGACATTAAAAGTGACAGAGAAGTATCGCGACATTATATCATTATTATAAGGACCAAAATAAACATGGAGCCGTCGAGGTAACTGTGATGCGAGTAAAATGATACATTACTGAAGAACTTAAAAATACATTACGCGTCTACATTGACCTGCAAATGTGCAAGAACCAGTTAATTCTCAAAATGCAGATGTGGGTTGTCAATGAAGTGGTCAAAATACAGTGACAGCGTACAGTATGCAAGTTTTACCACTGCTACTGACTCACCGTCATCATTACTTCTACATGGTAACAATCCTATGTCAAATGCTACACTAATGACATTATCAAATGGCAATATTACTGATCCTGCGTCGTACCCTGCCTTTTGCCAGGCATACTGTAACATAGGCTTGTAGATAGGTGTTGAAAGTTGATTGAAGATCACGGAGTGCAGCTTGATAATGAAATAACGATCGTGTAAATTCACCTAAGGTTTGTAACATTGGAGCCGTACGAAATCAACGATTCGCCGGAAATAAAGCTTGTATTGAAAAAAAAAAAGAACATACATCAAAGGGATGACAATATTTCATTGTCTTGGGTGATATTATCTTCAATGAAATATCTTTGTTTGTGAAACACCCTTGTAACAGTGGATGATCATTGAGCCACTCTATACTGTTATCACAGTTGCACACAACTACACTCTACACGGAACAAGATCCAACTGCTAGTACACCACTCACGCGTCTGTAGCGTTTTATGCTGAAGTTTCCGAATGCCACTGTTAGATGGCGCCTGTCACCAGACACACCATATTACATGGATATGAGTAGCACCACTCTTTCTTTCTGTACCGACTGATTCACTCTCGCTTGCCTTTTCTGATTGGAAGTTTTTCTTAATTTTATGTTTGCTTATAACTTAAATGTACTACCTCTTTTATACTTTGTGTCTCCGGTGGGTGAGTGGGTACGCTCGTTGCCTGGTAATCAAGGAGTCCCGGGTTGGATTCCCACTGGGAACACAAGTGGTTCGGATCCCACTTTAAACCGTAGATCCCGTCCTGGGACGTCATCATCATTCCATGGGAGGCAACGGCAAACCATCATAGGTTCATCTTGCCCAGGGACCTTCAGATAAAGACCTGCCTTCGAACAGAATACAATACTTCATCGTCATTATACCTTATAAAGTTAGTAACACAGATTTATAACATGACAAGGCCTCATTCTCGAATAATGTGTCGGGCTCCTTATGTATAACAATACATCGCATTATTGTGACACTTTCTTCCATCACCACTTTCACACAATATTTTCAATGAGTTGGCAACACTGTGATTATCGTAAGACATTCACATAAGCTTTTACATATTTTAGATTCAATCATTAATCATATTTACTACATTGAGTATTTCAATTTTCCCGTGTCTTATCATAGCTTGTCTAGAAAATTGGCCCATACTCCACGAACTGGCGCCGCATTTCTTGACTGCTTGATTTTGCATGGAAACGACTATTACCACTGGATTTAGTGACCTCAAATTAGATAACTTTAGAAATTTTATCCGATTTCCCCTGTTCAAATTCGCGGGTGTCCCTTGTCAGAAACTAATGATTGTCGACCACCGGTTCATATATGTGAAAATGTTTCAAAATATATGAAGAATATCCCCTTGCAAGGAATGCACCGAATTACCGGTCACCCTGTATATATATATATATATATATATATATATATATATATATATATATATATATATATATATATATATATATATATATATATATATATATATACGAGGTCTGTCAGGGAAGTAATGAGACTGTGTTTGTAAAACATGTCTATTTACAAGCATTACAAAACCACATGGTCACCTTCGAAGTAGTTCCCTTGGGAAGCTACACACCGAAGCAGACGTTGTTCCCACTCACGGAAGCATTGCTGGAAGTCCTCAAGTGACACCCGTCGAAATTCCTGTGTCACGACCCTTTCAATGTTTTCTGCAGGCCCAAAATGATGGGCACGAACAGCATTTTTGATTTTGAAGAATAGGAAGAAGTCACAGGGACTGAGATCTGGGGAATAGAGGGGTTGTGGAAAAAGGGGAATGCTCTTATTCGCAAGATACTCATTAACGGAAAGAGTAGTGTGGCACAGCGCATTGTCGTGATGGAGGATCCAAGATTGGGACATGTCAGGGCGGACACGAATGACCCGATTCCTCAGTCTTTCAAGGACCTGGATGTAAAATCGTTGATTCAATGTTTGTCCTTGAGGAACAAATTCCTTATGGATCACGTCTTGATGATCAAAGAAGCAAATCAACATTACCTTGATTTTTGGTTTGCTTTTCCTGGCCTTCTTCGGTCGTGGCGAGTTGCTTGTGTGCCACTCAGCACTTTGTCTTTTGGTTTCAGAGTCATACTCGAAAACCCATGTCTCATCACCTGTCACAACATGTTTGATAATGTCTGGTTCAGTTTCGATGCGGTTGATGAGGTCAAGACACACAGTCAAACGATGCTCTTTTTGTTCAATTGTCAAGTTTTTTGGCACCATTTTCGCACAAATGTTTCTTATTCCCAGATCTTGAGTAAGAATTTCGTACACTGCTTGGCGATTAATGATCAATTCATCAGCAATCACCCTAACCGCTAAGCGCCGATCTGTTCTTACCACATCCCTCACTCTGACAACATTTTTTTAACGTTTCGTGTCGTGCTTGATCTTCTTGAACGTGCCTCATCTTCAACTTCTTCTCTACCGTCCATAAATGCCTTATGCCACCGAAAAACTTGTGCACGGGACATTGTGTGGTCCCCATACACTGTTTTAATTTTCTAAATGTTTCTGCTGCATTGTCCTTGAGTTTCACACAAAATTTGATGGCGTAGCGTTGATCCAGTTTTGTACTCGCCATCTCTCTGACGAGCAACACTAACACACCCTCACAAAATATGTTATATACTCACTTGTGTTCACGGTAAGTTCTTCAAATTTTCACTGTTTGTAGCCAAAGGAAACCTCTATCAGCTCCACTGGTTTCATTGTCCTACTGTGTGTTGTTCCTGAAATAGAGAAACAGTCTCATTACTTTCCTCACAGACCTCTATATACATAATATGACCACACGGAAATATTACTATTTCATACAAAAATAAAATTGAATTATGAAAATCAATTGAAGTTATTAGTGATCATTGAGTTGAGTTGATTTTAGTTTAGCGTCCCTTTCAGCAGCGAGGCTATATGAGACGTGGACCTTCTGATTAACGTGGAATCCGAACCACATGAGCTCCCGCCGGGAATCGAAACCGGGTCTCCCACGCCAAAGGCGCGTACGCTAACCGCTTAGCCACAGAGGAGCTCTTATTAGTGATCATGCATATAAAAATAATTATGAACACTGTCAACCATTGAGGAGTTCCATAATCTAGTTCCAAAGGCTTTTGGTAGATCCGTAAATGTTTACAAGGAATAACAATGAAAATATCTTTCAAACAAAAGAAAAAAAACATAAAAATCGGTGAACCACTGTTAAAGTTATGAGTGATCATACCCAATACAATACTGAACAGACAGCCATTGAAGTGTTTCATGGTCTACCTTCGAAGACTGTCGTTAGACCCTTATGAAGTTTAAGTGGGACCAAGAGGAAAGAATGCTCTTTCAAAGAATATAATACTTGTCGGAATCGGTGCACATTTTGCTGGAGTTAAGACTGGTCATACACAGAAATATTATTATTGTTATTATTATTATTATTATTATTAATAATAATAATAATAATAATAATAATAATAATAATAATAATAATAATAATAATAATAATAATAATAAAGGCTGTCTGCCATAAAGGAGTATCATGGTCTGCCACTGAAAACCTAATCCTAATGAAGTTAAAAAAAAAAAAAAAAAACATGAAAAGTGCTATTTAAAAAAAAGAAAAAGAAAAATGAAAGAAAGAAAGAAACATCGAAATTGGTGAATCTATTTCAAAATTATGCGTGAATATAGACACAACCTAAACGAGTCGAATTGAGAACATTTTTCTTTATCCGGTGGAAAATATTCTTTACCTATAGCACGTAAAATAAAATATTGAGTTTTGGTTTTGTGACGAGTCACTACTCGATATAAAGGATACAATAATAGTATAATTACATATTTGTTTTGCAGTATTTACACTCGAAATATTATCGATTAGCTACTTGCAGCTCCTATGTTACTCTTGCTCAAATTTGTGCAATTGTATATTTACTTTTTATTTATTTATTTACTGTTTCCGATTATAAAGGATACTTTCAATGGATACACTCATGAACAATTCTAATGTATGAAGTAAGTTTGTGATGAACAATATCTGTACTATTGTTTTCAAGATGCAATGCACACTACAACAATTAGGTACTACTTTCTTTGGGATTATCTACATCTTCAATATTTTTTCACATACATTGAAATTGCGTTTTTCAGAAAGATTTATGTATATTTTACTTAAAATTTGAATGTTAACTAATCAATACTAAACAAACAAAACATAATCAAAATGAAATATATTCATAATTTAGGAAAATGTAATTCTAGACCTTAGTAGTGGAAACATATTTGCAGTGACTGTGTGCTCTTCTACGTTTTTAATTAGATACAACCATTCCACTCCTTGCAAAAATATGAATTGAACATTGCAGCTCCGCCGTTAAAATACGTCTCCGTGTCCTGTTCAACGGAAGGTGAATTATTGTGTTCCCTGAATCGTTCGTATTTGCTGACTATTATTTTCCAAGCGCATACATGCAATCACATGTGAACAGTAACGTATGTCGAAAATTTACATTTATTTATCCTAGGGGACAGACCGACGGAACGGAAACCAATATACGAATGCTTAAATACCGCCCGTTTTACGCTAATATGATTCTTCATATCCCATTTATCATCGTAAATTATTCGACTCGGGAAATCCAGAATGTTGTTATTGATTTTTTTTATTTGATTACAGGTAAACGTCTGTTTCCAGTCACTAGAAGTAATATTATTTGAATTGGTTGAAATGTATTTTTTCTGTTATGTAATTTACATATGTTGCCCCAACCGAAAACGCTACGTCATATTACTTTTTTTTTTGTCCTTCAATAGAATGTAAAGATGCGTGTTAAATTTCCACAAACACACAAATGCTCATTGCTGTTATATGAAGTTGTAATTTTCAATTTGTTAAAAATAAATAAAGCATATATATATATATATATATATATATATATATATATATATATATATATATATATATATATATATATATATGGTGGTAGGAAACTCCACCGACAAAATTCGGTAGGTAATTCCCGACACCGAAACAAGAAAAAAGATCCGTTTGCACTTTTCCCTAGGACATATAGTTTCAGAGCTACATGATGCCGAAAACGGGGCAAAATACACATTAGAGCGTTATATCTTCTCTGTTTCGAATGATAGAGGCAAGGCGGCATGGTCACCTCAAAGGAACGAAACCTGCTCTGTTCAAAGATGAGTATGTCGCAATCGCGAAATCAGTGCAAAAGGGATTCCTCGAAGGAGAGTAGGGACTCCTGGATAAACTGTCAGGTAAAGATACGTCAAAATAGGCGTGAATGAATAGGTTTCCCACCTGGTAACCGTAATTAGTTGTAACCATGCCGAGATCTCAAACAGAGACGAATTGATGGACGCGTCGTATTCGCTATGTGTGGTCGCATAACCACCAGGTACTGATGGTGACCAACAATGAAGTTGTGGATATGAAGTGTGGGTGAATACACTTCGGGAGGTGACTCCACAACTGGAAACAAGGAAACAAGTCATGAACAGAAGTCGAAAGAGGCGGCGTGTTCCAGTAGGAGCCGAGCAATAGATCGCCCACACACCGTGGGCAAAGTAGAATATCTCTCGAACGAATTGAGATAGTGACGTCGGTCCACAAAATGAGAAAGAAAATCATACTCAATTGAACTGATGGTGCAAACTGAATGGAGCAGATGGAACTACGCAATGGGAGTCCATACAGGAAGAAGGAGATTCCGCAAAGCAGACGTTTTAGGGGCAGTAAAAAGTGAAACAGACGTATGTACTATGACGTGTTACGTATGGCTTACGTACGAACTGTCTGGTGAGAGCTGGAAAAGTGGGGATTCCCCATTGCAGCGTCGGGTACCAATTCAAGGGAACACCACCGGACATGGGCGTTGGTGTAGCGGTTACGCAACAAGCAGAGTACGCAGACTTAGCAGGGCCGAAAATCGCTGTAGGCCCTACCGAGTAGGCAACTAAGGCATGGAATACATGGGCAAAAGTAAGCATGTGTACAGGCAAACATGGACTGTATTTTCAAGGATGATACCCTACAGCTCGTACTGGTGTCCGTGATGAATAAGTATCACAAAGAATGACACTAAGGGTTTCAGAAGTCTTACAACAGTCTTACTTGTGGCAACACTAAAGAAGATGCTCAAAATGGTGTCCACCACTCTGAACACAGGAATTCAGATGTCGTCGCACAGACCGACGCACAAGTCGAAACGTGTCTGGTTCTTCCCGCAAAGCGTCACTAGCGGCTCGGACGCGTTGTTCCAACGTTTGGATATCAGGCGCCGGAGTAGCACAGAGATGGAGTGGGTCAGTGGGTCAAGTGGGTCAGTGGGTCATGGGTCAAACGTATGTGACCCGCTGCAACCCACCACCCACCGTGACCCACTCTGACCCACCACCCACCATGTCCCACTGTGACCCACCACCCACCATGACCCACTGAGACCCACCGACTCACTCTGTACTACCGATCCACTCTGCTCACTGCATTATAGACAGTACCTTCTGAAGACTAGTGAATTTGTCTTCGTTTTACTTTCAAGACCACCATTTCCCTTCCTTTTCCATTTGTTTCTGTCTACTTACCTGAGGTAGGATATTAGTGCGGTTTTTGGCGGATATTAGTGCTGTTGTGTTTACATCAGTTTCTAAGTAAGCCCGTTGGAACATGGGAGCGGAGAGCGTTACGCAGTGTATCCAACGCTTTTCAAAAGTTGCAGTTTACATGTTGTAAGTAGCCTAATCTCTTTGCGCTTAATAAAGAACGCCATAAATCATATAGTTACTATTGAATGCAGATATGGTTCAACATTCATGCAGTAATGCAGATGTATTTTGGATAGTGCCATATGCATATAAATTAACCATTTAAGAACAACACAGCACGTGAGTTTCTACCGTGTATTAAGCAGATTGTATAAAATTGATTACTTTTATTCGATTCCATTATAAAACAGGAGCAACTTGTTAAACGCAGGAATGAGATGTCAATAGCTAAAGGATTAATTTAGAGTTGATAGCTTAGATACTTCGCAATACCTTGTAACTGTAAGTGCAAATCAAGTTAAGGCTCACAATGCCTGTGTTTAAGTGTATGTTTATCGGTTGACAAATAAATTATTTTATCGAGTTTTAGCCAAGGAAGAATTCCGATACGTTTCCACTTGAGAACTGTGGAAGTTCTGTCTGTTGGTCTATTGGCTGGCGCATCTGCCTTTGCTGTACGTGGTTCTGGGTTGAAATCGCAGTGAGAGCCCAAAAATTAATTTTACAATCCTTCATTTTCATTAATCATCTGTCTCCTCTAGCATAAAGAACATAATCATGGGACGTTAGTTTTCTCAATGAATGTGAATCCATTGGGGGGAAAGGAAGGTGAAGAAGAATTTTTCCTACATTTTCTTTAAAGGCCTATGGAATTGCATAGCTTGCCTTTCGGGATTGATTTGTAAAATCTGATTACAGTGCATCTTTCTTTTAGGATTATTATCGAAATGCAGACTTTTGATAATTGTGGAATAAAAGTATTGATAAAACATCAGCGTGTGGGTAATATAAGCGTAATTATCTTTGCTTCAACACATAATAAATGCACAACTTTTATTTATGAGTAGAGAAATTCACCTTGAACTCCCTCTGAATTTCTTTCAGATTCTAGGACTCAGGTGACAAAGAATTAATTCTACTAACTATTTTTGCACACAATATAATTTTGAAACTTGGGAGCCTAGTGTTATGTTTGTGTCTGTAATACATAATCATTTGTCGATCTACTTCAGAGGACTGAGTTTAGCCCTTACGCACAAATTACCTGTGGTTCAAACATATCATATGTACAGTCTTGTTTAATAAACCCTGCCCCTCCCCCTCCTCTTAAAGCCCTGTATTGTTATCCACATGAAATTCAAAGATAAAGGCAATCGTCTTTAAGCAACTGTATTTTTGTTTCAAGTCTAAGTATTAAAATGTGCTACGTATGGTTGCAAGTTTTTTTTTTTTTTTTTAATAATACTGAGCTTAGGTACCTAACATTGGCACTCATTTTCTTCTGCATGAATTGATGTAAGAAGCGGCTGCGTGATTTTCTGCCAATTGTTTCATTACTGGTATCTTTGAACAATGAGATAAAAGTGGGAGACAAACTTCGTTCTTCTCAAACTTCATACTTTGAAACACTTATGCAAGTGTTTTTTTTTTATTCAAATACATATCTATTCACTCTAATCACATTCAGAAGTAGCATTTATTTTATAATAACATAATGCCTGTAACTTAGCCTAAAAATTTGTTTTGTATGTTTTATTTTTTAATACGTAATTCATTTTTATCTGAATTTCACTGGAGTTATTAGTAACCTTCAATTGTCAGGCACCCCACGTTAAACCTTACTCACTTCCCTACCGCCCTCAATGTAACATTGGGTATAATTCTTTTAAATAAAGTTTTCAAAATATGGCAGAAATACTGGATTTTTAAAATTACAAAAGCATGCTAACTAATGACAGGTTACACATCAGACAAAGTTATCTTTACCATCTCCATCAGGGGCGGATCCAAGTCTCCTTCGGAGGTTGTTAGGAGTTTGGCGGTCAAAGGTTATCAGTTTCTCTCTGACCGAACTTTTGCAGCACATCCGAAAATAATCTCAATGCAAAATAATTTTGTTACTCAAGACACTGCTTAGTCAACTGATCGGAAATCACATTGTCCAACTTGGTCGCACAGTCTTATCTTAAAACTTGCTTTAAACAATGAAAGCGCAGTTGCCAAAGTATTACTTTCACAAATATGAACTTCGAGGTTTTGTTAATAGGAGAAGTAGGAATTCCTTACACTCGAATGCTACGAAGTTCTTAGTGTTTATTTGTACAACACTGAGGTTAGTTTATTTGCAAGTTATTGCCAAATTAATATGGATGGTGCATGTCCCGTAAAATGTTCTGGAAATAACCTACATAACTTTCGAAACTGTGTTTGTCTTAACTTGAACATATGATTGAAGTTGTTTATTACGAACAGGACAAAAAGAACGGTGATAGATTAATTACAAGTAATCCGGTTAGAAACACTGTTACTAAACCAGCCGCCCGTACTCGTTCGCTGGTTAGGTAATATCTAAGTGAAAAAATAACTTCAAGCACTTTTGGATATTGATATTTGTAATTGTAATAATAACAATAGGACTTACACTACTACTTGACTCTTGAGGCCTGAGAGTTTTTAGAGGAGCTAACTACTGGAAAAACACATTTTTGAATCGCTGTAATATATAAATTATTATATAAAAAAAAATGAACGTAACTAGGTGTGCCTGATCATCACGGCCAAATTGCAAAGTCAAATGAAATGACTTTTGGTATCTAGTTAGGCCTTAATAAAAACTGGGATGTTATATCGCTTTCATTATAATACATATCCTAAGGAAGTAGTGGGGATCCGATTTTTTTTAGAAAAAGTTGAGTATCACGCAAGCCGTTAAACTTACGGAGCTGAAATTCAGTGTATTAACTTTTCATTGAAAATAAACAGAATGTGTTCTAGAATTTTTTTTTACATTCTCCTTTATGGGGGGAGGTGCTTTCTATATATTGAAAATTGGTAGTGAGTTGGTTTGTAAAAATGATCGAAAACGATCAATATTGGTTGGGAAAAAAATTCAGAAACAAAAAAATACAGTGCTTCGCTTCATATATTCATTGCTTGCTACTATAATAAATGAAGAAGCTTAGTTTATAATATGGGGCGTTTACAGCACAGGGCAATCAACACATAAAGTTCTGAGAAAAATAGACATAAAATTTGTGCTGTAAGCTTAATTACATGGAAATTTTAAGTTTGGACTGTACTTATAATTATATGGAAAATCGTACACTTTTTCCCCCGTTTATGTTGGTCTACTTATCTTGATTTGGGACTTTCAAATTTCATCCTTTTTTCCACTGAAAAGTATCGAAAATTCAACAAGGAAATAATTATACCATGATAATTTAATTGAAATTCATCGTAATTTGGCCCATGACAAACAGCAGTGTGGTAATTTAAGGGGAAGAAGAGGGGAAATTAACAGGCACCTCTGAACACTTCCTCAGAACCTCGTTCCCTTTTGCTTTCTAGGGGGGGGGGGGCACTTGGTAATGACATCAAACCTTCATGGGCAATTACAAAATTTAAATTTATAAACAAATAATAAATCATCAAGCTTTAATTGATCATTTATGCGCAAGATTCCCTATCGAAGATGTGGTAGATGAAGTTTATGTTCTCCATGAGTCGACATTGCCAACTGACATGGTCGATATGGAAAAGATGTATGATGATAGAGAGGTGATACTTCTTACTGAGTGTTTCAAAACTGACCGAGAAAAATCATCATCAGACTTAAGTCTAACAAGCAGATTGTCGATGAGAAGTTGCGGAAATTTCTACGTCGGTAGAAGTATTATCAATTTCAACGACATAGTGCGAACGAGGATTTCCCCTTATGAATTTACAGATGACTGATATTAGAAATAGACCAAGTGCTCAAACATTGTCTAACATGTTGATCATCAATGCTAATGGACCTCCGCTAGACAACCTCAAAGTAAACAAACTAGTTATTTCTTGGCTGAAGGATGGACATCATTCCGCTGCTGATGATTTACACGAAAAAAGTTCTGGAGACGAACAGGAAAGAAACCCGATTTCAGATTTGTTATAAGCTGGCAAATTACGAGTTACGGAAAATGTATACTTGTATTACTAGTGGCTTATTTGTGCTAGTCAACTTAATACCTGATTTTTAATAAGTCTTTTCTTTGCTTTTTATAAACTAGAAGGTAAACTACTTTCAATAAATATTGATAATAATTGAAATTATGCATATTTGTAACTTAAATTTAACGTTTTGTTTTAGTGATTATACAGATTACAATTATGAGCATACTTTGTAGAGATACTTTCACAGAGGGTACCCAAGCACCTTAATGCGCTATGAAAAACTGATTTTTCAAGTCTTTTGTGAGAAAAAAAATACTGTGAACTAAGAAATCATAACCTTTTCCATATTGTATAGGGGTATTTTCCTGCGAATAAAAGTTTCTTTTGGGATCTGTTGAGAAATTAACACTTGCAAGAATACTCTCCTAGTACAAGTATATTTTAGGCACACACTAATCCCCCCACCTCGAAGTGCTTCAAATTCCACACTAATAAACACTTTACCATTTTATATCGTAAAGGTCAAATTCACCTTTATTTTAACAGATTGGTGTTTGAGCGATTGACCGTAGAAATTCACACTCCGATTAGTAACAATTTCACAGCCTTATTTTATTACAAGTGTAAACTCTTTAGTCAGTAGAGAAGAGGCCGTGGATGATGTGTCAGAGTTGATGACGATGGATTTTGGTGAGTCAGAGTAGGTCACAGTGGATGAGAGTGGTTCATATTGGGTGGTGGGACGGAGTGGGTCACGATGGGTGGTGGGTCATGGTGGGTCAGTGGGTCGTGAGTCAAGTTTTCGTTGACCCATGCCAACTCTGGAGTAACATAAACAACAGTTTTGAGATGCCGCAATGAATATACATTCAGAGAGTTTAAATCCGGCGACCGGGCAGGCCATGACATAGGACCGCCACGGCCGATCCACTTGTCCGCGAAAACAGTGTTCAAATAATCACACACGGGGCGACAGGAATGCGCCGGGGCACCATCGTGCATATACCACATACGTTGTCGTAAGACCAACGGCACATCCTCCAGAAGTGTAGGGAGTATCTCGCGCAAGAAATTCAAATAGATAGGCTCAGGGAGTCGTTGCGGAAGAACAACTGGTCCAATGAGATGGTCACCCAGAATCCCTGTCCAAACGTTGATACGAAACTGGTGCTCGTGGTGAGCCTGTACCATTCCATGTGGATTATCCACAGACCACATATTACTATTATGAAAATTCTGGATACCATCCCTTCCAAATTGGGCTTCATCTGTGAACAAAATGGAGGAGAGAAAACCGACAGTTTTTGCCACCAAATGGAGAACCTGATTACAAAAGTCCAGACTGGGAGGAAAATCCCCTGGCGATAGACCCCGTACCCGTTGCAAATGATAGGGGTAAACATTGTTGGCATGAAGGATCGAGAACACCCTCTCACGACTGACATTATGCTGACGGGCAAGCTCCCTGGAACTTACACACGGGTCATCGAGCACATGTAGTAAAATACGATCTTCGGCATGCACAGTACGTTCCTCACGTGGTCTTCCCGTGTCATGCATGGCAGGGTGAAACGTTCCGGTCTCACACAAACGACGAAACAACGTTTCAGATGTTGTATGCTGCGGTTGGCGTCTATTGGGATATCGATCGTTGTATAATCAGGCTGCCTGCCTACCAATTCCATGTGCTTCTCCATACACAAAAATCATCTCGGCCTGTTTCTGATTGGTGTAATGGGCCATTGTCACAACACACTACACTATGAATGTGATTCATAACGCACAACGTAGTAGTTACCTACATCAACTTCACGGATGATTTTGACAGATAAAGTAGGTCTGCTCAATGGTTATATGTTGTTCGTTGGTTGTGCACTCAGTGTTTCTTTCGTGCTAACTCCTTGTGCATCGGAATGGCCTGGACTGACAACTTGGGGCCCTTCCGGGCAAATCAACGAAGTACGTATGCAGTGTGGTTTAGCCGTATGGTAGCTATGGCCCTATGTTTGTGACCGTGCAATGTTCCCGAAAATAGTCAATGTTTTGTTGTCAGCAGTGTTCGAATAAACGAGGGGGTGCCTTGGAAATCACCTCACGTAAGAGCCTATCCCCGGCTTAAATTATGACAATAATATAGTATCCCTGGTAAGAATAATTAATACCACTGCATTGTTGGTTACCATCAGTACCTGGTGGTTATGGATCTTCACCACAGCGAAACGAAACTACCGCTAATATTATTTTTTATAATATCTTGAAAACAAATAACATTATTGGAAAAACAAAAACATAGTGCACTAGATAATATTCTGCTTGTGATACTGTTAACATAACTCACGCATCTTCTTTGGATGTGCCGCTACTTACACAACCCGCAAAAAAATGCTAAATCTTTCGGCAGTTGAAAATGGAAAGTAGATAAGTAAGTTGTGATGACGGTATCGCATGCAAAATCATAATATCTAGCGCATTATGTTTTTGCTTTCCCAATATTTGTATTTATTTTGAACATATTACAGAAAAACTATAAAATTAGCGGTAGTTTAATTTTCGCTCTGGTGAAAACCGTTATGCAACCACTTATAGCAAATATGATGTGTCCACCATTTCGTCTCTGTTTGAGATCTCGGCATGGTACAACTAATTATGGTTACCAGGTGGGAAACCTATCCATTCAAGTCCTATCTTGACGTATCTTTACCTGACAGTTTATCCATAAGTCCCTACGCTCCTTTGAGGAATGCCTTGTGCACTGATTTCACGATTACCCATCTTTGAATAGAGCAGGTTTCGTTCCTTTGAGGTGACCATGCCGCCTTGCCTCTATCTTTTGAAATAGATGAGATATCGCGCTCTAAGGTGTATTTTGCCCCGTTTTCGGCATCATGTAGCTCCGAAACTATATGTCCTAGAGAAAAGTGCAAACGGACTTTTTTCTTGTTTTGGTGATGGGAATCACCTCCCGAATTTTGTCGGTGGAGTTTCCTACCACTATATATATATATATGGGGGTATGTTTGTAGACTCAGGTAACAACTCAGTACCTGCAAAGGCATGATAGGTTACTTCTGGTTTAAGATATGTCTTGCTCAATCAAAGCCCATCTGAGTTTATGGTGATAAAAACTGCGGCTCTTCTCGGTGTTCTCTCGTTTCTTTCCACATTGTTATTCCATCTATTCTATAACTATCCACTTTCATTCGTGGGTCCACAGCGAGCTCGAAAATGTAAAATACTCCTTATTGGATTTTCAGAAGTTCTTTGGTTTTTCGAAATACTTGTGAAAACATTAAATTTACTTACTCACTCATTAAAATACACGGTGTATCAAAAAGGACTCATTTATCATTGATTCGTTCATCTTACATACATGGCTTTGGTATCATTTTGTAACAAAGTTCATGAAGTTTTGACTCACGTAGAGCACTAGTTTAGAAACAAGCCACTGCAAGCACTAGCGGCAGTTGCAGTAAAGCTGGCTACCTTTACTGGTCTCCAGCCTGCTAGCTGTGTGTTTTGATTTGACGAATCCAAGTCTGCAAACACTGTGCAACATAATTTTCGTAAAAAAGTATTGTAGTGGTCCTCCCTACTGTTTATCAGTGGCATAAGGGTTTATTGAAACTGGATGTTCAGTAAGGCACAACACATCTTCAGATCGTCCCGGTATATCTGAAGACGTTATAGATTAAGTGAGACTTCAGATAAGATGTGTGTCGCATCATCGCCAGATTGGACCTCCTATGGTATAAGGTAAAAAAATGTGTGTTTTGCTACAAAATGACACCAAAGCCATGTTTGTAAGCTAAATAGGTAAATCAATATGAGTTTTCAAATTTGTAATGTCCCATCTGATCCATCCTGTATTTAATATACAAATTACTGTAGTTAATAAAGTTATGCAATGCGCGTTCGTAATATTTGTTTTACATAAAGTATTATTTGCATCAAGTTGTTTATATTCACGACTTCACATGTCCGTCTATTTTGTTGAGCATCCTCTCATTGAGAAAATTTTGCAAGCGTTTTTGATTCCATTATCGTCCGCATCCTTTATCCTAAAAGAAACAATTTTGTAAGAGTGAAGTTAAAGAATCCGTTCCATTTTCAACTCAGTATTTGATTTCTTAGCAAAATTATAGTGCAAAATATCGATTAGAAATGATTTTCTTGAAGCAAAGTTGGGATGATTTGATTTCAACCGCAATTGCCAGGCCCGTATCAACTATTTAAATTGTTAATGGGCAGAGTCAAATTTGACTGGTGACATGTTATTCCCCATGGAAGCAAAGTTTATCAGAATCGGGCCAGATCGATTGATCGTTGTTTCATTGTGTTTGAGCGCCATGCAAAGTGACGCAATTTTGTACGGAGCTAACAATCTAACATTTTGGCTCACGTGAAAGCAAAATCCATCAGAATTGAACTAGATTGTTTGATCATGTTTGATTGCCAACAATTAGTGTTTGATAGCCAAGCGTTGATAATTTTGCTTCCAGGAGACTAACAGGTTAACTTGTCATCCCATACAAAATTGTGCATATCACTGCACTATACATGCGAATGAAACACTGATTAGGATTAGGATTAGGACCAGGAATTAGATTTCCGGGCTTTTAGCACCTATGATTATGTTAGCCAGTCACGTATGAGGGATGATGTCCCTCGGCGATCACACTATCCAAAGAAAAGGAAAGAAGGAAGCGGCCTGGGACGTATATCTTAGGTATAATCCCGGCATTTGTCTGGTGTGAATGAGGAAAACACAGTAACACCTTCTCAGGATAGTTGGCCTAAAAAAAAGCTTTTACAATTTTTTCGACCAAATGTCCCTACCGGGAGCCGAACAAAACACTGACTTTTGGCAATCTAACACGATGAAGTGGCGATCAAACGATACGGTCCAATTCCAATCAATTTTAATTCTATCGAGGGCTAACAGGTTAACTTGTTTGCTCCTCCTACAAAATTATGCGTATCGCATTACTACTTGTTTTTTGACAATTAAAAACAACGAAACGACGATCATATTGTAATGACTTTGGTAGAGTCAATACCGGGACCGAGATTTATCCCCTTCTCCAATTTGATAAATACAAAAAGTCTTTGATTTACAAAGAGCGAACTAGTGTCTATCTCGCTAATGTCCAAGTAAGAGGAAAATAGGTGTTTTGCACGGTGCCCCTTCTCTCAAGGCAGTCTGCAAGGCACCTGTCGGTTCCGGTAAGTCTTGAATGATAGCCCCCCCAGCTCAAGGAAGCTTCGCTAGGCTTGGTTGTAGAAAGGACCCCTAGTTCAGTGCGACCTCGGGAAGGATAGGTGTACCCTTAGTCCAGTGCAACCTCAGGGCGGTGTAGGTGATTTGATCAGTTGGACGACTGATGCTAGGTCCCTCGGTGGTCCTCCTTTTATTTGTCCTCTTCGGGTCCCTCAGTGAGGTTCCTCTTCTTTCGGCGTTCCTCGGTGTCCTTGTGTCGGCTTCTTGTCTGCTAGGTTGTTTATAATCAATAGCACGTGTTGAGATGGCACGTGCGTCTGTCGTGATGTGGGGATCCTTACACTCCTCACACTGGGAAAAAATAATCTGGAAGATTATTTTGAGAAAATATACAATTGTTATGATGAATATTTGTCGGCACTGCAACACTGACACCTGTGGGGATAAAGCATAGACACCAGAAAACACTATACACACCAAGATCACTATAACAAACTTGTTGTGAAATATATACAAAATGATAATAACACTGTGGTTCCGTCCCAACTAAGCAGGATCAAAAACAGTTTATCATTTCCCTCAAAGTGTGCAGAAGTGTCATCAGTGTGATGAAATAATATATCAGTTTATTAAGGATCGGTCACATCCAGTATGAGTAGTCCATACTGGTGCAGTCTCTTTCGTAGTATTAGTAGGCGCCAGTGAATTCAGTCTTCCTAATGGTGAAAATATGTTTAGCCAATTGGTTAAATTTTGTTTTGTAACGAGACTTACGAAAGGCGAGGCAGAAGTTTATTATTAGAACTAATGAAAAGAGAAAAGTCAGTTTTGGTATTTAATAGCTTCTTTTCATAAAAAAAGAAAACATAGAGAATGTGAATGTTTGGTCACTCTGTATAATGGAATCAAGAGCCTGATTTTATAAACAACCTGTATAAGGAGAAGAAGTGACGTAATAAGCATTTATGTACGTTCGTATTGAAGAAGCGATGCGAGAAGCAGGAAAGCGTTGTATTTCGTCCTTGTAAGGATTAATGACTTTTGAAACTAAAAGGAAAGATAAAAAAAATGTTGATCTTGTACTTTGCGAGAAGAACGGAAATACTCATGTAACGAAGTTGAATAACAGAATGAGATATAGTTTATAGTTGAAATAAAGTAGTGCAGATTTATGTCAGTGCATCTTTCGTTGTTATTGTTGTTTTTTCGTTTCTTCTGTTGCTGGTCCTCTCCTGTTTCCGGTGAGTACGTGGAGTTTTGTTAAATTCTTCTTCTTAATGCCTCTCTCTTCTTAATTTTGTGTTCCCTCAGTTTGGTTCTCGTGAAATGGTTTCGAGAGGTCGATCGCAATTTTTTGAATTATGTCCTTTAACTTAGACGGTAATTCTACTCGATATAAATTTGAATTAATCTTCTCCAGGACGCGTGCCTGGCCGTCGTAGTGAACTGTGAAGTGTTCTGGTAAATCTACTTTCCTTGTGGGATACTATACCAAAAACAAGGTCCCCTGGATTATAAGTTGTCTCTCTATGGCGCTTATTGTAAAACTGCTTTTGTCTGTTATACGCTTGTACTAGGTTGTTTCGTACTTTGTTCCTAATGGCCCTAGTTTATCTCTCTCAATTTGTATGTGTTGTTTTGATTCGATTGAGTTGATTTCTTAGTTTAGCGTCCCGTTCAGCAGCGAGGCTATATGAGACGTGGACTTACTGATTAACGTGGAATCCGAATCACGTGAGCTCCCGCCGGGAATCGAACCCGGATCTCCTGTTTTGATTCGAGTGTACATTCTGGCGGAGTCCTGAGTTCGTAACCAAATAATAAAGAGCTTGCAGTGTATTTGGTCCCTCCTTGTACATACGTATTGATTCAAAAAATAACGTGCGGTAACAATTTTTCTCAGTCCGTATGGTGTTCTTGTGCGAAAAACTTAAGACAATTCTGTACGATTTTATTAGTTTGTTCTACTAACCCTATATAAGCATGATTATGTGCGGGTGAGTACTTATAGACGAAATCGTACTTCTGCGCCAAATTTTGTAAACAAATTGCTCAATGTACTGAGTGTCAGTCCAAATATAATGCTGTAAAATCTCCAAATTTGGGGACAATATCCTGTTCCAGGAATGTCTCTATATTTTCCGCGTTTATGGCGTCTACTGTCTTTGCAATTACATATCGTGTTCTAGTTCCATGGCTACTAGTATGTACTTATTTTTTTCCTTCTCTGCTTGGGAAGGGCCCTAGCTCGTCATATATCCATGTTGTTGCTATCTCTCCCACTGGGTGATGTAATAGTTCGACTTGTTTCTTTTGTGGTAGTTTCTTTAAACGTTGACAATCTGCACACGTTCGTATGTAGTGAGCAAATTAGTTTTTCAGATATGACATATAAAATTTCTTGATAATGGTTTTGTATGATTTTGAAAACCCAAAATGTGGACTTGTCGCCTGACTGTGGAAGGTTGTGAATCACAAATTGGCTAGCGACTTCGGTATGCATAAGGGGTGAAGTAATCCATAATCAGGGTGGTTTTGCTTTCGATTTAAGATACCGTTTTTAAAACAAAAAATCTTGCTGATCGGACTGTGGAGATCTTGTCCGGTTCCCTTCCCTCTAAAACGGAAGTGATGTCTTTGTAGTTATTATTCTTGCGCTGTTCCCATGCGATATTCGGTAAAAGCTCGTTATCCCCTGCTTCTACAGTATTGACCTGAAGGCTATTTGATTTAAAAGCATAGTAGTTTTCCCCCTTTTCTTCGTCATTTTCTTATTTTTTTCCCTTCTTTCTTAATATTTTGGGTTTGTTCGAGCCTACTGATTATATCTGCTGGGTGTTTGGATCCAGGCAAATACTGTACATCAAAATCATAATCAGCTAAGAATAGTTTATATATTGTGTAATTCTGAACTTTGTCCGGCTGTGTGTTCATCGTCGTTATACACTTTGCGTCTATGTACAGATTAAATTTTATATTTAGTAGAAAGGAGCGAAATTTGCGCAATGCGTATATGAGAGCGTACAACTCTTTTTGCCATATGCTAACTTTCTTTTCAGTTTTTGTCAGTCTTCGAGAACTATAAGCCACAACGTTTTCAGTTTCGGTTTTTGGGTCATAGTAGGCCAGTACTTCTCCTACCTGAGTTTCACTACTATCGCTATAGACTCGGATTTCTAGCGAGTCATCAAAATGAGCGAGTGATGGACGTAAAAAAAATTAAAAAAAAAAAAAAAACTTAACAACTCCCGAACCACTCGACCGATCTTGATCAAATTTTCCACATAGATGAGGTTTACACCTGGAATCGTTTTCATGATTTAAATTTTACGGCACAAGGTAGCGGGGGAAAAGTCACTTTCTATCAATTTATATAAGATAGAAAGTGACTTTTTTTGTAACTTAATAACTCTTGAACTATCTGACCGATTTGAATGAAATTCTCAAGATGCATGATGTTCGGATCTGGAAACATTCTTGTAATTTCACTTTAACGGTAGATCCTACGGGAGGGGGAAGGGAGGGGGCCGTATAAATAAAAACTAATGAAATCTAATAACTTTTGAACCACCCAACCAATGTCGATCAAATTTTCCACATATATGAGGGATCGGGCTCGTTTTTTTTATCGTTTCACTTTGTCGAGTCAACCTAGGGAACGGGGAGATACATGAAAAAATACAATTAAAATGACTGTCTTTGTGACGTCATCACTCTTGAACCGCTAGACCGATCTCAATCAAATTTTCAACGAGGATGAGTTTAGGGGCAGGAATTACTTTAGGGTATTTACCTTGGCAATGCAACGTCGGGGAGTGGGAGAAGGAGTTAAAGTTAAAAATTACCAAAAATGACTAATATTAGTGCTGAATCGACATTTTGGGGGGTCGGTGAGATGAACGGTGACAGTTTCGATGAAATGGACCGCAACATGGGGAGGGGAAATATATATATATATATAACCAATATTTGTCTCGAATCGATCAATGATATTTCCGATGCTGTTTAAATCGATGCCACTAAAAAGGAAAACAGCATATTTCACGGGTATTAAACACATGAGATACGGAGTTGTGAATTTAGATTTTCATTTCAACCCAATGAAGCGGGTAATATATGCTAGTATGAAATAAAATATGTTTTCAAGACACTGAATTGATTAAGAAGAAAAGTCGTTATTTAATACCACTTCTGTTCTATGGAGATCAACATTGAAAATGGAAATATTTTAGTTCTACCATATTTGGTTTGAAAATTAATGAAGGGTTTTGCAACGTGTTCAGTGGATGCTGAATCTCTTCCGAAAAACAACTTTTCGATATATCTTACCGTTTTTGTTCTATGGACATCAATACTGAAACTAGACGTGCAAGTAAATTTCTACCACTTCTGGTTTTCGTAGAATAATAAAAGTGAAAATGATATGGTTTCTTGAGAATTGTAGTCGATTTCAAGAATACAACTTGTCGCTGATCTATATTACCTTCTTGTCTTATTGCGATCAAAGTTGAAACCGAAGAAACTGGCTTAAACCTTTTCTGGTTAACATAGAAAGTTTACGAACTCGACAGAACCCAGTGGTATTCAGCCGACTCCCATACGCTTGCTAGAACAAATTGTTAAGATATTTCTAGTTCTCAGAATCGATTGTACCCAGAAATAAAAGTGAATTTTACTCAGTTATACCGACAAACAGTAAAATTTAGTTTAGCTACCTTTATTTTTAGAAATTCCTACAGCTACAAGGTTAAACACAGAATATCTCAGAACAAGGTATAAGTGTTTATTCCTTAATCTCAAATGCACAGATATCAAGAATGAGAACTGGGATCACATGAGTGTAGTGGTGAGAGTCATTTATATTTGAAACGCATATATATATATATAAATATAAACGAGAAAATTCTGTTGCTTCCTGTGGAATTCTGCGTTCAATTAGACTTCACACCGTAAGCTGAATGCAAATAGAAATAAGGCGAAGGTCAGTTGTTGATGTGGGTATATCCAACATACCACCTGGTTGTGGCAGTTCAGTTACACCATGAACTTGCGTAAGGACAGAGTGAACGTGGGACCTCCACAGAGCGTCATAAGGATGTGTATGCTTTACGAGTTCAAACTGGGGCTAAACACTGCTTTACTCGGGGCGGAAGATATGTCAGGCCTTAAGCGATTGTATCTTGACTACACGGACAGGGCAGCGGTAGTTTAACAGGTTTAAGGACGGCGCGGAAACACTCGAAGACACGCCACGTGCTCCAAGACCAACACAAGTACAAAATGAAGATCTTCACGCAGCAATTGAGGCGAGCAGTGGCCAAACATGTGAGAAACTGAGACTACAATTCAGTATGAGTGGAGAAATCATTCAGCAGCTCTTCATCAATTTGGGAAGCACTACAAGTTGGGTCGATGAGTCCCACATGATTTGACTCCGGGCCAGAAGGCAACGCACGCACACGCCTGTGTTTATTTGCTGTCTCGCCTGAGGAAGGAGCCATTTCTCTACAGAGCCTTGACATGTGATGAGAAATGGGTCTTCTACGAAATTGTATGGAGCCGTCATCATTAGTTAGCATCCCATGAACCGGTTTCAAAACCGCCGAAACCAGCACTGCACCAGAAGAATGTCATCTTATATGTTTTGTGGACTGCTCGCGGCATCACGCATCGAGAACAACCGGAGCATCACGCAGCTGATCAAAGCATCAATGCAACTCTGTACTGTCAACAGTTCAGCTGTGTTCAAGAAAAAAGTCATAACTCTGGAGGCAATATTTCTGAATCGCAAAGGGGTTCTCCTGTTACAGGACAACGCTAAGCCCAACGTTCATCCTCAATTGCTGCGAATTTTTCCAAGTGGGGATAGGATGAACCCGGGACACCATTCTACGCCTTGGATTCGAAATACTATTCCATCCGTCATACTTCCCTGACATTGCACCGTCCGATTATCACATGTTCCACTAATTGGTTAATCACCTTAGAGGACGCCTGTTAAAATCCCTGGTAGAGGTGAAAAATAAACTTGATATATTCTTCGATTTTTGGTCCATCAAGTTCTACCGGGATGGAATCCATGGCCTTCCAGAACGTTGGCAGTAGATCGTCGATGCCGATGGGGACTACTTTTGATCTTTCAGGTACGTCTTAGGTGACACATCGATGTTCGAAAGTGATGAGTTAAAAAACGACAGAACTTTCTTTGTTACCTTATACCATTATCAGCAATTGTCTATCCATTGCTGGATTAAGGTCTTTCAAATACTTTATAGAGAACCATCAACCTTAGACAGTTCGTTTCTAAGATATTGACAGTGCTACCTGAATTTGTCATCACATTCTATTAGGTTGCTGTGTCGGAATCTACTTGTCACTAGTGGTATTCAGTAAAAGAAACGATTTTATATTTGTTGTATTTTTTTTTTTCGTAAGAGAGTTATATCTATCTACTACCTATTATCTACTCTCTCTCTCTATTTTTTATGGAGGTTGTTGATGAGTACTTCAAATTATATGCCAAACTATCTCTATAAAAATTGTTGCAGAAGTACAACAGGATTCTGAAACATGGATATTTGGATAGGACACATACCAGTTTCTCACAAGGGAACCTTCCGAAAATGATAGTTGCAGTGAAAGATGGGACCTACGCCAATTGAAAGAGCTGTAACAGAGATGTTCATTCCCAAAAAATTAGCTGCCCATAGCAATAGGTTCAAGAAATAAAAGGGGTGGAAGTTCGGGAAACAGCAAGGTTGGACAAGGGGGGGAAAAGTGCAAATTCCGCAAAAAAGGGGGCACGGCAAAATACAATGCTGACAAGTGATGTATAGAAAGAGACTTGTCACAATAGGGAACAAATGAAGGCCACCAGTGGGGTTAACAGTGTTGCCAACTGCAATGAAAAGTACATGTTTTGCAAAGAGCACTATATGAAGTGAGTGCAATATTCAGGGTCAATCTGTCATGTAGAACATAAGATATGACGTGTATAATCAGTGGTACAATCTAACAAAAGATAATAGAAAACACAGAAGTACGAAAAATACGGAAAAGACGGCGTTGGCCATAATGTGCCACATTTGATCACGAGCTGTGCATATTAGAATGAACAAAACAAGAATGCACAAACTATGCAAGAAACCGACGTACCTAGAGTTGAAAAGAAAAACGAGTTCCAAAGTTGGCAACACTGGCTATGAAAATCCAGACAATTCAAATATAGTTAGGCCACTCGCTTCACAAAAAAAAAAAAAATTCCGGCAACAGGCATTTGCCTTCGCATCATTTGTACATGCTCGTCCAGATTGTACTTGCAACTGTTCGATGAGACAATGGTCCAAACAGAATATACACTTGCAGTGAGCACAGCGGAATACTGCCAATCCGTCACACATGGTACAATGATCGCCTGTGAATGTCTCGAAACAGTACTCTAGAGGTGTCGGAACCTTTTGTGGTCTTTCTATCACATATACACACCTGTAGAAAGCATACATAATCTAAGGCTTGATCTGCTGTGTGTTGCTGTCTGCAGTACTATCACCGTCTATATGATATATCCAGAGTGTCCCACCTAACTCTGCGACTGAAATAGTTTCAAAGCGAAAAAATGTGACACATCCAGTTGTGCAGGAATGTACCCATGTCAGCGGGCGACAAACTTCTGTGAGACTCAAGTGCCCCCAAGTTTCCCATCATAGGGTCCCAGGGGCCAACTTCAAAATTCCAAATAGCACCATCGGTCGACTTATATTTCTTTCGATAAATCTTGGAATATGCAACAACGCATATCAGAAATATTTACTATATGGGATTTCAAAATGGCCGCCAAAATATCTGCTCGGTGACAAAGAACAACGTGCATTTTTGGCGGTCATTTTGAAACCCGTGCTTCATATAGCAAATGTTTCTTATAGGCGGTGTTGTATCTATCCAGAGAAATTTCATCCGCCCCCTGTTCTCATTTGAAATGTTGCGGTTGACCGCTCGAGCCTTATGATGAGGGCCCTGGGGGACTTGCTTCTTACAAAGTTTGCTTGGCCCTCGACAGGAGTGCATTCTTGTGCAATTGGATTTGCAACATCTATTACTGGTATCGCTTCACAGCAATTTGAGATCACAATGTTCGATGCCATGTTAAGACACAACATATATTTGTGGCGGCCATTTTAAAAAACATGCTTCATATAGCAAATGTTTCCTATAGGTGTCGTTGCACATTCCATGATCTATCGAGAGAGTTACCACTCGGTCCCTGTTGCGATTTGAAAGTTTAAAGTTGGCTCCTGGGGCCCTATGATGAGAATCCTGGGGGCACGTGCTTCTCACAGACTTTTATCATCCCCTGACATTGGTACATTCCTGCACAACTGGATCCGTCACATTTTTGTTCGTTTCGCAAATCTTTCAGGTCACAAAGTTTGGTGGGACACCCTGTATATTCCCACATACGACCCAACCATGACATAATGTTCACTACTTCTATTATCGGTTGTTGGTTCAATCCAACCATTTCATGTTCCCCGACTTGACATTGCCTCAATCACTCTAGCATAGATGCATTCCGAGTGATGCCTGTTGTCTTTTTGTGAAGCGAGTGGCCTAACTACATTAAAATTGTCTGGATTTTCATGGCCAGTATTACCAACTTTGGAACTCGTTTTTCTTTTCGACTCTAGGTACGTCGGTTTCCTGCATAGTTTGTGCTTCTTGTTTTGTTCATTCTAATATGCACTGCTCGTGATCAAATGTGGCGCATTATGGCCAACTCCGTCTTTTCCGTATTTTTCGTACTTCTGTTTTTTCTATTTTCTTTTGTTAGACTGTACCACTGATTATACACGCCATATATTATGTTCTACATGACAGGTTGACCCTGAATATTGCACTCACTTCATATAGTGCTCTTTGCAAAACATGTACTTTTCATTGCAGTTGGCAACACTGTTAACCCCACTGGTGGCCTTCATTTATCCCCTACTGTGGCAGGTCTCTTTCTATACATCACCTGTTAGCATTGTATTTTGTCGTGTCCTCTTTTTTTGCGGAATTTGCACTTTTCCCCCTTGTCCAAACTTGCTGTTTCCCGAACTTCCGACCTTTATATTTCTTGAACCTATTGCAATGGGCAGCTAATTTTTTGGGAATTAACATCTCTGTTACAGCTCTTTCAATTGGCATAGGCCACATCTTTCACTGCAACTATCATTTTCGGAAGGTTCCATTGTCAGTAATGTCTTGACCCGACTACCGAAGGTTCCATATTACTGAAACTTTGGACCTTTAAAGTTCATTTTTTTGAAAGTTATCAGCAGCCTATAACAGCTAAGGAAGCATTTGTTCACCCAGGTTGTTCTATACTCTTTGTCTTATCTTGGTGTCAGGAATCACCCCTAAACGTTGTCGGTGTTGTTTTGAAACACCTGTGTATCTGTATTTCGTATTGGGAATCTGATTTTGTCTGTTATTTTAGTTTTCCAATAGGTTACCTTCATAACGACACAACCATTATATCTATAGCAATGACTTCACTTCTTTTTTTCACGTAACGGAAATCATTTATACAGGGTGTCCCAAAAGTAATGGTAAAATAAAACCAGAGATTCCTGGCACCAAAACAAGAAAAAAGTTTATATGACGTATGGTCTGGAAATGGACGGGCTGGGCTGGATAGGTTCGAATGTGGGGGAAAGGAACTTCACACCTGCCATAATGATAGGAGCTAGGAAGGGGGTTCATAAATACATAATGATCACCCTGATTTGATATGTAAAACGCATGTTATATAACTGCACCAGATATCTTTGTATGGACAATACGCAAAAAATAAGCGAATATTTTTCAATTTTCTGCAGAAAAAAAAAAACGGTTTTAGGAGGCAAAATCCCTCACTCAAAATGTTGAAACTTGAGGCACAAAAGGCAAGGAGAAATGCACCGAATTGAATGACATTGTGCACAGATATTGTAGACTTAATGAGATAATTGGGTTTCGTATTTTCCTGGGAAAAAGCGGTTGAGTGAGGCACATAACTTTTAAACTGTTGATTATGAAATATCAAAACTGCAAATAAGCATACGTCAGAAGTTCCAAAAGAATATGGAGAATTGCAAACTTCGTATAGGAACAATTTGCAAAACAATAAATGAAACGTGTTTTAATTTGTGCGGAAAAACAGTGTTGCGGTCTAGTCCCCATTCGAAAAAAAAGTAAATATTATCGTAATAGCGCAGGAAGAAGTGGATCAAAGAAAATAATGTGTAGATATTATATAGACCCTATGTAAAATAAGGCCATTCTTCTTTCTCAAGTGTCCCTATCCGTTTTGCTTCAAATTTGGCACATCAACAGCAAACTGGAAATAAATCGACACCTGTTTTTGTTTATGCGGAAAAAACATTGTAAGGGTTAAAGGTCTCTCCTAAAATACTATAAAATACGTCATACTGTTTGTGCTTGTAGTAGATCTACCAAATTTGAATAAATCGGATGGAGGCACTTCTGAAACACGAAGGGCCACATTCTACATATCCAATATTTACCTAAATTTAATTCGCTTCGGAGAATTCCTTCCACCACTCAACGCCTTGGTCCGCTCAACAGTTTTTTTTTTTTTTTTTTTTTTTTTTTTCAGGAAAGTACGAAACACGTTATCTCTCATTTTATGTCTGCAATATGTGTGTACAATTTCGTTGACTTCGGTTTACTTGTTTTTGGCTTTCAGGCGTCAACTTTCAAAATTTTGAGTGGTGGCTTTTCCCACCTAAAACCGTTCTTTTCTGCAGAAAAAAAACTATTTGTTTCTTTTTTGCCTATTGTTCATACACCAAGTTTCGTTGCAATTCTTCATGTCCTTTACACACATCTGACATACTGTTACTAGCACTTTTGATATTTCGTGATCAAAGGTTTCGAGGGATCCATGCCCCACCCAGCTTTTTTCCAGGAAAATACGAAACATGTATTTCCTCATTTTACGTCTACAATCTCTGTGCACGATTTCATTCACTTCGGTTTACTTCTTTTGCCTTCCGGACGTCAACTTTCAAATTTTTTTGGTGGGAGCCTTTGCCCCCTAAAACCGTTTTTCCGCAGAAAATAAAAAAGTATTCATTTTTTTTTGTTTTGTCCATAAACAAAGTTTCGTCTCAATTCATCATCTCCTTTACACACATCTGACATACTGTTACTAGCACATTTGATATTTCATTATCAAAGATTTGGAGGGATCCGTGCCCCACTCAGCCGTTTTCCCAGGAAAATACGAACCCGTATTCCCTCATTTTACGTCTGCAGTATCTGTGCATAATTTCATTCACTTCGGTTTACTTTTTCTTGCCTTTCGGGCATCAACTTTCAAAATTTTGGGTGGGGGCTTTTATCCCCTAAAACCGTTTTTCCGCAGAAAATAAAGAACACGTATTCTATTATTTTATGTGTAGTATCTACCTGCCAAATTTTATTAAAATCAGAGTGTTACACTTCGGAAGTGTTACTTGTTAGTAGAAAAGGTCCTTTCGAGAAACCGAGGTACGTATCAAAGCAACAAAAGCTTATACTTAAACACTCTCATAAAATCCTTAAAGGAAAACTTAAGAACTTAGCTCCTTATCTCAGAAAGTAACTGCTGTGACAAGTTTTAGATTTTGTAAAGCAAATATTTTAATCAATTTAGAGCTAATTAGAAAAAAAATAGTGTTGTTCATTTCTTCCCGAAATACATTTTTCAACGGTTTCTTTGGAATGAACTCTATCGAATTTGAAAAAATACACATACACATGTGGGTTGTTTCATAGTCGTATAAACTCCTTACCAGATTTGAAGAACAAAAAAATAGTGCTTCTGAAGTTGTAGCTTTAGCTACCGAACAAAAAAGAAATGTCCTCTTCTGAAAACGAGCTTACTTACTTTGAAAATATTATTTGTTTAGCATACACTTTGCAAAATATATTTTCTTCTTGAATTGTTAACGTCTCTTAACTTTAATCCATTGTTTCAAAAGATAACTTCTAGAAGATATTTCAGGCCCTTTTAGTTGTAGTGCGAGATCTTTGTCCAATTTTTGTCCATTTTTGTCCACATAAGAAAAAAATGTATTATTCAAATTAACAAAGGAGGGCCATTTCAAAATTTCGGACACTTCGATCACCTAGTGTGACACCTTCAAATTCAAATTTTAACTAGCTCAGAATTTTGACCAATTTACGTCCATTTTTGGCCACCCAAGAAAAAAAAATGTTCCATTCTAATGAACGAGGGTTCTATTTCAAAATTTGTCCACTTCGGTCACCTGTAATTCTACATCTTCAAATTCGAATTTTAAGAAGTTTAAAATTTTGTTCGATTTTTGTGCATTCACGTACCACAAACAAAACTTTTTACACCATTAAAATAAACGAGGGAGGGTCATTTCGAAAATTGGCCACTTCAATTACCTGTTGAGCGACATCTTCAAATTCGAATTTTAATTAGCTCAGAATTGTGTCCAATTTCCGTACATTTTTGTACCATCAAAAATGTTGTTCTCCTCAAGTTAAGAAAGGAAGGTCATTACAAAATTTTGGCCACTTTGATCACCAGCATTTTGACATCTTTAAATTTGAATTCTACCTAGCTTTGAATTTTCCTTATTTTTTGTAGATTTCTGTACCACTAACATAGTTGAAACTCCAATTTGAAAATGTGTTGCTACAGATGATCCAAGTTGCCAAATTTTTAAATGGCCGTCCCTGGTTTATTTCAATGGTACAGAATTTATTCTTCGTGCTAGAAAAATGTTCAAAAATTCAACACAATTCTGAGCTAATTAAAATTTGAATTTAAAGATCTCGCACTATAGGTGATCGAAGTGGCCGAAATTTTTAAATGGCCCTACCTTGATTATTAGAAAGATACACATTTTTTCTTGGGGTGGACAAAAATGGGACAAAATTCTGAGGTATATAAAATTCAAATTTGAAGATGTTGCACTACAACTAAATGGAAATATTTTTCTTTGGGTATTCCAGTGTTGGGTAAGCTACCTGTAAAAATGTAACGCGTTACAAGTTACTTTACTTTCTCTTAAAATATAACGCGTTAGTAACGCGTTACTTGCCCCAAAAAGTAACTGTTACTTTTAGGTCCGAAACTTTAAAAATGTGAAAAAATGACCTCAATTTTCCGTACTACTATTACTACCGCTATTATTATTATTATTATTATTATTATTATTATTATTATTATTATTATTATTATTATTATTATTATTATTATAACAAGATAGGCGGTTTGTATTTGAATACTAAAAAACTAGTTGATTGCCAACCTCGTGTAGTCGTGAAGTCTAGGAGTCAAGGACATTGTTCACGAGCTTCTGAATTTGGGTTGAGGGTCTAGGTTAAGTATTCGGGCTCGGGCCAAACACTATTAAAAGTTATAGGGCACTGGCCAAATATCTTCAAAACTGCTCGGCCCGGGTTTAGAATTGTCAACAACTCTAGCAACTCGGCTCACCGCTCATTCACTATCGACCCGAACCGAGAAGTGAGCTGAGCCAACAGCTCACCCAACCGACTCGGCTAACGCCCTCGGCTCAGTTGAGCCGAACCAAGCAGATGGCTCATCCCTACCAAGCCAGCTCGAGCCGATGGTTCACCCCAAGTGAGCCGGCTCGAGTCATCTTCTCAGTTGAGCCTAGCCGAGCTGAGCTTGTTATAAAAAATATCTTGTGGTCTCGCTATCGAGACGAGACGAGATGCGAGCAGTTTCCCCTTTCGTGAGCAACACTAAAAGTATTCCACATTACTGTTTACCTTATATTTCTCATGGCTTTCGTTTTCCAGTGTAACGAGACATTTATCAAACTTGACTGGACTCGAAACTCGACGTGAAAAACTGAATCGGCTCGGAACTCGACTCGAGGATATTACCTTTGACTTGACTCGAAACTGGACTTGAATTCGAGTCGAGTCAAGTTTTAGCTTGACTCGTGCTCATCCCTATGCGTTAGAAAAAAATGGTTGCTTATTATTATTCTGCTAAACTAATTACATAATAATAACAATGTTGTTATGTAAAATTAAAAATACAGAATATAGAGAAACATTATACTACAGCTGATAAAATGAGAACATATGAACTGGGAGTGAATCAAAACTTGTCAGTAACTCTAAAATCGATACATGGTTTTTAAAGCTAGTTTCAAACTCTCAATGGGACTCTAGGATAAGCAAACTGATCTGAAAGAACTCCAATATTACATACTAGCAGCGTTCACCCCGCTTCGCTGCGGTCACCCCGGAACGCAATAAACTTTGTTACTTAGATAATTTTTACTTTTTCGCTTTCAAATTGCAGTAAATGTTAACATTATAGCGCCTGTCATTTATGTTAACCTGCCGAGTGACACGGTCATGCGGGTTGCATATAAATACGTTTATTTTTATACCTATGATGAACTAACAAAGGATTTGTACGTTATGGACACTTGAATGGTCAATTATCTCAAGACACTGGTAATTAAAAATTAAAGTGATATGATAAAAACCATCTAGGGTCCAAATCCTAATAACCCCCCAAAAATGAAAGAAATTGGTTCAGCCGTATTAGCGTGATGAGCTAACAAAGGATTTGTGCGTTCTCTTTTATATAATAGATTATCAGTAAACTATTTCTAGTAATAAAGTAGGCTTGCTCATCAGAACACAGTTTATTCATATTAACCCCTTACTGTAAATCGTTAATTATGGTACCCTAGTTGTTGATTAATATTTTCCGCCGGGGCACTTCAGACATTTCACTTTTAAATTCTGTTCACCATCATCCTCGGCTCTTAAGAAAAAAACATTCTTTCAAATGTTCAAACGGTAAAATGTTTTCGTTCTCCATCTTTATAAAAACAACTCCAATCAAAGTAAAATAGACTACCGTTATCATTGCACTCCTAGTTCACTCACTGAATGAATTGATTTGGAGCTGTCAAAATCTACGAAAAAATCTTTCAGGTACTTGCAATCAGATTTCCCTGAAGCTGTGTTCATCTTCCAAAAACAGCAAGTGGTACTACGAACTTATCTGTTTCTCTGTGTGTATGTGACTGTCGATCACTGACATTCGTAGTGCATGCTCGATTGTTTCATTCTGAGAAATTCACTTACAGGAAAGAAACATTTGTTTCCGAAAAAAGGAAATACATATATTGTAGTACTCATTCGAAATATAACGCGAAAAAAGTAACGCAAACTGGGTACGTTACTTAAAAATTTGTAACGCGTTACCGTTACAGTTACTTTGGAAAAATGTAACGCGTTACTAGGAAACGTTACTTAAAAAGTAACGCGTTACTTGCGTTACTTTACTTACCAAGACTGGGTTATTCTTATATTGTCACAGGACCACACAATTTACGAGATGGGTGATGTGAACATTTTATTGTAGGTGATTTGACACCGTTATTTATATCGTCTTCCAAAAAGTTTACAGTCATGCATCATTACCGGGAGGATAAATCACTCACCCCTTCCTTATTTTCCTTTCACATGACCTTCGAAGATATTCTAAACCAACATTTCAAGATCTCGAGTCTCTATTAAAAACTTTAGATTCCATTTATGAGGAAAGTTGTTGGACGTTAAAAAATTTCAATTTGGTTGTTTCTTTAAATATGCATTTATATGCATTAACGACATAAATATGCACTAACCTCCAAAATATGCACATATATGCACTGTGTAACTCTGCTATTTTACTCCAAAACATCTGAAACGAATTTCCGCTTAAAGAGAATATCAATAACACATCAGAAAAAAAAACATACAAATATGCAAAAATCCGAAGTCTAATTATTACGCATAAGAGATAAACATTGAATCCGGAAGTGTAAGTAGATTTTTACAACTTACGAGTTTAATAGAGTAATATGAATAGAGATGGTATCCTTTCTTTAGACGTTGAACTGATTCAGGAATAGAAAGTTATGCGCTACTGCGACACTGGCGCTATGTAGGCCTATTACTGTTTTGTTGTACGGAGGTCAACGTTGAATGCGAAAATATTAATAAGTTGCTAACATTTCTGGTTTTAGAACTGCAATATGGGTGGAAATTGTATCTCCTCTTCGGTACAATAGATTAAAAAATACCTTTCCTCGGTACCTCTTACTGTTTATGTTCTATAGTGATTAATAATGAAACCGATAAAAAGTAGTAAATTTCTAGCGCTTCTATTTTTGGTAGTGTTACAGGTGGAGATGGTGTATTTCCGTAACACACTGGGTCGATTCAAAAATAAATAAACATTTTTTTTTTTATTCTTCGCTCTATGACTAATAAAGTTGAATCCGCAAACTATTCATTTATACAACTTCCGGTTTCATTTCAGGATTACTGAAGAAAATCGAACTTATTTTTGACACGATCGATCGATTCTTTTTTTTCTTCTTTTTCTTTTCTTTTTTTCTTTTTTGTAAAAAAAAATCGCTTCTTGATATATCTCACCGTATTTCTTCGTAACATTATTTTTAACACTTACAGCTTTAAGAGAGTATCACGGATGAAGATGGTATATTTTCTTGAGACGCTGTGTCGAATTTTTTTTTTTTTTTAAATGTACGAATGACCGCAATAAGCTTTCTCGCTCCAATTTATTAAACTAAATATCGGAGTGCTGCAGTTATTAACAAAACGTTTCCTTGTGAAATGTAAGATATTTTCGAAAAAAAAATCGCCCAAAGAAAACTCATCCTCGAAAGTAAACTACCCGTTTTAGATTTTTTTTTCATAAGAACATGACCAATAAAATATATTAGAGTTACTGGTGACATACGTGTATACAAAATAAAATCGCAGAAGTCTGTTTCACAAAACTGTAAAAAAAAAAAAATAAATAAATAAATAAAGCCGATTCCAAGAATAAATTAAGAACCCATGTGAATATTTCCATGGAAGAAATGAAGAAGTATATTAATTAAGAAAATATCAAAATATCACGGCATGTAAACCAAACTCCTTCTCAAGGTGAACACGTAATACTGCTAGGTGTCTTCTAGAAGGGAAAAAAACCTTTTTTTTTTTGCTAATATTCAACATTTCCGGAACTTGGGGAAATTTAATCTCTACTAAATGCTGATTTATACTACTAAATTTGCAATTTAACAAATATTTCCACATTTCCAGCTAGTTCGCTTCTTCTCATTTTCTACAGGTACTTTTATTTCAACAAACAAGATAACTTAATGTATCATAATTAGAATCATGGTAACAGGAAACCTTACTTCCCCTTGCTTGCGCTCACTTTAATCGAAAAATGTCACCCAGATGCAGGGTAACAAACACAGTTAGTGCCTTTTCGCTGGAGGACAATGCAAAATCTCCTTGGGAACCACCACTCTTAATCTTCGTAAACGAAGGCAGGAAGCGAAGTAACTGTTAAAAGGAAGGAAGGAACGAACGAACGATGGACCAGAGCCAAGTTGGAAATCAATGCTCTCAATAACGTGTTTTGAGAATCCCATCTCTCTTTCTAGGGGGAGTCAGTGGGTGATAAATGCTGATTAAAAGCTATAAGGTTTACAAAAAAACGGAGGGGAATTATACTATTGTGTTTTCTATTGACTCGATTTTTAATGTTTTTTTTTTTTTTTTTTTTTTAAATCCTATTTTCAAAGAAGAAATGTTTCTGCAGACTTGCTACTTCTGGCTTTTAACGGTTTCCCTCGAAATCAAATATTCCCTTTTGTTTTGTAGAATCTCGCTTCGAAAGTATCTAATTAAAAGGAAAACTAGTTTCTCGTCTGACATATCTGCACAAAGTTTTATAGCATGAAATAATTTGGTACACTTTTAATGTAACTTAATTGTTTGAATTGACACACAATTTTGTGTAAGATGCAATAAAGTGCATCTTACTGTTTAAATAATTTATATATACAATAATTGATTGATTGCAGGCATGGACGCAGAAATTTTTGTTGGAAGGGTCCAGGCTTTGGATAGGGGGATCGAATACTACAAACCACTACGCTAATAGAGTAGTATTGAACTGGTATCATTCTGCACCCGAAAAGAAAATAAGTAATTGAAAAAAAAAAACGATATTTCGTAAAAAAGGATAGAACTAGATTGTTTTTGTAAGAGAAATAATGCAGATGAAGTGTTAAGATCAAAATTTCATGCTACGTTAATCATTTTTCTGTTAAACAAGTGCAGTTTTGTGAAAGTGTCACAAATGTGTGTTGAGTTTGGAAGCAGCTGGATGGTCTGGAATCGGTGCATCTCCTTTAGTTTCGCCCCTAGTGTCCATTTCACCAACGAAGCTATATGAAACGTAGACCTACAACTTAACATGGAATCCTAATCACATGAGGTTTCACCGGGAATCAAACTCGCATCTCCCACGTCGAAGGCACGTACTACAAGAAACAAACAGCAAGAGAAATAAGATTCACTCGTTTCTCACCGTTTCTGTTACAAGCTTTATTTCCGTGCTATCTCATCTCTTCATAGCTTCTGTTCTATGTAAAATAAATCAATGAAGAATAATGCAAATTTCCTAGTTGCCTCTGGAGTAGTTATTTTTAACTGAATGTTATGTGACGTCAGATTTTCGCTGCTTCTTTCCTCAGTAAATAACACGGATAGGAGAAGGAACAAGCAGGAAACCGATGTTCCCAAATATAGTAGCGGTAGCAAACAAAGACATCTATAGCACAGTCGATGGTTCTTCAACGATATTGCTCGTCGAATCACGACTTCAGGCGTACTGGCAACATTGACTTATCTCATTATCCTATTTCACTACCTCCCCTTCATTGCTCAGTGGACTTTCCACTGAAGCTTTTTTAACTCTAAAGTACGCTTCCACGTCATTCATCGGCAGTTGGATGTTACTGGTCCAATGATCGTTCTTACAAGGGACATCACCCAATTTTCCGGCTCCGATTTCAATGAAATTTTTATTGCTGATAGAGGACATGTATTCATTACTTGTGATGACAGAAATTTTTGCCATGGTGCATGTTTTCAATTTTTTTAAGTAATTTTTAAAGGTTGTGATGTGGTTAATAGAGATTACTGCAGAAGTCCCTTACTACCCTTTGTAAAAGGAGAGTTAATGAAAGAACAACCATGTAGATACTTATAAAGCCTAAAGAGAAGTTGTATGGTACGTATGACCTTGACGGCAGCCATCTTGAAATCCGCCATTTTGAATTAAGGTCAAGTTTTTAAAATAGAAATAGGGTAATATGATACATAATTTTGGACTAGAATTTAATCAGAAAGACAATGGTGAAGTTAGTTTTAAGATACGCTCATTTGGTGAAAAGTTACATGCATATTAATTGTTTATACTTACTATGTGCGTAAGTCCCTTACCTCCGCTTCAAACCCGCGTATTAATGATAATAAGTGGATACAGGTTTCGGTAATACATATTATGCCTAGAGGGAAGTGATACGATAAGAGTATCATTGACGGCAGCCATCTTGAAATCCGCCATTTTGAATTAACATGAAGCTTTGAAAACTGAAAACCATAGCATGCGGCACCAAATTTTAATAGTAAATTTTCCCCAAAAGCCAGTGGTATGCTTCTTTTCGTTCTATAGTTAACCAGTATGAAATTATGACTCTTCTAATGTGCCAACAAACGTCCATTATTCGATCTTTCAAATTGGCAACACACTTAATTTTCAACGAATGTTTTAAGATTCCAACCGGCACTTTGCAATTGTTTCCATGGCTCATGTTTTCTAAATTTATTACATTTTTTTAAGAGTTACGATTTGTCAGTTCATGAATAGTGTTGGGATAAGCATCCAGCAATCTTTCTGAATTTTGAAGACTTGGCATGTAATTATTAATTTCCTAGGCAGTGTAATTATTTATTTTAACCCAGAGTACATGAGGAACCTATGGACTTATGTGATGTAAAGAAATACAAATGAATATATAAGAAATTGGTGTAACACGAACTCAAAATTATCATGAAATGTAGCCTACATGTTGCGAAAACGACAAATAGTATCTTTTTTGTTTTTTTGTTTTAAATAAATACAACTTTACAACTTTAAAGGAACAGCAGCAATGATAGAAAATTTCAAAGAGACATAATATGACTGTTCCCAACACACTGTTTGTACCGTGAACAAAATATGAAAACAGGTAACTTGTTTATAAAGAGGTGTAACTTAATCCAGTTCCCGATCAATACTGATTATAAATTCTACAAACATGAACCATCGACAACAATCACTAGAAAACGAATGACTTTTTGTCTGACTAGCTAAAATATTGCCATAGAAAATAAATGAATAAATAAATATACAATAAACAAATAAATATAAAACAAAACAAAAGACCATTGATTTACACAACAATCATATTTCGTTTCCTTTTTTGAAGTGAATTTTCAACTTATGTCTCGTCTCATCTACTATCCATTACAAGCTACGTCTCCGGTATTACCTGAATGCAAAGTTGGAGTTCTTTCGTTCTGCGATGATTCATGTCAGTAAACGAGTTTTTGAATTGCAGGTATAGGAAATAAATAATTGCATTGCCTATGAAATTAATAATTACATGGCAAGTCTTTAAAAATCAGAAAGATTGATGGATGCTTATCCCAACACTATTCATGAACTGACAAATCGTAACTCTTAAAAAATGTAGTAAATTTAGAAAACATGAGCCATGGAAACAATTGCGAAGTGCCAGTTGGAATCTTAAAACATGCGGTGAAAATTAGAAGTGTTGTCAGTTTGAAAGATCGAATAATGGACGTTGCGTGCACATTAGAAGAGTCATAATTTCATACTGGTTAACTATAGAACAAAAAGAAGCATACCATTGGATTTTGGGGAAAATTTACTATTAAAATGAGGTGTCACATGCTATGGTTTTCAGTTTTCAAAACTTCACTTCAATTCAAAATGGCGGATTTCAAGATGGCTGCCGTCAATGATACCCTTATCGTATCACTTCCCTCTAGGCATAATATGTATTACCGAAACTTTTATCCACTTATTATCATTAATACGCGGGTTAGAAGCGGAGGTAAGGGACTTACGCACATAGTAAGTATAAACAATTAATATGCATGTAACTTTTCACCAAATGAGCGTATCTTAAAACTAACTTCACCATTGTCTTCCTGATTAAATTCTAGCCCAAAATTATGTACCATATTACCCTATTTTTATTTAAAAAACTTGACCCTAATTCAAAATGGCGAATTTCAAGATGGCTATCGTCAAGGTTATACGTACCATACAACTTCCTCCTAAGCCCTATATGTATCTACATGGTTGTTATTTCATTAACACTCCGTTTACAAAGGGTAGTAAGGGACTACTGCTGTAATCTCTATTAACCACATCACAACCTTTAAAAATTATTATGAAAGAAAACTCCTGTCCGTTGCCATAGAAACCGCCGTTTCCAGGGCAACAGGTCCTGTCACGGTTAGCCAAAATTGAAAGAAAACGATAAAAAAAAATTTAACGAAGATAAAAGGAGCTAATGTAGAGGTTGGAGAGGAGTCGCTACAAATTAATTCTCTTTAACGAGGATGATTACGAAAGATCACTTACTAATCGAAATCCAGATTATTTTCTGATAAATTAAATTCCAACAAACTTTCTTGTTATTGTTAATTACTTCATATCGGACTCCCGAAGAAAACTCATCTAAACAACTTATTGACCGTGCCAATAGCGACTACTCTCAATCATGACTCCGTTTTCTTTCAATTAGAAATAGGAAAGAAAGAGAAGAAAATAGAAGGGTAGAAGAAGGAGGTAGGAAAAGAAGAAAGAAAAGAAATAGGGTATTTTAATAAGAAAACAGATTACTGGATAATTTCGGAAATATAGTAAAAGGTCGAGAAAGTCGTTGAAAGATGAATCATTCTAAATGTTAATAGCAACTAATCAATTTTGGAATGCTTCGGAATAGACACATGTTCCCTCATACCACCCAGACCTAGCTCCAGGCACCACGATCGTGGGGTTGCCCAGACCTAGACCTGGAAACGAGAAAGGTGAAATCATTCTTTGTACTGTTATTCCAACCGGTGATTGATAACCATCCAGTATCTGAACTCTGTTCTCTAGGATCGACCACACATATGAATTAACCAAGAAAAAAAAAATATCAAACTTATAAACTCAATATAAATTTATGTATCGTATCAATAAGAATCTCAACTTCCTGGAAGAAAGATGTCGTATTTAGGCTTATTCTTGCTATTTTTGCTTCACTCCTCGAGCCGATTTAAACCGTTAGTGACGGTCCTTCATGACCTAGGTTATTTACCTTAACACATATGTTAAAACATGACACATATATTACAGATGTTAATATGACAAATGATATCACTAAAATTACTTAAATTAAATCTATCATGTATTCACACGCTCACTCACTCAGGACAGTGTATATATGTTTAAAGGAAAATCAACTAGCTACAAGGGTACAAATAGTTTATTACATTCATAGTGAAAAGAAAAGACAAAACAAATAATTATAAAAAAAAAAATATTAAAAGCACAAATTCTTAGTTATATATTAATAGAGTACATAGTGTTATATTTTAGTAAATTTTATATATTCAATCATATTGACAAAAGAAAAGAAAAAAGGAATTATTACATATATCATATCTTAGGCATGCTAAAGCAAAATTATGATTTGCGACATACGCAAAGAAGACACTTATTTCACTTAAAAAAAAATTGGACAAAGAGGAAAAAAAAAACTTTTAAGTGTATCAGAACTTATATGAGTCTCTACCTCACATCGGGTAATAAAATATTAATGATTTTGAGCGTTCAAATCACAAATCACGCACTACTCATAGTGTCCAAAACATTTCGCTCCATTTGACTTAGTTTGTTGTCATTTATATATCTATATATATATATCTAACTATCGGTTTACAAAACCATTTATCGTCTATATTTGGTTTATAACTCGTAACAGTTTATGTCTGCAATCGCACACTGCTACGTTTCACCCATCTAGGGATTTCGAGAAAATCACTTTCACCAGAGGATGTTTCTCCTCTTAGACGGTCTATTTCCAAACTTATTAATCGAATAATTTCAAATTATTTATCCAACATTGGGACACGTCATGAGACCTTTCATTAGGATCACTTTCGTATGTGTCTATACATGGTTCGGATTTAAAAAAAAAATGATCTTCCACAGGTGTACGGAGTATGATGGTTCAAATTGAGGATAAAAAAAAAAACTGGTCAAGTCATAGGATACACATGTAGGTGAGAAGGATTCAAGGTGCACTTTCCACAATGGTTTTAGGTTAATTGTTCAGGGATAATATTTGTTATGATGTGGGTTACGTTTAGACCTGCCGATATTTTTTCAATGCATGCCATTATATAAGTACAGAGGTTATCACTTACATTGATTCAGAGGAAAAGGAAAATTACTTAAGTGCACGGCGGTATTCTTAACAAAATCTACGTTCTTAAATTCGTCGGAAGACTTCTGGTAAACTATAGCAACCAATACACGTCTAGGGGGACAGACACGAGCGCTCTTACATATATTCATAATACATTTAATATCATACTTTTACTTTAACATCATATTCACATACTAATTACACATACATTTCGAAGTATTTATTTCTCTCTCTCTATATATATATTTATAATAAATGCGCACACATTTAAATTAATCATCCCCAACAATAAAATTTTACAAGGTTGCAACATTGTCCAAGAAAACAAATGACTTCCAACATTACATTTGGAAACAAATTAAATTTTATCTGATACCGCGCGTCTATAAATTTTTAACTTTTATATAATCAATTCGTGTTTAAATCATGAAGGAAAAAAAAAAACTTTGTGAGGCAGGCACGTAACACAGAGCATTTCTAGATATAACTAGGTAAATCAAAATACAATTTCTGGGCCCAGGTTAACTACAAGGTAATTGAAAACCAAAACAGAAAGGAAAGTGACCAACGGATTAAAAAAAAAAACTTAAGAGGAACGACGGTGAAAGAACGTAATCGAAGTGTCGTCAAATACTAAGTCTTTGTTCATTTCAGCGATAGGTCAAAATGTGACGGAGGACCCAATTATTATCTACTTTATCTACGAATCGTGTCTTGCAACGTCTCAGCTGGTAATTTCAGATCAGAGTTGTAAGTTAAATAAATTGTAAGCAACAAGTTCAAAATCGGGGGGGGGGGAAGGTTGAAAAATTAAAAAAAAAAACTTGAAGAAATGAAAACAGAGAGAGAGATAGAGAAGAAGGAAGACGAAGAATAGGGGCGCCAAAGACTTAAGTGAGAAATAACTAACGCTACAAAGACAGAAGTCGAATTTCTATCTTAACAAATCCATAGCCAAAATATACTTAGCATGCCAAAAGGGTGGTCTACTCAAATACGTAGACTCAAGAGGCGCCCTGCTGCCAAGGATGCAAGTTCTGTGTCCATCAGATCCCAATCCCACAAGAGTTTGGTTGTAAGATTGAAATCCGATCCCCGTATCCGGCCCAAACCAGCAGGTTCCCGGAAATCTTCCGGAAGTTTAGGGTAGGCGTTAATTTAGAATTTCAAAAAAAAAATTATCCGACCTCTTGGAAACTAGAAGATTCCAGAATAGTAATGAAATTAGAGTAATAGCTAAGATATCCCTAATGAGAATTTGCCAAAATAAAAAAAATTAAATAAACTGAATTTTGGATCGGTGATTTCTATTGCCAAATTTCACCGATGGCTACCCTGCGCAGACATGCCACAGTCTGGGATGTCGTTAATTTCCCTTATCTAATTAAACTAAGAGAAGAAATGAAACTACTTAAGGGGACTAGGGGTCGACATCCGGGTACGCTATAAATAAATTTCAATAACTAATTGTTTTGATTCTGTAACCCTATCAGGACTGTCGCCTCCATGAACATTATAAGCTAGCCTGAGTAGGTAACGTGAAGAAAAAAAAATCTCACAGAGTGGTACATTCTATTTTTAAAACCGACAGAAAATATAATTCACTACAGCCCTGTTGTATAACTACCACTGTCTTTTCACAATTTAATATTCAATATGTCTAGTCAGCGATTATATGATGCTACCCATTCTATCAGATGGTATTACTATGGTTGATTATTATTATGACACATAAAACTACAAAGTACTACCATAGTCCGACTATATATCGCCCTCCGGTCCGCGTGATATTATGGTGCAGGGGTCGGAACCTGAGATGTTTGTAGCTATACGTCTCTATTCAATATCTATATATCAACACGCGGCGAAGTATTCACTGGGCTACTATATATTTTAAACTATATGGGTGTCCTATCTACTATATTCATTTACTATAATATTCATATACTTCATATTCATATTCATAATAATATTCATATAATATTCGTATCATCATTCTTTTCATTCACTACGACGCTATATCTTACGAACACCCTGTTTCCTCTATTTACGCCCAGCCCATATACACATTTCATCATAACACTTTAAAATCTATAATCACTACAAACATTTTCCCATTCCGATCACCGCACGACAACCTCACTCGAACCCAAGACTCTTTTACCACACACACAATACTATGTAATACTTGGTAGCTTTATTAAGAACGAAAGAAAAAAAAATCCTATGTATGTTCACTGAAAATAGAATTATCTGCGATAATGTCTAATGTTTATAAAATTCTGCATCAACAATGAAATTCTACAGCCACGAAGAAAAATGGACATTTAATATATTTTCAAAGCGAAGAACTAGCATCATATCGCCCGACTTCTGTTAAAAAATTTACGTATTGTTTATTTATTTAAATATTTCAGGTTCTAGACTAAGCAGAATGTTGAAATTTTCAGAATATATTAATTTTGGGTCACTTGACCTAACTGTACATTCATATGGGCTGTGAATTATACCTTCCAGGTTTTATTTTGAAAAGAAAGGTCAATTTCACGAAAACTAAATCACTAAGCACCTCGACAGAAGAATGGCGGTTAGTACTGACTTTTGACACTAGGGCTAGCGACGATATAATGAACCCTTGAACAACTGAATGTGACCTTGTACCCGGAATTATTATACTATATTACGTTCACTTAATGACGGAGTAATAAAAATTTATCGCATAGTAAATACTACACTGTCCAACACACTCTTTCATCACTTAATTATCACTATCACTGATACTACATTACAAATATACACATACTACTCGAACTACAAGACACATCATGCCACATTCATACTACACACTACATTAATACATGTTATACTAATAAATATACACAGAAATCATTCAGATTTTACCATGTTAAATCGGCTCTATGAAAGGTAACGAAAGGAAAGAAATGAACAGGGCCAACTGGCCCTTATATTTACTAAATCATATTCTTTACTCGACCTATTTAATCGATGCCCTGAGGGGACATATCGGAGTATTAGCTAACAATATGACCCCTGCCCTGAAGGGGCAGGAACCCGGAACAAACTACATGTTCAACTCATCCCGCTGGAAGCCGGACTCCCAATTTGGGAGTCAGATAGGAGCCCCTACTGTAAATTTACACGTGCATTATTCTACCTATCTTAACTACAAAGAAATTAAATACCGCCATGTATGAAAAAAAAAAGAAATCACGTACTAACTACACAGACAGATTACTGAACGGACAGGGGGGCAAGCCTAACGTAACTCTAACAGGAATAGTTTTAAGGATAAAAGTATTTAAAGGGAAAAAAACACCACTCTTCCGAAACTGTCTGTGGATATTTAAGAACCACTAGCAAACTGATGCACTTCGTGGAACCTGTCCATCACTCATTATATCTGCTCAACATGGCGTTGCAATGTTGCACTTACTATTTCAGCTTTTTTTAATCCAGTTTTGACTATGAAATTTAATAGTTTTTTGGCTCCTAGAGACTTCCAACGATTTTAGGTGTTAATGAAATCCAAATGTTACCTTGTTTGCAGCTTTCTCACTCCTTTTCAACGTTTTTGCTGCTAGACGATCCGAATCTGGCTGTTGTCAGCGAGATTTTCCGGCGTAGAATGGAATAATTGCGCCCTAATATCATCGCGTGGGTTTATCAGCCAATCAAAACTAAGCATTTTGGCGGTGGGGCTTTGAAGCGAATAAAATTTGGTAAAATCTGGATTAAACTAGATTTTAGAAGGACCTAGGTATCCAAAAGAGAGGTGAAGGGTGGTCCTGACAATTCTGTCGAATTTTAGATTGGTTATTTGATCTGGAAAGTTCCGTCCAATAGTGGATCTATATTTTCGGATAGCACTGACACCGTAAGAATTGTAATAATCCATTTACATATCCATATACAAGACTTATAACTAATTTAAAATATAAATAAAGGTATTGATTTCCAAAACTATAATTCCTAATGAATTCTTACAGTTTTTCCATGTTAATTTGAAATAGAATAACAAATAAAATTACGGATTATCTGAACAGCCAGAAATTTTTTGTTAAACGTCAAGTACAGTCGGTGCAAAAAATTTCGGGCACCCTCCTATTAAAAACATAATTTCACTAGACTGTAATGGTATATTACAGTTCCCCGGCGTCGTTAAAAAAATTTTGTTTGAATAACAAAATTTTGTTGAATAGAGTTAACATGTATTAGTACTAATAAACTAACTACTCACTCATACTCTCATACACTCAAATGAGACAGTGTAACATTCACTTTGGGTATTGAGATAGAAGTTCCCGTTTTTTGTCCTCAGTACAGTTGAAAAGTTTAAGATTCTGGAAATTGTGAGTTCACCTGTTAGGTAGCAGGAAAACACGATGTAACCAGTTAGCAATGTTCCCATCAAACGTGGAAAAACGTTCAATATCCCGGAGGGACACTTTAGAGCTCATACTAACATAAGTAGGGGAATTGTTGGTGGGAATTAACATATTATCCTGCACAACCGGAGTCGTCACCGGATTTACCACCGACGACGTAGTAGCGGTGTTATAATTACCCATGTAAGTGAAAGGGATTTTGTTGGTCGTATTGAGTATGTTGGGCTCCATCCCCGGACCAATCGCACCCATGAACAACGACTCAGAATGGCACCCATCTCCTCTTCCCGGCAACACGCTATGTGATTGTATACCTCCATGTAAGGAGGGAGCACTCACGCTAGTGACCGTAGTCGTCACAACACTCGACTGATTCGGCACACTATTGGAATTGAACCACGACTTTGGTTCCGACCGATGCATGGGGTAGTGCGTCGCAATATTCCGTGCATCAACTGACATTACAATTTCTTTTCCTGCGCTACAAGTAGTTGTTATCGCAGGTAATACTTCTGAGGAATCGCTACCGGGGAAAGGATAGGTTACTTCTGATTTTTCACGACTAGGTTTCGTTATTTCTTTTTGAATATTTACTATCTCATTTTGAATTTTCGAAATTTTCTGGTCAGTTACTTCCAGTTCGGTTTTCAATGATAAGTCCGACAAGGTTGACTTTAAACTATCAATTTCGGCCTGCTGTGTCTCTAATTTATTGTTAATCTTGTGCAATTTGGTATCTATTTGTTCGATTTCAGAATTTACATTATCTAATTTACCCTCAGTCTCCTGCTGAAGTTGCTTTAGGGACTGTTGAGCCTCGCATCTGACCAAATCAATTTCAGTAGACGTTTGCTGCCTCAATGTGGTTATTGAGGCAGCAAAGTCCGAACATATGTTGTCAATTTTCTGGGTTAGCACCTCGAATCGAGATTCGGTTTCTCGTTTCGAGGTGTCAAATTTTTCATTTATTTCGCGTCTCATCTCCAGGCTATTTTCATCCATTTCGCGTCTCATTTCCAGGCTATTTTCATTTATTTCGCGTCTCATTTCCAGGATATTATTATTTATTTTTTGTGCCATTTGTAGCAATGAAAGGAGGAGAGCGTCATTATTAGATGACACAGTCTTCCTTTGCTTTTCTTTGGGTTTATCACCAATTGGATCCCCATCTTTTTCATCATCATCGAGGTCAGATATCTCCACTGGAGATATTTGGCCTCGGTTCTTCGGGGTACTATACCCTCGTTCACCGTCCGAATCGGGATGTTCATTTTCCTTTTCAGAGGATAAACTCACGGGTTCACGCGACTGGTGGAGCTTCCCCTCACATTCTTTACAATATTTAACTATCTCACCAGCCCGGACCTTTTCTGCATTTTCAGCAGTATCCTCTAAATTGGTACAACTGAAATGAATCCATTTCAGCCCACATTCGTGACACCTCACTAGCCTACGAGAGACGCGAGCTCTTTTCTCACTACTTTCTAAAGTACATTGTGTACATGAGACTTCCGCGTTCTCGTGTGATACGACTTCTCTATTGGTTGCCATAGCTTACACCCAAAAAGACACAATATAAACACATGCAATTATATACTTATCAACTAACAAGACTTATTATTCAGGTACTATTCATAAATTAAGGGACTCCTATCTAATTCCCTCCTTGGGTCAACTTCCAGCATTTTCAAATTTTAGAATTTACTTTGACAAATTCCTTCATTTCCCCCTTTCTACAGAGAGAGACAAAGATAGCAGAACAGCCAATGACTACGACTATTTAATCTCACTATAACTTTTTAATTATGCACCTTTTATGGCCAAGTCAATATGTGCTCGATCCTAAACAGTGTTTAATAAATAATTTCAGATTCGTTACCAGGGAAAACAATTGTTTCCATGGTAACTGTCCTATGTCAACGGTCGCCAAAATTGAAAGAAAACTCCTGTCCGTTGCCATAGAAACCGCCGTTTCCAGGGCAACAGGTCCTGTCACGGTTAGCCAAAATTGAAAGAAAACGATAAAACAAATTTTAACGAAGATAAAAGGAGCTAATGTAGAGGTTGGAGAGGAGTCGCTACAAATTAATTCTCTTTAACGAGGATGATTACGAAAGATCACTTACTAATCGAAATCCAGATTATTTTCTGATAAATTAAATTCCAACAAACTTTCTTGTTATTGTTAATTACTTCATATCGGACTCCCGAAGAAAACTCATCTAAACAACTTATTGACCGTGCCAATAGCGACTACTCTCAATCATGACTCCGTTTTCTTTCAATTAGAAATAGGAAAGAAAGAGAAGAAAATAGAAGGGTAGAAGAAGGAGGTAGGAAAAGAAGAAAGAAAAGAAATAGGGTATTTTAATAAGAAAACAGATTACTGGATAATTTCGGAAATATAGTAAAAGGTCGAGAAAGTCGTTGAAAGATGAATCATTCTAAATGTTAATAGCAACTAATCAATTTTGGAATGCTTCGGAATAGACACATGTTCCCTCATACCACCCAGACCTAGCTCCAGGCACCACGATCGTGGGGTTGCCCAGACCTAGACCTGGAAACGAGAAAGGTGAAATCATTCTTTGTACTGTTATTCCAACCGGTGATTGATAACCATCCAGTATCTGAACTCTGTTCTCTAGGATCGACCACACATATGAATTAACCAAGAAAAAAAAATATCAAACTTATAAACTCAATATAAATTTATGTATCGTATCAATAAGAATCTCAACTTCCTGGAAGAAAGATGTCGTATTTAGGCTTATTCTTGCTATTTTTGCTTCACTCCTCGAGCCGATTTAAACCGTTAGTGACGGTCCTTCATGACCTAGGTTATTTACCTTAACACATATGTTAAAACATGACACATATATTACAGATGTTAATATGACAAATGATATCACTAAAATTACTTAAATTAAATCTATCATGTATTCACACGCTCACTCACTCAGGACAGTATATATATGTTTAAAGGAAAATCAACTAGCTACAAGGGTACAAATAGTTTATTACATTCATAGTGAAAAGAAAAGACAAAACAAATAATTATAAAAAAAAAATATTAAAAGCACAAATTCTTAGTTATATATTAATAGAGTACATAGTGTTATATTTTAGTAAATTTTATATATTCAATCATATTGACAAAATAAAAGAAAAAAGGAATTATTACATATATCATATCTTAGGCATGCTAAAGCAAAATTATGATTTGCGACATACGCAAAGAAGACACTTATTTCACTTAAAAAAAAAATTGGACAAAGAGGAAAAAAAAACTTTTAAGTGTATCAGAACTTATATGAGTCTCTACCTCACATCGGGTAATAAAATATTAATGATTTTGAGCGTTCAAATCACAAATCACGCACTACTCATAGTGTCCAAAACATTTCGCTCCATTTGACTTAGTTTGTTGTCATTTATATATCTATATATATATATCTAACTATCGGTTTACAAAACCATTTATCGTCTATATTTGGTTTATAACTCGTAACAGTTTATGTCTGCAATCGCACACTGCTACGTTTCACCCATCTAGGGATTTCGAGAAAATCACTTTCACCAGAGGATGTTTCTCCTCTTAGACGGTCTATTTCCAAACTTATTAATCGAATAATTTCAAATTATTTATCCAACATTGGGACACGTCATGAGACCTTTCATTAGGATCATTTCGTATATGTCTATACATGGTTCGGATTTTAAAAAAAAAATGATCTTCCACAGGTGTACGGAGTATGATGGTTCAAATTGAGGATAAAAAAAAAACTGGTCAAGTCATAGGATACACATGTAGGTGAGAAGGATTCAAGGTGCACTTTCCACAATGGTTTTAGGTTAATTGTTCAGGGATAATATTTGTTATGATGTGGGTTACGTTTAGACCTGCCGATATTTTTTCAATGCATGCCATTATATAAGTACAGAGGTTATCACTTACATTGATTCAGAGGAAAAGGAAAATTACTTAAGTGCACGGCGGTATTCTTAACAAAATCTACGTTCTTAAATTCGTCGGAAGACTTCTGGTAAACTATAGCAACCAATACACGTCTAGGGGGACAGACACGAGCGCTCTTACATATATTCATAATACATTTAATATCATACTTTTACTTTAACATCATATTCACATACTAATTACACATACATTTCGAAGTATTTATTTCTCTCTCTATATATATATATTTATAATAAATGCGCACACATTTAAATTAATCATCCCCAACAATAAAATTTTACAAGGTTGCAACATTGTCCAAGAAAACAAATGACTTCCAACATTACATTTGGAAACAAATTAAATTTTATCTGATACCGCGCGTCTATAAATTTTTAACTTTTATATAATCAATTCGTGTTTAAATCATGAAGGAAAAAAAAAAAACTTTGTGAGGCAGGCACGTAACACAGAGCATTTCTAGATATAACTAGGTAAATCAAAATACAATTTCTGGGCCCAGGTTAACTACAAGGTAATTGAAAACCAAAACAGAAAGGAAAGTGACCAACGGATTAAAAAAAAAAAACTTAAGAGGAACGACGGTGAAAGAACGTAATCGAAGTGTCGTCAAATACTAAGTCTTTGTTCATTTCAGCGATAGGTCAAAATGTGACGGAGGACCCAATTATTATCTACTTTATCTATGAATCGTGTCTTGCAACGTCTCGGCTGGTAATTTCAGATCAGAGTTGTAAGTTAAATAAATTGTAAGCAACAAGTTCAAAATCGGGGGGGGGGAGGTTGAAAAATTAAAAAAAAAACTTGAAGAAATGAAAACAGAGAGAGAGATAGAGAAGAAGGAAGACGAAGAATAGGGGCGCCAAAGACTTAAGTGAGAAATAACTAACGCTACAAAGACAGAAGTCGAATTTCTATCTTAACAAATCCATAGCCAAAATATACTTAGCATGCCAAAAGGGTGGTCTACTCAAATACGTAGACTCAAGAGGCGCCCTGCTGCCAAGGATGCAAGTTCTGTGTCCATCAGATCCCAATCCCACAAGAGTTTGGTTGTAAGATTGAAATCCGATCCCCGTATCCGGCCCAAACCAGCAGGTTCCCGGAAATCTTCCGAAAGTTTAGGGTAGGCGTTAATTTAGAATTTCAAAAAAAAAATTATCCGACCTCTTGGAAACTAGAAGATTCCAGAATAGTAATGAAATTAGAGTAATAGCTAAGATATCCCTAATGAGAATTTGCCAAAATAAAAAAAAATTAAATAAACTGAATTTTGGATCGGTGATTTCTATTGCCAAATTTCACCGATGGCTACCCTGCGCAGACATGCCACAGTCTGGGATGTCGTTAATTTCCCTTATCTAATTAAACTAAGAGAAGAAATGAAACTACTTAAGGGGACTAGGGGTCGACATCCGGGTACGCTATAAATAAATTTCAATAACTAATTGTTTTGATTCTGTAACCCTATCAGGACTGTCGCCTCCATGAACATTATAAGCTAGCCTGAGTAGGTAACGTGAAGAAAAAAAAAATCTCACAGAGTGGTACATTCTATTTTTAAAACCGACCAGAAAATATAATTCACTACAGCCCTGTTGTATAACTACCACTGTCTTTTCACAATTTAATATTCAATATGTCTAGTCAGCGATTATATGATGCTACCCATTCTATCAGATGGTATTACTATGGTTGATTATTATTATGACACATAAAACTACAAAGTACTACCATAGTCCGACTATATATCGCCCTCCGGTCCGCGTGATATTATGGTGCAGGGGTCGGAACCTGAGATGTTTGTAGCTATACGTCTCTATTCAATATCTATATATCAACACGCGGCGAAGTATTCACTGGGCTACTATATATTTTAAACTATATGGGTGTCCTATCTACTATATTCATTTACTATAATATTCATATACTTCATATTCATATTCATAATAATATTCATATAATATTCGTATCATCATTCTTTTCATTCACTACGACGCTATATCTTACGAACACCCTGTTTCCTCTATTTACGCCCAGCCCATATACACATTTCATCATAACACTTTAAAATCTATAATCACTACAAACATTTTCCCATTCCGATCACCGCACGACAACCTCACTCGAACCCAAGACTCTTTTACCACACACACAATACTATGTAATACTTGGTAGCTTTATTAAGAACGAAAGAAAAAAAATCCTATGTATGTTCACTGAAAATAGAATTATCTGCGATAATGTCTAATGTTTATAAAATTCTGCATCAACAATGAAATTCTACAGCCACGAAGAAAAATGGACATTTAATATATTTTCAAAGCGAAGAACTAGCATCATATCGCCCGACTTCTGTTAAAAAATTTACGTATTGTTTATTTATTTAAATATTTCAGGTTCTAGACTAAGCAGAATGTTGAAATTTTCAGAATATATTAATTTTGGGTCACTTGACCTAACTGTACATTCATATGGGCTGTGAATTATACCTTCCAGGTTTTATTTTGAAAAGAAAGGTCAATTTCACGAAAACTAAATCACTAAGCACCTCGACAGAAGAATGGCGGTTAGTACTGACTTTTGACACTAGGGCTAGCGACGATATAATGAACCCTTGAACAACTGAATGTGACCTTGTACCCGGAATTATTATACTATATTACGTTCACTTAATGACGGAGTAATAAAAATTTATCGCATAGTAAATACTACACTGTCCAACACACTCTTTCATCACTTAATTATCACTATCACTGATACTACATTACAAATATACACATACTACTCGAACTACAAGACACATCATGCCACATTCATACTACACACTACATTAATACATGTTATACTAATAAATATACACAGAAATCATTCAGATTTTACCATGTTAAATCGGCTCTATGAAAGGTAACGAAAGGAAAGAAATGAACAGGGCCAACTGGCCCTTATATTTACTAAATCATATTCTTTACTCGACCTATTTAATCGATGCCCTGAGGGGACATATCGGAGTATTAGCTAACAATAGGACCCCTGCCCTGAAGGGGCAGGAACCCGGAACAAACTACATGTTCAACTCATCCCGCTGGAAGCCGGACTCCCAATTTGGGAGTCAGATAGGAGCCCCTACTGTAAATTTACACGTGCATTATTCTACCTATCTTAACTACAAAGAAATTAAATACCGCCATGTATGAAAAAAAAAAAGAAATCACGTACTAACTACACAGACAGATTACTGAACGGACAGGGGGGCAAGCCTAACGTAACTCTAACAGGAATAGTTTTAAGGATAAAAGTATTTAAAGGGAAAAAAACACCACTCTTCCGAAACTGTCTGTGGATATTTAAGAACCACTAGCAAACTGATGCACTTCGTGGAACCTGTCCATCACTCATTATATCTGCTCAACATGGCGTTGCAATGTTGCACTTACTATTTCAGCTTTTTTTAATCCAGTTTTGACTATGAAATTTAATAGTTTTTTGGCTCCTAGAGACTTCCAACGATTTTAGGTGTTAATGAAATCCAAATGTTACCTTGTTTGCAGCTTTCTCACTCCTTTTCAACGTTTTTGCTGCTAGACGATCCGAATCTGGCTGTTGTCAGCGAGATTTTCCGGCGTAGAATGGAATAATTGCGCCCTAATATCATCGCGTGGGTTTATCAGCCAATCAAAACTAAGCATTTTGGCGGTGGGGCTTTGAAGCGAATAAAATTTGGTAAAATCTGGATTAAACTAGATTTTAGAAGGACCTAGGTATCCAAAAGAGAGGTGAAGGGTGGTCCTGAAAATTCTGTCGAATTTTATATTGGTTATTTGATCTGGAAAGTTCCGTCCAATAGTGGATCTATATTTTCGGATAGCACTGACACCGTAAGAATTGTAATAATCCATTTACATATCCATATACAAGACTTATAACTAATTTAAAATATAAATAAAGGTATTGATTCCCAAAACTATAATTCCTAATGAATTCTTACAGTTTTTCCATGTTAATTTGAAATAGAATAACAAATAAAATTACGGATTATCTGAACAGCCAGAATTTTTTTGTTAAACGTCAAGTACAGTCGGTGCAAAAAATTTCGGGCACCCTCCTATTAAAAACATAATTTCACTAGACTGTAATGGTATATTACAATTAAAAAAATAGAAAGCATGCACCATGGCAAAAATTTCTGTCATCACAAGTAATGAATACATGTTCTCTATCAGCAATAAAAATTTCATTGAAATCGGAGCCAGACAATTGGGTGATGTCCCTTGTTAGCAAGGAATCAATTCGACTTAGGTAGGAATAATAATAATAATAATAATAATAATAATAATAATAATAATAATAATAATAATAATAATAATAATAATAATAATAATAATAATAATAATAAGTGTCGTTTCACAGTGTGAAACTACAGTAGGCTTCGGAACTATGAGAATTTAATACCCAAACTTCAAGTGGTACATCTAATTTTTGGTTTCCATATAGAAGAAAGTCACCATAATAGGACCCATCCCCTAAGTTGGACCACTGTTTATTTCTCAAGACAGGTAGCTCTGCGTGTTGGAATGGATAGGAACGAAAAGACAAAGAAGTAATCGTTACGTTATGAAGAATGGATCCCCAGAAAGCAATCATCATCCCCAAAGTTGAGGCATTCTTTGTTTTGGTGTGGAGGGAAGTTTTGATGTCCGTGCAAAAATCTGTCATTTCGGAAAGTTTTAGGAGGTTAGTGGAAATATTTGAACAGTTTAATCTTTAGAAAGTACTATTATTTGTAACTGTGTTGTTTGTTCGGTAGCACATACAGCTGAAACTGGTTAAATGTCGAGTGAAATGCAAACAACAAGGTTGCCTAAGTAGGACCTCATGTCATATCCGACTGAGTACCCCTGATTTCTTTGTATAAGACATCCATTTTTATCAACCAAAGATTGCAGCCTGTTACAAAATTCATCGTACATATAGTTTCAGAAGGCCAAGTCTTCCTTTGTCAGAACATCCTCTCTATACAGACATGATATATTTCAATCTGAACAAGCTCAAAGGGAAAGGTAAATAAACCTTCGCCCACTATCCCTTTGGAGTTCTGGATTTTTTTTTTCAGGTAAATTATAGACTTTCAGTCAAGCAGCTACATCATCATTACTGTTTATCGTAGGATCATGGATCATATCTCGTTTTTTTTTTACTTTTTAACAATAGAACAACCTTTCAAGTGTAATCATTAACATTCCCCTATTTTGTCTCTGAGCAGGGGCGTCATTTCAGACTTTGCTTGAGGGAGGCAAGAGCTCGACCGACATAAGACGTTCACGTTTTGTACTTATATATTAGTTGACAATCTATTAAAGTATATGTATTCCTCAAACTATTGGGGGGGCAATTGCCCCCTCCTGCCCCCCTAATAGACGCCTCTGTCCCTGAGGTGGGAACTTTTGAAAGAAATCGGGATTTTTCTCTGTTTTTTTTTTTTTAATTTTGAGCCCCTCTGGACCCCCTGTTTTAAAACAGAGACCAGAAAATCAACTAAAAAATTATAAGGGTATGACAACTGTGTGTGCAAAATTTCAAGCTTCTATCTTGAATAGTAAGGGCGGGAAAAAAAATACTTATCAATTATCCCCCCAATGCCCCAGATTACCGCAAAAGGCCCTGATCAGAGGTAAGAAATTTCCTGCGACATTCCTATTTATCCTAGGATCATTTTAAGCCCATCATTCTCTTCAGAATAGGATTGCCTTTCAAACGGTACCATTCACATGTCTCCATCATGCATTTGAGACGGGAAAATCGCAAAGAAAAGGATTTTTGGTTAAACTATATCTCTTTTATATTGTTTGCCCCTCTGGATCCCCCTGTGTTAACACAGAGACCTGAAGAAAAATCGGATAAATACTACTCGGTAAACTGATTGTACAGAATTTCAATCTTCTACATTAGGGGTTTCCAAATTTTTTGCAGTTGAGGATCCCCTCAATTACGAAAGTCTGATCGCGTTTCCCCTGTCAAAAATAGCATGTTTATTTAAAAGAAATACTACCACTATGATAAACCATGTTCATTTATTAATCACTAATGGAAATCATTAACACGTGTGATCTACACTGTATACACTGACTATGCCTTTTAATGTTATTAGCCGGTGTTAATAATTATAAATTTTTGTAAGTCGGTATTTATGTTAAAGTTGAAGAAACAGGACCAGAGAGGGGATTTGCATAGCAAAAACCAACACATTTTAATGTTGAGCCAAGTCAATGGGATGCATGAGCTTGTTTTGAGTCACACAATTTATTAAATCTCGGCAGATATTTTGAAATGACAAGACGCATCTCTTTATGGAGATTTAGTTTCGACCTATACTTGGATTTGATCACAGCCATGGCTGAAAATCCGGTTTCGCAGAGATAGGAAGTTGCAAAAGGAAGGGGCACTCGTAAGGCCTTCTTATAATTCCGGATACTCATTCCTCACTAAGCTCCAAAATTCAGGTAGCGATGTAGAGAGAAACTTTGTCTTCAATGTGCTGTCTGAAGAGAGACCAATGAGCTGCTCCTCTTCTCGGGTGGCGAAATTTGGTGGATTCTCTTCGTTGAGTGGGTTCACAACTCAGTTGAGCTGTGTGTCATCTGGAACGTACTTCTCAAACTGAACAAAAAGTTGTGTTAAGAAGACATACTATTTTACAGAGATAAATAGAAGATCGTTACTGGCCATCTAACAAACATTTTACACGTTTAAGCCAAAAGTGAAAGGGTTATCCCTGATCGTATGTGGAACAGAGGTGATACAAAGGCTTAGTCTACTGTGTATTACTGAAAAAGAAGGGTGCAAACGCATGCATGTGTGTTGCATTATAAATATGCTCCTTTGTAGGATGTTTATTATTAAAAAAAAAGCTCCTCGCGCCGCCCCTTACAACATTTGGCGCCTCCCCAGGTTGGCGCGCCGTAAGTTTGAAAAGCCCTGTTCTAGGTGTAAAAGTAAGCCTGTCATAAAATAATTAAAATTAGCCTAACCATTTTTTTTTCAGAATCCCAAGTAAAAAAAAAAAAAAAATCTAATACATCCCTACTTATCCTAGGATCATGGTTTGACCATCATTCTCTTCAGAATAGAACTGCCCTTCAAACGGTATCATTTATATATCTCCATCATGTATCTGATTCTTGAAAATCGAGAAAAATGGATTTTTTGGGTAAAAATAGCCTTTTCTTCTTTACCTCTTTGCCCCTCTGGACGTCTCCTGTGCTAACGTAGAGTTCTGAAAAAAAATCTGATAAACACTACTTGGTGGACTAAATGTTTGTGCTAATTTCGATCTCCTAGGTGCAAAAGTAATCCAGCGAAAAAGTAATGAAAGTAAGTCTTTTTTTTTTTAAGTTACGACGTTCTCTCACCTCCTATGTCTAGACGCAGGAATGCAGGAAACCATACGTAAGGTGTTCTACAATACCTCTAGACTTGAAAAAAAACGAAGTAAAAAGCTTTATTTCCTGTGTTTTAATCGAATAAAGAAGACACTACTTTAGCACCTAAAAATAGGTACTAGAACTCCAAACGGCTATATTAAAGGTACCCATTATCAACGCTTCGCAAGACAAAGCACTACAAGCGCGAGGATGTAGCATGGTAGAAATCTACCATGGGATGTAGCAAGTGAACTAGAGATCTTACTTGCACAATTCACGATCGGGAAGACGACAGTTCAGAGAGTGGTCACACGTTTCGTTCATCTCTAGCGGAGACAGAGACTTGGATATTCTACGAGTAGGAGTGTCAAACGACAATTATGCTGATTGCTTGTTTTGTGGGAAGAAGTTCTCTATGGTTTATAGGAATGAATCGTGGATACAATGAGCAATGTATGCTATGTGGATACACGATGCGTGCACGGGGAATGACCGTGAAATATACATTTGTGACTTCTGTCGTAAAAGAGACTATTAATGAGTTTTGATTTTGTTTCTCATTTGATTTATTGTATCGTGTGTTTTTCTGTTGCTCAGAGATGTGTATCACATTTATTAAACAAAGTTATTTTGGTACTTTATTAGTGACTTTCTTGCCAGTCATTACGGGGTTTCCGACTTTGGACACTTTTTTTTTTCCTAAACGCTATTTCCGTCACTTCTCATTGAATAAATCTTCAGCAAAATTTTATGAATGATGAACTGACTAATGTCTAGGGTTTGACAACATACTAAAAATATTATTCCAATGAAATGTAAATAGAAACCATCACAATAATTAGAAATACTGTCCAAAAACAAAGATAGGGGGACCGACTTTGGTGACTTTCCTCTATTAATAAGATTCAAGACAGAAATTTTCCTCGAACGCTGAATCCATATCTACAAGCCGTTACTCGCTGTACCTTACTGTTTGGATTCTATGATGATAAAGATTGAAACTGAAAATCGTTAACTTGAACAACTTTCGTTTTAAATATTGAGTTAATGGAGAAGGCACCACCTATTCTTGTGAAGCTCAATCAATATCAATAAATCGCATTTTTCATAGCTTTTATCCTTTTTGTCCTCTGGAAATCAGTATTGAAACCGGAAGTAGAGTAAATTTCAAACCCTTCCTGTTTTGATAGGGTGTTTTGGGTTGTACGATATGCTCCCTTGAGACACTGATTCAAACGCAGACACCGTTTGCCGCTATATATTGACATTTTGGTGCTATGGTGATAAGTATTGCAACCAGAATTGACTAATCTGAACCACTTTCGGTTTGAATAGATAATTAGTGAAAGAGATGGAACATATTCTGTGGACGCTCAATTGATTGCAAAACATGTGCATTTCCATATATTTTACCATTTGTGCTTCGATACCTATCGACAGACGGACAGGAGAAAAAATCCGTTCTATAGTACTTCCGACCCTTGCATTGCATAGTTCGAAGGTATAATAATAATAATAATAATAATAATAATAATAATAATAATAATAATAATAATAATAGGTCTACTTATTATTATTATTATTATTATTATTATTATTATTATTATTATTATTATTATTATTATTATTATTATTATTATTATTATTATGAACCCATGTATAAAATAAAATTAAGTATATGACAATTTGTTTATATCAATCCATGTTTTATGATTACTGTCGCAAGTAAAACGATAATTCTTTTGTTTGGTTATTAGACAATTTTAAGGGGAGAAGAAGCGATTACACTTTTCGCATACATCTTTTTTTCTTTTTTTTCCAATTTTTTTTTCAACATAAAACGCCAAGATGTGTGTTAATCGTGTCGTGTCGTTTCGCCCCAAGTAGCGTTTCGTACCAGTAGTGTTTCGGCCCAATCCCACCGCGTGTCGTATCGCCTCGTCCCAAACAATATTTTGTCTCAGTAGCGTTTCGTCCCAATGCCACGAACACGAAGCTTAGGTTTCGGCCCAACACCTGATCGAGTAGCGTTTCGTCCAATACTTATACATGATCTCCAACGACAAGAGTTGGTGGATATCATTGTATCCGTGTGTTTTAACGTGGTTCTTCTGTTTCCGTTCAAATCCTCACTCCACAAATCCTCACCCCACTCCTCACTCCATAATCATTCACTTTCATTAACTATCTGTCTCCTTCGCCTCTCCACCTCTTTCTTGACAGCATACACTCTAGCAAGTCACCAACGCTATAATTCCACCAATTCTTCCATCATCATTCACTTGCTTTAAACATCGTCCTAAAGGATATATTTGTGGGACGTTAAACCGAATGATTTTAATTTCATTTTTCATTGCGATCTTTCTATTAAAACCCAACCTTCTTTAAAACTCCCAACAATTCCCAAACACATCTCTTTTCATTTATCTATATATTTTTCGCAGGGCCGGTTCTAGAGTGGTAATGAACAAAAATTCTTCAAGTAATTGTTAGAATTGTAAATTCCTTCGGTACCTATATACTCCCTATGAATATTAGAAAAAAAAATCGAAATTATAACTAATTGAATGTGGTTGAATGGTGAGCAAAGTTCCAATTTTAATTATATATATATATATATATATATATATATATATATATATATATATATATATATATATATATACCGTAAAACGGGGCTACTTTGACATTTAGGGTTACTTTGACATAGAGCGGGGCTACTTTGACAGATGAGCAATTCGTGCTTCCTATGAGAATTGTTGCATATACTTTCATAGATAAAGGTTGATATGGTGTCCACGGTGCGAATTGCCGGAGGGGATGAGGGATTTCTCCCATTGTATTTCTACCCCCTCTCAATATCCTTCCTGTCCCCCAATATATAATATAAGGACTTCTAGATCCGTCAGTGTTTATTCCCCCCCAAAATGAATAATCTAATTCGCACTCTAACGATATATATCAACGTGTCGTGAAAGGGTGGAAGAGAGTGGATTCAATGTGTCTTGTGCAAAAAATGGGTGTGTGGGTTTTGTAATGGTGGATCAAAAAATCCTCAGTATCCTTGTTACGACTGTGATGTTGACGACTAAACTTTTTCTTTCCATTGTTACATGTAAAGATAACATACCGGTACATATGTAATTATGTTAAAAGTAAAGTAAAGTAAAAAATAGAGTAAAAAATAAAGTAAGAATGTAAGGTAAAGCACCGTGTATGTTCAAAGTAAAAGATGTTAAAAGTAAAGCTTTAGAAAAAACTTGTATAGTGGTGTATAATGATGTACCACAACAAAATAAAGATTTCGTGCTTATCAAGTATACAGCATACCGTACCTTACACATGAGCAAAACAGTGTTTTATAAACTTTACATAAATTCCATGTCAAAATAACTCCATACGTTGAGTAACTTTGACCTTATGCAGGAAATACATAAGATGTCAAAGTAGCCCCACCCCCGGGGCTACTTTGACCGGTATTTCTTAATTTATTCCCGCCAAAACTTACTTGTAGAGACTTAGGTTTAGTAGTGCATGTGATAGCCTAGATACCTATTGTTATGATGAGAATAGTATCATTCATTGGTTGCAGAAAGTGTCCCGTGTACACATCTAAACTAGTCCAAAACCTGTCAAAGTAGCCCCGTTTTACGGTATATATACAGGGTGGGAGGTAACTCCACCGACAAACTTTGGGAGGCGATTCCTTATACGAAATAAAAGAAAAAAAGTTCTAATAAACATGGACCGAAAATGCCTCCTTTCAGAGTTATTGAAAATTCGAAAAATCATTTTTCAAAACTCCCTAACTTAGAAACTATAGGACCTATCCCAAGCGGTTTAAGGAATTACATAGGAACTAGTATGTTCTCTATCTAAATATCCATGTTCTACCATCTTCTGTTATCGGTGAAAGGAACTGTGAAAAGGAAGTTGAAGTACAGGGATATTCCTGTAAGTACTAATGGTGCGTTCGTTTCGCTGGTACCGGTTAATTCTGAAACATGGATATTTAGACAGAGCGTATACCAGTTTCTGTGTAGTTCCTCAAACCGATTGGGATAGGCCCTATAGTTTCTACGCCAGGATGCTTTGAAACGCGATATTTAGAATTTTCGGTAGTTCATAACTCTGAAAGGAGACGTTTTTCGACCCGTGTTTATTAGAACTTTTTTCCTTCATTTCGTATAAGGAACCACCTCCAAAAGTTTGTCGGTGGAGTTACCTACCACCCTGTATATACTGGCAAGTACAAGTGAAACAGAAGTCGAAACAACAAAACTAATAAGCTCCAAGTATAGCATTAACATAGATTTGGTTTTGACAAAGAGGCATGCTCTTACGTTTCACTAAAACATATTTACATAGTTTTTTTTTTTTTTTTTTTGTGTAGTGATACGATTATTGCAATTAGCTTAATACATTTCTTGAATAGCACCCTTGAATACATATCTTTATACTGTAATGCCATCCAATTCACAAGCAATACGTACAGTGACTTCGTTTTATTTGTTGATCCATTCCCATTTCAAATACACATTAGGCAATGATATTCTCTAGCATGTCAAACAAGGTTGGAAAAGGGTTGTTGGGAGAGCAATGAAGACTCTTCACACTCTTGACTGCTACACTTGTATTTTGTGCATCATGATGGTATTGTGGAAAGAACACCGCCGTCTTTAGTCGTACTGCCGTAGTGCTTAATATAACATTTATTGAAAAGCTAATTGTTTCTAAATGCTATCTTATGTGCGTAAAATCTTACTTTTTCCTTCTTTAAAGAAACTTTCCTAAATTTTATTTCGTCGTGCAAAATTTTCCTCAAACTATCTTCGCTTGTGAGTAAGCTATTACTGCCAATTTACTAGTCCACTCCAATTGTAGAGGGATCTTTTTCAGTAAGCCATGCAAATGTTTAACTTTATTGTCCTTTTGATGTGTTTTATCTGAATCTCAGTTTGTACAATATTTACTTGAAGTGATTTAGTTTTGTTGATAAACACGTTTCCTTTACATGGCAGTGAAACAGAACGTCAAACAATTTCACCACACTTCTTCTCCGTCTCTTTTGTATACCGATATCCATTAAATATCAAACTCGGTTTATAGGGGCGTCGTTAAGGGGGTGTAAGGAGGGAGCCTCCCCCCAAGTTTCCAATTTCTTGACAAGTTGGCAAACTAGAATACCTAGTTGGCAATTTAAAGAATGCCGTTTTGTTCAATTGATTTATTTGGTTTAACATTTCCTTAGCTACCCAGTTGCTGTAAATTATTATCAGTTCCTTCATAGACTTGGTATAAATTTTGTGTAGTTTCCTATCTTGAAATAATTGATATATTCGTTTAAACCTTCTTTACTTGTGGCAAGCGATCACACTTTACTTTTGTTCATTTGATATTCCAAAGCATTTTGAAGATTCTTTAATGAAAAATCGAGAAATTGTACCCCTGACAAAAGTAGAACAGAGGTGTGCGCAAAATTAAAGCAAATACAGAATAGAAATTTCGGTGGCAGGTACGTTGGAGGCAAGAGCATTTGATACAAGAGAGTATACAAGACAACAAGCAGATTGTGGAGAAGAGAATAATAAGAATTGATATTAATAAAAAAAAAGAACAAAGCAGTAATTGGTTAGTATAAACTTTTTACTAAGTATAGCATGAAAATTTGACAAATTTAAGAGGCTTTGTTTTCTAAGAGTAAACTATCAAAGAGGAGTAGATTTTGATACTAGAGTGAATGTATTGTGTAACCGTGTCTGCTTAGTGTGTAAATAAACCTTTCGCTTTGAAACAAAAAGATGATCACTTTAATATAGACAACAACAATAGCTTATTTCTAAGGATGGGCACGAGCGAGTTCGAGCGAGGTCTCTTTGAAACTCGACTCGACTCGAAACAGACATCATTGAGCTCGATTCGAGAGCTCGGCTCGAAAATTTTTCTCCAACTGGACTCGAATTCGGATCAGGCTTCGAGTCGAGTCGAGACAAAAGGAGCCAATTCGAGCTAAAGCCTCTGTGTAGTTCCAAGTATTCTCTTCAAGTATCCTACATAGACATTATAATTATCAATGATACTATTACTACAACTTATTATTATTATTATTATTATTATTATTATTATTATTATTATTATTATTATTATTATTATTATTATTATTATTATTATTATTATTATTATTATTATTAAAACACCGGATATAACCATGAAAGGTAGGCTGCTTGTATCTTATTACTGAAAATTAGTTGACTGTCAATCTCGGCCATCGAGAAGTCTTCAGGAAGCAAGGACATCGGTCATGAGGTTCTGGGTTTCAGCTCTGGAGGAGCAAGTATTCGGGCTCAAGCCCAAAATTGTTAAAAGTAATAGGGCGCAGTCCAAACATGTTGAAAACTGCCCGCTCCGGGTTTAGTTCTCGTCAACGGCTCTACCGTTTCGTCTCACAGCTCATTCACTATCGAATCGAACCGAGAAGTGACTCGAGCCAACAGCTCACCCAACTTAACTGGCTTGAACCGATGACTCATCCGAGCGGAACCGAACTGAGCTGATTGCTAACCCAACTGAGCCGGATCGATCCATCGACTCAGTTGAGCTGAGTCGAACCAAGCCGATGGACTAGTTTCAACAAAACTGCCTCGAGCCGATGGCTTACATGAGCCGAGTCAATGGCTCATCCCAACCGAGCAGGCTCGAGTCACCGGCTCAATTGAGCCGAGTCGGGGCTTGTCCGAACCGAGCCGATGACTCATCCCAATCAAGCCAGCTCGAGCCATTCGCTCAAGTTGGAACAGATCCGAGCCAGTTGACATCAATACCCGGGTTGGGCTTCAGCTTGGGCTAAAAAATTGGACCGTGCAGGTCTCAGATTTGATGGTAAGAACTTCATACTTATATTGGTCCTCACGACATTTGAGGCTGTCTCGTTATAAAAATATATTGTTTTCTCGTTATCGAGACGAGACGAGACACAATAAAAGTACCCCTCAAGATGCATTAGAAGTATGAGACTAGATGTACCAATGTCGTGAGCAACACTAAAAGTACTCCACATTACTGCTTACATTTCTCATGGTTTCGCTTTCCATTCTAATCAGGCCATGATTTCAAAACGAATTAAAACTAGCTAAACAAGCGAGCCATTTATCTAACTCGACTCGACTCAAAATCGACCTCGAAACAGTGACTCGACTTGAGAAAATTTCCTTCGACTCGACTTGAAACTCGAGTCGAGTTTTAGCTTGACTCTTGCCCATCCCTACTTATTTCAGTTCTGCTTTGCAGTAAGACTTTCTATTTACAGGGCTTTTCGAGTAGGGAGAACTGAACAAAGGTGTGTTTTCGGAATTGTATCACCAGTGTTTTGCGTAAGTGGGCGAGCGAGGCGACGACCCCGGGCGAAGAAGTAAAGGGGGCGCAAAGAAAACGAAAGAAAAAGAAAGAAAAAAATACTTGGAATATTACTACTATGTTCTTAAATCATCTTTCTGCTTTAGGAAGTGGTCCTATAATGTTACTCATTTTAGGAAAATATATGTTCACATATATAAAATGGAAGGAAAAAAGTAATAAAAAGTGCTCAAAATTAAGCAAAAACAGGGTTTATTTTTGAAAATTTTCTTGCGCTTCGTGCCAACCATGGTAGTGCTTCGTGGCTCGTCTGTCGACGTAGCTCAAAATGTTGCCGTCGTATACTCCCGCCCAGGGCACTGATTTTCCACGTCGTGGCACTGAGGCACAGTAGTTTTCTGGAGTTTTTTTTTTTTTTTTTTTTTTTGATGGGGGCAAGCTACAATGGATGAGTCAAGTCATCTGTGAACCTAAGTTCATGATTCCAAAACTCACATTTTTGGGGGCCAAACAATACGTCTGCTGAGTAAAAGCATAGACCGGTGTGTGTTTCACTTCATTTTCATACAAAGGGGGCCTTTTATAAATTATTTTTAATCCCTTAGTTGCTTCTTTCGGAACGTTAAAGAAAAATTACAATTCTTATTTTCTTTATAGTATTTCGAAGTCAAAGCATTACGTAATCATTGTATGTCATTTATGTAGCTCATGGAGCTGCAACTATTGGAAGCAAGCGAGGCAAGTTACCCGGGCGCGTGGTTGGAAGGGCGCCTAAAAAGGAGGTTACATATTAGTGTTTTTCTTGCTGGTATTTAGTACTTTTCATCAGAATGCGAAATCATGAAATCGAAGTGAGAGGAGACTGGAAAACAAAAGAAACAAAGCTCTGCGCACTTCTCGTGATAATTGGCTGGCGGGGATTACCTAAACTAGCCATGAGTTGTCAAATTAACAGTTATGCATCGTAGGTGATGATAATGATCGTGAGTTGAGGTGCGAAATTGGACTCGAAACCGGGGAGTGTTCGTATTCGTATCTCAGATGGGGCATGCAATGGCACGAATATGGAAATAAGGTTGCTGTAAAGTTTTCCACAGGGCTGGTAAAAGTGAGACTAAGAGTATCGAAAAACTTGGCAATCTCTTATCAAGACTTGGCAATTGTTTTTATCAAGACTTGGCAATTTCAAGTTTCATCCCCCCAATCTTGTAATGCTCGCTACGCTGCTGTCGGTTTACATCTCTCAATGTCAGAAAACTCCATTGAAGAACGCTGATACAAAGAACGGCAGCAAGTGTTCGGAGTGCTTAGTGTGTCTATCCGGCTGTGCTGTCACCTAGTTTAAGTTTCACGAACTACTGGTTGATCGACGAGTGAGTCACCACCTGTGTGTCGCTAGGACGAAACTCTACTCATTAGCCTGTTCACTAATCAATAAAAAATAGCTCGAAACGAACTGCCACGGATTAGCATTGGGACGAAACCCTACTAGGATGAAACACTACTACACCGTGACGAAATGCTACGGATTTTGCCTTGGGATGAAACGGGGCTACTGGGACGAAACACTACAAAACCGTACAAATTTGTGCAATTATTGCCAAGGAATATTGCCAGCTACCAGCTAGCCTGCTGATACATAAAAATCAACATTTTTTTAATTGACTACTTATTTCATTATAAGTTCTCGTCTAAGCAACTTAAATCTACAGAACTTTTACTAATTATACCAGTTACCTCAAATGAGTCATTTTGTTAAGTAATTTCTTAATCGTGGGTGTGTCCGAAACTGTTTGGAGGAATTTAACATATAGTTCCAGAAATGTTCTGACTGATTTTTTTTTCAATCATTTCTGATATGCCTGAAGATTCTTAAAGTGTAGTTTCATTTAGCTATTCTCTGCGGTTTGGGCGTCGTCAGAAAATATCAAAGCTGTGAACAAGAGAGTACTTCATTTTCATTAAAAAAAAGTTGCGCCATACAGTCAATATTTAACAAGATGGATGAAACAGTGCCCTTTTTTATCATGCACAACAATAGTGTCCTTTGAGACGGTGGCTTTAAAAATCTAGAAATGATGTGGAAACTTTGAAATCATAGCTCACTTTAGTCTTTTTCTTTTCGACAGATTGTATACAATTTGATGACGGAACTTCGACAACAGCAGATAATTTTGTCAAAATTTTTCCAATGATGGACATTACAACAGCAATAATAGTTAGTGAAACGTTACAGGAATATATTATATGCAATATTGAACAGGACTATTTCACTGCGTAATCTGTCGAGTCCACCTCTCTGATGTATGACGTCGTCTAGTTCAAACGACGTCAATTAAACGCTTGTTAAAGACCAGACTGCTGTGGCGCTCTCTAGATCTTAGTGTGTAAGGTTAGTACTAAAGCAAAATTGCTGAGCTACCTCATAATAGAACATTATTAGTGTACTAATATGCTTAAATATTATCAAAATAACTAACTATTAAAAAAAGATATATGAGTAGAATATTCTACGGAGGTTGATTCAGTTATATTGAACCTATTTTGAATGTGTCTCCTACCTGGTAAATGCCGTGTTTCCCCACCAGTTGTGTTCGATCTGTTGGCTACTTCTACTGACTATTGTCCGGAATCATAGTTTCCATTGCATTAGACTATGTTTCAGCTGATCCAAGGGTATTGCATCACTCTCCTCTTTGCAGGTTTACCACACACCGGTAAACTGTTTAAGGTCAAAGCAGTATGTGAAGGAACACTGTCGTAATTCATAATCAATTCATTGTTTCCCCACAAGATGGGGTCTTTCCTTTCTCACGCATTCTCGCAGCTTCACCAACACCTGCTGATAATACTGTTTATTCACAGTCTGACTTGATGGCGCCCATTCAACCAGGAGCGCGCCATTAATATCAAAGAATACAGTGAGCAACACCTCCACTTTCGTTTTGCTCTTGCGTGCTTTTATAATCGCGGTAATGAGGGAATTTTCCACTTCATGGATTGCCTGTTCGTTTCAGGACCATACTGAAAGATCCACTTCTCATCACCAGTGACGGTTTTCGGTAATAAATCTGGTTCTACTTCCATGCGTCCCATTCTGCAACTGTACACGTACTTCTGGAAGTCCTTCTGCATCTGCGGGGGTTTATTGGTACAATCTTAGCGCAAACGTTGCACATGTTCAAATGGTCGTGCACAATAGCGCAGAGAAACTCTTTATCCATGTCCGCCATGTCTGCTATCATTCGAATGCTAAGCCTACGATCCTTCTGGACAATATCGGTCACTATTGTCACTTTTTTCTGTTGTTACTGTGACAGGACGATCGAGTCTTTCATCATCATCAACGTTCTCATTTCCCTTGCTGAAGCGTTTGTGCCACTCAAACACTCACGTATGTGATACTTTATTGTCACCATACGCATTCTCCAACAGTTCCACACACTCACTCGTTGAATAATTTATCAACGAATTTCAATTTAATACGTTCCTGAATTCTTACATTTAACGTTCTTCCGGCAACACGATTGCACATTTCTTTCTTCAATCGCTGCTCACAAACTAAACCCGATTTGGAGAGGTAATTAATGTATAACTTTATATTCTCGAATGTACAAGGTTCCTCTGCGCGCATGCATTTCCCAATACTCTTCGTATACTAGTGACAGGGTTTCTAGTCCCTTTATTTCTTAACCAAGCCGCGTATATTACTGGTACAGAGAGTGCGACAAAATAGTATTATGGAGCTATTTCAACACAACGCCTCTTTCTTAAGCCGGATGGAAATAAACATAGGTATTATATTTTTCATAATGTGAGTATTTAGTATTGACTTGTTGTGATATAAATGTTTATATGAACCATTTAGAACTATAAATATATGTCTTTGCTGAAATACAGGCCAAGACCACGATGAATGACTTAACGGTAGTGGAGTTTTGCGTTTCTCGAGCAGCGAAAAATTAAACGAAATGAAATCTTTAAGTTTCACGTCCCACGGTTATATGCCGGCTAGGCTAAAGGAGACGGTGATGATGAAAAATGGATGAAGTTGTGGAATTAAGGAAGTGGAAGGAAACGGGAGAATCTCAAGAACACCCACGCACACGGAGTTTGTCCCGCGTAAAATTCACTTGGCGCGAGCTGGGACCGAACCGGGGACCCCATACATCAGAGGTGATCGACCTAACACTGAGCCACTGCGGCCCTCTTTTCAGCAGTGAGTCTATGTAATACATAGACCTACAGCTTAACATGAGCATAAAATACAGGACAGTTCTGGGAGTCGAAATCCTCCCGGAAATAATTTATAACGCTTTCTTAATAATATTTTGGTAGAATAGACCATGTGATTCACCCAGCCTACATTTGACATTAATGATAAAAGTAAATTGACCACTATAGTTTCACTTTTTTCTTTTCTTTTTTTCTTTTTTTTTGTATTCAGTTCAAAAATTGCATCCAGCTTTACATCATGCATGTTCAAATTTAAGTTTATACACTCATAGACACTACTTATGTTTAATGTTTGATCTCGTATAATTTTCGTCATGTACTGAAGGCATACTAACATTATGAATGAAGAATTTCGCGGTTAATATTAGAAAAATATCAATTTTATTTTATTTTATTTTTTTTTTTTTTGGAAGTATGAGCGTGTTGTTGATACAAGACAAGCATATTAATGAGTCTTATTCAAAAGAATATTATATAAGATGTAACCTAGGCATTCTTCCCCTCCTTCAATATGCTGAAAAACGATACAGTTGCCGGACTTAGAATGGTAAAATATTACGTTTGTGTCTAATATTTTTTTAGAAAAAGAAATAGTTTTAGAATTGCCAGTTTATTTATTTTTTTTTCAATATTTTGCAGTACCGTCTGTCATTCATCTCCGTGAAGTGGTCAAGGTGTTCCAGCCTTGAACATTTTCACGGATCCTCCAGACGTGAGCATCGATTGGAGACTGCTCATGCATTATTCTGGTTTGGCGTATGCGAAGTTTAATGCGGAACACAGGGACATTCTATTATATATATATATATATATATAATGTTCTAAATCAGAACAGGTTAAAATGTTTCATAAATCATAAAATTCTGAGTTAAGTAAATGTAATGTTGTGGATAGTAAAATTAATAGTCTTCTACACGTGTGGAAATTATTAGTGATAATTTATTGATGAAGTGTTTCAAGTTTCAATTTAATTGAGTTTAATTTAATTAGCGCTGCATTAAATTGCGCCGTAATTTAACAGCGCTAAATTACGGAATATTTTTGTGGTAATATATGAATATCACTAAATCACGATGCTAAATATTTTAATAAAAACATTTCCTCTTAAGTAATTAAATTTGCAAGTGAATTCATAATAGTTAATTACACAAGGCTTAATTGAGCTGAACATGAAAAATGCAGCGCGTTTTTCATGCAATAAAATAGTAATAACAAAGTGATTAAATAAACTCATGTGATTAAATATGGTTGTTTCATAGTGGGAATATTGAATGTTAGTTTGTATCAAATATTTTCGGAATTTAATATCAATTAATTAATTAAATTAATTTCAGGTTGAGACAGAAAAACACTGACATGATTTTCGGTTTATAATTTCAGTCTTCAAAATGTCGTAAATTTCCATCCGTAATCTGGCCCATGCATCTAGCGTAATCTGCATTGATTTGACGCATCCGAAATGTATTTAGCAAAGTGATGGTGTGGCTTGTGGGACACTTGCGTTGTGAGTCAATTCTTCATTGACTTGGCCCTAGTGACTATGGGTTATCGGTGCATGTTAGAAGACAACAATAATGTCATTACTACTATCTGAGTATGGGGCATTTCTAGTACGATGGTGTCGCATTCCATTGCGTCTTATGTGTCCGTGAGTATCTCGGTCAGCAGCTTCATACGTAATGTATGGTTTGGTCTGTGAGATGTGGAATGGTCCCTTTGTTTTCCTGTCCTACACCACTTGACTACTACCTGTGTGGCAACGTGAAACATGTGCATGCGCTGAAAATAAGGAATGGTTAGCATCTCAAAGAACGACTTGTGAATGAATATTCCAACATTATATGCAACACTTTGCTCAAGGTTTTGAATACGTCCTGCAACAGTGTATGGTCATTGCCGTATGACTAACATCTTTTGTTGGGAACACAATAAGTAATAATTCATGCTTTTGTAGTGTTTAACTCTAGGACAAAAATAACAGTAACATGTAATTTCTACAAAAATGCTATTAAAATAAAAATGCTATTAATATATTAAGTACTATGGTTTCTATTAAAGACAATTGTGTAAAATACAAGATGCCTAACGTTGTTGTGATGTATCCTCAAACATTTTTCCGCATCCCTATTCCCCATATACATTGCTAATATTTTCCAGCCTTTACCACTTACTAGGGTGCTTGCGCACTTTTAGAAAACCTTGTATAATACTATGTGATCAATGCATAGCTCGTTTCGGTATTAAATTTTGATGTTTTATGTGCGAGAAATCACATACGTTATTGGTTCTTCAGAAGGCATATTAATAGACTCATCTAGGAGACACAAAATATACTAGGGGGCGCGGTGGTTCAGTGGTAGAGCGTTCACCTCCGATACTTGGGGTCCCTGGTTCGATCCCAGCTCGCGTCGTGTGGACTTTGTGGTGGACAAACACCGTACTCGTTTGTTTTCTCGGGGTTCTCCCGTTTCTTCCCACCTTCTTCATTGCACCATTTCATGCATTTCTCATCATCACTGTCTCCTTTAGCCAAACCGGCATAACCGTGGGACGTAAAACTCAAAGATTTCATTTCATTTACAAAATGTACTGTGCCAATTTAAATTAAAAAATGTGTTAACTATTAGATTGGCTGATAGGTTAAATTTTGGTAGTATGGTTTGTAGTTGTATGAAAATCGCTGTTTCAAGTATAAGAATAGAGTAATTTCGAACTATAAAACAAATAACATGTTAACAAGTCAGACATCTAAGATCAGTTAGTTGAGTTACTTCCAGAATGGTGGTCAAGCAGGGTAGTTTCGTTCATAATGTCATACTTTGTGCGTGGTGCCCTACCTATGAGGGTATAATCCACTTTGAGTTCGTTCCCGACAATCGTACCATCAATGCCAAACTTTATTCCAAACAGTTAGAGAGGATGTATGTTGCACTGTACGAAATGAATAAATAAATAAGATGTCATGGTGAACGGAAAACGCGTTGTGCTACAGCAAGATAATGCAAAACAACGATCGGTTCGAAAAACACAAATGAAGGAAGTTGATGAAACCCGAAATGTAGTTCTGACCTTGCCACTTCAGATTACTAGCTGTTTGTGTCCATGGTGCATTTCCTGAAATTACGATGCTCCACCTACCAGCAGAGTTTGGAAGCAACAATTACAGACAACTTTGTCTCTAAGGATGAGGCGTTGAATGAAAAAACTGGCAAGAAAGTAGGTGACTCCAGAGGTTCCAACACGGAGGGCTATACTTTGAATGTTAGCTTCCTTTCATTGTTCTATAATAAATATCGCTAGGCTGGACCAGAATATTGGAATTTTTAGATCCAGTGTTGAAATAGTAATATTGTAGAATAATTGTAATGTTATATATATATATATATATATATATATATATATATATATATATATATATATATATATATATATATATATATATTGCATTCAATTTATATTTAGTACTTCAATGTAGTAGTGTTAAGTAACAGTCTTGCCCCTGGGACCCCACTCAGTCACCAGAAGTTACTCAATGTCGAAGAAGGCAATCAATATTGTCTTCAATTTTGATTTCCACATGTAAAAACCTTTGGGTCTTGGGGATCCTCGACATTTCCACTGCACCTACTGTCACTTACTTTCACAATCATAGGTGAAAATCCATGTTTCATCACAAGTTACAACAGATTCCTACAAATTTGGCTCTTTTTTATCCGTTTTGGCATGTCCACACACAAGTTTTTATGTTTTATTTTTTATTTCTTTTTATTTTTTACTCTTCAGACAGAACTTTTGGAACAACCTTCTCACAAATATTCCTCATGCGAAACTCCTCACTTAAAATGTGTCGAACTGCTTCCCTATTTAAGTTAACCAACTCCGCCATGCACGAACACCTATTATCATCAATCACCTAACGAATTTTGGCAATGTCTTGGTTTGTAATCCCTGACCTTGGGCGCCCAGGACGTTTATACTGTCCTTTTCCTCAGAAAACCGTTTATGTTATTCAAACACGTATGCCTGGAATAAAGTTTTGTCGCCGTAAGCGTCGGCTATCTCGTGTAACGTGGGTTCCTGTCACCACGGCATGGCGCGTCCTCAGGTTGCGGATCGAAGAGAAGGCCTCTAGATATAGAGGTTAGCTGCGAATATACTGAATAAGCAGTCGCGGACAGCCGACTAGGAGGGGTCCTCCAGCATGAGGGTTTGGGTAGGGCTAACAACCTCATCCTGTAAAAAAAAGCACTTGTTCAGAAATATTCACAAAAGCCTCGGACAAGGACTGATAACTTGGCGCGACCTCAGCAAAAAAAAAAAAAAAAAAAAATCGACATGAGATTTGGAACATGGAATATTAGGAGTCTTTATAGGGCAGGCGCGTTAAAATCCGTAACGAGTGAGTTAGAGAAATACAGGATGGACGTAGTAGGAGTTCAGGAAGTTAGGTGGGATGCAAATGGATCTGTGAATTCGGGAAATTTTATGTTCGTAAAAGGAAACTAAAATCACCATTTAGGAACAGGGGTTTTCGTTCATAAACGTATATTACCAGCAATTAAACGGGTTGAATTTGTTACTGACAGTCTTTCTTTTATTACTCTTAAGGGACGATGGTGTGATATTATTGTTTTAAATGTACATGCCCCAACTGAAGATAAGAATGTCGATATAAAAGACAGTTTTTACGAAGAAGTGGAACGGATATTTGACCAACTCCCGCGATACCATATGGAAATTCTACTAGGGGATTTCAATGCGAAGGTAGGACGAGAGGATATTTTCAAACCGATTATAGGGAACGAAAGTCTGCATAAGGAAAGCAATCACAACGGTGTTAGACTCATGAACTTTGCAACATCCAAAAACCTAATCGTGAAGAGTACAAAATTCCCACATCGTGACATTCATAAGTACACTTGAACATCACCAGACGGGAAAACACATAATCAAATTGATCACGTTTTAGTATATAGAAGAAGGTAATCTATTAGCATAATTGATGTCCGGTCGTTTAGAGGGGCTGATTGTGACACTGACCACTACCTGGTAGCAGCGATAATACGAGAGAGGTTTTCGTTGAATAAAGGTAATATTCATTGTCCGAAATCGGAGAGATTCAATTTAAAGAAATTAGAAGAGAGCCAGGTAAGAGAGAAATACCAGATTGAAGTTTCGAATAGATTCTCGGCTTTAGAAAATTCGGAGTGCACTAGTGTTGGGGATATCTGGATTGAAATTATATATAGCATTAAAATTTCAGCAAAAGAAAAATTGGGACACGCGGAAATACGTAGCAACAAACCATGGTTCGACCAGGAATGCATAAAACTAGCAGAGAAGAGAAAATAGGCAAAATTACGCTGGCTACAAAATCCGAATGAAATAACTACACAAAATTTCGCAGATATCAGGCGGGAAACTTCCAAAACTTTTAGAACAAAGAAATGCGATTTTCTGAAAACTAAAATTAAGTAACTTGAAGATAATAGTAAAAATAAAAACATACGGGACATGAATAAGGGAATCAACGATTTTAAGAAAGGCTATCAACCTCGTGCTTATATATTAAAGAAATCTGACGGTACAGTTCTCACTGACGATAGCATCTTAAATAGGTGGAAAGTTTTCTTTGACGATTTGCTTAACACGCAACCAAAAACTAGTGTGAGTGGAGAGGAGGAGACACACACCGCAGAACCGTATATTCCAGAATTCAACCGAATAGAAGTAGAAACCGCTATAAAGAAATTAAAGAGACACAAATCACCGGATGTAGATTAAATTCCGGCTGAGTTAATTTTAGCTGGAGGCGAAAAATTGTGGAACAAAATACACAAACTCATTCTCCTTATCTGGAACAAGGAAGAATTGCCACAAGAATGGAAAGAATCAATCGTTGTTCCAATTCACAAGAAAGGTGACGAAACTGACTGCAATGATTATCGAGGCATTTCTCTTTGTCAACATCCTATAAAATCATTTCAAATATTCTATTAGCAAGACTGACCCCATACGCGGATGAAATTATTGGATATTATCAGTGCGAATTTAGACGAAATCGATCAACTATCGACCAAATATTTACAATTCGCCAAATACTCGAAAAAAGTGGGAATACAATACCATTATTATACAACGTTCTTACAGAACTTGGAATACCGAGAAAGCTAATTAGATTAATTAAGATATGTTTAAATGAATCCCAAAGTAAAGTCCGGGTAGGAAAATTTTTGTCCACGAGCTTTCACGTCGAAAATGGCCTGAAGCAAGGAGATGCGTTGTCGCCATTATTATTTAACTTTGTTCTGGATTACGCTATAAGGAAAATCAAAGATAGCAACCAGGGCCTAGAATTGAATTGTATTGACCAGGTTATGGCATATGCTGATGATGTAAATTTAATAGGGGATGATAGGAGAACAATAGAAAGAAATGCAGAGATCTTATTAAACGCTTGCAGGGACATGGGTTTAGAAGTAAATTCAGAGAAAACTAAATACATGGAAGTGCGTCGGGACCGGAATACAGCAAATTATAGATGCGTTAAAACATTAAATAATACTTTTGACAAAGTGGATACTTTCAAATATCTAGAATCAATATTAACAGAGGAAAATCATATTCACGGAGAAATTAAATGTCGACTAAAAGCAGGGAATTCGTGTTACTATTCGGTTCAAAATCTCTTGTCGTCGCGAATTCTGTCGAGGAATTTGAAACTTAAAATATACAAAACTATAATCATGCCTGTTGTTTTGTATGGTTGCGAAACATGGTCACTTACTTTGAGGGAAGAACATAGACTGAAAGTATTTGATATCAAGATTCTGAGGCGAATATTCGGACCCAAGAGGAACGGGAATGGAGAATGGCGGAAACTTCATAACGAGGAACTACATAATTTATACGGTTTACCCAACAATGTTAGGGACGTCAAGTCTAGGAGGCTTAGGTGGGCGGGTCATGTAGCTAGAACGGAAGAAAGTAGAAACGCTTTCAAAGTCTTAACTGGAAGACCAATCGGAAAACGACCATTAGGAAGACCTAGGCGCATATGGGAGGACAATATTAAGATGGATTTCGCAGAGATTGGAATACAAAGTAGAAACTGGATGCAGTTAGCTAAGGATATAAGTCAGTGGAGAGCTTTTGTGAACGCGGCATTGAACCTCCGGGTTCCATAGGCCATACAGTTAGTTAGATAGTTAAGCGTCGGTTATCATTTAAAATGTGGGTGATTTGTTAAGCTTCACAAGAAACTTGATGTTAATTTGCTGTTCAGTTGTTATCTTGTACATTTTCTCGGCAGAATGCAGTTACACGTCTTCGCTCAGTGATGCAATACTTCCAAGTGTCATGGCCGGTTGAGTCAAACCTGGCAGCATGGATAGAGGATGGGTGTGAAATTACGTCACCAAACAGTTGTTGCCAACTTCAATTGGTTTTCAAGTTATACACTTAGTCATTTTTTTATGTGTGTGTGTATGTGCGTGTGTCACACCGTGTATTAGTTTTTGATTCCTCCTTTTACTATTAATAAAATTATTTTGATTTTAATTTCCAAGTTGTTACCTTTGGGTGTTATAGATTAAAGGAAATTGTCAAGGATTTGCTCACCTATGTACATTAAAAACAAAAGTGGCGCATGAAAATAATCATACAATTGAAAAATATATTAAGGGCGATTTTAAGTTCCTATACATTGCAATTGTGGTTGAAGGTTGAATTCAAGTCAATAACACCCAATTGGAAGTAATATGACTAAACTTTTAACTTGGGTATTTTTATTAGTACAAAACGTCAGCAAATGAATAAATGAATGGTGCTTCTCAAATCAATACCATTTCAATTTTTCTGAATTCCTGCAATTTCATATGCCAAATTCCAAAATAATTTATGCTATGCACTGGTGATAAATTCGACAAGACACAAGTATTGTAAAATATCTACTATAAATGGTAAGTCTTTTTCAAGTTAGCACTTCTCTTGAATTTACGTATTCAAAATCGTGTATGTTTCCATTCAGAATATTTTTCACGAAGAAAACAAATTATGGTTGTTTCTTTTATTTCAAATGAATGCATGTTGAAGAAAAGCACAGCATTCGAGTTTCCAAAGAACCACTTCTTTTGTGGTTTGTTCGTCGAGATAAGAACTACTTGAGAGCTGGTCGTCTTCCGTTCTACGTTGCCTAGGTTGTAAATGATTACTTCCCATGCTTTGACAACTGTGTAATTTAAAACTCAGATAAAGCAGATTAGTATTGATCTCACGGACATAAGTAGCCATTGATTTTGTAGCAATCATTATGTATGAAAGCAAGTGTGCTATGCAAGAAAAGATGCGTTTTTTAAAGTTAATAGTGACGACTTGTAGTTACAATATTTAATTTTAAAGCATTGGTTTACTACAACGATTTACCTCAAAATTTCCTGGAATAGTTAGTGCGTTTGATATGTTCTCCTCTGCATTATGATGACAGGGTACAGCATTTATGTCGTTAGACATGAACGAGGGACGTCGACAACCTCGTGATTTTTTTTTAAAGATTTTCATTTACACCAATTTTATTATGGTTTCTTAGAGCTATGTATGGCTAAATGAAGTGTGTGTTTGCGCATTCTCCGCGAGATAAATTAATTCGATTCCCGGTAAGAATTCTTGTCCTCAAGATATCTCTTAAGATAATACTACCCTTGATATAGCCTCAATGCCAAAACGGGACTTCGAAGTCAAACAATCAAACAAAAACAGTAGTCTATTTTGAGGAATGTAATAGGACATATATCAATCTAATACTTGTTTGAAACAGTCGAGCGTATACCTACCCAAAATATATGATTATGTCACTGTTCATTTCTAGCAAACGCTTCAATAGAATGAGTAAGGAAACAATACACTTTTACAAACTGTCACATAGCCGAAAGAAACGGCCATGTCTTATAAAGAGACAGCTACACAATCAAAAGCAGCAAACAGTCACTTCTCCAAATAATCACTTCCTTTAAAATGAGAAACGAGCCCATCATATTTTCGCCAATCTCACATCCTCAAAGGTCCGCTTCACGAAAATTTGAAAGATAAATCAATGGCACAAATATTAAACAAGAATGACAGCAGTGAACAGTGGCGTACGATGATTTCATCAATAGGATTCAACCCCTTCAAGCTCATATATATATATATATATATATATATATATATATATATATATATATATATATATATATATATATATATATATATATATATATATATATATATATATATATATATATAATGCATATTCAATGCAAACGTTGTATTTAAATGCTGTCTCTCTTAATAAACTAAAAGTTGATCTTTCTATAATATATTGCTCATGGAGTTTTTTTAAACTGCGATAACTCCTTATGAGTACGCCGCTAGCTTTGAATAATTATTAATCAATCAATCATTGATATTTCATCGTATGTAAAATAAGAAAAATGTCTATACAGGTTCTCCCAAAAATAATGGTAAAAATGAAACCACAGATTCCTGGCACCAAAACAAGAAAAAAAAGCTTATATGGCCTATAGTCCTGAAGTGGACAGGGGCGAAACTAGACAGCTTCGAAAGTAGGGGAAAGGAACTTCCCGAGTTAAAAACCGCATTGACAATAAGTGTGAACAATTGCGGAATACACTGGGAGTGATGGAATGAATTCGAAACTCACGATTCCTACGTTGCATACACGTGGGAGGACAGCACTTTGAACATCTCTAGGTACGTTTATTGTTAGCATGTATACCTTAGTAGTTTATAGTGCTACACTACGTAAGGTACTACCTTACAAATAAAGTATGTAGTTGTGTATTCAGCTTGTTACTTCATTGCATTACACGACTAGTTATATTTGTTCTTTTTTCTACCCTCTATCTGCAAGTTTCTATCTTTTATACCACTTTCCGTTGCACCCTGAAATTATGCAATCATGCTAAGTGGTCTTTGCTTTGACTCCCATTGTAAATGTGCGTGCAGTCGTGCCAGGGATAGATTTTTTTTTTTTTTTTTTTTTGCTGTATGGTTTCCATTTTACTGAACCGTTTCGTTACCCCTGCAGTACAGACATTCGATGAATCCCTGAATGACATATGGAAAATCTCTGGTGCAGTTATGTAACATGCGATTAATATGTCAAGTCAGGATGGTCATTATGTATTTTTGATCCCCCTTCGTAGCTCCTATCTTTATGGCAGGTGTCAAGTTCCTTTCCTCCACATTCGAACCTATCTAGCCCAGCCCCTGTCCACTTCCGGACTATACGTCATACAAACTTTTTTTTTAATGCTTTGGTGCCAGGAATCTGTGGTTTCATTTTTACCATTACCTTTGGGATACCATGAATAAATGTTTTCCGTTACGTGGAAAAAAGAAGTGAAGCCACCATTATTGCTACAAATATAATGATTGCGTCATTTTGAAGGTAACCTATAGGAAAACTAACATAAAAGACAAAATCAGTTTCCCAATACGAAATACAGATACAAGGGTGTTTCAAAACAACACTGACAACGTTTGGGAGGTGATTCCTGACAACAAGATAAGACGAAAAATAGAGACCAACCTGGGTGCACAAACGGTTCCTTTCAGAGTTGCACGCTACCGAAAATACGGGAAAATGAAGCTTCAAAACTATGGGACCTACTGTAGTCGGGTCAAAACTTCAATTAGGAAGTAACATGTGCCCTATCCAAAAATCCATGTTTCATAATCCTAAGGTGCTCACACAACATTTTTTATAGAGGGAGTTAGGCTACGGGCATAGGGTCTATAAGTTGAAGTACTCACGAACTACTTCTATAAAAATTGTTGGGGAAGTACCGCAGGATTCTGAAACATGGATATTTGAATAGGGGACAGACTAGTTACTAAGTGAAGTCTTGACCCGACTATGGTAGGCCCCATAGTTTTGGAGCTATGAACCTTTAAATTTCTTTCTTTTTTATGTTTTCCGCAGCCTATAACTCCGAAAGGAAGCATTTGTGCACACAGGTTGGTCTATACTTTTGTCTTGTCTTGGTGTCAGAAATCGCCTCCCAAACGTTGTCGGTGTTGTTTTGAAACACCCCGTATTGAGAACATGATACATTCACAAAAGTGGTCGGAAATACTTCCAAGAAAATTAAAATGTAAATTGCAATGCGCGAGTATATTAGAAATACAACAGAGGAAACTAGCTTCTGTATTGATACTCAACAACGTTGATTATATACTAATTTCTCAATAGACGGCACAGAGGTTTCTGATAGGTTGATGCAATTACTGCATGTTGTGCATTAAACTAAACAATTATTGACTTTTATTTTTTGAAGGAACTGAATTATTATGGACATTGGTGAAAATAGGTTTTGTGTACGATAAAACAAAGCAAATTGGAAAGGTAGCATTTCTAGAAAATATGTTTTAAATGAATGGCATCTGTAAAATTAATTAACTAATTAGTTAACTTAAATTTATTTTAAAAAGGCTGATCGAAAATAATTTTAATTACTCATGTAATTTCGTAAAAACATGTTTTCTGATACAGAGCAATGTATTGAATTTGAAAGATAAAATTGGTTTTCCTGAGTGCGAGATAGTTAGTTATCTGTCTGAAGGGAGCTGTATAATATTCTGTATTTGGGTACAATATACTGATTTAGCTGTCTCAATTTAAGAAAAAAAATGGAGGGATCTGTAGAATTGTTTTATTTTTCCGAAGTGAATGCATATATATAAATTCATACAAGTTTCATAATATTTGGTAAAATCTACTCTGTGTATGTAATGTGTTCCGTGACTAACTAGACAAATTTCAAGTGTGGATTCCTGAGGCTCAAAATAAGGAGAAACTTCATACGAACATAAGTGTTTAACAACCTTTGAAATGGAATATTCAAGAAAATTGGAATCACACAAAAGAGATCCAGAACCTAGTTAATATAATGGGATACACGAAACCAAAATTGTCGTTACTTTTACAAAGTAGTCTAAGATTTCACGCCGTGCTAGATGCAACCATGTGCTCTACTCCACGTGCTTGAAGTAAGCACTCTTCAAACGACAACCACAAGAAGGACATAGTCCATCATCGCCAATATTCGACAAGTGATGCAAAGGCAAGTTGTCAGCAACATTTCTGCATACAAGGAGACTAAACACCACAGAAAACATCAATCTCGCCCGGTTGATCAAACCACCAACTCTCTCAGATACCTGGTCATTTAGAGCTGTCCTTCCTATATGCTCTAACACGCCTTGTCATTGAGTTACCTTCTACCTCTCTAAGACACCCGGTCATTCAGAAATACCTAGTCACCTAATTATCTAAAACAAACGGTCATTGAGAATTCCAACTTCCCTCACTAATACGTTCGGTCATTGAGAGGCACCTATCCAAGATGCTCTAAGGCGCATGGTCATTGGGCTCCTTTAAACTCGACCTACAAACCTCAACATAGTTAGAGAGGCTTGTATGTATTTGTAATATTTTATATTCAAGAGAAAAAAAAACTTTTATAACAAAAGGTGGTGGAAAAGTCCATACTCCCATATGCGGTATTTTAGCTCTATTCTAAAAGACAAAGAACTTTGCATGATAGAAGCTTTGACACCTATCCGACAGACATTCTTGAGGACTTTTCTACGAAGCACTATTTTTATTGAGGAAAACGGACTTAGATTTGTGTCATCTGAATATTATAAAAATAGTATCCGTGTTGTTACTGCGTTCCCATAACACTCCTTTAGAGCGGTACAAATTGTTTCGTTTAACTGGTAAGTATTTGTGCCGACAACTCGATCAGGCAAAAAAAACGTACATTGACAGCGAAGATAATATGGCAGAATCAGGCTCCCGACTATCATTTAACACGCCCCATTTTATTAGATATCCAGGTTACATTACAGACGATCCCGATAGTTTTTTTTTTCACGCTGTTTGATTATGCAATCTTACTTCAGTAGTTTGCACCCGAAAGGAACAATGAAATTTTACCCATGTGTTTACAGGATATGGCCCTCGATTCATACTGAAATTACAAAATCAAAAACAGTTTAGCAACCTTAGTTGCGAACAACTAAAACAAAAAATAAAATCATTATGTCTTTCAAAACTACCAGCGTTAAGGAAGAAATGGAAATTAAAAAAAAAAAAAAAACAGCGAAGAACCGATCAATACATATTTCGTAAGAAAGCTAAGGACAAATAGACAACTCATGAAATAGGGCACGGAAGAACAGAAGATTCACTTCCTATCATTAGGTTTACAAAGGAACCTCTTACAGGAAATAGCTCTAGATCTTTCTCAAACACTGCAGCAAATGCAGAACCGTCTTCATGATTTGAAAAAGGCCCAGGACCTAATGAAGAAGAGGGGCTACGTGGAATTGTCGCAAGCTATTCATTCTTTTTACGGCCAACTACACTATCATTTCCTTTAAATGAACTTCCCCTGCAAATGAAGAACATCCCCCACAGTCAAATTCCAGTCAACCTGGTTTCAAATCCTAATCCTCACCAAAATGGAAATGCTTCCTCACAGTCTCCTCATATTGACCTAATCAAATTAGCCAATCCATTGTCCGAACTTTCGTTAATGGTAGCGCAAAATACCATTAGGAATAATTTTAGGCGCAATAATGGAGGAAGAAATGGGCTGATAAACAAACAACCCTTGGAAAATAAGGGTTTCCATTCATGTTGTTCGGTAGTCCATATGCAGACTCCAATCGGCGATCAAGGTCATCCTCATTAAGTTTATGTAGCATTGTGCAGCTTTTAAGGATGACACTGAAAAATGTGCAATATCCAGATCACGAAGGATTGGCTTACTCCAAATTCCAATGACACATGACGGGTACTGCGTTTAGGATTTCACAAACGATGCTATCACTGCCGTTGCTCTTTCCTCTGTGGTGATAGTCTTTGGTTTCCTACTACATGGCTTATCGTCAACAATTCCTAGAATTTGATGAACAAGTGTGCTACCGTGTTGTGCGATGCCAGTTCTGTGTTTGGGTGCCGTCTGTTGTAGTCACCTGCAATTGCTTGGTAGCTGCGTTACCCGCATATAAGGGTGATTTTCATCTTCCACTTTCTGTGCCTTTGTCAAACCCATTTTAGATCACCTGTAACAAAGAGATATTATGTCCGTATCAAGTAATCCATTTTAGATCACCTGCAACAACGTTAGATTATGTCAGTATCAATGCAATCCATTTTAGATCGCCTTCAACGAAGAAATATTCTGTTAGCGTTGATGTAATGCATTTTAGATCACCTGTAACAAGATATGGCAGTTTCAAACAATGCTAGTTTCCACATTTGAGTCTTCACAACTCCCAAACCCTTCAACATTGGCAAAAGGAAACAATTACACCATTGCATTCGTGAGTTCGACCTAGTGTTATTTAATATGTCACATGCTCCCTTTCCCTTAAAAATGAACTTGAATCTAATATGGCGGCTTTTAAGATGACGGCCATGATCGACGTACTCCCCAGAAGTTGGCGCCCCTCATCCAATATTAGTTGTCATACTCACTTTTCGCTTGTTCCCTTATAAGGGTGTCCAAGCACATTTTACTCACCCTGCCTTTTCAAAAGTGACTGTAACAATTTTAGTTGCATTAAATGGATTATTATTTCATAAACTTTCCTAATATAATGATTCACTATTCGATTACCAAGAATAGACTAATGTGTTCCACCAGATAATATCGACATCATAAGTTACACAACAACAACAGCAATAAAAGCTTATAAGACAGTCCTACTCTATTTCATATATTTAGATTGCACGCACTTGCATTGTATATTATTATTTTCTTTGTTTTAAATATAAATTATCGTATTTTCTTTCATTCTTGAGAAACGGTTAATATTAAGTAATACAATTGGCTTTGTTTTGATGATTTTAGGAACATAAATGATAATGTTTTACTTGCAGCACTACTTTGGAGCTTGGGTTACATGAACATTTAAATCAAAAGATACGTACCCTCAGCCATTTTCAAGTTGTTTGCTTTAAAACGTAGCACATTTGGAACTTTATTACTCCTAGAGGACGTTACTTAGATAAAAGGAAAAAAAAATAAAAGTGCATCTCTCTGGGTATTGATCTAACTTAATCTGAAATCAAAGGTCATTTTTTTATCTGTTCCTAGTACTCACATAACGAATACAGAACGTGTTTTGTCCAATCATTAACGAATGTAGATTCTAAAAGTAAGGATCAAAGAGTAATATGGGGGGAACATTTTTTTAGTGTTTGTTGTCATTGCGTCTTATCTTTCCATGCTTTCACATATGCAGTGTATGTTAACGCTGGTGTAGTATAATTCCAACTTTAAAAAAAAAAAAAATCAGTAGCACTGTTTTTATTGTTGATTTAAGATTTTTTTTTTTTTGAAACTGAGAGTACAGGTAGAATAGGAAGAAACATATGTTTATCTCTGAACTTTCTTATCCCAACCTTATATTTGGAAATGTGTTATTAAAAGTAATTGGTTAATATATGATCTCAGATGCATTGTTTTCATTGTAGGTTTTAAGACATTTACAATGTAAACGATTAAAAATTGACATGATTTTTTTTCTCTTTTGCAGGTAAGTTGTGAACATTTGCGTGAATTGAAAATAATACATGAAGTTCATTATACCCTGTAAGTAATTTTGTAACTAACCTTACATTAGAAAATTGATTACATTAAGTATGCTTTGTCTTTCGTTCTTCAAGATAAACTTTGTATTTCCTGCTAAATAAAACTGGACAAAATCATGGATTTTAGCAATTGTGTTTAGTGAAACTTCATTTTTCTATCATGCCAATGATATCTTGCATATTTTCACCTAAGTGAAAATCTCTGACACAACATTTATTCATACAATTTTATCTTCAAGGAATGCATGCACTTGCAGAGAAACAAATATCAGCTGATAATGTGGTTGTGAAATATTACGCATTTTTTTTACAACGCTTTCACAAGGTAAATTCTATTTTATATGCCTAAGATTATGTGCTTCGCGATGGTATTCTGTAATTTGTAAGTAATATATTCTGAAGTGGTTGGTAATCATTAGTTTGTATTGTTTGTTGTGTGTTCATCATCTTTGAGCTCCTGAGATAGCGTCCTTCTCGTGAGCGCTTAGGTTAGTGTCAACTTCGAGCAGCGAATATTCCTTGTTAAATGCATCTTCTGTGAGCATAGTGAGTACGCACATACAGGGTGGTCAGGAAGTGGGCGTACCCCCTTTATTTTCAAAAGTATAGCGTTAGTTATGGTAGAATGTCTGTAAATAGTTGAATTTAAGTCTTAAGAGTCATAAACATCTGCATGATCACCATCCATGTCGTAACACAGCTGAATACTGCGCCAAGTTATCGCAGATGTTCTGTGGAGATACTTCAGAGTCACGAGGGAGAATTCGTGTTCCACGTTTTTCCCACAACAACATTATTGATTTTCTTGGTGGATTAATAGCAAAGCGGTCTGTAAATTTCGCTTTAACACTTTCCATCTCTGTAACGCCTTTTGTGAAGTCAAACCGCAACAACTAATATTTTGTCAATGCTATATGGACTTTGATCACACATTGTTGATTACTCCAATTTCACTGCAAACAACTGCTACCAAGCAGAAAAAGCAGAAAACAAATAAACATGACAGCAGAAAACAAATGACCAATGTTGCCAGACAATGCCAAGCAATGTTACCAGACAATGCCAAGCAATGCTACCAAACAAATGTGGGTAAAACCTAAAACCGTCAGAAAAAAGTCCATTAGGGGTACGCCCACTTCCGGAGCACGCTGTACAGTGGAAGACTAGTTTCCATTCAACTTCCAGATATATGTGTTTCTAATCAACATAGTCTGTTGCGGTGACGGACTGGAAACATTACTTATGCTGGAAGAGGGTAGCCCCGGAAAGTATATTTTAAGGTTCCACATGTCTTCACATCATGCTGTAACCATGTGTGTACTACACGTGTTGGCAGTAAACAAATACAACGCAGACAGCAATACCAAAGAGGAGTCGTCCACAATCGCCAGCAGTCAGCAAGACATAATCACCGAAGGTAGCCGACATTTTAGGATAAAAGTCATCGGCACGCCTCAAGAAGTATCAATATCTACAGGTTGATCAAACCACCAACAGCCCTAAGGTCTCTGGCCATTGGGAACATCTTACCCTCTCACGACGCTTGATCAATTGAGAGATACCCTTCCCAAAAGTCCTACGACGCTTGGTCATTGGGTTCCCTTTCTCTCTCACGACGCCCGGTCACCGAGATATACATAATCACACAAAGTCATCCCCTCTCACGACGCCTGGTCAAACAGAGTAACCTCACCTACAAAAGCCCTACGACTCTTGGTCATTGGCTTCCTTCCACTTTCTTACCTAAAATATTAGAGGAAACTACTTATTTTAATACATTTCTGTATTTAAGAAGATCATTTATAATAAAAGGTGATGGTAAAATCTAATCTCCCGAGTACGATAATTGCTCTACCTTACAATAACTGAGAGGACTTTACAATATATATTGCCGGAGAAGAGGATTGACGATATCGCAAATCTACGACACACTATTGACACTTCCTAAATGCATATTAAAGTGATTGAGATGTGTAGCTTATTGCTTTCCGTATCAAAATGTCAGGTATGGGTGCTGAGTGGCCAGTGAAAACATACGCCAGTGAAAATGGTTTTAAAAAATAACTTTAAAGCCAGTTTTTTTCTTCTTTTAATATCTGCATGGTAAGCAGACACATTTTTTTCCCTCAAAGACCATTCAAGTGGTTGAGCGCTCAGGATAAGTAACTACTGGAGTTTAATCAGGACGAAAATTCCAACTGCAGGAATAGAAATTGGCATTTTTTTCCCGTTTATATCAGATTACCCTTCAAATTACATGCTTAGTAAACATATAGTTAATCTTTGCTAGGGAGTGTGTTTCTAGTGTATGAGAAGATATAAGCCGCAATGTAGGAAAAATATGCTTTGTCTCCAATGTATGTCATGCCTAGCAAAGTTCACTGTATGCTTCTTTTTTTATTTATTTATTTTACCCGGTTTGCATGGCAGAATGCCGTACATAAGCTGAATATTGTGAACATTTTTTGTAGGGGTATTTAGAGTTTGGTAGAGTAAATTATAGTTTGGAATTGTTTATTACTACCGGTTTATATATAAGCGGTATATATAAACCGTATTTTACAGAAATATTACAATGGTGTAACTTCTTTAAATATAAGATAGAGATAGATGGTCTAAGGCTCGAGCAGCTAAGACAGAATCTCTACAGAGCTCTACAGCAAGCTAAGTGGAGTGGATTAGGAATCCCCAATGCTCCGAAGTAAGCAAAGAAGGGGTTGAAAGTCACAGAGCTCAGCAACAAGCTAAGTGACTAAAGTTGGGAATCCCGAGAGTGCTCCGGAGAAAGCTAAGTGGAAGGAAGGAAAGGCTAGAGTCCCGAAACAAAATAGAGGCTTGGATTGGTCACATAGAGCTCCGAGCAACTAAAGGAGGGATTGACTAGGCGAGACTGATAGTTGTTTTAGCTGTTGTTTATAAATCAAAGTGTACGTGGTTGTTGTTTATAAATAAAATCACGTGTAAAATGTTTATAAACACAAACACATATTAAGTGTTTGTAGATAGAAGCACATAATGCATTGCAATATATGTTTAGGGTATGGTTTCAGTGTAGATCTTGACTTGTATGAACGATGGTCATTGCCGGAGCCTCGCTATCGGTCATGGCAGAGAATGTCTAAAATAAATGAACGTAATGTTGGGAGTAAACACGCCTTGAAAACTTATGTTTGCAGCGCTCTGTTTACTGTCAAGTAGAACGTTTATGTCATTTGTGAATCTAGTCGCTACGGTATAGAATGATACAGATTATTATTGGTCGGATACTTCCAGTACGGAGTGTGGAAGAAAATATGGTCTAATGTGAGGTTTAAGACAACCATTCATTGGCTTCATCTTCACTGATTGCTCCACGATCACAGATAAGTACCCCTTTAAAAAATCCGCGTCGATGTTTTTCATTGACTGTGAGACGGCGACATACATTAGTCCTAGAGTCACACTTTTGCGAGTATGTCATACAGCTGCAATCTTGTTTCTGCAATCTTAGATTCAAAATTTTTATCATGAATGAAAGGCGAGTAGTGTGATATATGACCGTTAGCTACATTTTTGAGGATATCAAATGTGCAATCAGATTTCATGTAACTTAATTTGCTGAAAAGTGATTGGCGACTGAATGTTATGTTTATCTGTTGTACAATGAGTTCAACATGTCCGTGCTGAGCAATGCAAGTTTGCAGACGCTTCTCCCAATTGTTGTGGAAACGAAGCATGGTATCGGGTAAAGTTGCGCACATGCGTTGGCGACACGTTGTTCCACATGAGAAAGACTGTTAATTTTGAAAGCATAAACTATAGCCTTAACATGTTAGTAAGTGGTGATATGTTTGGTGAGCGAACAGATCAGTCAACTGGCCCACTTCGACCAATCAATGTCCCGGAGAATTGTTCATCAAGTAGTGACACACCACGACGCCATACTGGGAAGTGCCATCGTCTTGAAGAGATCGTGAGAATATATCTCCAAACTTCGCAGCAGAGCCCTGCATGGGCCGGGCGCCCGTTTGACCCGGCCCGGCCTTGCCCTGCCCCTTTCAAGTAATATCAAACTGGACTGGGCCCTAACTGGGCGAACTGGGTCGGGCACATTCCGGGTCGGACACAAATACTATAGGGCTGAACCGGGCACATGTATTTCCGGTACGAGCCGTGACGGCCGGCTCGGCCCGGATACTCTGAAAGACGGATAGGAAACTAATGTTGACATCCTATGTTAATCATTATGTGTTTAGGGAACTGATTCTTTATTCAAGACTGCAAAATACTGTAATACTACTACTATTACTACTTCTACTACTACTACTTCTTCTACTATTACTACTACGATCGCTGGCAACACTTCTACAACTGCTACGACTTCACGTCAGAGTTGGCATGTCTGGTTGTACGGAATTAACCTTCTAAGTACAGAAAAAAAAACGGAGAAATGCTAGTTATTATGGCTGGTCTGCGTAGAATGTGAACCGATGCTTGATCCACGAGGGACAACTGTGATTCAGTAGGTAAAGCACTCACATCTGGTCCTAGAGTTCGTCGGATCAATCCCTGCTCGTGTGAGCCTTGTGGTGTATGTGAGCTTCGTGGTGGACAAACACCGTGTGCGTGGGAGTTTCCTTGTGGTCCCATTTCCTTCCACTGTTTTTATTCCACCAATTCATCCTATCATCATCCATACGGCCTGAGCGGTAGTTACCTAACGAACGTATAATAAAGTCAAGCACTTGACCTACTAAGTAGAATTTGGTATTCTACCATTAGACCACGGAGGCCGAAACCGTGAGCTGGCGTGTTCATAAGATCAATGCAGTTTGTAGTAATGTCCAATTAGCAAGGCAGATACCAAATGGTGTTACATGTTTCTGTATTGTTTATAGTATAATACTACAAACATAAAATTTAATGATCACATAAATCACCAAGACGCCAGGGACGATTAGGTGTTCCTGGAACGGTGGCTCAGTGGTTGAGCGTTCACTTATGGTGCAAGGGATCTCTGGTTCGATCCCAGTTCGAGCCAAGCGAACTATGTGGTGGACAAACACCGTTTATGGGGTTTTCTCAACGTTCTCCCGTTTCCTCTCAATTTATTCATTCCACCATTTCATTTATTTCTCATCATCACCGTCTCCTTTAGCCTAGCCGACATATGTGTGGGACGTAAAACTCAAAGATTCTGTTTTCATTGTTTTGTTTTTGTATTCCTAGTAATATCAGTAATGGAATTCGCTGTCGTATTAGTATAGTAATGAGTAGTAGCAGTGGTGGTAGTAGTAATAGTAGTAGCAGTGACAACAATAGTGGAATTAGCACTTGCATTTGTAATCGTAATAGTAATAGTAGTATTACCAGTTGTGGTTGTAGTATTAGTATCACATACGGTGTAGTAGTTTTACATATCTTCTCTGTTACTAGTAATGCAATAATGAGTGTAGTATAAGACGTTTACGTCCACGAGCTATATTATTGTATAATAAGCATGGCTGGACATATTCTGCCAATTAACATCACCATGCACTTAGAAATGAGCTTCATCCAAATGAAGTATTTGTATAACAAAGTATCATTTAGTCGGAATTCCTCAATAGTCCAATCATAACACTGCACTCCGCGATCAGGGTCCTCGTGGAGAAATGTTGTTGCATTTGCACCATATACGGATGACACTTATACTTGTGAAGCACCGTGAGCAGTGAACTGGGACTCATCACCCACTGGAGTTACAAACGTCGTTTACTTCACTTGGGCAACATCGAGGAGGAAGCCGGCTCTGGTCTAGCTGTTGCTCCGTCCATGGCTGTCCGCGTTCGTCTGCTACGAGTTCTGTCTACTACTGTGTCCGTCTTCTCAAATTTGATTATTAACTGTGACACTGCAATATGTGACACAAGCTCAGGTTGTCGGTAGCCATTGCACGTACACGCCTTCACAGTGTGATTACCTTGATACGTTCTCTAACGTGTTAATGGCATGGTCCCACATCTGCAAAACAAACAAACAAACAAATAAATAAATAAATAAAAATAAATAAATAAATAAAATAATAAAAAATAAACAACTTTCAGTTGTCAATAACTCTTCACCAAATTAAGATGCATGCAATTTGATTGAATGTTTGGCATCATGAAAAAAAAATCTACCTTATGGTGATATCACACTACCCATCTATCGTACATAATAAAATGTTCGAACCCAAGACAGTGGAAACAAGATGGCGGGCGTCCACGTAACATACTCCCAAGTGTCCCACTGGGCCTAATGCATATCGTCCATCTCCACATCCGTGTGGATTTTAGAAAGATTGATAAGGGAATTTTGATATACCCTATATCTATATCGTCTATTTTCACAGGCTGGAACCATCTCAATAAAGAATGTATGCATGGTATTTTTTTTTAATTCACTATTCTTCAATCTTTGAATTGGCCATCGTGATTCATTAAATGACTGCCACATTATCCGGCATAATGCAGATATATATTTCGCTATAGGATCACTTGAAGGTGATCTTTTATCGATTCCTAAGACGCTACGTGAAGCACAAACTGAGTTGTTCAACGGATTGGTATGTTAATTTGCAATATTTGTAATCGCATTGGAAATAATTTGTAACTACGTACCTAATAAGTTTACATTTGTTTTAACTTTTACATCTCTATATAACAACTTTTGAGTCTCCTCGTAGATACATGTATAGATGAAATCCAAATCTAAGTTTTAAAGAAAGAAAGAAAATCTGAAGTATGCATAGCAAATAGCACTGAATGTTGGAACTGTAACACCAAATTATTTTTTTTTATATAAGCTGTTTTCTTTTGCCTTTGGGCGCTGTCAGTTTCTCTGTAAAATGTGTCTAGTTCTGCCTTAATTCTCCGCATTCATATTTATCTACTTCGACTCTTGTAGACTAATAAGTAGCACTTATAGTAAGTCTAGCAATCACTTTGGATTGATTAAATCTGACATTTATGATATGAACCTCTTGTCAGTGTATTTCCCTTGACTCGGAATTTATATTTGTTTAAAGATAAACACAAATAAACTATTTGCTACGCAATACACTATAGTCACATTTAAAAACTGCATACGTGTGAGAGTTTCGCTAACTAACACTTTTGCTTCATCAAACGCTATCAAGACAACAGAATAGAGATCGTGTCTGATGAAGTCAAAGTGTTAGTTGGCGAAACTCTCGCACGCATGTAGTTTTTAAATGTGAATATATTGTATCGCTCATCAAGTAGTTTGTGTCTGTTTAAGTATACACAAATGGAATCGGAAAATATTACAATCAGTACTTATGGGAAATTCAAGGGCTCGGGGCAACAAGTGGACAAGCCACACTTTTGTGAAAATCCTTTTATTAGTTTAAATGGTGTGTTGTAAGTATATCTACATTTTTAAAAATATATTTCGTCAGATTCCGACACGATGGCAGCACTATCGTGTCGGAATCTGACGAAATATATTTTTAAAAATGTAGATATACTTACAACACACCATTTAAACTAATAAAAGGATTTTCACAAAAGTGTGGCTTGTCCACTTGTTGCCCCGAGCCCTTGAATTTTTTTAAAGTAATAGAAGTGTATATTTTACAGATTTGAAAAACAAAAATATTATAAGGGACGAGATCTGCTTCTTTGTGTGTAATGGGTAAAGAAATTTTATAAATATAAGAAATAGTAATGTTTTGCTATCTTAATCTTTAAACCGGATGAATAACTTTTTGCAAGTCGTGTTAATGATGGTGATATAATTGATCTTACTTATACAAATATGAATAGTTAGCTATAATCTTTATTCTACAGTTTGATTTCCTGCACAATAAAGTTGAAATTTGTAATACCGCCCAACTGCTGTATCGTTTAAAAATAAACTGCTACATATAATATGCACAAAATTGACAATGTTGACTCAAAGGTGCGACCAATTTTGCCAGTCACTTCCTAAGTGCAAAGTTTATCACATATGGAGAGAGTCCCCTGGCATATAGTTCTACTCTTGCAACAATAAGTGCGAGTATAAAATGTATTTTCTAACTGGTATTAATGGGTGCATTTGAAAACGCAGGTGTACTGCGCCTTTGAAGTTCAACGAATGTGATTACATTAGAAAGAAAAATGATTTATATATACATTTTTAAAATATTAATATACCTTACATTCACACACAGACACAAACAAAAAAAAAAGAGTTAGTCAAGAGATTACATATATATTTTTTTTATGTTTATTCACCCATTAAAAATAGAAGATATAGCGCTCATTGCAAACAAAAAAAAAATACTCTTGCCTCCGTAGTGTGCTCTAATATATATAGATGATTCAAGTTAGAACACACACGCATTAAATTTAACGCCGCTTACCCACAGCCACATAACTTCCACAAAGGGATTATGAACAGCATAGATGCACCTCGCACATACTCTCTCGCTGTGGTTGTAATGTGTTAAAATGGGGAAAAAATACGACGCAATTCAGAAAACAATCGGAAAGCTGGCAACATACACACGAAACTAACCAAGCACAATCAACGCTGCAAATTCATATAGTAATCCCCTAGACACATTCTTTGTCCCTTGTTTCATAATATTGAAAAATAAAAAAAAAAAAAAAAACATATATTGAAATTATTCTCAAAACATTCGTAGTCATACATGAAGCTGCAGGGTATACATTATATTAAGTACTTAGTATATATGTTGTTTTATTCGTAATTCTAATATTATATTTTTCTTTCGTTCTGATAAACGGATTTAATTTTGAAATTAATTACCGAATTCACTATATATATAAAATATGGAGATATGTGTATGTGTGAACATTACCGGGCTATGGGTACATTACCATTCCAAACGTGTAATTACTAAATGAGCGGGTATTAAGCCTTTAAAAGGTTTCATGCATATTACGATTTCATTGTTTAATTCTTTGTTGTGAAAACCATTGGCGTTATAAAGCGCATATCTTTTTTTAACAATTACTTGTATATTTTATTAATATTCTAGAAATAATTATTCAAATTTTAGTTTATTATTATAATGTTATATGTTACTGTGGTGACGGTTACTTCAGATGCGAGTAACTCCTGGTTTGGTACCACTCTATATGAGTTTGCACTGAGCAATGTTGTTACCATGGGTTTTACCGTGTTTTCATTCACTTGAGTTTCATCACAAATGTCAATTTGCTCTAGGCTATAATCGTAAAGCGGTTACAATGAGTATTTAATGCACATGTTTCCTGTTTTATTAAATATAACTTGATCTACATCATAATAAAGTTAATCAATTATTTAATATATTTAGAACATCTTTGTGTTGCAGTGTGCAGGATAAACAGCAAGGCTGTTTATGGAACAAGACTTGAGGCTGTATTGCCTCGAAAAAGATGTCGTAAATATGATATATTTGAATGTATATCTCCTATTGCAAGTACCCTGTCTCGTCTCGGATATATACAGGCGCGGATCCAGGATATGATCAAGGAGGGATATAAAGTATAGTTTATGTTAACCCTATAATATATATACATTATTAACTAACTATCTAATTAGCTCTATGGCCTATGGAGCCCAGAGGTTCATTGCCGAGTTCACGAAAGCTTTGCATCTACTTTTGCACTTAGCCAACTGGATCCAGTTTCTACTTTGTATTTCTATGTCTGCGAGACCCATTTTAGTCCTCCGGCTTTAGCCTAGGTCTTCCTACGGTCGTTTTCCGATTGGATTACCAGATAAAGTTTCAAAAGTGTCTGGTTATATGACCTGCCGATCTGACCCTCCTACACTTAATGACCCTAACAATGTTTGGTAAACGATACACATTTGGAATTCATCATTATAAAGTTTCCGTTATATATCATTCCCGTTCCTCTTGAGTCCAATTATTCGTTTCAGGATTTTATTCTCAAATATTTTCATTCTACGTTCCCCGCTCAGAGTAAGCGGCCATGTTTTACAGGCATACGATTATCGTTTTACATATTTTAAGTTTCATATTCCTCGGCAGAATTCACGACGACAAAAGATTTTGAACTGAATAATATCATTAATTTCCTGGTTTCAGTTGACATTCAATTTCTTCGTGGATATTGTTTTGATCTGTTAATATTGATCTTAAATATTGGAATGTATTATTTGATACCTTGGTGCATCCATAATTTGCAGTATTACGATCCCGGCCAACTTTCAAGTATTTAGTTCGCTTTGCATTTACTTCTAAACCCATATCCCTGCAAGTGCCTATGCATTTATTTTTATTGTTCTCCTATCATCTTCTAGTATGTTCACGTCATCAGCACATGCCAAACCTGGCGAATAGCATTCAACTCTAGACTATAGTTGCTACCTTTGATTTTCTTTATTGAATACTCGAGAACAAAGTTGAATAATAAAGGCGACAATGCATCTCCTTGTTTCAATCCATTCTCAACGTAAAAGCTCGTGGACAGGAATTTTCCTTCTTGGACTTCTTTTTGGGATTCATATAACACATATTAATTAATCTAACTATATTTTTCGATATACCAAATTCTGTAAGTGTGTCCTACAACGTTTTCCACCTAAACTAACCGTAGGACTGGGGTATTGTATTCCCGTTTCATTTTTGACTATTTGTTGAATGGAAAATATCTGGTCGGTATTTGATCGATTTCGCCTAAATTGGCACTGATAATCTCCAATAATTTCATCTGGTCGATCGTGCTAATAGAATGTTTGAGAGAATTTTATTGGATGTTCACAGAAGAAGGATGCCTCATTAATTTTTACAATCAGTTTTGTCGTCTTTCTTGTGAATTGAAACAGACATTGATTATTTCCGCCCTTGCGCAAATTACTTCTTGTTCCATGTAAGGGAATAAGTTTGTATATATTTACATATTTACTGCACATTACATAAATTACTATACTATTATTTATTACTACACAATATACAGGGTGTTTCAAAACAACATCAACAACGTTTGGAAGGTGATTCCTGACACCAAAATAATACAAAAAGTATAGACAAACCTGGGTGCACAAATTCTTCCTTTCAGAGTTATAGGCTGCCGAAAACATGAAAAAGTGAACTTTAAAAGCCCATAGCTCCAAAACTATGGATCTATCGTAGTCGGGTCAAGACTTCACTTAGGAACTAGTATGTGCCCTATCCAATTATTCACGTTTCAGAATCCTGAGGTACTTCCGTAACAGTTTTTATAGAGGTTGTTTGTGGGTACTTCCAATTAAATTTTCGTGGCCAAACTAACTCTATAAAAGTTGTTGTGGGAGTTCATTAGGATTCTGAGACAACTTGACCCGACTACGGTAGGTCTCACAGCTTTGGAGCTGTGGACCTTTGAAGTTTATTTTTTTCACGTTTTCGGCAGTCTATAACTCCGAAAGGAAGCATTTGTGCACCCAAGTAGGTATATGCTTTTTATCTTATCTTGGTGTCGGCAATCACCTTCGAAACGTTGTTGGTGTTGTTTTGAAACACCCTGTATATGTAGTACTAATATGTAGTTTTTTTCTATTTTTGTCAACACGAATTGAAGTAAACTGAATAAAAGAACAGTATGTTAAATAAACGCGCATGTGTATTGTTTATTGAAAATTAAAATCATGCTAAATCAGTAGTGTCATTTCTGATTTTGCTAGAGAGGGGCAAGATTATCTACTCATATAAGTATTTCACATTAGTTATTTGTATGTTAGTATACAATCGACTAAAACATATGTATTTCTCAAACCGAGGGGAAGGCTCAATTGCCACCTTAAAACCCTCAAATAACGCTCCTGTACTAAATAAGTAGTCCAACATGTCACGTATATGCAATAAAAAGTATGCATTAAATACTCTAATTATTAAAAAAAGAAAAAAACTAACATTAAAAATATAGTAGTAATATAAGTGCACTGACTTACATTTCAAATTCAAGGAAGTGCTGAAATACAGTACTGGGAACTTGTTATCGACTAACTTGATGCTAATGATATGGGTTGACAGCAAAAAAATGTTCACGCTTTTGATCAATTATTTAAATCCATTCTTCTGGATTTCATTCTAGAAAGAAAATATTTATCACTTCGTTCACATCAAAACCTTCTTTCTTCACGAATAGTTGTTAACGCAAGGTCATTTAATCGTTCATCCGACATTGCACCACTCAAGTATATTATCAGTCATCGCAGTAGCTGAAATTGGTAAGTAGCAAATACTCATATTAAGATATAATTTGTTGCAATGATGCAGTACGTTTACCACAGCATAATGTATATCCTGTATTTTCTCTTCTGCTTTGTTTCACATTTTCTTTCCCAAAGAAAGTCCAGCCTTCAGCACTAGTTCATCTGGGTCTTTATATAAATCTTAATCCATATATTAATGCAGCTTATGCCACAATAGTCAACATAGCATGGTCGATTTGCAGGAATTAAAAAGGTAGGATTTGCACTAATCATAGCTATATATAAAACTGCATGAACTGGCATAAATTAAAGGGGTACTTCCGTTTGACGTCGAAAGTTGACATGTGGGATGATTGCAGCTTTCCGGGACTAACTGACAGGAAAATTGCCGAAGGTGAATATTTTTAATTTTTAGGGGGTGTAAAGGAGGGATAAAATATTCCCCATGTTATTTAAATGTCTTTTTTGGACGTATAATCGCATGTTTTAGGTACTTGGAATTGGAATAAAAACTTGAAATTTGGTATGCTTGTACTTTTTTGTTAGCATTACCTAAATAAATCAGTGAAAATAAAAATTTTCCGCATTTGAGTGGTTTTATGGGGAACTGAAAGAAACTTCCCCATGTTATTTATATGGGACCCCTTTTACACCCCCAAATTATTGGGATCTTCCTGAAGTACTATAATGGTTAAATTTGACATAATTGTAGCCTTCCGGGATTAACCGACAGACAAATTGTCAAAAGTGAATATTTTTAATTTTTAAGGTGTGTAAAGGAGGATGAAGGAATTCACATGCTTTTTTTTTTTTTTTTTTTTTTTTACTGGACGTTTTCATGGAAAACAAAATCTTATAGTTTAGATAGTTGAAATAGGAAAATAAACTTCAAATTCGATAGAATTGTTGGTTTAATAGGTGCAAGGCTGTAGGCGGAGCAATTGCAGAGATCTGGGGGCGGAGCTAAAGGTTAGTTTAAATTATAAAATTGAAAGTGGCTATGTTTCTAACTCTTAACCTCTTGATCCAGCCTACCAATCTCAATCATTTTTTTGACGTAGATACTGTTCTGGCCTAGAAATGTTTTAGCTATTCACTTTGACGGTAGAACTTAGTGGAGGATAAGGGAAAGAAAAAATAAATTAAAAAAAAACAAACAAACTTAATAGCTCATGAACCACGAGACCGATCTCGATCAAATTTTCAACATACATAAGGTTAGGGACTGGATTGGATTTTATTTCACTTTAACGGAACAACATAGGGGAGGGATATACGTATATATATAGGCAGATTAAAGAGGGGTTATAGCCCCCTTGACGATCAGGTATACACTGGAAAGAAATCAAATTATCATTTAGCCCCTCCCTTGATCATATCCTGGATCCGCCACTGTATATAGGGTACAGCGGGGTAATTTGAATAATTTCAGACATTTTCTCATATATCTCGGAAACCGTAATTGGTATTCAAATATAAAATTGTGAACAAAAACTTTGAACTATTACTATTACTTAACATTTTTTTCTTAAGATAGTATCTGAGATACATCATTGTGAAATTTGGGTATTCAATTTCCTCGCCGAAATTTCCGAAAAACGTAAATGTGAGGGGCAATTTGAATAACGAGTGGGGTAATATGAATAACCAACAAAATAAACAAGTCTTATATAAATAATGTATAAACTATTTAATAGTTAGATTGCAATTTCTACGGAAATTGAAATATGCTAGTTTTGAAGGAAAAGAAGTAGGCCTACATAAATTGTATATATGCGTCACCTATAGCTATCTTTTTGAATGTAGGCCTACACTAAAAAAAAATGTTCAGAACACTGTCTAAGGCAAAGAGCCGTAATTGGTTAATTCATCTTCCATCGTTCATATTTAACTACAACGACAACAGATAAACTGTTTTCGACCTTCTGCACCGGTACAGACTTCGTAGAACTATGTCTTACAACGCTGGCAACGAATCAAGTATCCCTTTCTATCAGAACGTTCTGAATAGTAATTAAGAAGGCAAAAACAGCAATTCCTTGTTTGACTTTCATTGCATGCAGCCGTCTTTAGACTTAGGCCTACATTTTCGTCACTGGAAGGGGTAGAGGATATCAATTTATTTTGAGCATTCATTTTCTTTTTCTTGGCAGGTTCTGTATTAGCAATCTTATTTCTTGTAGTGTCTTTGGATTTTGTTGCACCCGATTCTTGCGTCTTTCCTTGGAGGTGTTTTATTCTCATTGCCCGAATATTTTCAGAAGTTGAGTGGCGTGATTTGCCTGCGACACGACGTCTCTTCTGCACACAAACTTTTTCTGGGCTGGGAAGCACTTGTTGTATGGGTTCATCTATAGGCTTCGTTGCGACAAAGTTTTGAGAGCCATGACGGGAAGAAGAAGGCGCGTTATTAAGATCTTCTTCCCGAGAAGACTGCTTCTCAAAATTTATAATAAGGTCATACGTTTCCGAAGGGGCGAATCGAAATTGTTCAATAGCTTATGGACTAAACGTGTAGATACCAGTACATGACAACACATTAACTGCCAGTCCAACAGAAGCTGTCCACTTCTAGGCTCCAGTGAACAAAATACATAACTGAGATTTACTAATCACTGACCTCAGGTTTTACTGAATCCAGATAGTTGCTTCTTGGTGGTAATTGGCTTTAAGAGCCTTAAAAACAGAGCGGTCGAGTGATTATAATACGTGTGTTGTGTGTGGAGGTAGATAAAGCATTTCGATGTCATGACTTTGGTAGAACTCTAAGGACAAAAATTGTGAGTGAGATTTTGGGTTTTATAATCCGGATTTAGGCGTACGCCTTTGAATATTACTACAGGAGGTATAAAAGACTTTCTGGCATTGCAGCATGCTATCACCGTTACATTTTCCCCTCGCTCAACGATATTAGACTTTAGACCTCTTTTCTACCCTTTTCTGCAAAAATTTTAGGGGTATGTTATTTAGAGGAAGATTACTTTCGTCCATATTATAAATACGGTAACGATGGCTTATGGAGATCATAAACGTTCATTAATTTTCCCAGTAAGTCAAAATAAGAATTCACAGTTTCATTGTTAACACTAGAAGCTTTCGCTTTTGACCAAAAAAAAGTAGTAGACCTATAGTTCTAATTTTACTGCTATTCAAATTGCCCCGTTTTGAATTATCCAAATTGCTCCGCAGTCGATGAATATTCCATTCAGAACGTGGTATGAAAACTGCTGATTAGTTGACGCCAGTGTACAGTATATCAATGCCCCACATGCTACTGATACGATTATAATCCAGAGCGGTTTCATTTTATCAAATTAATAATAAGGAAAGCTTAAGGAAACAACGTTGAAAATTATAACGACCTAAAAAACCCACATTCGTACTTACCTTGCAGCAAACAAAAAATCGTATAAGCCTTCAGAACCGAAGGGATAGTTTGTATTTCTGAGAGCGACTTCTGCAAACCACCACCTTCAAATCCACCGCAGGTTCACTAACATGGCGAGCCGCGTTTCCACTCCAACTGGCAAAATGCGTAACATTATTCAAATTCCCCGCCTGTTCGAATTACCCCGCTGTACCCTATGCAGAGTAAAACTTAATAATTCTTGAACCATAGAACCGATCTCGATCAAACTTTCTACGTAGATGACGTTCGGGTCTGGAATGGTTTATATTATATCACTTTGACGATAGAACTTACGGGAAGTGAAGGGAAGGGTTATATATATATATATATATATATATATATATATATATATATATATATATATATATATATATATATATATATATATATATATAACCTAATAAATGTTGAACCACCGGACCGATCTCGATGAAATTTTCATCATAAATGAGGTTCAGACCGGAGATCGTTTTGCCACATCGCTTTGACGGTGCAACTTAGGGGAGGAAGGATGCGTATTAACATTTATAAATAATCGAAAACGATCTATATTAATGTCAATCTATAGTTTTCGGGATCGCTGAGATGCACAGTGACACTTCGGATGCTGGTTAAATCCAAATTCAGCACAGTAACTTGGTTCAGGAGGAGAAATGAGATGTATTAAATTTATTTAAAATGTCCAATATCAGTGTCGAATCCAGGGTTTTCGTCGTTGCTGAGATGAACAGTGACACTTCTGATCCCGTTTACATCCGAATTCAGCCCCACATCTTGAGGCATGGGGAAATGGAATACATAAAGCTGATCAAAAATGTTACAATATCAATGTTAGTTATCAAATTTCTAATGTGCTTACTTTGCATGACTTACCTATGCATAGGCTTAAGAAGTGGCTAAAATAGTGTGTGTAAACAGCGAGTGGCTGTTCTGCTAAAATAAGAGCTTGAACATCGTTTATTTTCCTGCCGTACTAATACCACTATCATAACCCTGACCACAAAGGTGTACTATATTTAAACCTAATCTCTCCAGTTCATCCACAATATCTGTCTTAATGACTTCACTTGTTGTTGACGTCATTTCTAAGAATCAGAGAAAATATTTGATCATAGAAACAGTCTGATCAACATACCTCTCATATAGTCATTTGTGACTTATTATTAATAGTTTCTTCACAGATAACTGAATATATTTTGGTCTGTTCACATCTTTCATTATCCAAGAACGTATAGTTTCATCAACACACGATATTATTTCACTTTGAATAAATTTGATTACAAGTGAACAGTATTTCCCCCTTGTTTCTAAATATTCTTACGATAGTTTATTCCCAGTACCTTACCTGAATATTAATGTGCATCTGTCCATATACATTATTTTCCAACTAAATAATTACCTAGTGTTTCTAGATATGTAAGAAGCCTACCATCTCTGTATTTTCGTAATGGTAAGCTATCACTAGCGCAATAAGGGATTATCTTAATAATGGGTTTCAAGTGATTTATTTGGTGCTATTGTTTACGTATTTTTTTCCTATTCAGAATAACACTGGCTGATCTGGTATGGTTTTGGAAATGGATAAGTAATAGCCAGTAGACATTTACGTAATTTTTCCTCCTTGTTGTTCGAAACTCATGCGACCTTTAAAGACTTACCCGAAGTCGGCAGTTTATAGCGAACACAGTAAATAACAGTATTTAATTTCTTCTTCTTTTTTCTGTCTGGGTGACAAACATCGCAGCGGAATGGGAAAACGAGAACGAAAGCGATTCAAACAATACTTAAAACAACATTGTGCTAATATATATATATATATATATATATATATATATATATATATATATATATATATATATATATATTGTAAAACTGTGTGATTTCGTCTCATATAAGGAAGAGGTAGAGCTGTTAATAAAAATAGTGTCCGGAATCGACTCCCACTACCAGTTTTATTATAAAAATCCACTATAAGAGTATTTGTACAGCGGGGGACACTTCTAAATGGTACACCTTAGCCGTAAATCTCCATATGGCTGTACCATTTAGAAGTGTCCCCCGCTGTACAAAAATACTATACAATTTGGTCTCTATTTAAAAAGGTAAGTAAAAGGTAGTCTTTGACCGAGTGGTCGCAGACAGGAACTCCAACAGAGCCCCGTAGCAGGCTAAGAGGAGTGGAGTTAAGGAACCAATGCTCCGTAGCAAGTAGAGGCAGGTTAAGTTGCCAACAGAGCCCCGTAGCAGGCTAAGCGGCTGAGGTTGGGATTCCCAGACAGAGCCCCGTAGCAGGCTATGCCAGGAGATAGGATAGGCGTAGTGTAGTCCCGTAGCAGACTAGAGGCCTGGGGTTAGGTTACTCCAAGAGTCCCGTAGCAGACTAGAGGACGGTCACCAGAGAACTGGTACAAAGCTGGATTCTTCTGTCCAATTTATAGCGTCCCTTGGGTGGCGGTGGCGCTTTTGCTTCGATTTCGTCTTCTGCTCCGTGGGAGGGACTAAATGTCGTCTGCAGGTGATTGCAGGTCCCCCTTGTGGAAGTTCCTCTTGATGAAGCAGGTGGTGGTGTTTATAAACACTTTATGCGTGGATTTGTTTATAAACAACTTCACATGGGATATTACAGTATATATATATATATATATATATATATATATATATATATATATATATATATATATATATATACAGATGGTGATCAGAAAAATGGAAGCACCTGTAGTTGGTAACACGTCAGATGTATGGGTTGGCAGTGGTGTCGTGGCGCCCGGAGCGCCGGACCGCTGGTGGTGGCGTGTTAGGTCGGTCTCCATACTACATCAGGAGCAGTGGAACAGCAGTGTCCAGTGGCTGCAGCAGACGGAGGTAGTGTAAAATGGGAGACCTCTCATATTTTCAAAGAGGGCAAATTGCTGGTGTGCGGTTAGGTGGAGTGAGTGTGACCATAGCGCCGCTCATCAGTGACCATAACGCTTTCCCACGCCGCAAATGGTGCCGCGCCCATGCAACTTGGACCGTTGAGGACTGGAAACGTGTGATATGGTCGGATGAGTCATCCTTCACCCTATTCCCAAACACGGGCCGTGTATATGTGTGGAGAACGCCCAAAGAAGCTTATGATCTGCAGTGTCTCCGCCCAACTGTGAAACATGGCTGCGGCTCGGTGATGCTGGGGGCCGCCATATCATGGTTTTCATTGGGTCCTGTGGTCACACTTAGCGGACGAATCACTGCCAACGATTATGTCGCAATTTTAGGCGACCACTTGCATCCTATGGTCCGGATGTTGTTCCCGGAAAATGACGCCACATTCCAGGATGATAATGCACCCATTCACACAGCTGGCGGTGTTGCAGCGTGGTTTGAGAAGCATCGGGATGAAGTTCAACACCTCCCCTGGCCCGCCCAATCCCCAGATCTCAACATAATTGAACATCTGTGGTCCGTCTTGGAAACACGACTCCGGCGACGATTTCCACCTCCATCCTCTCTTACAGAACTGGCCGATGCCCTGCACGAGGAATGGTGCAAAATTCCACTTGCTAACATTCACGAAATCTATGCCTCCATTCCAAGTCGCATCAAGGCTGTTCTGAAGGCGAAAGGTGGCCCGACACCATATTAATCTGGTAAGTTGCAATTTCGTTCAGGTGTTTCCATTCTTCTGATCACCATCTGCACACACACACACACACACACACACACACACACACACACACATATATATATATATATATATATATATATATATATATATATATATATATATATATATATATATATATATATATATATATATTCAATACTGCAGAATGTATTGTATGCACCAGGGGCGGATCCAATCGCCCCCCAGAATAGGCAACTTTCTTACTTTATATATAAATAAAACCAATCCCAGAGCTTGGAACTCTTAAAAGTAGCTCTAAGTAGCAGTGTTACAATCCACCGCCCCCCAAAAGTCTGCCCTGGATCCGCCCCTGGTATGCACTCACGTTTTCCTTTTAATATGTATGAAATGTATTTTGGCAGGCACTGGAAATTTTGAACTAACAAGATTCGCAAAGGTCCATAAGCTTTATTGATATTACTTGACCTACTTGGCTGTGGCAGACATATAATTTTATTCAGTGAAAATTTGAGCCTTAAGAGAAAGGGATGAAAGCTTCTATTATCTCTCATATATAATCTAATAATAGCCAAATAAAATTGTCTACTAATTGTGATTTTTTTTTACATAATAGGTACAATTTGTCTTTTTGCATAGTATAAAGCACATCCACGTGATTTTCTATCCAGTGTAAATTACGATTAATGATCATTTTATCCAGTGTATACCCGGACATCACAGAAGGGGCCATAGCCCCTATAGCTATACATATTTTACAACACCCTTATTGAGATTATGTGCATTTAGTGGCAGCATCTCAGAAATATTGCTTAATCTTATTATGTAATTTGCATTCAGTTTACACATGTTTCAGTGCACGTTATACAATATATTGTTCAAAAATTTACACAAAAATGCAATAAATAGACATTGCAAATATTACTACTGATAACATTTGTACCAACCCTGTTAAAGCTATTACATACCTGCTACTAATAATATGTTTATTTTTTATTTTATTTATTTATTTTTTTTTTTTGTATTTGTATATTATCTAATACTTAACATTTTTGTTACGCCGCGAATTACAAAATCAATGTTTCTAACATTTTCTGTTTTTAGAATAATGTTCTTATTAATGCTTTTACTACTGATGGCTTACTGTTTACTTTGAGCAAATCACTAATTATGATTCTTACAATCAATTGTTCAACAAGATGTATAATTCGGTTGCTTTATTTATTATTCGTGAGCATCTGTGATATCATGATGCTGGATACTTCTAATTAAGTTCGTCCTTTCTTTCTTCTTGTGTGTGTGTTGGTTTATTTACACACTCATTATTCTCAATAACACATTAACTCAAACACACACCCTATTGTTGCGTATTGTCACTGCAGTTGTAGAGAAGTACAATATGGTATTGTTATTGTGAAGTCCAGTGATGATGCATAGCAACAAGATATGCATGCAAAACATGATCAGAGTTTCAAATCAAAACACAAGGCCAGCAAAACTCAAACTGAGCTGAATTTTTATTATGAATTCAATGAGCTTATATCTAACTGGACACATGTTCCACTTCGTTTACATGCAGTTCACACGCGATCTGCTACATCTATGCTTTAATTAGAAAATATATTGAACACATACCAAGCGGAATACACTTATGTGGAAATAAGGTATTTAGTTTTCCTTTAAATTACTGTTACTCATCACAATTCTCACTTAATGAGAAGTGTAAGGAAATGCCAGGAAATGATATATATTGTAGAACATTGTTTTATATAGGTATAGGTAGAGCGTTAATAAAAATAGTGTTTGGAATTGATTCTTATTTCTGGAATTTATTATAAAATTTTTATTAAAAAGTATTTCACAAAAATATTATATAAATATTATTTTTTTTTAAAATTTAAAAATATTAGTTATAGGTGGATTTTGACCGTAAGGTCACAGACAGGATTTTTACAGAGCTCCGAAGCTGGCTAAGCAGAGTGGAGTTAGGGACCCTATGCTTTGAAGCAAACAGATGGAAGGGTAAATGGCTAATAGAGCCCCGAAGCATGCTAAGCCAGGAGATAGGATAGGCGTAGTTCCGAAGCAGACTAGAGGCCCTGGGGTTAGGTTACTTTTAATATTTTGAAGCAAACAACAAAAGGGTCACCAGAAAACTGGTACATGATTGTTGTAGTTTAGCCAATTTATGTTTTTTTTTTTGGGGGGGGGGTAGCTGTGATGCTGCTGCTTTGTTGTTGTTTGTTGCTCCGTGGGAGGAGCTAGAAGCCGTTGTTTGTAGGTGATTGTAAATTTATTTGGTATGGATTTTTTTTTCCAAACCACGTGGTAGTGTTTGTAAACACTGCCGTGTAAAATTGTTTGTTTATTGCATTACGTGGGACATTACAATATAAATTTGTAATCTTTTAAGCGAATTCATTTATACCGCCAATTGATCTATAAACATTGATTACGGCTAATCCGGAATTTATGCGAATTTATTGTCATTTATTCAGAGGCGTCGTTTAGGGGGCAGGAGGGGGCAATTGCCCCCCCCCCAAGACTTTGAGGAATATATATACTTTAATAGATTGTCTACTAATATATTAGTACAAAACGTGAAAGTCTTATGTCGGTGGTGCTCTTGCCCCCCTCAAGCAAAGTCTGAAATGACGCCCCAGCATTTATTTGTCTTCAAGATGAATTATACTGTTAACATTCGACTTGATTGAGATTGCGAGATATAATCTTGTATATATTTGTTCCAAAATACCATTATTGTTACATATGTTCATGAAATTTCAATTTTAAGATGCATATGTAAAATACTAATATCAATTGAAGACTTTGGGGCAAAAACCCAAGTCAAAAAAAAAAAAAAACTTTAAAGGATATATCTTTACAAGGGTTTTTCTTCATCCGATTTTCTTCAAACTTGGCACATTTAATGCTAAAGTGAAAATAAATCGACACGTGTTGTTGTTTTTCCTTCGGAAAATAGGTTAAGGGGGCAAAGAGCCTCTTTCAATAAAAGAGTCCCCTTGATTAAAAGGGCCACATTAAAGAAACGAAACTCTCCCGATGCAAAGATAACTTCAAAGTAGGAAACACGTGTTTTGCCGTTTTTGCGAAAAGAGGGTTTCAGGGGGCAATGGTTCCCTTGAAATAACAAAGGACTCCGCACAATCCTTACAGAAATTGCATTTCGGTGGAATTGCTTGAAACTGTATAATGTCTTAGATATTTCGTTCCTAAGAAAAAGTCTCAATGGACACAACAAAAAATCACTGACCGTTTAGCCACTACGAGGCCAATTTGTTTTTCTTCTTTTTTTAACAGTCGAAGATAACGACATTCTGGATTTCGGTAAAAATTACCAAAACCGTAATATGTTGTAAATATTGTTATCTTGAGAAGAAGTCTTAATGGACATAACCACCAATAACTGATAGTTTGACCACTACTTTTTTTTTTTTTTTTTTTTTTTTGAAACAGAAGGTAACGGTATTCTGGATTTCGGTGATATTGTTTGGAACGGTGATATGTTGTAGACAGTGTGACCCTGAGAAAAAGTCTGAATGGACACAACCACTAATCATTAATCGTTTGGTCACTTTAGGGCTACTCTTTTGAAAGCATCCGAGCCGAATATAGTAATATTCTGATTTCGGTCAAAATGACATAAACCGTAATATGTTGTAGATATTGCCATAATGAGAAATAGTCCCAATGGACGCAATCACAAATCATTAATCGTTTGGTCACTATAAGGCTACTTTCTTGAAAACAGCCCAATGTAACGATGTTGTGGCTTTCGGTAAGATTGAGCAAAACTGTGATGTGTTGAAAATTTTCTCATCATTAAAAAAATCTTAATGGACACAACCATCAAATTATCTACAGGTAGAGGTTTGAAAAAACAAACAACCAGGTGCAACGATATCTTTCAATTTCGGTGTAAATGAATGAAACTGTAATATGTTGTAGATGTTTTGATTCTTTGAAAAATTTTCTAGGTCTTTCCAGGGTCCCGTAAGATGAATATCTGAATGTTGTCTATACTTAAATGATGTTGGCCGCTACTCTCCCATCCCTTTTCTGGGTTGTTATATAGGACTTCAAGGTTTCATACAATTCTACCAAAATTCCAGAATATCCTTACCTTCTGCTATTTTAGAAAATGTGGCTCCGTAGGTGCCCAATTATCAGAGATTGTTGGTTCTGTCCATTGCGACTTTTTTACGGATCACAATATCTACAACATATCACAGCTTCAAGCAATTACACCAAAATCCAGGATACCGTTACTATCTGCTCTTCTTTTAAAGTGGCATTGTAGTGGCCAAACGGCCATTGATTGGCGGCTGCGCCTGTTGAGACTTTTTCTTTTCAGGATTACAATATCTACAACGTATTCCGGTTTCAAGCAATTCCACAGAAATCCAGGATACCGTTATATTCAGCTCTTTTGAAAAAAGGTGGCCAAACGGTCAGTGATGCATAGTTGTGCAAATTTAGACTTTTTCTCAGGATCACAGCATCTACAGCATATCACAGTTTCAGTCACTTTAATCGAAATCCAGAATGTCGTTATCTTCGGCTATTTTCCAAAAAGTGGCCCTGTATTGGCCAAACGGTCAGTGATTTGTGGTTGTGCCCATTTAGACTTTTTTCTCAGGATCACAATGTCTAAGACATATCACGGTTTCAAGTAATTCCACTGAAATCCAATTTCCGCAAGGATCAATCCACTTGAAGTGATCCAGGGGTGGTTGTTCGACCATTGTTAACAAGTATGAAACTTATTCAGTTGTTTACCTCGTGGCTTAAGACTTTAAAACTGTTTTACAATATACATTTCTGGAGTGGCTTGCCGGTGGCGAACATGCTTGTCTTGTGGCGCGCGCCTACTTTCACGGTTGTAACGGTTGACAAAAACGTTCAATATGACAAGAGTTCTTGTTCGAGAAGGATAGAACCAAAAGCATTTGATTTGTAATGGACCTATGTTTCTCTTTTCCATAAAAAAAAAAAATACAAGTAAACGTAAACATCAATACTGGTGCAGTTTCACTGTTTGTACTATTTTGTACGTAGGAAGGCGCGTCATACAGAGTTTGATATAGTTTGTGCTATCACTAGATACGTCAGAGTTTTTACAGAAAAATAATATTGATCGTGATGTACTTACCCTTATATTTTTATGGTTGTCTTAAAATACTTAATCATAAAATCATATGATTGTCTTTAAGATATACAAACATGATACTGGAAGTATACGAAGTTTTATATATATATATATATATATATATATATATATATATATATATATATATATATATATATATATAACTTACTGATATTTGTAAAGAAACAGCTGGAGGGTATCCTTACGCGAGTAGAACAACAACATAATTTTGATACAAGAAACAAACGAAACCTTTCCATTGTAAAACATACAACTTTATTATACGAGAAAGGGTGTAAATATGCGGGTATCATGCTGTACAATAAACTTCCCAAAAATAGAGTCTCAGGACTTTGTTGCTAAATTAAAAAAAAAAAAATAACTTCAGATTATTATTATTTTTTTTTTACAACATTGCTTTTCTCAGTGGAGGAATACATGAATAGCTAATAAAAAAATGTATTTATAGTCGCAAGTGTTGATACAACACATGCAGTTTTTTTTCTTTCTTCCTTTGTTTTCATATCTCTTTCAACTCTATAGAAAATTCACAACAGTAAATTCATCATTTAATGCTCCCATCTACTCCCTAGACTCAATTGTATTGCAATGGCTTTGCTAGATATATCCGAACCAATTACTAAATTAATTAATAACAGTGAATTATAATTATAAATATGATGTATAATTTGAAAAGCAGTACAGAATAAATATTGCGGACAATTATACAAACACTGTGTATGTTTTGTTTGTTCCTTTGTGCATGATTATATTTACACTTTATATTGAAATATGTTTTACATATATTTAAACACGAGAGAAACGAATATCTAATTGGTTTCTCTCTCTAATGTATTGTTTGTTTAGGAAATAAATTATTTCATTTTCCGTGTTTTATGAGTACATTCCTTCACTTCATAACAAGTTATTTTGAGATATGATATAACCAAACCTAACCAGATATATATCCACAAAATAGAACTCTGGAAGTGAATAGTGGAATACATTCCGCAGATGTCGGGATTCACCTTTTTATTTTCAGAAAAAAAATCTATTCAAAAAATGACCGTTATCCAAAAAATTCAACAGCTAAGTTTTCTTTTATTTAGCATCTCACATCACAAACGCTGTTGTACCCCTAGTTGCTTAACCTCCACTTTCTAAAATCTAATCCAACCTAATGTTGGACATGTTATCGCTTGTTAGGATCATGTCAGTAACAATGTAAATTGTATTTTTAGACCTTATCATACAGATTGCGAGAAAGTTATTCAGTAGTTGAGTAGGAATTTTAATATATTCTGGTAGTTTAAATAACGAAGATTCTTGTGATATATAAATCTTCTCTCAACTCTGTTTCTGTTAAACAAAAACTTTATCAACATTACCTGAATATCAGCATATCCCAATGAGCAGCAGAAAGACCGGCAGGTTATTTAAAGTTCCACCTTCAAGCTTCTTTCGCACATATGTAATATTAAAAGGCTTTCTTGATGATAAAATATAATTTGATTTTTCAAGACAACAACTCGTTTGTCAAATATAAATAGATTTATTCAGTTACGGCGCAAAGTTGCTATCATTACAACCATATTTTCAGTTGGGAGTCACTGTAGCCACCCACTGCAATTATCTGCAAACATCTACCTAGCCGCGCTTAATTTCTCACTGCTGCCTAAACATTTGAAACCGTATACTGGGAGGAAACACTTACATACCTTTGTTATGCTTCTCTCGGTGTCAGATACAACCACTGGGTGGGTCACCTTTGCATTCATTTTTTGCTCAAAAATGATAAAGTAAAGTGTGATGGTTGCAGGCTTTTATTGAATACTAACATGAACGGAAACCAGTGGTGTAGTGGTAAAACTTTAAATGCACATAGCTTCGAGACTATTGATCTCATATACACTAAAAGGATATCAACGTAAAGCTTAAGGTTTTGCTAAACGATCTACAGGAGTGTTATTGCGATATCTGTTAAACCAAAGCTCCCAGATGGATAAAACCATAAACAAACGCCATAGGTGTTTTGTTTTTTAATGAATTTTGGGACCCTCATGTGGCCCTGGATGATGTTCAATTAAGACAATATAGAATTTAAATTAAAGGCTTGTTATTTCTCTTGCATTTGAGTCTTACCTTGGCTCTGTAGGTCAAGCCGTTTTTACGTAATGACTATTCCAGCGATAACATACTGTTCTCCAGTGCTCCAGATGTTCCAGCTCCTGGAATTCCAGAAAATTGGCGTCGGATTTTTGGGGTCTACGTCAGAATTTATTTGTTACTATATTAGTAGACTGTGTGCAAAATTTTATGTTCTTATCACAATATGCATAATTCTTATGAATTTTTCCTTTAATCCATCCCACTAAAATCCAAATGTAAGATATGTCATGCATGTAACCTCCGCGTGATGCGCCTTGGGTAGAGATGCAAGGACTCGGAAAAAAAACGGCTTTTTTGGAAAAAAACTCGGTTTTTTCTGCTTTGCTTTTTTGCTTCGGAAATTTTGGGCTTTTTTCAAAATACTGCCTTAAATTGATAAAACAGACTTTGTATCGCTTCTCTATAACACAAAAAATCATTTAATTAGTGGTTGATGCTGATAATAATATAAAACATCGAAAATAAACTATGAATTTCGAAAAAAATATTTCAAAGAATTTTTCTTCAACATATTTACATTATGAATTCCACAGGATTAACCAATATATATAATAAGAATTTTTTTAACCTCCTATATACAAAAGTAAGCAGAGTTGGCAAGAACCGTGGTTGTTTTTGAAAATGCCAAAAACCCGTTTTTTGGGGGGTGTTTAAACCAGGCTTTTTTGGTTTAAACCAGGCTTTTTTGACTTAGATTTTTTGCTTTATGTATTTATATTACATATTCACAGAAATAGCCTAAGTTTGTTTCGCCTTGATGTTATTATGCAACAGCGGGGTTATGCCGGAAGAACTCCCATAAGCTTAAAGAAGTGCGGTCAGTAAATTTCTTAAGTTGAGAATCTCCCGCCCTAGCCATTGGGAAAATCCCGTCATTACTTGAAATGTAAGACAATAACAGGAAAATCCTGTTATTGCTTTGCATGTAAAATTTAAAGGTCAACGTACCATAATCAGTACGCTAAAACTGAGGTATTAAATTACAAATAGTACCGGTACGTAGATATCATTGAAAGTCCAATCCAAGCTAATGTTGGAAGCTACGTAGGCAATTGATAAATTTTGCCAATTTCTATCAATATATTTAAGCAATATTGGCTTCTTTATAAAACAACACGCATTTAGGCATGTACAAATATACAATTTGGTTTGTTTCGTATATTTAGGCTTAACATCCTTACGAAATACCGAGGTTATCAAGGAGAAGACTTTCGCTTAAACTGACATCCGAACCGCTACTTGGGTTACGCATGAAAGAAGGATTGTGGTTCGACCGAGAATTGAACATGGGACACCTTGATTAAAAGGTGAAAGGGAAATAAAACTATTGCAGGTAGTTTGATATCTGGAAACGTTACCATGAAGTTCACACGATTCGCATTTTTCATTCTTTTTATTTTTGTGGTTTAAACCAGTTATTAAAAAAAAAAAAGTTGGTGTAAATCAGCCAACCCTAAAAGTAAACACTTCTTTTTAAAGAATACACAAATAACTAGCAAAATAGTATGTAGTATTTTTACTTCAAAATATTCCATACCCTCTTTTTGAAACAAAATAAAATTAAAATAAAACATAAGAGAAATACTTAGATTTATATGATACACTTAAAGGCTGCACATCTAGAGCTTTTGGTTCTGTATATTCTTGAAATTCTACAGTTAAGTTTTATAGAACCACCATCACAGTTTACCCAATCCTCAAGTTTTCTGTTTTTTTTTAACAAGAGGGATTCAACATATCATTACGGAATATATTTACCTGTTATTGTCTGCCCCCCCCCCCCCACAAAAAAAAGACTACGGAATATATTTAAGTTAAGCTAAATACAACTGCACAACAAACATGACTGAGTGATTAGCTTTTGCGCTTCTATCGGGAAGTCCGGGATTCAACCAGCATTCGACCATTCTGACAAAGCTTTTCTTCATTCCATCTCTGAATGTAGAAATAGTGCGTGTACTGTGAGTTGGGCGACTTCCTTTTTTATTGTTTTTAAATCGTTATTATTACTAATTACCAGCAGTGACGGTTTTGCGAAGGTTAGGGGGGCAGTCTTTCGGACTGAAGCCCGTTCCCCAAAGTTACGGAATGTCTGCAACAAACGAAATATCTATTATTTATGCCTTTACTCATAAATTTTAAGCTCCCGTCAAATAAAAATTACGAATGTTTAAAAAAAACTAAACATTAGTAAGAAACCCTTCCCAAAATACTTTTCTAAATCCGCCATTGATTCTCAGTATAAAATGATTTTTAAAGTTGTATCCGGAAGATTATTGCTAAACATATAAACGAAACGAAATATTAGTTATGCCTGTACTCATAAACTTCAAGCACTTCCCAAATAAAATTAGGACTTTTTAGGAAACGAAACAATCAGAAAAAACCCTCCTAAAGTACTTTTCTAAATCCGCTACTGGTTATTTGTATAAATTGGTATTCAAGGTTGTGTCCGGAAAATTATTGCTAAATCACTTCACAGCTACAGTATAACAGAAATGTGGAAGTACGGTTTGACGGATATATTGAAAAACGTACGCTTTGACGGATAAATAGAAAAACGGGCAAGTTTAACTTTTGCGCTAGAAGCTAGAGTACTAAAAGCTCTTAGAAATGAAACATGGATGACAAACTAGAGAAGAAAAAAGATGTCGATAACTCAAAAGTTAAAATAAAGTTAAATAGCCTCTAAAATTACCCTCAAATACTACATTCTTTATGTTAGCTTTAATTCGTAAAACATGTGCTCCATCCATCTTGATGGTGAATTTCAGAGCGAAATATCACATTCAGGTCATGGAATTTTTATCTAACTATAGAATATACTATAAGAAAGCTATTTAGATAGAAAAATCATGAAGTTGAAAAAAGCCAAAATTTCCAAAATTCTCGTTTTTTTCCCAAAAAAGCCGGCTTTTTATGTGAAAAAAACCATCGATTCAAAAAAGCCGGCTTTTTTGCATCTCTAGCCTTGGGTAACTCGCAGAAAATGCATATATTTTATTATTAAAATTACTCAAACAACTTGACTTTTGACAATGTTATGTTCATGCTTACCTTACGTGCTATACATCGGTTTTGAACTCTTCATTATATCTTTGCAATAATCTTTGTATTAGCCATCTCCTTCTTATAGTTTTTGAGATATATGGATGACTTTAATTTTTTTATTGATTTTCCAAAGACATTAATGTTCATGTTTCGTCATTTATTTGCTGTGTTCTATTCATTTTAGGAGTATTTGTTTCACGTTGAATCTACATAGGTCCTTCTTCATTTGAACTGAATTTAAGCCATTTCAGTGTTCTTTATTGTGAAATAAGTGGAGAGATTATTTATTTTTTCATTGATTTTCCATTGGCATTAATGCTAATGTTTCGCGCTTCTTGACTACGTTTCATCCATTTTAGGAAAATTTTCTTTTGGAATATAGAATCTATATAGCCTCTTCTATATTTAGGCTGAATTTCAGCTATCTCACCCAAAGTCTGTTTACATAATTCAAACCGGATAGGCCCTTTTATGCTTCTAGCTATGCCACAATGCCTTTGTGTTGATTACTGAGTCACTTTTATGTAAGATATAGGTGCGAAAGAAAATAAAAACACTATAAACCACGTCAACATATTATAGTAATTACGGATTTCCCAAGTGCAATAATTAGTACAATACTGATCAGTAGCATAGCGAGACATATATAATAGAGAACACTTGCAATTGTCATAATGAAGAAATCCGCTTACACATTATATACGCATACACTAAACATTATGTGGTGTCATTGGCTGAAATATGAGCCGTGTGGTCGACTTCATGGGCTCTTGTGACACGAAGTGTACTATTCTGTTTCAGTACACAAAGATGAGGCAAATTGCAGCTGAGACAAATAAGAAAAGATAAATTATAGTTTATTTCAGTTATACAGTATTGAAATATTGATGAAATTTGTTAAGAAGTAGTAAATTAAGCCTCCTGACGCTAGAGCTATGAAAGACTATGGCCAATCATATGGCTCACATTCAACTGACTGGCCAACGTATTGGTTCTCAGTAGCCATTATCTCTGTCTTTCTGTGTCGAAGTTTGTTACCTTGTATTTTAGGTAGTTCCCCAATTGGCCCATAATGCTGGGTCAACGGCAGAAAATGTTAGTGTCCCAGCAAGAATAGAACCAGGCTCACGTACAGCGAGGTCGCTTACTCTAACAATGCAGCTAAACCGAAGCTAAGAAATACAATTCAAACATCCACTTTAGTTGCTAATGCTCTATACACTCCGCAGAAGGTGAATGTTGATGTCTATGATAACAGAAAAAAAAGTTGAAAAATATTAGGAATACAACATATAACTAAGTTGTTGAAATATTGTGTAGGATTAAGCATATAATTTATGCGAAGTAAGGTTTCTTCTTTAAATATGTCTGTCTAAGGCTTGTTTTATTGGAAAATTATCTACAGGGTGTGGAAAATGTCCCGGCACGGTCCGAAAACTTGCGAAATATGCAGATCAGCAAAACAAACAAAAATACGTGTTAAGTAGTTTTAGACCTCTATCCCCATGTCCTTCGCGGGTACGGGGATTATTTAAAAGTTTAAATGGGAATCTCATTTCGTATTGATTGCATATTTGGATTCTCCAGAAAAAGAGACAGTGATTTGACAAAGAATTAAGAAAAAAGTGCTTTCACGAGCGCTTGAACCGACACAAAAAAGTGGAGGTACAAAACATTATAAAAAGAACAAGGAATGTCGATCCTGTACTCTGGTTATACGGTTAGCTTACTGGAATGCGGAGCGGGAGGTTCTGAGTTCGATGCTCGCTCAATGCTATCTATTTATTTTGTTAGTTCCCCAAACAAAAGGTCCATACGTTTTAACTTCAATTAGTATTTTATTAAGTTACATAGAATACACATTTTCATAATTGTTTAGTAAATTAGCTTTATGATATGGTTCTTAGTAATAGGGTTATTAGGGTTAGAGTTCATAGGGTTATATACAACGAAACAAATTATTTCTGCAGAAATTTGTATTTTTTTTTTTTTTTTTGCAAGTTAATATATTATAGGCAAATATATTATTTTTTATCGGAGTTAAACTGTATGAATTCATTAGCTGGATACAAAAATGCAAATAAAAAGTTACTCTGCACTGGAGTCGACCACAGGACCTAACAATATGGCCACAGAGTACGGGACTGATAATTCGCATTCTTATAACGTTTTGTTACGCCCTATTTGTGTGTCGATTCAAACGCCATCCGTGAAGACACTGTTTCCAGACACTGATGGGTCAAATCATTGTCATTTTTTTCTGGAGAATCCTAAAGAAATAAGAAATGGGGGTTCCCATTTAAAATTTAAATTTACCCCTATACCCCCGAAGGTAGTGGAGATAGGGGGTTGCGTTTGGTGTCATTGGATAGCTCTATTCAAAACTGTTTAACACATAGGCGGCGCCAGGATTTTGGTAATGTGTGCAGGCTATGATAGGACAACACACCCTAACCTTGATGCCAGTACGCTCTGCACAATTGAGCCTTAAGATATAAAAAATAATCCCTAAGTTTTACTTAAAAAAATCTAGAAAAACACGATATGATAGCAAGTAACTTATAAGAGACTTAAGAAGGAAACATGAAACATAGGAAACATGAAATATACAAAATAGAAAAGATTATTGTAGGGAATCTGAAAATCGAAGTTAATGTGGGTGCAGCTGCACCCATTGCACCCATTGTGGCGCCGCCTATCATTTAACACATGTTTTTGTTTGTTTTGCTGATCCGTATATTTTGCAAGATATTGGACAGTTCTGGGACTTTCTCTTCACTCTTTTTTTATAGTCGTAACTTATCTGCGAGTATATGAGTCACGAATGGAACATAGCAAATGAAAGCAAAATCCATTTCAGTATCACTAGTGAGGTAGGTAAGGTTTGAGCCGAGTCAACGAGCTGAGTGCGCCACAGATACTGATTAATCATCGACTCTCTTGCTTTCACTTACCTATACAGTTGCTATTTTTATTACACTACCTTGCTATTGCATAGCTCTCTGATACTGATCTTAGTTATTCTCTTACAGTTTTCTATTGTCGCCATTTTTACTTTCAAGGGACGGTAGGAGAGAAGAAAATATGGCGATCGTGATAAAAATCGAATTCTGTATTTCAACTAATTTACACATTTTACGGCTTCTACATACCGAGAACCGAATTTATGGATGTCTGTCCGTCTGACCTTTCGTCCCGTCCCGATTAAAGATATAAATTCGCCTAGAGGCCATACAGTTCAATATATCGAGATCAAATTTGAAACAAATGTTTTATAAGATTTCATATGGGCATTTCTTTATTTTTATTTTTATTTTCTTACTTTCTTCCTTTCTTTAGTCTTCCTACTCTTAAAAATTAGTATATTTTACGTAAAGGTGCAAATTAATATTTGTCATTTTCTCAAAAACGGCTACAATAATTTCGTTATTATTATTATTATTATTATTTATACATTCATCTTGCACTAAGAACTGTAGAAAAATCCACAAGAGGTAATTTATTCTTCGGAGTAAATTTTCAGACTATTTTGTTTTTAGCAAAGAACACAGGTAATTTTAATAATATTTCGTAAACAAAAATTTCGTTAATAACCTGATAATATGATATATCTCGTTAATCTTGAAAAATTCCAGAAGGGATGTTTTATTCTTGTTTTTTCCTTTCTTTTCTTTTCCGTACGATTTTCCCACATAGAAATTGAGCGACTTTGTTCATATTTCATTAATAGATGTTTGTATATGACACAATTCATGAGCCTTGAAGAAATCCAAGGGGTAGTTTATTCATGGAGGTGAGTTTTCGTTAAAAAAAAAAAAAAAATCAGACGATTTAGTTCACATTTCATTAATAACTCTACAATGTTGCTCAAATGACTTGTCACGAAAATATTTGTAAGAGTAGTTTTATTTCCATTATTATTATTATTATTATTATTATTATTAATTTTTACTTTTGCCTCAAATACGATTTATGTGATCTTCTTCATATTTCATAAACAAATGTTGCATAAATAACCTTAGTATATAATAGTCATATGTCGTTAAAAAAATCTACAGACGATAGTTTACTTTTTATCTGAGTTTTCTTGAGACGAAGTTTTCCGATTTTTTCTTCGTATTTCACAAACAAATGTTCCAGTTATAACTGCTACATGAGGAAATTCAACACAGTGGGGAAACAGGGGAGGAAGCGGGAGAACCCCAAGGAAACCCATACACACGGTGTTTGACCACCAAGAAGTTTACTTCGCGCGAACTGAGATCGAACCCACGAAATAATGTACCAGATGTTAACACTCTACTACTGAGCCACTCTACTACTGAGTCAAATTTTGCAGATGACCCCGTTGGAGATATTAACGATACGCCACTGGTGTCGCTACTATTTTTATTGCATTCTACACGTACGATTTGTTAGTTCAATTGTTTGTTTGACGGCTTTATATGCATTATTAGCTGAGATAAAGGCCTGCTACGGGTACTCAGATACAAGTCTGCAACAACGAATGTAGCGGCTAAATCGGAAAGTATATGACAAGGTTTGTCCTCTAAAAGTTTCATGACATTAAATGTCCTTTCTAACGATACCAACAGTTATACCACTTTCCTTTGCAAATTTTGAATTTGCCCTCCGTTGGAGGTATTCACGAGACGCCACTGGTCTCGCTACTACTTTTATTGCATTCTACACATACGATTTGGTAATGCAATTTCTTGTTTGAAGGATCTACGTGCAGTATTAGCTGCGATATAGGCCTAGTACGTTCTTATTCAATACTTCAAGAACTATGCGCATTGTAAGCTGTTTGTGTATAATACGTTGTTACTGAAAGCGTAATACCTAGTTTAAAATATAGTTAATGTTGTATGCCTTGGTCAATTACGGGTGAATGTCATATAATGTTAGTGATAAGTTAAGCATACTATTTATTTGTTTTATTATTGTTACTAATACAGTATTATTATTTACAATAAATCACTTTTACTACCATCTTTTACAAATGCTTAAAATCACTTTAACACAGTGAAAATGAAAAGTTGTTAGAGAGCATTTTATTGAAAGAAAGAAAAAAAAATCCCCTGTGTCCCAAGGTGTTTCTGCATGAGTTCATGTTATGCGGCTGTGAATCAACAACACATGGTAATGCAAAGTGGAATGGGAAACATATTCATGTGTTAATACTTCTGATTATGATCAAACCTCTCGTAACGTTCCATGGGAATGAAATGTAAAATGTTCAATAACATAGAAAAGTTCACAAATAAGGCAATCATTCACGCTCTTCGAGCACATAATAAATAAGTTTTACTCGTTGCCCATCCCATAAGAAGGGCGTCCCTTGGACTAAATGTTAGTTTCGACTAGCAGTTAGAAACGATTAGCCATATCCGTGGATGTAAATTGCATTTTATGCGTTGATACAACCACTTAACTAACTACACACATCTCTGACAGCCTTCATTTTATTGAAGCTCATAAACTCAGTGAATGGTCATTGTTGTCAATGTGATTATTGCATAGTTGGGCGACAGACTGCATCTCAGACTGGTGATTCATGATCTACTATAGAATAATATAGCATTTGATGTTGTACCGGTGCTTGATTGATGTTTCCATAACATGTGAATTATATTAACATAAATTTTAATCATGTTTCAAATCCTCACATTTCAGCTTACAATTTAACTTATATTTTGTGATTGAAAAGTATGTTACCTAATCGCAAGAATAAATGTGTTTTGTTTAAAGCTCTAACATCTTTTAGCGGTCATTAATTTAATAACCTTCATTTAATAACTGATATTTGAATGATTACTATGAAATAGATTGACAATCATAACGAGTAAGAATTTTATTTACATCATTGAAATAATGCAATAATATGTCCAGCACTGAAGTTCAATAACTAATCGTCTTGTGCAAGTGCGTTCAGACTTAGGAAATACTATTCTTCCAGGTATGTGTTTCCGTTTTAAGTTGGATGCAGATGTGGATCTGCGGAGAAGGTAAAAGGAAAATTTATCATCTGAAATACATTATAAGTACGATGTAATTTAGGCATTGAATAAGTTAAATTATGCAAACAAAGTACGGACATATTTAAAATTGTCTCTTTAGTATACAAGAGATATGTTGATTAACGTTAGTGCGTGTAAAAGTAATTAATTTCCTAGCCTGATTGTTCTTCATTACTAAGAGTTTTTATTTAATCGAGGTGCAGGTTTACGGAAGTTAATTGAGGAGTGTCTCCAAAAGGTTGAATTGATCCCACAACATTTTAGTCTCTGAAAATTATATTTAATTTGAGAAAAGAATTGAAGTGAATTTTATTGTATATTGTAAGGATCCATATACCCACTCCAGTACAAGCCACATTTTCTCACTACAAGCACATGTTTTTTCAATCATAAACAATGACAAGCGACGGGAGGTTACTACACCTGCAGGAAGAAACGAAGAAGATTCGGAACACTACGAAGAAAGCCGACTGCCCCTTCATGGATCTTACCTCCAAGAAGATGGCTATAACAAACATGATGGGACGAGAAAATTATCAGTTTAGTGCTGATCCCTAACCACCAAAACTTTCTCTCAAGGCCGCCATGGAGTACGGACACTTCTCCTAATGCCTAAATATGGGACTGCTATAGATGCGTATCAATGAATAAACGTTTAATCGCCCAATAGGTTTTAATATAATCTGGAGATTCGATTTTTTCTGTATCTGTGCTGGCTCCTCATATATTACATGTAAAATGCATATATTTCTAAAGTAAATAAATAAATACGTCATACGGGAACATACAGATTGATTCATTTGAAAAGCTCTGACATGAGGAGCATGGGGAACTAATGAATTATGGTGACATGACACCTAGATACTGAAAATGCTTTCTAATAAAACTATATGTAGATTTCACTTCCTACTAATATAATTTAATTTAGCCGATGCCAGTAAATTATTATATATCAGTGATATTTTGAATCTGCAATAATACTAATTTCTGCACTTATTCTTCAGAGTTATATTGGTTGTTTACAAAATACCTATAAAAAAAATAGCCAATCTGAGTTTCATCCTAGCTTAAAATTCAAGGTATTATTAATGAATGATGATCAGGCATACTTCCTGGAGTTAGTAGTTTTCTAATATGCACACAATGAAGATATTACAATCAATATATAAAATTGAAAATATAAAGTTAGGCCTCTATTTGAGAATGTCCAACGTAGTCCAAAGATAGTGTGAAAGTAAAGCTTATCATTGTCATTACCTCGCCATTTCAGGAAAGTGACCTGGTTAGTACCACTTTCGACCTATTTAGACCCATGGTTTCTTCGTAATTCATTCACATACGTTGAATTTACTCCTAGTCAGTTTTTAGATAAATATATAGCGATATAATGAAACCCATTCACACTATGGACCAATTACACGATCTCCAGTTGGTAAGAAGACGCCTTACAGACTAAGTCCCGTACGATGTCCACGGACATATCGCTGAGCCTTGTTATTTAAAAGGGTAAATATGTGCAGAAAATAAGGTGTAAAGTAATGTGTAAATGTTGAATGCTTTACGGCGCGCCGAGCCAAAGTACCTTAAATAGTGCTAGGTTGCGACAAGTTTTGTCTGGAAGAATATTTAGGTCTTGTGTGGTGATTGTGTTTTGTTTGATGCCACTGTTTATGACAGTTATTTGGAAAATTGATTTGAATCAATCTGAATATTAGTTGAATAGATTCACTTGAATGAAACTGAATCTTCCCCACTAAGTTGTATGAGTAAAATTATACTATTATCAAAAGTTTGCAAATTAATTACGCTAGTGCATATGAAAACAAGAGAGGAAGAAGGTACAAGTCAAGAAATGGTTGAAAATGAGTTAACAGCAGAATTATATATCCTGAAAGTGTAGTTTGCACGGACTAAATCCTACAGTAAGAACGTTAGTAACTAATGCCATATGCTGCCAGATCCCTAGTCTTCCGTTGCGAGCGCTGCTATCGCCTGAAGAAATTCCACTTGCTTTCTCTCGCTTAGCAACAGCTAAACCCTTATTGGCTCAACGCGTGGGTGTGTGAGGGTGTGAGCTATAGTTCGCATTTTTGCCACGGCTCAAGACATTTTGGCAGCACAAATGCGAACCGTGGCAGCTAGATATTTATGAAAATTGGTACTCTGACTAATTGTGGATCGTTAGTCATCGTGGTGATAGTCACTCGGAGCGGAAATGACTTGTTTACTCACTACATATAATACATATACCAAACAGTTACCGGGTGAGGCTGTGCCGAATTATCACAAAAACGCAACAAAAAGGAAGGAAATGAAAAATGTATGCAAATAACCTGTTACCTATGGGAGGGGGACACATGATCAAGAACACGACAGTGGTGTCACACAAGCAGTGTTGCCATACCAACACAAACTTATAGTTTTTCAAATAGAACGTATATCATGTTATGGAATTAAAACAATTGACATAAAACGTGAAAGAAAATAAGCAAGAAGCGGTTTGTCAGTGTTGCTAAATAAGGGAAAATGAAATAAAATGAAATTTTGAGTTTTACGTCCCACTTATGCCGGTTAGGCTAAAGGAGACGGTGATAATGAGTAATGAATGAAATTGTGGAATGAAGAAAGTGGGAGGAAACGGGAGAACCCCGAGAAAACCCACGCACACGGTGTTTGTCCACCACAGCTAAATAAGGGAGATATCAGGCTCTGAAGTTAAGAAACTATGGGATCTGTACAGAGAAACGAACAATTGTGCAACAACAAGACTACAGTAGGAACAAATGTACAGTACAGATTAAACCACAGCATCAGCAGCATCTAGTGACTAACAAGCTTGGTAGACTCAAATCGAGTGTGTGGATCCATAAAATTTACGTATTTTGACGTACTGTCTATGGCTTTTCTGTTGTATGTATTAGTGTATTTTGTTAAAATATTTTGCTGTGTATATTAGTGGTAACCTGAGTGCAGTGTGTTTTGTCTTCATCGTTGTCTGACATGTTTCCTATACTCTCGACTGACACATATCACAGATCATTAATCTTTGCGAATTAAATCTCACGCACTTTATTGTCACAGATTTGTTCCTTTCGTGTCACAGCTTTTCTGTGATCTTTTCAGAGGTATAGAGTATACCGTCGTTTATGTAGTTTGCTAGGCATGCAAGATTTTATGCAAACTTGCAAACTAAAGTATTCGTTTCATAATTCTTGGAAACGGTTCGAGATATCGATTCCACACAAACGCATTTGGAATTGCTGCGCTACAAGAAGACTTGTAGTTCATATTTCCACATTAGGTCATATCGGACTTCTTTCTACGGCAACTCTAACATGTGGCCTTTTGTGGGTGAATACAGTATCAAGTTCCTTAGTCACTAGATGCTGTGCATGCTGTAGTTTATTCCCTATTGAACATTTGTTCCTTCTGCAGTCTTGTTATTGTTGCACATTTGTTCGTTTTTCTCTCTGCACGGACCCCATAATTTCTCAACTTTAGAGCCTCATATCTCTTTTATTTCGCAACACTAAAAAAACACCTTTTGCTTATTTTCTTTCACTTTTTCTGCCAATTGTTTTAATGCCATAAAATGGAATTGAGTTGAGTTGATTTTGAGTTTAACGTCCCTTTCAGCAGCGAGGCTATATGAGACGTGGACCTACTGGAATCCGAACAACATGAGTTCCCGCCGGGAATCGAACCCGGGTCTCCCACACCATAGGCGTGTACGCTAACCGCTTAGCCACGGAGGAGCTCGCCATAAAATGGAATACGCTCTATTTTAAAAAAGTATAAATTAGTGTTGGTATGGCAACACTGCTTGTGTAACACTCCTACCATGTTCTTGGTCGCGTGTCCCTTCCCCGTAGGTATCAAATTACCTACATACTTTTTTCTGCCTTTTTCTTGCGTTTTTGGGATATAATTCGGCACAGCCTCACCCGGTAATAGTTTGGTGCATGTAGTATACGTAGCGGGTAAACAAGTCATTTCCGCACCGAGTAATTATTATCACGATGATTAGCGATCCACAATTAGTCAGGTACCAATCTTCATAAACGTCTAGCTGTCACGATTCGCATACGTTGCTTGTGAGAAATGTAATGGTAAAGATTTCGCCCACAAGAGAAGAAGTAGGTAAGTCAGTGGAAAACAGGGCAATTGTGTAGAGTTATAACAAACTGACTTCCATCCTTTTTCTCTTTTATTCTTCATATGTGACTAACATGCATTAAGTATGTAATTATTAGGTGAGATAGTGGTTAGCAGTATCCCAAATCTTAGATTGTTAACTACTTGGGTATATTCAAATATGTGAAGTCCATGTTGAAACATTCCAGTTTAAATATTGTTTGTTTCACACTTTTGTCTTCCTATCACGTCTCACTTCGACTGTTATTATTCCGTATCCAGTACTACACTCTATGTTCCATAGCCACATCCACTTCTTCTCAATTTTTTATGTCTTCCATTCTCAGTCATCTACGTAGGTGGGGAACAGACGAGAAATCTGGGGTAACTATATTGCAGTGGCGTAACTAAAGGCTTGGGGGCCCTCCCGCAGACAGCATGGAGCGGGGCCCCTTCTCTACGTCCCACTTCACGATTTAGAGGCTCCTGATGGCTTGAGGCCCACCCGCAATGCGGGATCTGCGGTGCCCCTATTTACGCCACTGTATATTTGTATACCTTTCGAGTCCTCGTCTGCGTAAACGAATTACACTATATGGCAACGCTGCAAATAAAGAACCATAAATCAGATAGATCTACTAATCTATCCAATAATTATATCGATTCTTTCCAAATGACAGCTAAAGTCGATATTGATTCACACTAGCATTACTTATTAGTATAGCAATCGATTCGACTGCTTGATATATACATAGAATAATGCTAATAGCTCCAAGTTAATGCGCGACGTTGACACATTGTAAAAGTTTGATTCCCCATAGCAGCAAGAGGAGGCCCCGGAGGACATACCATTATATAATATTTTCGCTTTATTTTGGCCTTTAGAATACTGCTTTAGAATATATATACGAAGAAGTGGAACGGATATTTGAAAAACTCCCACGATACCATATGAAAATTCTATTGGGGGATTTAAATGCGAAGGTAAGACGAGAGGATATTTTCAAACCGATTATAGGATACGAAAGTCAGCATAAGGAAAGTAATGACAACGGTGTTAGACTCGTGAACTTTGCAACATCCAAAAGCCTAATCGTGAAGAGTACAAAATTCCCACATCGCGACATTCATAAATACACTTGGACATCACCAGGCGGGAAAACACATAATCAAATTAATCACGTTTTAGTAGATAGAAGAAGGCATTCTAGCATAATTGATATCTGGCCGTTTACAGGGGCTGACTGTGACACTGACCACTACCTCGTAGCAGCGATAATACGAGAGAGGTTATCGTTGAATAAAAGTAACATTCATTGTCCGAAAACTGAAAGATTCAATTTAAAGAAATTAGAAGAGAGCCAGGTAAGAGAGAAATATCAGATTGAAGTTTCGAATAGATTCTCGGCTTTAGAAGATTCGGAGTGCACTAGTGTTGAGGATACCTGGATTGAAATTAGAGATAGCATTAAAATTTCAGCAAAAGAAAAATTGAGACCCGCGGAAATACGTAGGAACAAACCATGGTTCGACCAGGAATGATAAAACTAGCCGAGAAGAGAAAGCAGGCAAATTTACGCTTGCTACAAAATCCGAATGAAATAACTACACAAAATTTCGCAGATATCAGGCGGGAAACTTCCAAAACTTTTAGAACAAAGAAACGCGATTTTCTGAAAGCTAAAATTAAGGAACTTGAAGATAATAGTAAAAATAAAAACATCCGGGACATGTATAAGGGAAACAACGAATTTAAGAAAGGCTATCAACCCCGTGCTTATATATTAAAGAAATCGGACGGTACAGTTCTCACTGATACGGATAGCATCTTAAATAGACGGAAATATTTATTTGACGATTTGGTTAATACGAACCAAAAATTAGTGTGTGTGGGGAAAAGGAGATACACACCGCAGTACCGTATATTCAGGAATGCCCAAAAGTGGGGCTATGACGCAAACTGCGTCATTGAAATATTTGGGGGGTTAAAAATCTATATAAATGTGTTTGAGGGGGTGTAAAAATTAATCGAAAAGATTTTTTCATGGAAGAACACCTATGGATAGACAATTGCGGGGTGTGCGTCATGGACATAAGGGGGAGTGGGCACCACTGGTATATTCTAGAACGCAACCGAATAGAAGTAGAAACCGCTATAAAGAAATTAAAGAAACACAAATCTCCGGGTGTAGATGAAATTCCGGCTGAGTTAATTTTAGCTGGAGGCGAAAAATTGTGGCACAAGATACACAAACTCATTCTCCTTATCCGGAACAAGGAAGAATTGCCACAAGAGTGGAAAGAATCAATCATTGTTCCAATTCACAAGAAAGGCGACAAAACTGACTGCAATAATTATCGAGGCATTTCTCTTCTGTCAACATCATATAAAATCCTTTCAAATATTCTATTAGCAAGACTGACCCCATACGCAGATGAAATTATTGGAGTTTATCAGTGCGGATTTAGACAAAATCGATCAACTATTGACCAAATATTTACCATTCGCCAAATACTCGAAAAAAGTGAGAATACAATACCCCTGTACATAAACTATTTATTGATTTTAGAAAGGCGTATGACTTGGTTAGGAGAGAAACAATATACAACGTTCTTACAGAACTTTGAATACCGAAAAAGCTAATTAGATTAATTAGGATATGTTTAAATGAATCCCAAAGTAAAGTCCGGGTGGAAAATTTTTGTCCATGAGCTTTGACGTCGAAAACCACATGAAACAAGGAGATCTGTTGTCGCCATTAGTATATAACTTCGTTCTGGAATACACTATAAGGGAAATCAAAGATAGCAACCAGGCCTTCAGTTGAACGGTATTCACCAGGTTATGGCATATGTTGATGATGCAAATTTAATAGGGGATGATAAGAGAACAATAGAAAGAAATGCAGAGATCTTATTAAACGCTTGCAGGGATATGGGTTTAGAAGTAAATGCCGAGAAAACTAAATGCATGGAAGTGCGTCGGGACCGGAATACAGCAAATTATGGATGCGTTAAAATATTAAATAATACTTTTGATAAAGTGGATAGTTTCAAATATCTAGGATTAATATTAACAGAGGAAAATCATATTTACGGAGAAATTAAATGTCGACTAAAAGCAGGGAATTCGTGTTAGAATTCGGTTCAAAATCTCTTGTCGACGTGAATTCTGTCGACGAATTTGAAGCTTAAAATATACAAAACGGTAATCATGCCTGTTGTTCTGTATGGCTGCGAAACAGGGTCACTTACTCTGAGGGAAGAACATAGACTGAAAGTATTTAAGAAGAAGATCCTGAGACGAATATTCGGACCCAAGAGGAACGGGAATTGGGAATGGCGGAAACTTCATAACGATGAACTACATAATTTATATGGTTTACCTAACACTGTTAGGGTCGTCAATTCTAGGAGGCTTAGGTGGGCGGGTCATGTAGCTAGAATGGAAGAAAGTAGAAACGCTTTCAAAGTCTTGACTGGAAGAACAATCGGAAAACGACCATTGGGAAGACCTAGGCGCATATGGGAGGACAATATTAAGATGGATTTCGCAGAGATTGGAATACAAAGTAGAAACTGGATGCAGTTAGGTAAGGATAGAAGTCAGCGGAGAGCTTTTGTGAACACGGCATTGAACCTCCGGGTTCCATAGACCATAAAGTTAGTTAGTTATATACATACAGAGAAAGTTCTCTAGGGTATTAGGTTACAATCCCGATGACATTTAGTCAGAAGTTGAACATGAAATAGCAAGTCAGCTGCATTGGGAATTTACAGGGGTAACGCCAATGGTGTCGCTCCTGCAGCCATTTGTATATTTGGATTTATGCATATGAATGCATATTCTAGCGTAAGTCCGGAACAAACCTAACAACTTTAATCAAACTTGATAGATATACATAGGTCTTTCAATATGAAAGAAAAGTACTGTGGAACTGAGCAGGGGTGTAGCCAGCTGGTTTATGTAGGAGGGGTCCGTCGTTTCTAAGGAGGGTCCAGCTACAATGTACAAAGACCAAATAATTGTGTTACAGCTAGTGGTTTTGAGGACTGAAAAAAACGGAACATTTTTGTTTTTTTTTTCTTTTTCTCAATAAATATTATGTGCCAGGTAACTTTTATTATGCTTAATCCTCCCGTTACCAGGCTTTTTGACACCTTTATTTTACCAAGCGGGGTATTTTGCATACCCCAATACAGTTTTGTGATTTAGTGTTAGATTTTTCTTAGATTCTGTTATTTTCAATGAATAGCTTTATTTAGCATTAAAACATAGTATTGCAAATTATTAAAAATATTTAAACTGATCATGGATGCAAAGTACAATAAAGTTTATATCATTCATAGGAGAAATTCAGTATTGGATACCTGTAAAATAAAAATAAAAAATGTATACATTTTGGTTTTCGTTGCAGTAAATCAGTATTTAGCCTCAAAATAACAAATAACATGTTTGAAGTGTTCATTCAGGTACATTTTTGCACAAAATGCACTACACATGACTCGCACTTCGACATGACGCCAGAAAAGAAAGGCTGTCGAGTAGCTACATTATCACTCTATAGATCTGAAGCGCATAAGCGATGCCCATATGTTCGACGGGCTGCAATAAGAATTGCAAATGCAACATACACTTCAGTTGTACTTACATCTCTCCATGTCTTGTTTTGACGAATTAGGTACACTCAAGTACGAAATGACTGTCGCATATCTATGACTATCTTCTTGTAAGAATATAATTTGATAATGATTTTCCAGGGTACTTTAATACCGATGTGTATAATCGGGATTTGTATATTTGTAGTAAATTTCATAGGAAAAGAAGTATAAATACGAAAATTATAATGAGAAAAATAAAATGTTGCTAAATGGACAAGAAAATTTTATTTTCGGTTTATTGTTCTTATTTAGTGTTCTTTTGACATGAAATTTGCCACATACATGTCTTCGCTGATTATACATATACCAGAGGTGTAGCCAGCAGGTTTGTGTAGGGGGGGGCGTCGTTTTTGAGGGGGGGCAGCTACAATGTACAAAGCCAAAAAAAAGTGTTGCTGCTAGTGTTTTTGAGGTCTGAAAGAAAGGAGAATTTTGGTTTTCTTCTGGAAAACTAAAAACACTATTTTAGCTTTTATTATTATTATTATTATTATTATTATTATTATTATTATTATTATTATTATTATTATTATTATTATTATTATTATTATCCATAAATTATATTCAAGATAGTTTTTATTATGCTTAATCAATAACTACTGCCCGGGACCAAACGCTATACATTTGTGCATAACTATAAAGATAACCAAGGAAGTTCTGTCCCTTTTCGTGGAGGTCTGTGTTCAATTGGACCTCACACCGTGAGTTGAATGCGAGTGGAGATAAGGCGAACGTCAGTTGTTGGTGTGGGTATATCTAACATACTACCTGGTTGTGGCGATTCAGACACACCGTGAACTTGCGTAAAGACAGAGGGAACATGGGACATCCACAGAGCGTCATAAGAGCATGTACGAGTTCAAATGGAGGTCAAACGCCGCTGTAGCGGGACAGAAGATATGCCAGGCATTTGGTGAGCGTGTCGTGACGACGCGGACATTGCAGCGATGGTTTAACAAGTTTAAGGACGATGACGAAACACCCGAAAACACCACGTGCCAGAAGACCAACACATGTACAAAGAGGAACGGGGACTATATTTCAGTGTGTGGAGAAACCATTCGGCAGCACATCCATCAACTTGTGAAGCACTACAAGTTGGGTCAATGGGTCTCACATATTTTGACTCCGGGCCAGAAGGCAACGCGGCAGTCGCCTGTGTTTATTTACTGTTTCGGAGCCATTTCTGGACAGGGCGTTGACATGTGATAAAAAGTGTCTCCTATACGAAGCTCCACGGTGCCATCATCATTGGTTGGCATCCCATGAACCGATTTCAAAACAGCCGAAACCAGCACTGTGCCAGAATAAGATCCTTCTGTGTGTTTGGTGCAACCTTGCATCGGGAACTGCTACCAGCTGGTCAGAGTATCAATGCAACTGTGTAGTGTCAGCAGTTGAGCTGTGCTCAACAAAAACTCAAAACTCTGGAGCCATCGCTTCTGAATTGCAAATGGGTCCTCGTTTACGGGGCAACGCTAAGTCCCACGTGGCTAAGATGACCCAGGACACCATTATCCGCCTTGGATAGGAAACAATATTGCAACCAGTATATTCCCCGGGTATTGAACCGTCCGATTATCACCTGTTCCATTCTTGAACAATCACCTTAGAGGACGCCAGTCCAAATCCCTAGTAAAAGTCCAAAATGCACCTGATACTTTCTTTGTTTCACGGCCCACCAAGTTCTACCGCGATGGATTCCATGGTCTTCCAGAACGTTTTCAGAAGGTCGTCGATGATGATGGGGACTATTTTTGATCTTCCAGGTTAGGTGACATATTAATGTTCGAAGGTGGTGGGTGAAAAACCAACAAAACTTTTCTTGGTTACCTTTATATTTAAATTTAAGACCTTGTATACAGAACCTATCTACACAAGATTGATTTTCTTTGAAATTTCACTTAATTTATTTACGGTTTCCTGACAAAAAATATTTATTATTCGTGACTAAAAAAAAAAAAACAATTATTTTATTGCACTGAGTAGAAATAAAAGAGAGAGCGAATGAAATCCAAATTGAATAAAAGCGTTGTTTCTCGCCAAATTTTCCATCTTCTATGTCTTTTAAAACACTTGTTAAAGCATATAAAAATATACTGTACTTACAAATCAGTTTAATACCTTTGTTTTATGGCTGTATTTGTAGTACCTTGTTAAAACGTTTGTCTTCAAATTGTCAAATATAAATCGCAGTAAATTGTGTAACCTGCTGTCACAAAAAAAGTATCCTATTTTTCGATCGTTGTAAGGAAGAGATACTATACTATTTTTCGATCGGTATGGAAAAACAATATTTCTCCTTACTATTTTACCATAAATTATTAATTGTCAATAAACTTTGTTACTTTTAAATGAATGAAGCAAGATAATTTTACTATGATGTTTCAAAAGCTGGTCATTTGGGGAGCCACGAAATCATTTGGGGGGGCCCGGCCCCGATGGGCCCCCCCTTGGCTACACCCCTGACATATACTAACATTATAAGAAGTACCAGGCGAATTCGTTATCAATTCCTAGAAAAAAACATATTTATAGACATGGGACAATAATTTTGGACAGGAGTGTACATTCCAAATTGAAATTTATCTTTTTGGTTCACTGTTCGTTTCCTCGACAATAGCGCTCAGGGCGAAATAAATAACTAAAATGACTCTGTTATTGTTCTGAACGTTTTCCCATCATTCATTGGGCCAGGTGTTATATTCAAAATGATGTGCGCCGCCCAACTTTTGGTGGTTCACTGGAAAATTCTAGCCCAGTTTTAGAACTAAACCCATCTCCAATGGCTTCACCTTCGTCCACTACTGGCTCACGTAAATGTCTATTATCTTCTCTACCAGGGGCGTCATTTCAGACTTTGCTTGGGGGGGGCAAGAGCATCACCGACATAAGACTTTCACGTTTTGTACTAGTATATTAGTAGGCAATCTATTAAAGTATATGTATTCCTGAAACTCTTGGGGGGGGGGCAATTGCCCCCTCCTGCCCCCCCTAAATGACGCCCCTGTTCTCTACTGCTGTGATTTTTTTTTTTTTTTTTGTCGAGAGGTCCCATATAATCATTAGATTCTTTATCAATGTCCCTCTCATTTTCAATAACACTGACATCGGAATTCTTAAACTTTCCAATATCACATCTCTAGATAGTAATTTGGAGATTCTTACTTGCAGTTGGAATCTGGATTCATATAATTTCAGCTCAACTGTGAACGTATAACTCATCTCAACAAAGAACAATATATATATATATACAATTTGAGCTAAACAATAGATGTATAGTAACACTCAAGAGTGGAAAAGATAAATAATGAAGATGAAAGAGAAAAAAATTGTAAAACCTTCGTTTTTGATAAATAATAAAATAAGACATTTCATACCAAACGGGGTTGTCTCACAACCCCATTAATACATCCCGTCAATAACGATAAAAACAGATAAATGGATAGTCACGAGTGTCAATACAATTTCAATCATTTTAGGATACAATAATGAAACCTCAAGTATGTAGGTCCCCAGATAAAATTATTATAGGCAAATAATCAATATGGCGTAGTCAGAATATCCCTCTTGGTAATGCGAGGGTTAACCAAGAACTACTGTCCCGTAGCGAACATTGTACCTTTGTGCATAACTATTCCAATTTAATCCCTTGTACACAAATCCTACCTACATAAGACTGATTTTCTTCGAAATTTACTTAATTTTTTTTTTAAAGATTTCCTGACAAAAATATTTATTTATTATTCCTGACTGAAAAACATATCATAATTATTTTAACAAGTATATATCACTTCCTGTTTTACACCAGTAGCGAGAAAAGCGAATGAAATTCAAACTGAAAAACTGAATAAAAACGTTGTTTTTCACCAAATGTTCCATCTGATAAAAATATTTTTAAAACACTAGTTATAGCATATAAACAATACAATGTATATACCTACAAATTAGCTTAGTGTCATTGTTTTACGGCAGTATTTTTAGTAGCTTGTTAAAACATTTTTCTTGAACTGTCAAATATAAATCAAAGTAAATTGTGTAATCTGCTGTCACGCACGCAAACACAAAAAAAGTATTTTTCAAAGTCCATTTGTTTATTATGCAGTATATACTGATACAAATCTAAAGAAGAATCACACACACAAAATATTATAAATGGTATGAATAATATAGTTCCATTATCTGAACCTTTTCCATCCAATTTGGACGCGATCCGCTTAGGAGCACTAGATCAATCAATTGTAGCAGACGTAGCAAGCTGTGCATTTGGTCATTCCTTACATGGGGAAAAATACCATATTTTTCGATCGGTAAATAATTTACTGTAAATTATTAATTAACTTATATGTAAATTTGATTATTTTTAAATGGCTGAAGCGAGGTAATTTTACGATGACATTTTAAAAGCTGTTCACTTGGCCGGGCCGGAAAGTCATTTGGGGGGACCTGACCCCGATGCTCCCGCTTGGCTACACCCCTGGGAGTGAGTCATTTTTAGTTGGGGGAACGAAGAAGTGATACGTACAAATAATGCAAAAGGCTGGCATGCATTGCTATCAGTGCTGTCGAAATCGGTTTTTGAAAAAACCGAAAACCGGTTTTTGAAAAAAGTGAAATTTCATAAAACCGAAATGTCGGTTTTGAAAACCGCTTTTGCGGTTTCGGTTTTGAAAACCGTTTTTGCGGTTTCGGTTTTGAAAACCGCATTTGCGGTTTCGGTTTTGAAAACCGTTTTTGCGGTTTCGGTTTTGAAAACTGCATTTGTGGTTTCGGTTTTGAAAACCGTTTTTGCGGTTTCGATTTTCAAAACCGCACTTGCGGTTTTCGGTTTTCAGAAAACCGGTTTTCTCAAAAAACGAAAACTGCAAAAGTCACAAAAATTCGACAGCACTAATGTCAAGTAATGACGAGAAAACAGTAAAGAATCTTTCCCATCTTCGACTCACAGTTGCCAGATGGAGGAAAAAATGCTCAAAATTTGCAGAGGGGAAAGAAGATATTTTTTCTTAAAATGTCTTAATGTGTAGGGAAATTCTTGTTTAGTATACTTTTACAATTGGCAGAATAAAAAAATATAAGTTGCAGTTTCTCACAAAGAGGCACGGCTATCGTTATTGGGAAGTAAAATGATATACAGTAGAATAAAATATGATCGGCGTTCCCTTCACGTATGAACTATTGCAGGTGTCTGGGACTTACGATAAGAAACCAGTCAACACATGCAAAACCACAACATTCTCATTTATCGGAGTGGCAACAAATCAACAATAACATTGTGTATTGCGATCTATTTTTTTCTTTTCTTTTTTTTTAAGAAATGGAGGTGGTGTTTTTTTGTTAACATAAGAAAGAGTGGCAGTACTATTTAAAAACAAGGTGAAAGAGTAATGATAATATAAAAGATCTCAGTCTAAGTGGATGAGATTTCAAGTTGGATTTCATGAGTTGCAGGTGTAGTGATCTTAAATAGGGATATACCTTATTTTCTATTTAGCTTAGTGTTGTCATATTACCCGATTTTTGCGGGTACCACCCGATTTTCAGGTTCTATATTCGTCCCTCGCTTAACGTATCTTAATCACGAAAAACCACCCGCATTTTGGGATTGAAGAAAAATCTAAGACGACTTAATGGATAAAGTCTTGGCATATTCAACGTAAACCGCTACAACTCTGACAATCTTAACCGCTACACCTCTGATTTTTATATATTTCGTAAACTAGATCACAAGGAACACAAATCTGAAGGATTTTTGACATTCCGACTTCCGGAACTCGAGATATTAAAACTTTAAGTTTAATATAGATACATTCTCTATACGAAAAATATTATGTCCTGTGAGATATATAAAGATAACCAAGAAAGTTCTGTCGCTTTTCGTGGAGGTCTGCGATAATTGGCCCTCACTGGCGGCAGGGTTTCGTCGAGTCGAAACATATATCTCGTGTCGGGGTGTTGAAGTTACCACCGCGTAGCAGCGACCAGCGAGAACTTTGTTTTGGTCCGCACTTCTGAGATTCTTTGCGGAGAATCGTGAAGGAACCAACACGAACTATCGCCAGTCATGTGCATGCGGTTATTATTACATATTATTTTTTCCTGGAGAATTGTTCCTAAAGTGAGCTCCGTGGGTCAAGAATAATCTCTGCCTCAACGTCATGAAGTGAAAAATCTTGAGATAAGTGCAATAATTGCATGAATTTAGATGACAACTGTCGTCGATCATTAGAAAGTGAGTATGGGAGAACTGTGAAATAAAGTAAATAGACAAGCGTGATTTTGTTACAAAATTACACACATTTTATCTAATTCCAAACAGTTATCGTCGAATATACACGGCTAAAGGAGCACTCTGATTGACCCAATTAAAAAGATCTTAACGATTTATCCCTTTACAAGCGACGTTTCCTTCATCGCCTTCGTAGCGAAGTAGGAAGAACACTTACTTGCCTAGTAATCATAAGGTTGGTGGTTTGAGTCCCCTGCGGGGTAATTTTTTGATACTTTTAAAGTGTTTTTAGACTCACCTTAATGTAGCTAAATCACACATATAGCCGATTTAACATTTAACGTTTGGGGGAGTAATTTTGTGGTTCGTTGGCGCTTTGTCGCGTCTCTGCCGCTGGTGGTATAATTTTCAAAACGGTAGAGGGGCCACCGGGAATCGTCGCTGCGGCGCCGCCAATGTTTGGCGAGATGTCGCTAATTGCCCATTTGTGGTCCACCGACGCTTATGGCATGGGGACAATTCAGTGTGAGTGGCGAAACCATTCAACAGCACCTTCATCAACTGAGAAAACACTAGAAGTTGGGTCGATGGGTCCCACATAACTTGATTCCGGGTCAAAAGGCAACGCAAGCAGACACCTGTGTTTCTTTGCTGTCTCGTCTGAGGAAGGAGCCATTTCTGGACAAGGTGTTGCCATGTGATGAAAAATGGGTCCTGTACGAAGTTCCACGGCGCCGTCATAATTGGTTAGCATCCCATGAACGGTTCCAAGACAGCCGAAACCAGCACTACACCAGAAGAAAGTCCTCCTGTGTGTTTATGAACTGCTCACGGCATCGTGCATCGGGAACTGCTACCAGCTGGTCATCGCATCAATCAACTGTGTACTGTCAGCAGTTGAGCAGTGTTCAAGAGAAACTCAAAACTCTGGAGCCAGCACTTGTGAATCCCAAAGGGGTCATTATGTTACAGGACAACGCTAAGCTCCTCGTGGCTAGGATGACCCGGGACATCTTTTACGCCTTGGATAGGGAACACTATTGTATACACCATACTCACTGGACATTGCACCGTCCGATTATCATCTCTTCCCTTCCTTGGACAATCACCTTTAAAGGATGCCAACTCAAATCCCAAGTAGAGGTGCAAAATGTACTTGATACCTCCTTCGCTTCACGGAACACCAACCTCTACCGCGATGGAATAAATGGCCTTCCAGAACGTTTGCAGAAGGTTGTCGATGTATTCTTAATCTTCCAGATACGTGTTAGGTGACATATGAATGGTGGTGGGTGAGAAAGCGATAGAACTTTCTTGTTTACCTTTATAGATCGGTTCTGTATATTGAAATAGTTATGAACAAAGGTATAATGTTTGGTTAGTAGTTCTTGGTTTGGGGGCAGTAGTTCTTGGTTAAACATAATACAAACTATCTGTAATATAATTTATGAAATTATTATTATTATTATTTTGTTATTAATAATAATAATAATAATAATAATAATAATAATAATAATAATAATAATAATAATAATAATAATAATAATAATAATAAGAAGAAGAAGAAGAAGAAGAAGAAGAAGAAGCTAAAAACAGTGTTTTTAGTTTTCTGGAAGAAAACCAAAATTTTCCAGTTTTTTTTTTTTTTCAGGCTTCAAAAATACTAGCTGCAACACATCTTTTTTTAGATTTTTGCTTGTCCCCCTTCAAAAACGACGACCCCCTCCTACAGAAACCTGCTGGCTACACCCCTGGTCTTAGGTGACATATCGATGCTCTAAGGTGATAGGTCAAAAAGCGACAGAACTTTCTTCGTTAATTTTATACATACTATGTAAAACTACTGTATAAGTTCTAGTATCTCGAGTTCGGGAAGTCGGAATGTCAAAATTCCTTCAGATTCGTGTTCCTCGTGGTCTAGTTTACAAAATATACCGTATACCGGTAAAAATTAGTTTTGGTCCAGTTTGCTTCCGTGGTCACTTTATGTTCGAATATCTCGAGATCGGAAATTCGGAATGTCAAAATTCCTTCAGATTCGTGTTTCTAGTGGTCTACTTTACAAAATATATAAAAATAAGGTGGGGCCTAGTTTGCTTCCGTGGTCACTTTATGTTCGAATATCTCGAGATCGAAAATTCGGAATGTCAAAATTCCTTCAGATTCGTGTTCCTCATAGTCTTGTTTACAAAATATATAAAAATTAGTTTTGGTCCAGTTTGCTTCCGTGGTCACTTTAAGTTCGAATATCTCGAGTTCCGAAATTCGGAATGTCAAAATTCCTTCAGATTCGTGTTCCTCGTGGTCTAATTTACAAAATATATGAAAATCAGGTGGGGTCCAGTTTGCTTCCCTGCAGCCGAAATGTACATTGGAAGTGTCATCAAAGAAGTAACTTAAAAAAGAAGTGCGAAGGATCCAAGGTCAGTATTTGTAACACACAAGTTTACATCAGTACTTACGGTTTAGAACTCCCCACTTTTCTGACTTTAAAATATTGCAACCCTAATTTAGCTGTGACTTGTACAACCATCGAACAATCTCTTTCGCACAGTGCTGCATATATTACCATAATAATCTTGGAGCAAATAAAAAAAGTTAAAACACAGACATAAATCAATACAATTGTCTCGATCGATAAATGCTTTCACAATTGTTAAAAGGTGTAATTAAAAACATCAAACATTGTTTCTGCTTTGAAAAGGACAAACAAGGTTTCGTTCATAAAACCGCAAACACGGTTTCGGGCGGCTTTCGCTTTCAAAAAGAGCTTCTGCGGTTTCGGTTTTGAAAACCGCAGTTGCGGTTTCGGTTTTGAAAACCGCATTTGCGGTTTCGGTTTCGAAAACCGCATTTGTGGTTTTCGGTTTTCAGAAAACCAGTTTTCTCAAAACCGAAAACCGCAAATGACACAAAAATTCAACAGCACTAATTGCTATACATTGTTTTCTGGATCGCTGAAATGAACATTGATGCTCCAAATGCCGTATAAGTGCAAATTCAGGCCAATCGGCAGATTATAATTGTTAGTGAAAAATAAAATGTCAAAAATGACCGAGATTTGTCATGAATTCATAGTTTTCTGGGTCGTCTAAACGTCTGACCCGTTTGTACTGACTTTGGAAGATAATTAGTGCCCACTTCAATCTGGATTATTAAATCATATGAATTTAATTAAATGATCATAATATGGGGGTAAGGCGTTTATTTGTGTATGACAAAAATGTAACGTCCTCTATGTGTATTATCACTATAATGTCATAGAAATGCAGAAGAAAATATCGTAAGGGTGAAGGGAACTCGACTGTTCCAATGAATATATTTTCTCCGTGCAAAGAACGGGCATCTCAGTTAGTATATATACATTATCTCTATTTAAATCATTCAACAATGAAAGTACTACTACGTTTAAATAGTTTAATGTTTTGCTCGTTATCTTAACACATTTTATTTTTTACTGTTTAAATAAATGTATTCCTTAAAATCTTAGAATTGTATGGATATACTTATAATCCTAAAATATCAAAACTAATGGTTGTCCTTGATTATTATTCGATGGTTTGTTTAATTTTGTTTTTTTAAGTCATGTTTTGTTTGATAATTTTAGTGATTAAGGATGAAAATTAAGGAAATATTATGTTCAGATATTTAATAAACGGTTTGTGTTCATCGCAAGGAAATGTAAATTCTTTGTTTTAAAGTAAAGAAGAAAAAGCAAAAACTGAGATCTAAAAAGGAGAAACACATGATATATGCATTTGCTCCTCTTCTTTAGTAAAATGTGTCCTTAGAGAAAAGTCGCAAAGCATTTTGTAATGCAATTTCCAGGTTATTCTTGAAGCCCAATTTTCATGTTCATTTCAAGAGTTTACTTGCCTAGCATGATTTTTTTTTTATTTTTTTTTTTCAAAAAAAAGATTTACGAGCAACTTTGTGTATTCCAACTACGCGGGAGTTTCAAGAGATTTATATTTGTTGTTCTTTTAGTTACAGTTATGTGTTGTTCTTTTGCCTACACGATGGAAAATGGGATCTGTAGCCCTAGGCCTCGTGACAAAATTCCCTGTTAACCTCATGTTTTATATTTCTTAAAGTCGCGGTGAACTATGCATACACACACTTTGCAATCCACAGTCCAGTTCAGAGTTGGGAAAGAAAACCGAGTTTTGAAATGCCTACTAAAAATCTTGATTTAATCATTTCATAACGTTTAATTAGCAAGGTAATACTTCATGTAAGCACATACAACAATTACGCTATACATGTGCATTTGGTATTCGTAAATGCTATTGCATTATTATTATTGACTTTGAATTCGATACGCATATATATAAAAGTGCATAATGCGTACGCAACCAACTAAAAATGACCCTTGTTTCTGCAGAAATACATAATATTGCTAGCTAACTTACCGCTCCATTTCTTATCGATGTCATATGTATGTTCGTGTGTGCGTATGTGTAATCAAAACATGAGATAATAACAAAATTTCATAAAAATTGCGTCTACCTAATTTGATTTCATTTGGCGAGGGAGTTGATAAGCTATAACCAAAGTTAAGTCTTTCGGTGGTATTTCGCTATTATATACTATCTTGACAATACTTCACCAGCTGTTGGAAAGACGATATCATGATGTATAAATATGGCACATAATCTGTAACACGTGCTTCATATACAAAGTTTTAGATTATAACATCTAATTTTTGTGGCATTTAAGGTAAAAGTTTTTGCCATCACATTTAACTTTCTCGCTCCCTTTCCTCAAATTAAATGAAAATATTCTATGATATAGTTATTACGGAAACATTTATAAAGTATGAATGAAATTGTAACAGAACCTTTCGAAAGCTTATTTCTTAGTGTAACCACCTCTAAGAGTAAATCACCTCTTCTGGAGGTTCTTTAATGGAAAATTATTTGTCACGTTACAAGATGGTTAATACAACATTTATCTATAAAATAATCACAAAATTGTTTTTTTTCTTTTTTTTAAGTTGTCCAAGAAAAACTCACTGCAATAGTAATTTACACATTGCGAATTTATTGAAGAGAAAAACTATTTTAAAAGAATGTTTATACATTTAACATGAACAAAGTCATCTGTGTCATTAAAAAAAAAATAGTTGGAAAAGTAACGTCCCGCACAGAGGGAGCAACCCCTTGTGAGCATTGTTTTAGAAACTGTTTATTTCATATTGTGTGGTTACTAGCGGGATTTTTTTTGGTATATAATGGCCAACATTAAAACCTTGATATATATATATATATATATATATATATATATATATATATATATATATATATATATATATATGTGTGTGTGGGTGGATGGATCACCATATCAAATAAATTAAATTGGAAATGTTGACCTTCTATATTGTGTTTCAAAATTGATGTTGACCCACCAATTATTCTAGATATACTTTGTTTCTCATATAAAATGATACACACTATTTGCCTCTCGAACATAGGTATTGACACCCAGACCGATAAAGTAGTACATACAGCTCTCCTTGATAAAGACAACACCAAGAAAGGGACAAGATAGCAGCACCGAATTTGGTAGGTGAGGACTTGATGGTATATACAAGGAACAAATAGTTAAACTTACCAAACTTTAAAACATGTAACAACGTTGTGCGAACATGGTAGAACAGACGACAGCCAGAGCGTTGGACCCACCGTGGGCGGTCAAGAACGTCTGAAACATTCAAAGCAGCTAGAGGACCTTCACCCTCAGATGCACGCCTGAGGTATGGCAACTCAGGATCTATATTGTCGACACCATGTCACAGCTCACCAACTTTACCTCACGAAGTTCGCAGGTGTGAGAGGCGTTGTGCACCAACCGATCAATATTGTTTAATCTGGGAAACGCGCCGGCCAAGAAAACAGAGAAATGCTGTGTCTAGTCAGGAAGCATAGGAGAGTATATGCAATAAGATGACGAACGTTATACCGCTAGAATGTATTCTCTGGTAGATCATGTACTGAAGGAGCTTCAATCAAGTTCAAACCAACTTTAGTATACCACTGGCTGGTCAATTGACCACCAATGCGTTGAATGCACGAGCTAGCACGGAATCCAATTACATTCCACATTACAACACAAGTATACTGGACCGACGTGACGATACACAACTTAGACATCATCCAACCTATGCCAGAGGTAGCTCCAGATAACAGATGCGGCCATCTTGATGTTGCAGACAGAAGCAGGGTTCGACAGATAAAGAGTACATCCTGTCATTAGTCCCTCCATACGTGACGTTGGTGACAGTCTCCCATACCTATGCTGTGCTCTCAGCGGCAGCCGCAACAATGAGTACCGTCTAAATATGTCACTGTTCTGTCACACAATGTAGAGCTACTCGTAGAGACACTTGGCTTTATACAACAGTATCCAGTGTTTGCGCCAGTGCGCGAAATGTTGCTGTCCGATCCGCCAGAGCCTCGTGACCCATGGTATAGCATGGCCATTGGAACCCTGCGTGCTGCTGCGTAATGCGTTCGTTAAGCCATCGAGTCCATATGAATCCATATGCGCCCTCATTCTGTTCTATACGGGTAGCAATGTCGCAGATGAATAAACCACACTCGCGATACGCCACTACTCTTCTGCGGTCCAGAATTTGCTGAAAGGTTTATCGCATTTGAATATGAGTCATCTGTTAAATATGCAAACATAGTCACGTTACACCAACCTTCGTCGAACTGTGAATTGCGGTTTCCTGGCCTGCCTCTGTCTGCTGTTACGGTGTCTTCCCGTTCTGCCTAATTCCTGTTCTGCCTACAGGCCCTCCAGCAATTCCAGCGACGGGGAATTCTGTGCAGGAGGGATCTTTTCTAGGGAATTTCCCTTTAGTAATTCTAATATATTATGTAAGAAGAATAACTATTTCTTCAAGCTTCATCATATATTTTAGATGTTATTCTATTTGTACTTCTCGGAAAAAATGACTAGGTACAGTTCTTTTATTAGCAGAGTTATTCACGTCTAGAATACTTTAATAAATATGTGATTTTTAATACTTAGAGAAATGGAAAATTAATTGATTCAGTTACAAGAAAATCGTTTGACATTGTAACCGAAACGAACATTAAATAAACTTATTTCGGTCTAATATCAAGTCATTTCACAACAAAATTTTATTCAATTTTCCAGTGGTTCATCTCCACCATCCTAAGGCTCGAAGTACGTAAAAGGCGCTACAATTCACATCCTCAAGATATATTTGATCATATATTAAACAAACAATGCAAGAAGATGCATAATTCGGCCTGTTTTCTTTTTCTAAAAAAAAAGAGTCTTCGTCTTCTACATCACAGCTCTTTTTCCGGCATCACCTCTATACATGATAAGATACTTTGTCCTCTATACATGATTATGTACTACACGCAATATGTCGTGATTATATTGTAATAATAATAATAATAATAATAATAATAATAATAAATATAATAATAATAATAATAATAATAATAATAATAATAATAATAATAATAATAATAATAATAATAATAAAAGATGGGACCACAATGGCTCAGGGATAGAGCGTTCACCTCTGGTGCATGAGGTCCATGGTTAGATCCCAGCTCGAGCCAGGTGAGCTTTGTGGTGGACAAACACCGTTGGTGTTGGTTTTCCCGGTGTTGTACCGTTCCCCCCCTTTCCACTATTTCATTCATTTCTCATCATCGCCGTCTCCTTTAGCATTACCGTGGGACGCAAAACTTAAAGATTTGATTTGATTTCATTTATACTGTCAATGTAAATACTAACAATACTAAATACCACATATCGTTAATATAGCCAATACATTTAAATAAAGATCTCATCATCGCTGTTCAAAATGTAAACAGTATGCAACCACATCTATGTAAGCCACCAAGCCTATTACACGTGGTTTCAGCCTTCCTAATAATCGTAAATATCTGTGATTTTATTCTGTATGTGACCAAGCAAATAGCATTTTAATTTCGATTATTTTACAGTAAAAATATTCTGTGAAATGTAATGGCATTTCAGAACGAGCCTTCTTTGCGAATTTCTCAAAGCCTTCATTCTCACCGTCTTGAGTAATCCGATTGGGTAGAAAAGTGTGATTATCTAAGCAAACTCATCACCAATAAAACGCCGAAGACGTATTTCAGACTTTGACCGTTTTTGATTTTGAAAACACTCCTGCGTAGACTATAAGTCATTACTTGGTACATTGCATATCACATTGACATTAACAAATCATCAACCTTTTAACGTAATAACTAAAAACTTGTTGTGATTCTCATTGAAACGTTTATGTTACGAGCGGATCAAGCAAGAATTTCTTTTATCAAATCTATTCCTTTGCAAACTAACAACAATATTGATTTAATAGGACGCCAATACGTTTTCAGAGCGACGCGCCGTTTACTGACTTCCAATATTTTTTCTTTCTTCTTGCTCGTCCAGCGACCCCTGCTATTAGCGCCCGGGACAACCGTCCCGCTCGCTCCCCTCAAGCATTAATCATATGCTTGTAAGGAACAGTCATGAAGTGTCATAGTCTAGCCACTCTGCAATAGTGTAAGCTATTAACATTATTATTGAGTCTCAGGATGATAATACAACACCAATCCATCGTAAAAAAAAAAAAATTCGATTCAGAGGTGTTCATAGGCGATTTTTGTACAATAATAATCAAATCTAATTCAAAAATCAAAATTTACTGCAAAGAATTCAACATCATTTCTAAATAGAAATAAATATATTGCACAAAGTTCCTGAGACACAATAATATCAAACCGAATAATACCTCAAAGGAATTTTGTTGAAAAAAAATAAAATTGTATAGAATTACTCAACTCAGAATCTAAAATTGTACTCAATTCCTTTTAAGACTGTAATTACGTCATCAGATTTGTAATTTTCACAAACGTTACTCAGTCTCTTCGTAACATCGGCGTATTTTTTTTCTTTGTTCTGACTTAATGTCCGCCAATTAACTTATTTGTTCCATTTGAACAACACTAATAAAGAGACTTACGGAAGTGTAATTTACAGGTTTAAATGAAACTTTACATACTTGTAGAATATATATATTAAAAAAAGTCACGTATTTTTTTTTGTTTGTTTATTTTGGCAATGGTGTGGGTTTAAGGGTAAAAACCACACTTTGAACGTTAGAGGTGGCCTCCAAGCATAAACAGAAAATAATCATTAAAATAGAAGATTAAATGATACGGCCAGATTACTGCCAAGAGGTTTTTAAGACAGGTGATTCAGAACCTGACGTTAAAATTACAAAATTCAAATTACAAATAACGGCCAGATTACAAATGCCAATTACAAGAACAATTATAATTGGCAGGGGCTACTGAGAGAAGGTGCAGACTGATTTGAAACCACTTTTGTACTTGTTTTAACAGAACGTTTGATTAAATCTATAGCCAAAAAAGTTAGAAGCCAGTGCCAATGCATTTGTCGCAAATGTGAAGCAACACATGTTATTGGAAAAGAAAACATTTATAACTTTGATCAATACGTTTAATTTGGAAATGCAGACGGGACGTACTCTAGTGTTTACAGGGACACAAACAGTAGAAAGTGTGGCACAGTCAGTAAATTCTATGTCTCGTAGCTACATCATACAGCCTTTAATTTCTGCAAATAGTGTTTTGTTATCACCACTGATAATTGTTTTGTAGGAAAACAATGGAACATTTGATGTCCAACAGAACCTCTTCAACTTTGAAAATATCCTTGTGAAAACATAAAATCTGAAAAAAATAACATTAAGTCTTGTGAGATCATGGTTCCAAGAGATTTTTCTTCAAACGTCTAATGCAAAGTCCATTTTGTTATTAGCTTCGTGGAGTGGTCACAATCATCAACTTTGAACCTACTTTACGAACAAAAGAGTAACTCATAACAGAAACAATTTCTGCAGGAACAACTGGTAGGATTCAGCCTCTTGTTGTGTTCTTTAGGCCGTTAAAAAAATTTCTTGACACATTTTTCTGACACTGTCCTTCTCTACAACTATAACATGAATTTACATCTCCGTAAAAATATAATTAAGATCCCATCACTGATTCATAATCAGTTTTCTTCTCCTAGATTTGCTAATCTTATTGGGTATGCATGATATAAAAGCAGTTATTTGGAAGAAGAACCACCTGTGTTTGAAAATTTCCTTTCAAAGATTGTGCAGCATTTTGTGATTTGTGCACAGTTATTGTCGTAATAAGGTGTGTGTGGTGTACACAATGTTTATGCATCATACACTTTTTTACTATATATCATTACCGTAAAACGTTCTCCCAATCAATTCATAATTATAACATTTGAGGACATAAGAAGTTCTCACATAGAGTGAAGCGAGGGGACTCACTATAAATAAGTAATCCCTGCCAATTACAGCAGCATTTAATTTTTATTTTATTTATTAATGTTTATTTTCTACTTCGTATATTTATTTCTCCGTAACGAATAAATTTCATTTTGAAGAGTGGACGTTTCGGTGTAAACATTGGAACTTTTACACCGAACCATCCTCACACCTAAACGCCCTTACACCGTGACATCCGTACACCGAAACGTCCTACACCGAAACAGCCGTATCCCCATCTGCACACTATCGGTTTGTACTTTAGAATTCTGCTTCGAAAGTAAAATTCTATTGATTTGTGGAAGGGACGGGTAAAATATATATTAGTTCAGAACAATTTAAAAATACAACATTTGTGCAACTACTGGTAGGTTGCGCTCTCTCGTGGATATGTGGATAACATACGCGTCTTTCACGTGGCGGATTCGAGTTTGCTTTCCGATGGAACGCTATGTTGTTCGGATCCCAAGTTAGGCTTCAGGTCTACGTCTCTCAGAACATTTCTGCTGAAAGGAACGCTAAACTCAAATCTAACTATCCCCTGGAACGTTAAATTCCACGGATTTATAGGTAGTAGGTTTGTTTGATACATTGTAATGAGTCAAATTCTTATACGACGCTCTGTATATAGGCCATTTTCTTTCAATGTATGGAGAATGCATATGATAATATAGCTTATATAATTCTTGATTTTCAAAGCTTGATATGTAATTGTTTTGTAAGTATGTAAGTATGTAATTGTTTTTTTACACGAGTATATCTGAAAATGAAAATAATACTATTGAATTTCTAAATCTTAAACTTTCTCGCCAGAGCACAATTGCATGAAGATAAGCTTTCTTTTTTTCAACTAAAAGAGAAAACGTGAATACAATATTCATTGAAGTTTTTTTTTTCAAATCTCTACAACAATCGCCAAGATATTTCAGCAGCGACATTTATACAACGGGCTTAGCCACTTCATGCAAACAAAATGGTTCATTATACGTTTAGACTATGAGTCATGGACAATAGAGCAAGCAAGATTTACAACAAACACAGCTCTTGTTTATATGTTCAGAAATAAACCAAATAATTAGTTCTCAATCATCCAAAGTACACACCATGGAAGAGTTTACTAATTCATATTAAAAATAAATAAATAAGCTTGACAAAAACAGACAAGTTGCGAAAACGTGTACGATTGATTTGTTTATCCTGAAAGTAATATTCATTTATAATTGTAACCAAATTTTCTTCTTTGATATATTGAAAAGTAACCATATTTTTTTTTTCGTCACGTGCTCAAACAATTCATCCAATGTCACATTCACTAACAGCTTATTCTGAATTTCACTGTATCAGTAGTTCAACATCATTAATAACAAAATTAATAAAAAGCAACTAAAATTTGTTAATAAGCGTAAATACGAACGAGCTGTTCAAGTGAGCTTTGTGGTAGACAAATACCGTGTATGTGTTTTCGGGTTCCTCCCCTTTCCTCCCACTTTCTTTATTTCACTCTATCATTGATTGCTCGTCATCACCTCTCCATTAACCTTGATTCTTAATCTTGGGAAGTTAAACTTTTTTTTTTTATTTTCATGAATAAGTTGATATAGGAAACGACAAAGAATTCATGAATACATATAATGAAAATGGCATGTTCAACCTTCAACACAATACATTGTGGGCCTACCGTTCAGAACATTTCCAAGGAATATCGAACAAAGTTTTCCTTTTCCTTATGAACAGTATGACATGATTTTAAACTATATCTTACCTATATTTCCAACTTTTAAAATAACAACACTAAGATTTTGAAAGTAAATAAAGGGTCAAGCATTGATATATATATCGCAAGTTTGGCAGCCTTATTGTATGCAAAATAAGCGAAAAAGAATTCTTATCTATAGTGGATTTTCTAGTGGAATCCCGAGTGAAATTTAATGGCAGGATATTGTGGAATGTATCATTTTGTTCCTTATAAGATAGGGAATGAGAAAAGTAATGGCGGACATGTGAGACCCGCGACTGGGAGGAGAAGGGGGAGAAATGATGAGTCATCACTCGCTTAGCTCCTTATAACTTCACTCCTAATCATTCGATTTTAATTTTCTTTTCTTTTCTTTTTTTCTTTTTTTTAAAGAAAGGTCTAGGTACGTTCTACACATTATGTTATTAGCATCTTTTACGTAAATGTAGCCGTTTTGGTTAAAATTTCAAGAAAAAGGATTTTTACCTAAGAAAAAATATTTCATTTGACAAAATAAATGCCAAATATCTAAATTTATAAAAGGAGCGTGAAATACGAATAATTCTTTATTTTCAAAATCGCTGTTATATAAAATGTAAAAAAAGGAACACTATACAAAATATAATATTTCACTCAAGAGACGAAATTAATATTTTTTTTTAAATTATCATTACATCTAATCCTACTACTTATTATATTATGTGATTAATATTGACATTAATAGTGTAGATATTCATAAGTATTTTAGAAATATGTTTTAATTATCATGGAATAAATACTCTAGCCATATGATTTATTATTATATTCATTTACTGAAAAGTAAAGGACACTCTTCTTCTGATGTGGATCCACACGTTAATCATCGGGACACTTCCAGATTCCGAAGTTGTTCTTCTTACTTCAATCTTTACAATATTAATTCTTCTTAATATTTTCATATACACTACACTACACTCTAACACCACATACAAAAAGCACTAAGAAAAAAAACACTAAATTGTTAAAAGGTGCACAAACGAAACACACAAACGCTTCCTGATTCTTGTTCCTTCACGTCACAGAGATTTTACGCTGTTCAGCCGATCGTCAGCAGGTCGAAAGACAGACGGACTGGTTCACGAAAGAATAGAATAAAAAGTCGCATTACTAAGGCTTTCCCTTAATCGAGTTATGACAGTGCTCAGTTCCGTCTTGTTTCACTAGAGCATTTCCTTCGCATATCCTAATAACAGATTCCCTATCTGCATAGTCCGCTTCGAGGTACTTATCTCATGACCATGATTCAAGTTCATCGCTGAGAGAAACTCTTTAGACCACAAGGAATATCACACATTATTGGCTCGTATTACCCTTTCCCATTAACAGCCCAACCCCAGTCAGCCATTGTAGGTAGTTCAGGATTCGCAATACGCCATATTACGGATTGAAAATATTCTTTTAATTTATTTTACTTTATTTATTTAGTTATTTATGGTTGGACGCGGAGTATTTTGTGCTGGAGGGATGCATGATGCTTTGATTTGCTTTTAGTGAAAAACCACCACTTCAATTCTTTATTTTCGGGATTCTCAAGTATGCAGAGCGTATAAATGCTTCCAGGATTCGGAACATTTCTTCACTAAAAGTATCTTTTCCCAGTGTTGACAAAGGGTCAAGTACTGTGTCATCAGCGTCTATAAATGTGAAAAATAACTTTGTGTTCGCTTTACCATAAAATGATCCGGTGATATCAGTCCCTGAGAGACAATGCAATCCCATCAAAGCATCAGCTCGTTTGTGACCTAACGCTTGATATATCATAGGAACAGAAATTTCACGTGTTTTAGTTACTGAGACAACAAACCACTTATCCTGTGGAAGTTGAGGATAGAAATTCATCGCTAGCACTAGGGCATCATTATCAGGAGAAAGTAATTTTGGAATTCTGCTCCGTTTGAACTTGCGAGGAGTGCATGCAATATGATTCTTGTATCAGCCTCTTATTGTGATGTTACTAGAGCTTCAACATATATCTGTCTATTTCAACTCAAGACAAAGAAAAAAAATATATTCAGTCGCAGTTGTTAATGGATAAACAGAGGTCCACAAACTGAAAGGAGGAAAGAAGATGAGAACAATTTCTGATTTGACAAATCAGTTTTGCAAATACATACATACATACATGCATACATACATATATATATATATATATATATATATATATATATATATATATATATATATATATATATATATATATATATATATATATATATATATATATATATATAGCGTTCTTTTTCTCAGATTCATGTTGTTTTTGAAATATACGTAGATAATTCTCTTAAATATGCAATAAGACATCGAAAACAACAAGGTAATGTTCCTGTCATAGATAGAATTCAACATAAACATAAAACATATTCCTTTGATTAAACTTCTTTCTCATGATTAAAAGTTTTCAGTACTCCTCAGTGAAAACCAGCTTAGATAATGGGAAAAATATTGTAGTATCCTATCGTAATCAGGCTCTTGCTACTAACCGATGTGTTGAATTTCTAATAACTACAAAACAAGAGGCTGATACAAAAATCATATTACATGCACACTTCGCAAGTGTAATGGAGCAGAACTCTAAAATTATTTTCACCTGATACTGATGCCCTAGTGCCAGCAATGAATTTCTACCCTCAACTTCCACAGGATATGTGGTTTGTTGTCTCAGGAACGAAAACACGTGAAATTTCTGTTCGTATGATATATCAAGCGTTTGGTAACAAACGAGCTGATGCTTTGATTGGATTGCATTGTCTCTCAGGGACTGACATCACCGAATCATTTTATGGTAAAGCGAACACAAAGTTATTTATTACATTTATAGACACTGATGGCACAGTGCTTGACCATTTGGCAACACTGGGAAAATATACTTTTAATGAAGAAATGTTCCGAATCCTGGAAGCATTTATACACTCTGCATAAATGCTAAGCAAATCAATGCATCACGCATCCCTCCTACACAAAATACTCTGCGTCCGACCATAAATAAATAAACAAATAAAGTAAAATAAATAATAATAATAATATTTTCAAGCCGTAATATGGCGTAAATCACGTATTGCGAATCCTGAACTACCTACAATGACTGACTGGGGTTGGGCTGTTAATGGGAAAGGGTTTGTGTGTTTCGTTTGTGCACCTTTTAACAATTTCTTGTTTTTCTCTTCTTTTTAGTACTTTCTGAATGTGGTGTTAGAGTGTAGTCTAGTGTATATGAAAATGTTAAGAAAAATTAATATTGTAAAGATTGAAGTAAGAAGGACAACTTCGGAATCTGGAAGTGTCCCGATGATTAACGTGTGGATCCACATCAGAAGAAGAGTATCCTTTACTTTTCAGTAAATGAATATAATAAGAAATCATATGACTAGAGTACTTGTTCCATTATAATTAAAAAATATTTCTAAAATACTTATGAATATCTACACTATTAATATTAATATGAATCACATAATATAATAAGTAGTAGGATTAGATGTAACGATAATTAAAAATATATATATATATTAATTGCTTCTCTTGAGTGTACGTTTTATATAACAACGATTTTGAAAATAAAGAATTATTCGTATTTCACGCTCCTTTTATAAATTTAGATATTTGGCATAAATAAATAATACACAAAATATTTTGTCAAATGAAATATTTTTTCTAAAGAAAAAAAACCTTTAAAAATAACCAAAACGGCTACATTTACGTAAAAGCTGCTAGTAACATCATGTGTAGAACGTACCTAGATCTTCCTTAAAAAAAAAAAATAAAATAAAACCGAATGATTAGGAGTGAAGTTATAAGGAGTTAAGCGAGTTATGACTCATCATCTCTTCCCCCTCCTGACATGTCAACCATCACTTTTCTCATTCCCTCTTCCATCTTATAAGGAACATAATGATACCATTCGCAATACTCTACCATTAAATTGCACACGTGAAGAAAAAAGTGACCACTAGAAAACTGACTACTAGTATTGTCATGCACGCTTTGTACAAGGATGCACACACACATACATTCATACTCACTCACACACATATACACACTACACCGTGTGCGTGGGTTTTCTCGGGATTCTCCCGTTTCCTCCCACTTTCTTCAATCCACCATTTCATTCATTTCTCATAATCACCGTCTCCTTTAGCCTAACCGGCATAACCGTCAGACGTAAAACTCAAACATTCCATTTCATTTCACATACACACTGTATGTGTATGTGTGTGTGTGAGAGAGAGGCTTTTTATATAATTATTGTCATGCACATAAAACAAAACTTGTATATTTGAGAACTTTTATTTCAGTTCAAAGTTAAGGTATATTATTAATTAAAAAAGACTGGAACTATATTTCACACAGCCAATAAAAAAAAAATGGAACTGCTTATATAGTATTTTTGAACTAGAGAAATTAATGATTTCCTATCGTAATTCACACAAGTTTCTAAACTGGAACTAAAGACGATATTATCAGTAAGACAGTTATTCATAATATAACCAGGGACTCTAAACTATGGGAATAGTAAATTCAAAGCTATCTCTAAGGTACCATAAGCATGCTGGTACTGATTTATATTGCAATTACTAACACAGTCCCAGTGTGATTATGCTTTTACCTGATACAGAAAATATTTAAGTCACAACTGTTCCTTCGGGTAAACTGGAACACAATATTCATCAGTTTTTCAAGTAAACCGAAATTGCTACTCTCCCTAATTAGTGTTTCGTGAACTCAGAAAGCATCTGGTGTGGTTGGTAGAGAAGCCGCCGTTTCCTACACCATTAATCTCCAAGTCGGCATACTCTGCTCTCCCTCGGGATCTCACCCTACTTCATTGGAAGACAGTGTCTGTGCCACCCTGCGACCATACATTTCAATTAACAATCCTTAGTGTCCCGTAATTGTGACACCTGCTTCGTTACTAGGCTTCCCTTGATTTATGATTGAAAGGACATAGTGCTGAGACAACTCGTCCTACGAGAGCTTAAGGACTGTCTCAATCCAACCGTGATGCTTGAGTGAAAATCTACGTGATGGAACATTCTAGAACGTTAATAAAGTTGCGAGACTTGAAATTGTGCGAGTTTGATGTTCGTACTAGAGGGTAGATCGGGTGTGAGTGATAGAAAAAGAAGTAGTTTTAGCTTAATATTTACATCAAAATAGTGGGAAGTAAATTATTTGACTAGGTAATAATAGTGTATCATCATTTTTACATTATTTTATCGTTGGACTCAATTTATTTTCACTGCCTGATTTTTTATACTCTACAGTCACGGTGCAGTAGTTAATGTATTAGTCAGACCCTCATGTAATGCGTACACATAAAAAAAAATAATAAAAAGCACGCTCCTTTTTGTGAGTTCAAAGATTACAGAAATGGAAACATATTTTTTTAAAAGGAAATAAACAAAAATGCATTGGCAAGCCATAACAGAAAGGTATCAAATCACAGTATGAACGCTGAACTGTGTTACATTTGATTAGGACTTCAGCTTCGTCGTGGTTAAGCGGTTAGCGTACGCGCCTTTGGTGTGGGAGACCTGGATTCAATTTCTAGCAGAAGCTCAAGTCGTTCTGATTCCACATTAAGCAGTAGTTATATGTCTTGTATAGCCTCGCTGTTGAACGGGACGTTGAAATCTGAATCATCTCACTCATTAGGACTTAATTATTTTTACAGTTTATATCATCTCAGTATCTGACAAGTAAACCTTACGTTTGGGTGAATCGAGTTGCTGACTGAGACACATATGAGAAAGTAGTACTAATTGTGGTCAGTATTTCAGTGAAGTTATAGGTGCGAAGCTCCAGGGGTTTAGGAGATATAGCTACCAGAACATCACATGGAAGTACAGAATAGTCTTCATACAGTTGGAGGTAAAAGCTCTGTAAGACCTCTTGTAACGACAAAAGGTGAATAAAAAAGTATGGATACATATTAGGACTAGGGGGAAGTCATATAGTAAGGGTATACATGACGGCAGCCATCTTGAAAGCCACCATTTTGAATTAAGGTTAAGTTTTTAAAATAGGAATAGGGTCATGTGATACATGATTTAAGGCGCAAATTTAATCAGAAGAACAATGGTGACGTTAATGTTGATTTACGCGCAATTGGTAAAAAGTTACAGGGAAATTAAATATTGTTGCATCTTATGTATTAGTCCTTTACCCCACCTTGTAAATTTTGTGTTAATGATAATAATTAAATAAAAAGCAGGTGGATAAATATTAGGTCTATGGTAAGAGTTGCTTTGATGGCGGCCATCTTCAAATCCGATATTTTGAATCAGACAAAAGCTTTAAACAAAACGCATAACATTGACACCTTATTAATAGCAAATTTTACCATAAATCCAACGGTATAAGAATTTTTGCTTTATCATTAACCAGCTTTTGTTATCGCGTAAACAAGTTGCTAATTTAAGGAAATATGACCAAAGTGGAATTGAGTCATAATTGAACTTGGGTCTTTCTTCCAGAAAAATCCTCAATTAGTACAATCAATATGTAGTTCAGAAAAGAGTGCATGACTTGCACAAATGCTCTGCTCACAGTGAGCACACCTAACAAAGGCAATCGAGTTATACTTGACACATTTGTCGTTAACATTTCCGTCAAAGCAGTAGTCGTAAGGAGCGATCCATTTAATTTTGTGATGGTTAATGATAAAGCAAAAATGGTTATACCGTTGGAGTTATGGTAATAATTGCTATTAATAAGGTGTCAATGTTATGTGTTTTGTTAAAAACTTTTGTCTGATTCAAAATGGCGGATTTGAAGATGGCCGCCATCAAGGCAACTCTTACCATAGACCTAATATTTATCCACCTGCTTTTTATTTAATTATTATCATTAACACAAAATTTAAAGGTGGGGTAAAGGACTAATACATATGCTGCAACATTATTTAATTTCCCTGTAACTTTTTACCAATTGCGCGTAAATCAACATTAACGTCACCATTGTTCTTCTGATTAAATTTGCGCCTTAAATCATGTATCACATGACCCTATTCCTATTTTAAAAACTTAACCTTAATTCAAAATTGTGGCTTTCAAGATGGCTGCCGTCATGTATACCCTTACTATATGACTTCCCCCCTAGTCCTAATATGTACCCATATATTTTTTATTCACCTTTTGTCGTTACAAGAGGTCTTACAGAGCTTTTACCTCCAACTGTATGAAGACTATTCTGTACTTCCATGTGATGTTCTGGTAGCTATATCTCCTAAACCCCTGGAGCTTCGCACCTATAACTCCACTGAAATACTGACCAAATTTAGTACTACTTTCTCATATGTGTCTCAGTTAGCAACTCGATTCACCCAAACGTAAGGTTTACTTGTGAGTAACAATGATTCCTAATACCCAATAATTGCCGCTTCGCTACGTTCGCTTCTTACCTTTAATTGGAAATGCTGAACATGAGCACACTTTACTATTTATTATTAAGTCAAAGGCCATATTAAATGTGAATAAGGTTCTAATTGCTTATATAAAACCCACAACTACTTCTTCAATGCCAAACACAATATATTATGTTAGTTAAGCAACATGAACAAAGTAGGGTAAGTTTAGGTGAATCCGGACAGTTCTGATGTATATATATATATATATATATATATATATATATATATATATATATATATATATATATATATACATATACATATATATATATATATATATATATATATATATATATATATATATATATATATATATATATATATATATATATATAAAATAATTTTCCGAAAGTTGACAAAATCTTCGATTTGCAAATTTGGAATGGTGAATCCGGGCAGTAGTTTGGCGATTCCGGACACTGAACTTTGAAGGAAAATATATGCATTATATATATATATTAGCTTACTATCTTGGTACGCTAATGTTCTAACATGATAAGTACATATTATAAATACAAATACATGATAAATACATACAAATTACTAACATAACAATTTGTATAATAATTACTGTTGAAATTGTAAGCTAAATGTAACTACCACTATAACGTTTAATCATTAAACATAGTAATCACATTTGTTTCCATTAGAAGCACATTGTGCTACTATTTTTTTGCTTGTAACAACTAGATTATTAGTAAAATGTATAATATGTGTGCACTAAGACTAACATTTATTTTTCTTGCGTTAATGACATCTGAAAGTTTTGTGAAGCACTAGTCATAATTCAGACACGTCGGCCATAGATAAAATACAGTTCCTTATCACCTCTCACACATCTTTCATGAAACCACGTCTTACACACAATACAAGACTCCCATGAACCGAATTTGCTTGATGATGGTGCATAATAATTCTTCCCACAAAATCCACAGTTGCTTTCATCCATATCCTCGATTGTGTTTGAGGGGACACTTTGAATGAAACTGCGTTTCATGATATTAATCTTGTATCAACGCTTGACCTTTGGGATGTGGGTTTGCGAGAAACAACAGCAAGAAAATATAGGAACTGTTTAACTGAGGACGCTAAAGGCATCGAGACGTGTTAGGGGATGAGTTTGATGACACAGAAGATAAACTGTTTCCAGCTTCTGGCGGATCATGTTCATTCCACAAAAGAAATCCATGTTCCAGAACTTGTTGCGGATCAAATGAGAATATACCAGATGATGCATCCATTCAGTAGTGTAGAATTTCTGAACACCTTATGATTAGCATTTTGTAATTTAGTTGTGTTTGTAGATAATAAGATAATTTTATAGCTTTTCTGGTGATTCTTCGGTCTATTTATGGCAAAAATGAATTGACACTAGATATAAGCAATACACCTTACATACTATTTCACACTCATAAACGTGAAAAGCGAGAGATGAGAGAGTGTTCTGAATCCTCTTAGTTCATTAATTACATTGTCCGGATTCACCTTTATGTAACAAACGTGTCCGAATTCACCCTTTCCTAAACGTCCGGATTCGCCCGTTTTGAGGGGCCGCAGTGGCTCAGTGGTAGAGCGTTCACCTTTGGTGCTTGGGGTCCCTGGGTCGATCCCTGGGGTGTGCGTGGGTTTCCTAAGGGTTCTCCCGTTTCGTCCCACTTTCTTCATTCCACCACTTCATTTAGTACTCATCATCACCACCCTCATCATAGCCTAACCGGCATAAACGTAGGACGTAAAATTCAAATATTTCATTTCATTTCATTTTCGCCAGTTTTGAGTACTGTAAACTTGTGCGTTGAATAGGCGCACGCAAAGTAATATTTTTTTTCCAATATGCAATGAGTAAAGTAGGGTCTTCGCTTAGATATATGTCTTACTTAACTATTTGCTGACAACCACTTCTTCGTAAAATCTTGACATATTCCACTAAAAAGTTACATCAGGTCAAAAAACGTGCCTGTTTCTTCTTCCTTCCCTCACCGTAGAAACTATGTATAACACACTTTGCCCTTCCTACTAAGCACTGAACTGTAGGAAGGTTTGGTGCTTCAAATAGCCGTCACAACAAATCTCCACATTACACATGCAAAGAACAATATTATCGTAAGCTTAAGATGTCCGGATTCAGCGACTGTCCGGAATCACCCAAACTTATTATATATAAATTGCAAATAGTGCTGCCATTTATCCTCAGGATAGTCCAACAGTTTAATCGCGATTTAAACCTATAACATACAGTGAGCCAGAGGTTTGTGGAAAACTGCTAATATTATACAATGCGTGTAGTTTCACTACCTATTCTTCTCCCCAAGCCTTCGGTTCGTTTTCAAATTGCCTGCACGCTAGTGATATATATTTGCGTCAGATAGAAGGCAGATCAGATAGCGACAGCTATTAACCTGGCTATAAAATATTTGCAATTAGCATGAATGACAGACTGATTTATTTTCTTAAGAATTAAAACCAGTTGGGAATCCTCCAAGAGTATTGAAAGAACGAACTTTAAAGAATGAAGATATAGAGTGAGAAGGACAACTGTGATTGTTCCTAGATGTTAAAATAAACAGTTGTATCCGCACCTTGTTCGTTTCTCGCAAAATATCATCTTTATATGACTTGTAGTTTCCAAGATATGGCTCCTTAAATCTCCCAAAATTCGAACTTTTGTGGCCAATATCTGTGGAATGGTGGCCAGTTGACCAGTAGCCAATTGATCAGTGGTCACCGGTTAATATTTGGTAACAAATGTTTACCATCCTCTTAGGTATTGATTAACACAAATATGATCTCTCTATGACTTACGGTTCTCGAAATATGGGCTTCTTAAATCTCTGGAAATCGGTCATTTTTTTTTTTTACCGATATCTCGGGAACGGTAAGAGTGATGCAAAAAAAAAAAAAAATCAATCACTTTTTAAGATAGTTTTTGATGTTCTACTGAATGCAGGATTCATAGTTGAAAACAATCTCAAATAACAGACAGACGGACAGACAGACAGACAGACACACAGACAGAGAGAATTCACTAACGAACTCTTTAAGTTCGTTGAATATTTAAATATGTTCACTTAGATGTTATGCAATCCATCCCTTGAAAGGTTTTGAACGCTGCATATGAACGTTACTCACCGACTGAGAAGTTTTTATATATATATATATATATATATATATAATATTTTACTATGAATATTCAGGAATAAATCTATTTACTTTATACAGACCAAACTATCCCTGAAATTAAAGAAATACAAATAAATAAATGGAGTTCACCGTTTTATAAAGTAGGATTTAGAAATTAGATTTCTGGGCATTCGGCACTTATGAACAAGTTAGCCAGTCACGTATGAGATATAACTTCCCTCGGCGAGCACATTATCCGAGGAAAGAGAAGGTAGAAATTATTGGGGAAGGAAGGAAGCAGCCTGGGACCTATATGTTAGGTACTAACCCAACATTTACCTGGTGTGAATGAGGAAAACTCAGGAAAACCTCACTGAGGATGGTTGGCCTGAAGAAAGCTTTTACCCTTTTTTTCTACCGAGTGTCGCCACCTTAAATCGAACCCGATTTTATAAAATAGGACTGGCCCTTAATGGATATCTATGAAGTTTGCATACGTTATGCATACTTCCACATATTTTCGATTTTTTTAATGTCCATTGAGAAATAGTAGTTCGAGTTATATTAACGAATTAAGGTTTCAAATAAGTTAATCCAAATTTCAAACTAAGAACTATTTGGACTTACTATATATTTAATTTGATGCCACACGGTCACGTGTTTTAGGCTAAAGGAGATGGAAGAACCTCAAGGAAATCCACTATGATGCTCGCCACAAACTCATATGGTTTGCCCTGTGCCTCGTTAATATAGAGGAGGGCGCTCTACCACTGAGCCACCATTGGCATTTGGAATTTCAAATGCATAGATGCTTTGGTGATGTGAAAAAGAAGTGGTAGATTTTCTTTTTCCTTTACGAAACCATGCGTCAATTTGGTTAATGAACGTTGGAGACATGGTAGGAAAGCGTAGGCGAGCCCCAAGAATACACCCACGTCATCACTGTTTTGCACAGCTGCACTGTAGTTATTAGCTGAGCTTAGGTGGGATTAAATAAGTGGACAAGAGTTATGAAGTTTTCGTTTTTAGGGAGATAATGGGGCAGTTTCTATAATGCTTTTGTTACCTTAAAATTGGAGTTATTTGATGTTTGTGACTGCATCACAAGAAGATGATTGAACAGTTTGAAATTCGATTTCGATTCGATTGGATTTAATTTTAACGTATATTTCAGCAGCGAGTCTATATGAGACGCGGATATATAGCTTAACGTGAAATCTCAACCACATAAGCTCCAGTCTGGAATCAAATCCGAGTCTTCCATATCAAAGGCACGTTCGCTAAACTCTTAACCACGATTGAAATTATTTGAAATTAATTTCAAAACATAGTAAGTGCCTACCTCATGATGAGTTTATATCACGTTGCTTTGATTAAAGGCATATTGTAAGGGCGTAAAGAGGTACAAAATATGTCCTAAATAAAAATTGTTTTTATAGTTTTATCATTAGGCCTACCATCTCTCTGAAATGCGTAGCCAAAAACGGAAGATAGTCCAAATATTTTCATAACACTTTTGTTTCGTGTGAATAATGGACATTTACGCTAGTAGTCGTTCTAAAATTAAATTTCATTCTTTTACAGTACAATTTATTATCGCAGTAACCTCGTAATTTATTTATTGTAATCCATTAATAAAAATATGGAATTTAGGGTCAATTTTATCTAAACTTGTTGAAGCAAAGTGAAGATAAGTTAAAGTGACATAAAAATGTATTTTCCGTAATATACGAAGATCTTATTTGTGATTGTGGCAGACATGAAAATGCAATTTTGCTAGAAACGGCTCTCAGATATCAGTTTGATCACCATGCTCGTAAAAGAATTGTTTCTCCTATTTTGTCGTCTAAGAGATCAGAGTGTTGTTTCCAAGAGAGCATTCTGGACATTTTGAGAAACCGTAAAGTATCTTCTGTATCGCCATAAAAATTTCAACACTATTCGCACACTTCTTTATATATATATAACAACCATATCCTAGAAACTCGAGTTTTTTGGTGAATGATGATACGTGAACACATAACGTGCAGGAAAAAAAGATCAAAGTGTCATGTCGCGCTAAAATTGCTTCTTACGGCTTGGAAAGTGCTAGATTGTGAGATTTGAGTAAAATCCAACTGTATAATTTCGTATATATTTTGTTACGGCTACCCCTTTGTTCTGTGGAACGGATTGAGTTATTTGTTTAATTCGATAGTAAGTTTACTCAGAAAGCATAGTTTCATTTAGTTTTGATAAAATAGTAATCTGTTTCTAGATCGCGTAAAAAATTACTAATCTTTTGCAAATTTTTATTACAAGTACACACTGTATTTACTGATTGCTTAACCTCCAATTAAGATTCGTCATATTTGATTTATGTGTCACCCTCCGAAAAATTTGTTCTAAATAGCAATTTGTGAGTGTCTTTCTTTATTAAAATTTCACTAATCTCAAATGTCACAGAAAGTCAGTATGACACCACTGACTTTCAGCTGTAGTAACCGCGAGGACTCGTGAAACTTGGGCTCTACACAAATCATATAACTGATTTCTCTCACGTGTGATGCATCGGAAGAATTCGGTACGATTCGTTTAGCTGCCTTCCGAACGCACGCTTGACGAAACGTGAAACAACGAATGTTGCCAAACTTAGCAGACATATCGAACGATTGACAAACAAGCAGCACTTAAAAACTAACACTAACATTTATTTGGATTACGCGGTTACAATAATAATAACAAAAATATAAAACGACAGCGACAATAACAAAAAAATAAACAAAACAAAACTTAGGGGCAATCCGACAACACTATACCTTCGCGAGATGTTATTCGTATAATGCGAGAGTTGACACTACCAAAATTTCATGGATGAGGCTTAATGGAGGTTCTATCACTTCCGGTTTCAATATTAATTGCGAAAATGCCATGACATACGAAGCAAAATTCTTCATGTGGTGTGCATGTTGCACTGCTACTTCTTCTAATTTAAAGTATTCATACCAATGATATAAAGCGTATTATACGTACATACATATATATTTTGAAAATTGTCCGTTCCCTACCTGTTTGCCATTCTACTTTCTCCTTTAGCTTGTAGCGTCTATGGAAAAATCAAAACGATATATATACTTTCATATCAGTTGTTTATGGCTTCGTTTATTATCGTTTACGAATCAATCTTGCTTTAACATTTTGCAATTTTAAATGCAATATGCAATTTTGATTAAGTATAAATGCAATATAAATTTAAACGAAAGTTTGTTCAGTTCAAGTAATTTACTAGTTCATGTGTATACAGACACTGGAGAAAGTAAGTTTAATTAATAAGTCAACACGTGAATGTAAGCGCAAATGAGTTCCATATTTCCTTCAACGCTTTTAACGGAAACTGGACAATTTTAACACATACCCGCGTAACAAAATTAGATTATTGAAACAAGCTATTGCGGCTGGAGCCCTGAAAGTTGGCAACCGGGAGCTTTGAAGTGAATTCTTCCAGCCGAGACTACAACAATAACGTCAATATTCGCTGACAGAAGGTCTTTTGTTAGCGGGAAACTAGTGGGGAAACAATCGACGCTTAACGGACCAAAGAAGAAGCGAACATTTATTACCGAAATTCCTGTGTGCTACTAAGCAGCTAATGCGGTTCTCTTAACTCAATTTAGATCGATTTTTCATTGAATAACGACTTTCCTCTGCCGGATGATTGATTTAGAGGATTACTTGAATTACAAAGCTCAAACTGAAACATCCGATCTTTCTATTTCTCAACTGCTCGACGTTAAGCGAATTCCAATTAACTTTTTCGTTGCAGTGTGATTGATTCTTCTTCATTATTATTTGTAAGCTGAATTAGGCCTCTCAGCGTTCGAATTGTACAATACATTCTCTTGATTTTTTTTTTTGGGGGGGGAGGAAAGTTGTCATTTAGTTCCTGATCACGATTCTGGAGTCTCTACTTTGTGACAGTCAACGAAGTAGCTACCAACTTTCCTTGCAAGCACGGAACCATTCTATCATTTTTCCTTTGTCCCTACATATTCCCTATAGAAAAATGTATAAGAGCTTGTAATTCAATCATATTGTTCATATTTTTTAAAGGATTGAATCAAAGATAGGTCTACACAATTGTTAAATTTCAAAATAAAAATGAAACCATAGGAAACTGACCTGCAGTTTTCCCAGTAGCGCTCTAGGTCATGTTTATTATACTTCTACAACTAAATGAAACAACGCTTTTATTATATTATCGTACATTGATGATTTTGAAAATTGCAATACCAAAAAGGGATTACGGAAATACATGCGAACTCGCAGCATTTATGTGGCAGGATATAACATTGGAACGATTACAACATTAAATAGTTGAGTTGAGTTGATTTTAGTTTAGCGTCCCTTTCAGCAGCGAGGCTATATGAGACGTGGACCTACTGATTAACGTGGAATCCGAACCACATGAGCTCCCGCCGGGAATCGAACCCGGGCCTCCCACGCCAAAGGCGCGTACACTAACCGCTTAGCCACGGAGGAGCTCTACAACATTAAATAATGGCACACATGTGATTCTAATAATATCCTAGTCTCAACGTGCAAATTATTACCGTTAAAATTCGTTATACTATTTAAACATGAGTTGCATACACACATTTAAAGTTTGTTCTAAGAAAGCAAGTTATAAATAATTTTAAAACTCCATATTTAGAATGCAATTACGGAAATTCATATTTGTGCGGAAATATAAACGCAAACTTGCGTTATACACCACAATATTCATCGGAACTATCGTTACACACCTGGAGAAAAAGTGACCATCTGTTATAGTAACCATACTAAACTCGCAACAAACTTTCCCGTGTGTCCTACCTTCTAGACTAGTGGATAGGGTGTGTAGTCGTGATGTTCTTGATCCGAGGTTTGATTAGCGGCCGAATAACATTGAATGCATTACGATGGTTGAGGATAAATATTAAACTCCAATTTCAGTCATTAGGATTTTACTCTGTTCTTATAACGGTGCAATAGTTATTTTAAACTATTCAGTCTTCCACTTAATTGCCTTGCGTTTTTTACCACATGATCTAATTTAGCTGTTCTTACGGTGTGAGAACTAATTTTCTAAATAAAATTTTTGATGGGTCGCGTATCATACTGCCAATGAAGAAGAATATTATATTTATATACTTGGTGTTAATGAATGCCGCGTTTGGAAGGTAATTATTCATACTAAAATACGAAAAAAATAAAGTTCATATAAACATATGTCGAAAACAGCATACTTTCAGTGCGAACGGCAGCCGAAAACGAGAGAAAATCATCTTTAGAAAGGCATATTTTCAACAAAAAATCAACATACATCACAAAAAGGAATTCAAAACTGCAGATGATAAACATAGTTGAATTTCAGTTTCTTAGCGGTGTGCACTTCCTTCCACGATTACTCCGAAATGCATTCACTTCAGAGACTTTTGGAGAATTATCTGTGGATGTATTACGTATACCGCCAGGTGAACTCAGCATGCTCAACTCGATAAATGTTTTCTGTTATAGCCTGCTAGGTCGCTGGATCTATACCTTATCGAGCAGAATGGGGCGATGTTTAACCACCAGAAGATCTGAAGTTAACAATCTCTAAAGATAGACATAGTCTACAACATCTGAAAACCTAAGCATCCAAAAAGTTACGTGGTCGTTTGATGTAGTTACACGTTACATTAAGACGACTTTTGTAACATGATCGTGATATTCAACGCGTTCACGTTGGGAACAGTACCACCTAGAATTGCCATCTTCTTGTATAGCAACTTGGGTTAGATGACTGAATCGCTACTGTGTGTTCTTAAATGTGTATATTAATAATAATAATAATAATAATAATAATAATAATAATAATAATAATAATAATAATAATAATAATAATAACAATAATAATAATAATAATAATAATAATTTGATATTTTTAATAATGAAACATCTGTACAAAATCTTATGACGACCTACTCGTCATTACAAATTCCGAATATTTATTTTTGCCTCCTTATCTTGTATTCTTAAAAAAAAAAAAAGTATAATATATTATCTGATATTTAATTTATTTCGATATATATTATTGACCATGTTTCCTAGTATCGCAATTTCTTCGAGATTCTCACTTACCACGTTTTAAATTTTAATTTCCCCACAAAAAAAGAAAAAAAGAAAGAAAGAAAGAAAAGATGCTTGTCCTACAACTCAATTCATTTTCATCATCTTAACCTGCATTTTGCTAGTTAAAGACACATTTACATCCTTAGTTTATATATTTTCGTAGGAGTTTTTCTTGCTACTTTTCTATTTCGATTGAATTTACCACAATATACATAATTCAAATGTATATATAACTCATCTTTTCACCTTTACGTCTATTGTATATTTTCTTGTCTTTATCGATTTCCCTTCTTAATTCGTAGTTCAATTTTCTACGCATTATTTTACATTATTTAGTGCTACTTTGTTTTACTGTTCTTCTCTTCCTAGTTTTCAAAAGTATTTTTTTTTTACCTAAAATCCATGCAACATAGCTATGCTACCTTCATACCATACCATTAATCACAAAATTCAAAATGCTACTACAACTACTTGTTTCCTTATCTACATTCTCTCAAGCTACATCATTTTCTTCGAAATTTCAAACAAATATGTTTTCACTTCTTCATATTTAAACTTCTCAGTACCTAACTTATTGTGTTCTACCTTCCTTTGTACAAACATTTTTCAGTGGAACTCCAGTACGCAAGATTTTATTTATGAGCATTTTTATGCTAATAAATAGGTCTATCTTGTGCGATGTAACACACGCAGATGTAATTAAAATTTGAATAATATATGAATAATATATAATATATGAATAATAATAAGCGTGAAATTTATTTGTAGATGTGGCTATGCGCAAGAAAAAATGAAAATAATTTTAATTATTTTTTATTGAATTACAAGTGAATTAAAATCGTGAGATTTGACTGTTTCCTTTACATATATACACAAATAAATTAAGTTCATCCTTATTCGTGTATGAACTGATTTAGGTGTTTTCTTTTTTAATTAAATCTACATACGATATATTATACAAAAGAAACCTATTCATTAGTGTGAACAAGTTCTAGGATTAGGAATTTGGAATTAGATTTCTGCACTTTGGGCGTCTACGGCCATATTAGCCTCGCATATATGAGATATGATGTCCATCGGCGATCACATTGCCAGTGGCGAAGCGTAATCCTACAAGTAGGGTAGGCCCGACAAACTAATAACACAAATAACATTTAATGTATCATAAAATGGTTAAAATTAGAGCCAGAATTCTAATTTCCTTATTGCATTAAAAAAACTAACAAATCTATTTTAAAGAACTTTCTCAACTGTATTTCTAGCATTGTTTAGAGCTGAATTTATGTGCATGTATACATAGTATTATTTTTGTTAATTTAACATGAAAAAATGAATATATATAAGCAAACGTAGACAAAAAGTAGCATATTATTCTTATTATTATTCAGCAAATATTTACATGAGGAAAACACGTAATATGCATTAATGGAATATTCCCATTTAGCTCCACTATAAATATTTTGAACTGTAGTTCATACTTTGTTCTGTCTGGGATTTACACAGGGAATGACGGGAATTTCCTTCCCAGTTGCTGTTTTCATTAACTGCACATTTGAAAATGGAGGGAGAGAACAAGAAAGTACATTTTTATAATTAGCTGTCAAATTTCTCGGATATGCGTTTGTTACTTGCGTCTCTCATTTCAAGTAAATAGAATACTGCATTTAATTAATGCATCACGTGATAATAACTTCACTAGAAATGTTAATGTTCAGAAGGAACTTTATTTGAATCAACGCAAGATATTTAATATTGTATTTTGTGGAGTGGCATATTTAACAGGGTGGCTTCCGAGCTTAAGCACTCACTGAAATTTTATCGGCACTTTTTTTTTTTGTTTTATATATGCATATTAGAGAATTTTCACATTTCCAAGGAATAAAGTTAGCTAAGCACATCTCGAAACAAGCAAAGCCCCCCGATACAGGATTGTAAATACCCCACTGATTCTACGAAATTGAAAACTCAACTAAAATTACACATAAATATCATTATTTTATCCTGTACGGTAGCGTTTGGTAAATTTATACGTATGTTTAATGTATCAAATATATTTTGCAAGTTATTATGGACCAGGCCCCATATAGTGGGGGAAAAACAGCTATTATGAATAACTCCTGAGAGTATATACCAAAATTAAGCAAGTTATCACTAATAAAAAATACGTAATTCTACACAGAAACTTCTTTTCTTTGCTAAGGAAATCATATCATAACATATTAGCATTGAAAAACGCCTTCAACGCTACAACTAAACTTCCAGAGGCGAGCCTTCGCACATTCCTAACAATGCGTGCAATCCCCAGCGATAATAGCTTCGCTCCCTGAGCAGCACAGCCTGTAAACCAGTCCAGCGTACTGGTGAGGCTTAGACGGATGGAACTCCAAGTGTTTTCAACCTAAAGTTTTGTTACCAAAAAAGGGAAATTTTGAAATATTTCTTTATTTTATAAGAAACTAAACATAAATAAAATATACGTTAGGAGACAGGGAGGCCTGGCCTCAGAGCCTCATAATACGCTTCGCCACTGCACACTGCCCGGGAAGAAAGAAATGGAGAAAGTACTGACCTGCCTGGGACTATTATGTTAGGTACCATTTGCCTGATGTGGATAAGGAAAACTCAGGAACATCTCACTCAGGATGGATGGCCTAAAAAATCTGTTACGCCTTTTCGACTGAGTGTCATGAACAAGTTGTCAATGTCGGATTATTAATTACTATGACTAAGTGATACAATACGTAATTCATAAATGGTCAGAACAGTGGTTGTATTGTGACCAACGTCCATAATTCCAAAACCAGTCTCTATTTGCAGAATATATTGCTGCGAATATAATTGTTTATGATGGAACTGGCGTATCATTTCTTTCTCCATCGAGGTGAAATCATCATTGCGTACAGTTACAGTCCTAAACTTCATGAAATGGACCACAAGCTGGTCCCTATGCTCTCAGCAATAGTCCTCTTTTTGCATAACAATGCACGCTTATATGAAATCGTTCCTCACCCACCGCACTCGACTGATAACTCCCCGACCAACGACCATCTCTTCTGGAACCTCAAACGCTTCTTAGTAGGGAACAACTTTCTTGACGACCGGGCAGTGCAGCGTCAAGTTGAATTCTTCGCATATAACATTTCAGACTTTTGGTATGGAATCCAATCATTGGCTGAACAATGGAGAAAAGTGTGTGGCTACAGTCAGATATTATTTTTTACTAAGCATGTGTTAAATATGAGCCTATCCTTATTTTTCTTCTCTCTCTCCCTCTCTTAGCCTTTGGAAATGACACACGTCGGCTGGACATTCAGTGCCACCAATCTATTAAACCATTATCCCACGAATTAGTCGCACTGGAAAGTGACAGGAGACTTTCAGTTCATCCCTTGTCAATAGTATAAGCGGATTCTACAAAAATGGGTCCGTATGTGTCCTATTTAATGTGCACAATTATATTCATTAAGCTGGAAAAAATAAATAATGGCAATTCCAATTATGAAACGACGGAAGATTTGACAAGTGGATGTGGGGTTCCTATTCAAACTCAGTGGCTTATAATTTTCATAAAAATGCTCATAATGAAATCAAATAAAGTGCAAACGGTAGCGGAAGGATTAAAGTTTTAGTTGGCAACACTGTTAGATAAGCGGCAACTCTGAACACGTTGAGAGAGGGAGAGGGAGGGAAAGGGTCAGTTTCTTACCAAATTCCATCCATTGTTGTTTTCATTGTTGTTTCAATGCTGACTGTTAAAAGTAAGTTGTAAGCTGTATTGGTGTGTGTGTCTTTTAAAGAAATAAATAGATGAAAAACTCCTCTGAGAAGACTATTTTTTTTTACCGTATCAAAGATGGTGTCGGTGAAAGAGAAAGTTCAATGTGTTCTGTGGTACGCAGAGCTAAAATCACCAATTCTTGTGTGTCGAAAGTTCACCAAAGAGTTCAAAAAGCCGGCACCGACTGAGAGTGCAATCCGAAAGTGGCATGCTAAGTTCTTGGAGACAGGAAGCGTCCTGGACCGTCCTCGAAGTGGGAGGCCGCCAACATCGCCTGCAACAGTGAGCAGGGCAAGGGAAAGCATCATCAACAGCCCACAGAAGTCGATTTCTAGACGGTCCAAATGGCGCCCAGTTGGAGGTGTGGCGGTGAATGAACTGAGCTGGTGCAGATTACAGGTAAAAATTTAATCCTTCCGCTACCGTTTGCACTTTATTTGATTTCAATATGAGCATTTTTATGTAAATTATAAGCGAATTAAATCCGCCCATACTTTATGAAAACCCTGTAGTGGCTAAGTTTTCCTATGCGTTTCTTTACACAGCTTTACTGTGGGCGTGCAAGGACGTGATGGTGCCAATATGTAAAATCATTGGATGACTTATTTCCCTCCCTGTTGTGTTGAAATTTCTTATGCTGCTGGTTGTTAAATATATTTTTCAGACTCTATTTGGAAGTTTGTTAAATGATAATAATAATATTTCGAAAAAAATGTAAATTGTTTTCCGTGATATATTATACTAGAAGAAAAGCGAATAATCACATGAATTCCCGATACCGTCAGGCACGATGTGCTCTAGAATATATTTAGTGTACAGTCTTGTTCAAGAAGTATTAGGTGGTAATGAACGACATGATGAAAACCGACACGTTTAGTCAAGGATAAAAAAAAATCGCTTTAAAAGAAGAATAATATTTTACCTCCAGCACATCTTACTGCGGATTGACCTATTGTAAAGCAATATCCCACAATTGAATTGTCATTTAGTGCCACGCTTCCAATCTTTATTTTCCTTATTTGTAAGATTATTATTAATTGCAACCAGAACTCTCAATGCCTTTGGTACGAGCCATTAAATCTATGAATGATAAGTATAAATGTATTTGCTTCAGATTCACAAAATGAATTGTTTTCATCGAGAAACAGCTTTCTTTCTCGATCGATATGCAATCTCTTCTTTATAGCGAAGGACGTCAAAATGTCTCAACGAAAGTGTAGCTCCAGTCTTTTCTCCTTCCCTTATGCTTCTCCAGAATGAAAGCCCAACTTGAAACATTGCTTTCAGGCAGCGGAAAATGTCATTCTGTGACAGCTTCCTTTTTCCTCTCATCACACCAACCTCTCTGTGTAATTTATGAAACTTTTTTTTCTTTTTCTTTCAGAAAGAAAAGAAGGGGATCTTTGCTTTAGAGCTTTCAAAGTCAATTTCTTTATGGCCAGCGTCTTTACAAAATTATCCTCATATTTTCTTCAGTATTCATAAACTAAATTGGAACTAGAATATGTTTTGGGTGCTTCATTTTTTCTGGTGGGGTGAGGACATAATAAAGGAAGCAGTTGAATTTTATTCTAATGTTTCTTATTCCTTAATATATATATATATATATATATATATATATATATATATATATATATATATATATATATATATATATATACTATTAAAAACGAAGATAATAAAATTTACAAACATTTTATTAGTGACCCAAGTCCGTAATATTGTATAACACTGAACGTGAAATAACTCTCTTAATTCAGAAGATTCCTCTATTTTCGTACGTACTCACAAGGGAAGTATATGAAGTGGTACGCGGGGATCTGCATGTGTTATACAGTATATCGTTGGAAAGATCTCACCGAGTTCACCTCATATCTAAAACATATCGCTTGAATGAAATATGTAGGTGGCGTGGCGACCACTTGAAGAACCGAACAAGGCACGCTCCAAAACACCAGAAAACGTGGACAAAATAATAAGCTATGCTGTAATTGTCATGGGACGTGGTATATATAGCTTCAAATGTAGCTGAATGCGAACTTAACATCAAATGTTTACAAGTCAAATGGCGGATCCAACCTGGCAGACACAATTTACAAAAATAAATAAATAAATAAATAAATAAATAAATAAAATAAAAAATAAAAAAATAAATAAAAATAAAAATAAGCTATGGATCTGAAATTGGTTATATAGAGATACTCGACGTCATTATGTATGAATCGTACACTAAAAGTGTAAAATGCAAAATGGTGGGTCCAAGATGGTGGACAAAATGCAAAACACTGTTATGGAACTAATTTATTGCAATGGCAGTGAAAACGTGTGCGTTTTGGAGTGAAAGTAGGCGTTATGCTTCCACAGCAGACTTTCTGGTATCACATTATGACATTTACACTTGTAGCCCTTAGGTATTCACTGCTTGGCATAACATGCGTGTAAGAAAATGAGGGAAAGAGTTAATAGTGATAACGGTAGAGGTCAAAGGAAAAGGAGTAACATAGGTTTTTACGACAAAATACATAATAACATGCAATGCAGGATTCTTTCTGCTTGCAGTTATGGCAAATGGTCTCGTCGAAAGAAAAAAAAATAATGTCCTTAACATTTGATATTTTCAACGACATATAACATGTGCCGATCTCCGCGTATCTCTTCGGGGGCAGGGAAGGGAGTTAGTAGTAAAATAGTTGTATGTGATTGTAATCAGTTCCTGTATCAAAATTTTCGTGTACGCTACAAAAGCTTCCCTTCATTCCGTGCCTTAATTTTGGCATGATTGTATAGCAAAACACACTCCCTGTTTATTGTAAAATATCGCCTGTCCCTAGTTGCCATGTTATGTACTATACGAAATTTTCTACTACATGTGTAATTATCAGATATGTCCATTCTTTAATATTTTGTTTGCCCTTTTTGTCCGCTATATTGGATCCGTCATTGCATTTTACACCTTTAGCATTGGATCCGTATTTTGTGGCCGCAAAACCCTCTAGGTACCCGGTTCCATAGCAGTGTTTTGCATTGTGTCCGCCATCTTGGGACTCTCATTTTTAATTTTAAGCTTTTAGTATCCGATTCATACATAACGAAGTCGAATATCTCTATATACTTAATTTCAAATCAATAGCTTGTATATTTTTGTATTTTTGTCCGCCATGTTGGATTCGACATTTTGATTTATAAACATTTGATGTCAGATTTGTATTTAGCTACCTTTCAAACCTAAATATGCATTGAAACCTGTCTTCAACGGACCCTTTATTAAACGGAAACTTGTCTTAAATGGAAATACTACACTGCCCCTTGAATATAGGTGCAAAAAGACGGGCTAAATTCCCTTCGTTAAGCGGAGGCTGAGTTAGGAAGACAACGGTAATCAAATTATATATATATATATATATATATATATATATATATATATATATATATATATATATATATATATATATATATATATATATATTAACGGAAAAATTCAAGTTCTGGATTTCAGTATTTAGAAAGTATTTAGACATCCATTGAGAGGTAGGGTACATATATACAATATAACTACGTTATCAGCAAAACATATAGTGATGTGCAAACCGAAACAGACGCAATGGATATATATATATATATATATATATATATACATTAATTGAAAATTAGAAGAAAAATCTGAAAGGAAAAATTAAATCTGAAGCTTTACGTCCCACGGTTACGTCAAAGGTGACGGCAATTATGAGAAATGAGTGAAATGAAGAAAGGGGGGAAACAGGAGAGCTCCGAGAAAACCCATGAGCACGGTGTGTGTCTACCACAAAGTCCACACGGCGCGAGCTGGGATCGAACCAGGAACCCCAAGCACCGGAGTTGAACGCTGTACCACCTTTTTTAAATACTTTATTGTACTCTTATTAGCCAATTACATCAGAAAGGATTAACGAACAAAATTGTACTGTGAGCATCCAATTATACCAAATAAAAGTACAATAGACACATCAATAAATTGCTACTAGAAAATTAGCAATCTTTTGTTTACGAATTGCAAGTGCTAGAGTTTGCATACGGAACAACAGTTGGTTGACACACAAAGTTGCATTACTATTAAAATCATTACATAAAAGAATATCGATAGTTTGGGACGTGATCCATAAAATTGCGTTATGCTTAGTGCTGGGATAAAATTGATAATCCGGAAGCAGCATGAATGGGGTACAGTGAATGGCGTATTAGAAGGAGTTGTTCTGCAGATACGGGCAATGATTTTTTGATAATGAAACCATATAGCTGTGTTTCGTGAGCAGCTTTCGAGCCGGTGTTGGAGAGTATCGGGAACATAACAGAAAGAAATATTACAGATACGTATCCAATTCATAAAGTCTCCCGTTAGTATAATATATATTATGAACAACACTGTACCAAAGAGATTGCATGGCAGGAAACCATACCGGAGTATGAATGTTTGCCCAGATTTTCTCCCAGTTTGTCATTGGGTAATGTTCTACAATACGGGGAACCGACATTGTAGTGGCATGATAACGATTATATAATTGTCTAACAGAAAGATCTTCAAGGTGACTCCGTGCGATAAGCGAGTAACTAATATCAAGAAATATGTCCTTGGGGTATGGCACAAGGGAAATCCAAGGTTGTGTATGCAGGGGAGCTTGTAACTCAATATGACGGAGTGGTACACATAACGCCTTGCTGGAAAAGGACTCTGAGTAGGGGCATAATGTTTGTCAGACGCGATGTATCAGCAGCGAGTAGCTCTGAAGTTTAATGTCTTTAAGGCCAAGGCCACCGTCACGTTTTGATAAACACGCAGTCTTGTGACTTACCCGTAGGAGTGATTATGCCGCAGCAGTTGCCCTGAGTGTTTTCGTATGATACTTAGATATTTCTTCGGCAAGGAAAATAATTGCCGAAGCCAAAGACGAATGAAAATAAAAACATTTAAAAGGTACACTCTGCCTGCAAGACTTACCTGCCGGACTTTACTTTGGTGTATGAGTGCAACCAAAGTACAGGTTGTGGTATGAAAATTGTAGTCTATAGTATCTGCTATGCGACGTTGCCAAGTTACGCCTAAGATTTTGATGCGATCAGTAAAGGGGATCGTAGACATATACACGTGTTGGTCAGCCGGACTTATACACATCAGGCGTGACTTTTGTTTATTGAGAATAGCACCTGAAACGCACTCATAGTTCGATATGAGAATTTCAACACGTGAGAGTTCCTGTGGACTGTTAATGAAACAATGTATATAGTCTATAAATGCTTGTAATTTTAAGGATGTTGCACCAATCTGTATACCTTGAATGTGTTGTTCCAGTGTTAAAAGAAAGGGAACAAGAATCAAACTATATAGAATGGAAGACAGGGGGCAACCTTGTGCAATACCTCGACATACATTGATAGGATATGTAAGTGCACCATTAATCTTTAATCTTACATATCGTTGAGTATAAAGAAATTTAATCAAATTAAGAAAACTGTTTCCGAAACCATAGTTTTCAAGTACCTTAAACATGTAATCATGTGACAATCTGTCAAATGCCTTATGAAAATAAAGAGCCAATAAGGCGACCTGCGGAGAACTTGTTTTCTGACACCAATGAATACCTTCTCGTATATTACTTAATGCTAAAAACATAGGTTTTGTATGTTTTAAGCCATACTGATCATTGTGTAAGACTTGATTTAAAAACGGTTCTAAACGAGAGGCAAGACAACGAGATAAATTTTTCTGGTCAACATTAGGGAGGGTAATCGGTCTATAATTATCAAAGTCATGCGCACCTGCATGTTTACGTACAAGTACCATAATGCCAGCGGTAAAGGAAGAGATGCACGTGGGAGTGAGTTGGATTTCGTTATACATTTCTGTGAGAAAAGTCGTAAGAATGCTGTGAAATTCGTGGTAAAATTCTAGTGTAAGACCATCGGGTCCCGAAGATTTATTTAACTTCCCCGCAAAAATAGCGTGCTTGACTTCTCTTTCTGTAAAGGGAGCATTGAATATGTTACGAGCCTCCGGGGTGAAAGTACCGGTCGGACGCTCGAAGCAAAGATCAGCAGATTGGGTTGGAGCGGGGGAATAGAGGAGGGTTACCAAAGAGTACGCACGCCCTAAGAGCGAGCAGTGCCAATTACGCTGAAGTGGTAACACACAGAATTATTATTGCTACGCTGTTTGATGCGTCTTTGTGTGAGAGTTGATACGAAGAAAAGGGAAGTTAACGGATCGCTGCAAACAGAAAATACAGCTAAAAATAACTTTTTTGAATTATGATGTAATATTTTAATACTCTTAGTTAAGAAATTATTCTGATATAGCAGCTAACTACAGTACCCTTGTTGCATGGTAGGAAACATGAATGCAGATAGAATTGTTTACCATGGCTTTGTTTCGGGGGCCTTGCATGTGCAGCCACATTGATGAATTTTACTCGAGTTGACTGTTGTTTCCCAAAGAGTGCGCGTTAGTGAGTTACCAAAGAACGCGCAGGTACTCTTTGGGAGAATTTCTTTGATAGTGTGTGTTGGTAGCGGCATTCATATTACAGATTGTGGTTATTCTCATTAGTTACTCTCGGAGTGTAATATGATGTTTGAATGGATTGTAGAATTATTTGTAATTGTTTGTCTTCGATTCAAGCACCAACTGTAAAGCATATATAAGAAGTATTTTAAATTCACAAAATTTCTTAAATTACAATGATGATGTGGTGTTTTGCCCGAAGGGAGGCCTTTGGTCCATTGTAGTTTGCCATTGCCTTTCATGGTATGATGATGCCGTCCTAAGAAATGAGGAAATGATCAAAATAAAGATTCTGGAAGTGTTCTGGAGGAAGATGATTAGTGAAATATGGCTTCGATTACGATTGTAATGAAACCACGAACTAAGAATTAAAAAAGATATACACTAAAGGTGTTGTTCAGGATTTTTTTTTTCCAGTTGGTGGAATAACGTAATGAAACCACGAACTAGGAATTTAAAAAAAAATCATCATTAATTTTACTCATAAAAATCATAATTTGTGGGTGAAACTAAACGAAGATTTTCTTTAATGTTTTAAATTTCGTGTACGTTCATAATAAATTCTTTAAAACCACATGGACGTGAAATGAAGAAATTGTTGTAAGCAAAAACAAAATAGTTTAGAATCGCCTGTGTACGAACAATTGGAAGCAAACCTTTGAGTAAATTAAAGTTTACGAAGGGGTTTAGGTTTCAAGTATGATAGGTGTTGAGTGTGCCCTCTTAGGGACCGAAAAACGCACTCTTTGGGACACTGGTTCTTAAGAGTACGCATTTGAGTTTTTTTTTTTTTTAACTTTTTAACGTATATCTCCATTTCTACATCTAGTAGTAAACTTTTCTATTTCTTACACTGTAGCCTAAACTTCAATTAAAATTTTGTACAATTTATATAATTTTGCTTCATTACTTTCGGAGCTATTTGAAAATAAATATTAAGTGCGTGCTCTTTGGTAACCTTCCTCTATAGGTTCTGGAATGCATCGTACAAAGCTGGGATTACCTGATCATGCTCGTGAGCTACACCGTTAGGAAAGAATACCTTGGAAATGAGGTTTTGTTTACCTCTGCGCCTTTCACAGACAACTGTATGTAAAGAGGGAACTTCATGCTGAAGCATCGTTGTTTTGCCTCTGGTGAAAAACCTTGATTTTTTTACGATGTAAAGTGAGTAGGAGTGCCTTAATTCCCTTAATACGAGGGAATACGTCTACTCCTTGAGCAAGTTCTTTATAGTAGTCACATAATAAGTGATGGTAATAATTATATTGCTCTTTAAGAAGAGAGGATCTGTCTTTGCAGTGCTGTTTACAGACAGATCGAAAGGACGGTTTAATGTGATGTAACCACCATGAAAACAAACTTTTCTTGTGAGATTTAAAGTGCATTAAATAGTTCCACCTATTGGTAATCAGCAACTGTAGATCCTCGTCAGTTAAAATGCTGTTATTGAGTGACCAAACAAAGGATGACTTTAAGTACTTACGGATGGGTAGATCAATGGTAAAATGGTAGTTCAAAAAGTGGGGTGAGTGTAGCGTGAAACAGTAGAGGGACAGCCAAACGAACCATCAGTGTCCGGAAATTACGTAACCAATACGATGGTGGATGCACAACACCCATATCCCACGCAACTATATAGCGTACACTGGTACGCATGAAGTTCCATAGCGGTCGACACACTGGTCGCCCACTCCTTATGACCCGTAACTGTCGACTTCGTCGCGCTTGGGCACAGGAACACACTAATTGGGTCATTGATGATTGGAAGAGTGTGTGTTGGTCCAATAAATCACGGTTTGCTCTACCCAAGGATGTTATAAAATAGAGGATCTGCACATACATATCTTCATGATATGAACTCAATGAAGCGAAAAAACAACCAAACATCGTCGGAGCCGGCATGTCTGATTGGCTACTCTCGTTTCCGCCATGATTGTTGGCTCGAAACATTGAGATCTTAGTGGCGCGGAGTTTGCAGAGTAGGTGTTGTGAAGCTGTGACGTATGGTTTCACGATTTTGTTGTACGGGCAGATCCTCTATTTTATAACATCCTTGGTTCTATCCCTCTCGGTCGGTCGTGTACAAGTATGGCACCAACAGCATGAAGCTATGAACCACTTGTTCATCGTGCGTATTGTGCAGGCAGGTGTGAGCAACTGTATGATTTGGGGATGTTTCTGTTGAATGATTTCGTGGTATAACAGAGCATGAAAAACAACAATGTATCCCTGCCATATTTACATAGTACAAAATTAGAGCGTCTCAAGATAGATGTTCCACCCGAAATAATATTATTATTTTTCAAACTGTCATTTTCAGTGAGCATACATGTTATGATATTTTGAGATTTGTATCTGACAGTGGCAGTGTATCTGTAAGTTTTATGTGTCAGTAAGCTTTGACTATGTAACAAGCTGCACTGTCACTTAATCGGTGTTGAGATCAGTGTGCTTCTCTTTAAGGATACATATAATTATGTTATGGTGTTTGTTTCTTGACAGCTAAAAACTATCCTTACAGTAACTTTCAATTAAAACCGCATTAGTTCTGAACATAAATATAACTCAGCAACAAGATTAGATGAAATAAATCATATAAAATCCCCTCATTTGATGGAATACTTCGCTATTAATATATTATATGTTCCTTCAAAAATGGTGTTTTAATATACTAAGTACTAGTAAACAACAAATCTAATATTACGAGTGATACTTATTCACATTTGTAGTGAAAGGAATAAGCTAATGGATCAACTAGGATGCTGCATCTGAGTGTAAACATAATGGTTTTTCTTTCCTCTAACATTCTTAGTTGCCATAGTAAAGCATAGAGTAACAGTAACGCAATCCTTATTATTCATTTCCAACCTTGACCCTCGTTTATCAAATCAATGAACTACTGTACAGAGGAATACATAAATATTTATTGCATCGCAGGTAATGAGTTACGAAAGAAATGTATGTCAATCAGGAGTAAAGTTAGGCAAAATAAGCCTAGACAATTGGATGGGCAACTGAACGAAGAGAATGCCAATGAGGAAGAAGTGACTTGAAGATCTACAGAAGAACGTTTCTCTCCATCGGTATACTGTAGCGATCTCAAACTTGTTCTACCAAACAGTCTAACACAGTTAGAAGCGAGGAAGGAGCATTCAAACAAGCTCGAGGATACGTGGGTCAACAAGAAGTCCGGAAGTAGAAGAAAGGAGAGGGTGAACCAACAAATCTTGCCTCTCGCAACTTCCTCCCTCCTTGGCGCTGCTCACTGCCTCAACTACAGGCTAATGGAATGGTTTACTTTCAGCACACATCCAGCGAAAGCTGTTTAAAGAGTAAACAACAATTCCTTTTGATGTAGATATGAACACACATAAGAAATGATGCAAGCTTTTCTTTTTGCCTTTTTCCGCTTTTCCTGAGGAAATTTGAGAAATATGTAAAAGCGAACGTGCAAAAGGTGAGATTCTTAGTTTATTTTATGCTTACTTCACAAGTTTCACTTTCCCTTACATATCTTGACTGAAGTAGTTTTTTATGTATCGGCGTCATTTTTAATTTTATTATTATTATTATTATTTTAGATTATAACAGTGTAAATTTCCTACGGTTTTCTGTAGTTAAGATATATCTAAAACATTAGGATTTGCTTTCGTATATTAGACTATACACCTAACGCTTAAGTTATACCAGATACGACACTTTACAATCGCAGACTATAGTGCTGAATGCCAACAAATTACTCGTTTAAAAATCGCAATTTCGGTATATGGCAGTAAAAGTTACTACTACAATAGTGGACACCTTATGGTTGTGATAAGAAAGTTACGAACGCTGAAAATTTACCTAAATACTGATTGTTATAAATGTTCGCAGTATTCAATATATCATCTAGGGATGCGCAAAAAAACAATATATGTGGCTGTCTCGTCTCGAAAATGTACTGTAAAAGTGATGTCTCGACTCGAAAATGTATATTTCTATATTGGAAGAGCCGTGTCTCTACTCGAATTTTGTCAGGAAAATCCTGTCTTGACTCGTCTCGTGCGCATCCCTAATATCATCATGAGAGTCGAGAGTCATGACTCATACACACACAAAAAAAAAGTTACTTCAAGAATTGTATTGAATAATTGAGTATGGAATCATACATAAACATTCACTTAAGACACAACGCTCTAACACAATATTCTTCTATTTTACTGTATTAAACTAATATGTAGAACACTAAACTATGCACTATAGTTTTGCTTTCTCTCTTAAAAGCATCTTTAGTCAACAGATGCCAGACTGAGTCAAAATCAATAGCTTTATATATGTATTTATTTTTGCTATGTTTGCTTCATACGGGCAGAACGAGAACAGAACATGCGTAAGGAATCTCTCAGCCAACTATAGGTCATCGATTTCGAGTGTTCTTTTCCATCTGACTCTTCAATATCGTACCGATACAATTCGGCGATTTCAATTGGATGACCTCATGGTTTCCAGTTCTCACGCTTTTCGAGTTGTTGAAGCTTTCAATTGGAATAACAATATGAGAGTCGGGGGAGCATACATTTGAATCTATACTCTGAATGAAGAAGTACCAATCGCAAAAATTCAGAGTTTATTTTGCATTTTCCTTGATCGGTCACGATAAGTATTACCGATTTGGGGCAGGCGTGATTTCGCCTAGCCATACTCTGGTACTTCTGTCGTATAACTTACAAGGGAACATTCCGATTTGATGAATTCAATTGCTGGAAATGATTGCAAGCACTGGATTCAACACAAAAAAAAGAAATAAAGAAAAAAAGAAAAAAACTGTGTTTAGTGGCAGACCGTATATACGGTGGGAGATAAGTGACGGCAAAGTGAGTAGATAGAACATAGAAAATGACTAGAAATGCCATGCTAATTTTGAAACGAGTAGAGGGATTCAAGTCAAATGTTGGATATGAGGAATGCATGTAGAGCTCCACTGAATAGACGTAATGTGAATCATGGGGGATATCTGAAAAGCTGCAATGTCGGAATTACCGCAAGAATAGTATACGGGAAAGGGATCATGTGACATATGGTTCTTGACCCAAATCGCCTATTGAAGTCAATAGTGGCCAATACGGTTTGAGGCCTCTGTTTAATTACAACATGTTATGGACCATAAGAATGATTGGTGGTTGATACAAAAATGGAGACAACAGTGGGCACATTTGAAAAACGATAAAGATAAACAATCGGGCTCGTCACAGCTATTGCTGGTATTGAAATTGAAGCAGTAGTCAACTGGTGTCATGAATTCGCCAGGGGATGTTTGCAAATATCCAGTTTTGTAGAAAACACATCTAATCATAACTTAGAATCTTTGTGCTGCAAACTGAAAGTGGGTGAATGATTGCAAGTTAATGAAGCTGCCCCGTTGTCATATTTTGAAATCAGATGACAGAAAAACGGTATGTGCTATATATTTTACGAAATTCTATACGGGCGGAAGAATACATCCAATGGTTGTATGAGTGACGTGCAATCATCAGGGATAAGGAGTCGGGTAAGTTCAACATTATCCGTTTTCTGCACCAACTCTTCATATTTATTGGTTCTCCATGAATCAACGAAGAGCAGCAGCTTGTCTGCTCTATACAAGGCCAGAAAATATCAGTCATGAACTCTTTTGGGTTATTCTTAGCTATATTTGAACTTTTACCAGCATGCGAACCCATATTGGGAAGATCGGGACGTTTGTTCGCTGGAAAGTGGTCTCATTCATATATATATATATATATATATATATATATATATATATATATATATATATATATATATATATATATATATATATATATATATATATTTTTTCTAATTCACGCCAAATTTACTATAGTATTGCTACACTGTCATAACCTCCTAACACCTCCTTAGATCTCAAAAAGTATTGGCCACTTTCGAATTCAATAGACGGTGTGCGTCAAGAGCCATGCCACATGACTCCTTTTCTGTATACTCTTCTTGCGGTAATTCCGACATGGCGACTTTTCAGATGTTCCCCATGATTTGCATTACATGCATTCAGTGAAGCTCTACATGCATTCTTCATATCCAACATTTGACCTCAATACCTCCACTCGTTTCAAAATAAGCATGGCATTTCTAGTCGTTTTCTACGTTTTATCTGGTCATTTTGCCCTCACTTACCTCCCACCCTGTATATGGTCTAGTGTTAGCAATCATTTTCAGTAATTGAATTCACCAAATCCGAATGTTCCCTTGTCAGTACGCAAGGTCCAGCTGTTAGTATAAAGGCTGGCGTCTATAATATGTGCATCTGTAATGAGTTATGTGTCCAATTGTCCATCACAGTTACACGAAATGGAACATTGACTTTCTGTCAAAATATCCTCATTCCATGACCAAGGGGCCTACTACCCTGCTTGGATCCATTGGTTTGTGTGTCTTGAAATCCACCCTCTATCACCAGTTACCAGAACCGTATCCAGGATATTTTTTTTAGAGGGAGCAGGATATATATATATATATATATATATATATATATATATATATATATATATATATATATATATATATATATATATATATATATACATACCTGCACTGTATGATGTAACCTAAATGGACGATGCTAAGTGAATCATTGATATATTAATTTGCATGTTGTCATCAGTACTATGTCATTAGTGGCATTTTCCGGGTAAGGCTATGAGTAATTTTAGATTTAACAAAAAATGTTTGAATCTCAAATATAGGCTATTTAAATAACACGTAGGAGTATAATGAAAGAAACAATAGACCCTAATCGCCTCTAATGTTAACTGAAGATGCCGAGCGTAAGATTCAGCAAATAATAATAATAATAATAATAATAATAATAATAATAATAATAATAATAATAATAATAATATAACTTCATCGTTTATGTTCATGCGGCTGTCTATATACAGGGTGGTCCAAATACAACACTGCATTGATCAAGTATAACATTCTCGCTTATAGGATTATTTGTTTCGGCTGTTCCGAGCTTAAAATATATTTTTTTTTAAATATTAAGAAGAAATAATAAAGAAACTAAGTCTACCCGATGGTGAACAATAACAAATGATATAAAAAGTAATGAGTTGATCAGTACGGGACTGTGTACCTATTTTTGGATCACTGTATAAGAGCGCAATCATAGTGAGTCTGTCCTATCTAGTCGTGCTTCCTATATATGTTTTCACTAGGTTTAAAGTAGAGATGATTCTCTCCACTGTCACTGTGTTCACAGATAAGATGGTTAGTATATGGATCATTGTAAAAAATTTCGGAAACTGGGATCCAGAACAAGCTCATAGTCCGGCAATGGCTGTTGCTGGACGATCTGTGATTTCCTTCTACTTAAATTTACACAAGTCCTGCTCTGCTTTCATCCTCCGGAAGGAATCTTCAAATGGGTTACGAAGATCATTTTTGTAGAAGTTAACACAGCCTCTGACTTCTGAAATGGAACATCACAGAAGCGAGGGATGAAAAATTCCAGTGACGGAATGATTTCCTAATGGTGTAGCAATCGCTCTCCCAGCACAGAAATTAGATCGTCAACGAATGGAATGAAAGTTGAAGCGTGATATTAAATCCCGGATTCGAAGTGCAAATGTTCGGTCTTTTGTTTTTTTTTTCTTTTTTTTTAAGTTGTTATCTCGTGGAATAGTTATTTCAACTTCTACTTTGGAAGCAATGTCTGTAAGATTTTTAAATATCTTGGAATTTTGAAATGGCTGAGTTTTCTTCTATAGCTCAGAAACCTTTTTTTTTTTCTTTTTTAGCGACGTTGATTTCACTGAAAACATTCACTAGGTCAATGCCATTTTTCTTTAACCGTTTTGAAAGTTGCAAATGCATTAAAACATGAAGTGCTATAGGAGCTACGCAAAAGTAGTGAAACCTTCAGTTACGTTTCACCTGCTCCTGAGTTACTTTTTTTATTTCTTTAAGTGCAGCAATAGTAGGCTTATTTTTTAAAAAGAAAATATTGGCACAGCTTCATGCCTATCGCGCTATTGAGCTTCACATTATTATTATTATTATTATTATTATTATTATTATTATTATTATTATTATTATTATTATTATTATTATTATTATTATTATTATTATTATTATTAACTGTAATATATTTTTGTCACTGTTTGGCAAAAGTACTTTAATTTTGTCTTCCAGATTGTTTTGTTCGTTTCGCACTTGCACAATTTAAGATGGAACATTCAGATATAACCACCATTGCATTACGAACATTTTACATCTTAGAAGTATCAGAAAGGCACAAACTAAGGCAATGAGACAATGTGCGTATAAGATCCCATTATTAGCATAAACTTAAATTTTGGACGGAATACTCGTTTTGTCACGAAAGCAAGTGATAAAGATAGATTTTTGGTAATAAGTATCTAGTGGGTAATGGGACTTTTTTTCTTTATTTTTTAACAAAGAATAGTGTATCTCAGGAATCCTTGAAGTTAGAAGGATGTAATTCGGCATACAATCTTACAATAATTAAAAGGTACTGGGCACCGCACCTCGTTACAAAATGAAATGAAATGAAATTGTGAGTTTTACGTCCCACGATTATGCCGGTTAGGCTAAAGGAGGCGGTGATTATGAGAAATGAATGAAATGGTGGAATGAAGAAAGTAGGAGAACCCCGAGAAAACCCACGCACACGGTGTTTGTCCACCACAAAGTTCACTTCGTGGGAGCAAGTTTTGAATCCGGGACCCCATGCACCAGAGGTGAACGCTCTACCACTGAGCCACCGCGGCCCCCTTTCTGGTTACAATTTCTTAAACTAAATCGCGTTATGCTACAATTATATTGACTAAAAGAAATGAAATTAAATGAAATGAAATTAAATGAAATCTTTGAGTTTTACGTCCCACGGTTATGCCGGTTAGGCTAAAGGAGACGGCGATGATGAGAAATGAATGAAATGGTGGAATGAAGAAAGTGGGAGTAAACGGGAGAACCACGAGAAAACTCATGAGCACTGTGTTTGTCCACCGGAAAGTTCATTTGGCGGGGACTGGGATCGAACCCGGGACCCCAAGCACCAGAGGTTTAACTAAAAGATTTATTAGTGATATACATAAGGCGTTTTCGAAGGAAACTTCGATCGAGGAAAACGTATCTCTAAAGTAAACTGCACTTTGTGGATATTTTCATCACGCACTTTTTTTTTTTTTTTTTACGAAAAAAAAGGTTCAGTCCCACGAGTAAACTACTCCTTGTTGATTGAAATCTCTTATCTCGTATCCTGAAGTTATTAATGAAACATTTATTTAAGAAATGTGAACAAAGTTGACTGACACTTCTTTTTTCTGAGAAAATTCCTAGAGTAAACTAACCCTTGCGGATTTTTTTTTCTTTTTTTCTTTTATGACAAGTCAGTTATGCCATATTCAAATAATATTAATGAAACCTTTATTTATGAAGAATGAACAAAATCGCCTAAAAAGAGAACTCATCGTAAGACGAAACTATCCTAAACTAGCAGTTGTTTCCGTTGTGTTTGTTAACGGAGCCAATCCGTTAACATCTTACTGGGTAACGGTAGCTTACGTTTGCCCGTTATTGCACAAGATAACTCAAACGAAAACAATTTTTTTTTTTTAATTTTGCAATTTCTAGTAGAAACACAGAAGGCAGTAGAAGTTACACATGTCGTCGTTAGATGGAATCTAAGTCGTCCAGCATTTGACATCTGCCAGATGAAATTAAAACTTCTAATGCATTATCATTTCTAATGTTTTTTTTTCTATCCATTTACATTTTTACCATTGTTCCTTGCTTTTAAAGTATTGAAATTTACGAAAGGCTTAAGCATTCCGTCTGGAAATCATTTGGAATAATTTCACATAATGTAATTAAATGTATTTGCTGTCAATTTTGCACAATGAAATGATCAAACAAACTGTTTAGAATTTTACTTTTCAGTTTGCAAATGTCTTGAGGAATATTTATTTTACTCAGACGGAAAGATTGTAAAATTTGGAAGTAGAGTGATACGATTTTCTTCAACACCTCGATTTGCTACCAACAGTATTAACGTTGTGCTACATACCTTGACTACATCGCATTTTGGCGAAGAACTGCCTGCCTCATTTAATCTTTGTCCTCGTCTTATTACCTTGAATCACATCTCTTCTCGAAATAGTTCCATCCCGTCTTTCCTCTCTTGCCTCCCAACTGTGTCGTATCTCTGAGCCACTTCTTCCATTCGGTCTCTTCATCCTCTCTTTCTCTCTCATTCTCTCTTACGCCTCTTTACTTCTTCAGTCATTGATCGCTCTCCGCCTCACGTTCTGATCTGATCTTTCTGAGGACCCTAGTTACGGCTCTATCGTATCCCGCTCTAGAAGCATTACCTAGTAGCCTCACTCTCTCTAAAAGATGGTTCCGAGTACCGTGTATTCAGTAAGCGTGGATCCCATTCCCCACGCTGACTGATTTAAGTCACTCCCAGGCCTCAGAAAATTCAATTTTCTTTTGGAGAAACGAAAGGAGATAGTTGAAGTGCAGAGGTGACGTAATGTACGGCAAGGGATATGTTGACAAACGTGTGATTTCCTCTCATCCTTTTACCTATAAAAATACTTTTTTCTTCTATATATGTATATTTACTGTACCCTCACTTACAGAAGTGAAAGCAGGAAATAGGAAACATTCATGGTAAACAAATGAATTTTGGGCAGACAATTTTCAGGATTGTAAAATATACCAATATAATGTATAGTATATCAACAAATGTTTTCTTGACCAAACCTAAATATATATGTAACCTCAACAACTTACTTTTGCATGTGCTCAAAAAATTGAAACTTAAATTGACTACTTGCATTACATTTCCAAAATTCCTTTTTAATCGATAGTCTGGAAATAAATTAGGAATCAGCTCAAGTGTCATGCTATATGTTAAATCCAATAATTTGAACTGAATACATACCTACATACCTACATACATACACACATACACACACGCACTTATATATATATATATATATATATATATATATATATATATATATATATATATATATAAGCAGCTCGGGCGAACATAACGGTAAGCGCCACAAATGGAATGAATTTTCATTGGAGTTGTAAAAATAAATTATGTTGAAGTTTTTTTTTCATAAAATGCCATTTTTAAAGTTCTTTTTTTTTATTTTTGTCTTTGCAGCGATTCTTTTTTTTTTTTTTTTTTGTTGCTAAATAACACTTTAGCAGCCTAAACCATATTTAAAGGTTATTTGTGTAGAGCAGAAAGTATTACGTTCTAAATATACAATTCACAGTACAGTGATATCTGTCAATGTTGATCACCATTGGTTCTATTGAAAAGTGGCCAACGTAGTTAGATGACCGTCTTACAGAAAATAAATTTATTTTGATGCAAAATCTAGTATAGACTGTAATGTGGCAGCTTCAAGTGAAATAACTAATTGTCAACGTATTAGGGATATTACATATTATGTATAGTGTCACGGACTACGTTAAACTTATTTATTAAACGTTTGTCCATGATTGTAACTTTTAGTTTATTTCTCTTCCAAATGATTTACAAAGAACTGTGGAAGGAAATTTTGGATATTTCAAAAGTCAGTTATGAAGAACTTAATAATTCTTTGTATGTAAAAACTGTTTTGTAATTTAGTCTTTGAATTTGTTTCCACGTACTGAAGTCATCTACCTTATGCATGTCATCATGTAAGTTGAAAAACATGATGAGACAAGTACATTCTTGTATGGTGCACGTACTTAATATTTCACCACGAATGCAATAAGTGCATTAGTTGAGCACCTCAGCATTAGTTGAGAAACGAAACGACTTGGATTCCCTAAGTCGTGGTGATTCGCGAATCTGAACTAAGAAAGAAGAGAACTCCGTATTCAACCGTGGATTCGACTAAAGAGCCTGACACTAAACGTAATACAAAATTTAGCATTATTTTCCCTTTTGGTTGCTTTTCATAAGTGAAATGAGATAATGAAATGCAACTTATTGCAATCATATATAATGCTATTCAACAACATAAAACATGAATCTGAATAATTTTCAGCGTTGGCATCCATATACATTACAGTGTTGCCAGAATGGCATTCCCCCCCAAATGTAAGTTAAGACAGCGACTACAGGAACGAACTCAACTGCATTTGATTATGTATTTTGTTTCAGTATCCTGTGAACTACTTTTTAAATTACATTGTTATTTAATTTTAATAACTATGTGTTAAAACTGTCTTGTTTATTACAAACTAAATACAACTGTTGTTTAAAAGTAGTTCACATGATACCAAATAAAGATCAAATGTAATCAAATACAGCTGGGTTTGTCCTCCAGTCGCTACGTTAACTTAGATTTTGGGGGAAATATTATTCTGGCAACACTGCAATTTCTAAGGATGGCAACACTGAAAATTATTCAGGTTAATATTTTATGCTGTAGAATAACATTATATGTGATTGTAATAAGTTGCATTTCATTATATCCTTTCACTTATGAGAAACGAACAAATGAAAAATGGTTAAATTTTGTATTACTTTTAGTATGTCAGGCTCATAAACAGAGTTATGCTGAAGTGAATTATAGAAGAGGACTTCTATTAGAGCAACATCTGTAAGTCTAAGATATGAACTCACTTCATATCTGTCAATGTCTAGTCATGATACGGTACTTGCAACAAATTCTACAGACACGAATCAAGATAAATTACATGCATTAAAATCATTCTATGAAACTCGGTTCTTTCCTTTTCATCATAAACAAAATGCTCATGAATTTTGGCATATAAATTATCGATATCTATATTTATATTTTTTTAAAATGGTTATTGCTATGACTATAATATCTCTCACATATGCCATTTTCCATGTTAATCACAGATGATTCATAGCGTAACCGCATCACATCAGTTTTTATACTCTATCAACGAATGCCTGCAATATTTTAATTTCAGAACCGCAATTTAGCAAAGAACCCTTTGTTGTTTTCTTTAATACAGAACAAAAATTGTTTCCATGATTATTATTTTATTTATTTTTTAATATCAGTCCTACAAGTAGTCAAACCTTCGACACTCTCTTGCAAGATAACTGATAAGCAGTTAAGCAATAAAATAAACGCAAAGAACAAGGACAAAGACACACACTAAATTGTAGATCATCACAAATGTAGATCGTCACAAGTCCTGACTGACTGACTGATCGATCAAAGCCTAAGCCAAACCGCTTAAGCTAGAAACTTGAAATTTTGACAGCGCAACAGATTTTAACAAAGTATCAGTTAGGAAGAATTTTTTTGAAAATTCGAAAGGGAGGAGGGGAATTGTATGTGACAATTATTATTGAAAAAACGTTCATGATTGCAAGACAGGGGATTTGGTATATGTGTTTTCAATTTAAAATAATCAGACACGTAATTAACCCTTTCTTGATGTTTTCTCTAGAAGATAAGGGAAAAAGTGGGAAGAAAGATGAGAAGGAAAGGTGCAGCTGCAATTATTATAACAAGAGTAATATATCTGCAAATCCTTTAAGGTCAAATATATGAAATTTGTACTTAGACTTTTCCTTTAAAATTATTAATCCTTCAGTATACGGGTTGTGCTTGAGAAGCACGCAGCAAGGATCAATAATATATATATATATATATATATATATATATATATATATATATATATATATATATATATATATATATATATGTTTTTCTGATTTTCCAATACACCACCGATAGATACTATTGTGCCACTCAGTGTTCCTTTCTTTGTGGTTGCCGAGAGTCAATCGCTCATATATGTATTGTTATGAGTGGTAAGGTGTTGGTGTTGTTGTGTGCCTGTCAGCCACCACACGTGTGCTTGCGTAACATAGAAAACGTTCAAAATTACATTGGAGCACGCATAATTTGTGTTTTGTAAAAAAAATATGTCGAAAAAATCACTGTAGAAGAAACGAGGAATTTGATCGAAAACAGTTATCTTTCGGAATTGGATTATCCGGACAATGATTCAGACGCTGATCCTTCCTTTAACTTTCCAGTTCTCATAATAGTGAAACCGAGCTTGAAAGCTGCATTCTGGTTTCTTTAAGTTCCGAAGAAAGGGAAATTTGTAATGTTACTTTTGTCTATTCACCATGATTACAAAATTGACTCAAAACTATGATACTAGAAAACTTGAAATTATAACGTTTTCAGAATGGTGGAATAGAGAGGTAGATGCGGTATATGTAATGTGCGCAGAACATGACATAGGTAGAAATGTACGCAGACCGCCACTGTGTTTGTTCTATTCACTAATGAACATTTCTGGAATAAACGCCTATGTTGTGTTTTAATCAAATACTATCCTCTCAAGAACTTAGCACTTAGCTGCCGACAAATGAAGGAAAACGCTGAGCTGTCTTATCTGCCAAGACTGTCAGGTTTTATACCAAAACAAAAGGAAGACACAATGCAAGGGAAAAGAGATATTCTGCTAGTGCAAAAACAGTGGAATATGATTATTTTGTAAGTTGTGAAAAAAATGACTGTGCCTCGAACACATGAAATGTAATGCACGGAAAGAATTGAGGAGAATTTGCATGGGTGAAGATGATTCGTTTTTGACCTCTGGTTCAAACAATACACAACATACTTGTAAGTTTCAATACGTTGGTTTATGTTAACAAACTTTATTTTCAATATTTCATGTATGTAATCAGACGCTGTTTCTCAGAAGTCGTAATTATACGGTATTATATCTGATTGTATCCGTTATTCATATGTCAAAGCAAACATATTTAAGAAATATATATATATATATAAAATGAGTTACATGTTTACAACATTATATATCAATAAGTGATACAAGTATAATTTGAAACATAAAGGTGTTTTATTTAAGAAATGTGTTTTATGTATTTTTAACTTAATTAAATTGTGAGGTGCCTCATAGGTACAACCCGCCCACTCACGTAACAATAATTTCACCCGCATACTGAAGGGTTAAAGACGGGTTTCAGCGTTTTCTTAATATTTACCTTAGAAGGGAAGGAAAAAAGACGGGTATAAGCAAGGATGGGGGTTACAATTGGTGTAATAAATTATATTGAAATATCTTAAGATTAGAAACAAGTTACTTAAAGAAGTGTTTCAGCATTTAAAAAAAATATTATCCTTAGAAGGGGAAAAAACGTGCTGACAAGTGGCGGATCCAGGGGGCAATCGCCTCGATCGCATCCCCCAGAAGAGGCAACTTTCTTATTTTATATATATATAAATAAAAACCATCCCAGAGTTTGAAGCTCTTAAAAGTAGCTCTAGGTAGCAATATGACATCCCACCGCCCCCCCCTAAGAGTCGATCCTGGATCCGCCCCTGGTGCTGACATGAATACATGGTTTTAAAATATTGTATAATTAAGTTTTTCAATCAATGTAGTTTTTTCTACATTTAGTAACAAGTATTATATTCAAAAGGAAAAAAAAATCTGCACATTTTTTCCCCGATTGGAAAGGTTGGCTTGGAGGTTCAATTTTTTTTTTTTTTTTTTTTTTTGAAGATACCCGAAGTTGGACTTATACAGTTCCCTTTGTCTCAAAACAGTAATAAAGAATGCGCTCAACCATTTGGAACAAGGCATAATTGGCACACCGCCATAGAAGGAAAGATGGAAGGGAAACGAGGAATAGGAAAAAGAAGGACACAGCTGATAGATGATTTGAAAGACAGGAGACAATATTGGAAGTTAAAAGAGGAAGCTGAAGATTGACAAAAGTGGAAGAAACATTTCCAGGCTGAAATCTAAAATTGAAAAAAAAATCCTCAGTAGTCCCAGGACCTGCCGAGAGGCAGCATACTTAATAATAATAATAATAATAATAATAATAATAATAATAATAATAATAATAATAATAATAATAATAATAATAATAATAATAATAATAATAATAATAATAATTGGCAAAGTGCAGCAAAATAAATTTTACATCGGGAAGAGTTTTCTTTTCTTTTTTATTTTGTGCAATGTCAGGTTTCTCAGTAGTCTGAGGTTGGAGCGCTGGTGAGGTGTACAAAGGAGCTGCAATTAAGGACTATCAGATGTGCGATAACAAACTGCTGGCACTAATAATAATAATAAGTGAGTCTTTTTCTTTGTTGGCAGGTTGCAATTGTCACATGGCAGTAACAGGATACAGTATATCTAACGTCCCGTTATGATGAGGATTAATTAATTAATTTTGACACTTATAATTTTGCGGATCATATAAGCACAATATCTTATACTGCTATGAGAAAACTAGGACTTCTTTATTGCTTCATCGACATAAAAAATCCTAGTTCCTTAAGCTTATTCTATAAGTCATATGTTGCTCCCACATTTGAGTACTGTTCTCCTATCTGGTCTATGACCTGTCCTACTCATCTGAAAAAAAAAAATTATGTAATTAATTTCTTTCTAGCCATTGTATCCTACCGAGTACCTCACCTTCGAACACTTCCAAAAATGATGTTTTAACATTTCTTAATATCAAACCTCCCCTAGTGAGATACAAAATTTCTGACCTAATATTTTTTTGCATAAAATTGTAAATGGCCATATATCATGTGAACAGTTATTAAGTCAGATCAATTTTCGCGTACCCGCTAGAACAACACGATCTAGTGATCTCTTTTACACTCGAGCTGTGAGAGTTAATATTGTCCAAAGGTCCCTTCTAAACCGAATTGTTAGCACGTATAATAAGTTACCAGAAACTGTGGACGTTTTTTTTTTTTTTTTTTTTTCAAATGAGCATACCTTCAGATCATATATAAATAAACTATCTTTGTAATGTTGCCATTGTACTGTACTATCTTGATTTCAAATTGTAATTCTCTTGTTATGTTACATAATTGTTAAAATGTTTCAGTGTAAAATGGCCTAGTGCTGTATCTGAAACCTATTATAAATAAATAAATAAATAAATAAATAAATAAATAAATAAATAAATAAATAAGCAAAAATCAGTGCCCGAGAGCAAGTAAAACGCCCTGTATTGCATATATCAAGCCAGTTATATTGATATTTCATTTTACCACCTGCTCAGGTATTAATATAATATAATATTTGTAAGAAGTCCTACTACTTTCTCTAACACTAAGTAAAGGTCAGCTTGGGACATCTTCAATTGCGACGGACATTGGGGATAATTATCTTCTTATCTTTACATTATCATGTATTTTCTGAAGTAATTCCTTCAGAATATATATATATATATATATATATATATATATATATATATATATATATATATATATATATATATATATAACGTGAGCATTTGTTTTAAAATTTTCAACCTGAGACACAAGAAGGTATAAAATTGATAACAGTTTTAGATAATAAATAGAATGATTATACCACACATTATTGCAATCGCCGCCTAAATATTATTTTTGCCTGCTTTCTGCAGCGTTTGTGGCATAAATCTGGAAGGCTTGCATCGTGATATATCTTCTCCGTGTGCGAAATTAAGTGGCCAGGAAACTGTTAGCGTACACGATCCGTTGAAATATTTGTAGTGTGCAATGTAGTTATCGTTTTGTTAAAACCATAAAATATGTATGTTGGTCTTGGCTCGAAGGCTTGTATATTCTTAACTATTGTTTTAATTCTAAGTGACAACCTATATTAAGCGTATTATAGAACATTGAACACGTGATGATTATCGTTATAGGTTGACGTCATATTGTGTCTCATTTGCGCTTCAAGGAAAAAAAAAATACCCAAAAATGTATACTTCAATTGATAATTAAAATGAGTCAACATTTTGTTGCATTATTTGATTTTTTTTCATATTTTTTTTTAATTGGCAAGGATAAAATACACATTCTAGATCATACTCTATATTCGTTATATGCAGTTAAATTTACATTTGCATTTATTTTCTGTCATGAATATGAAAATATTTTACTTTGGCTCTCAGATCTAAAATTAGACTTCGAACCAATTACTTCAACCAACCATAAAACTACCGTCATATTGATGTCAAAAATGAGATATCATCCATTGATTCAAAATTTCTTGCATAGTGACTTATAAGAATTAATTAAGTTTCCAATTCATTATATTAATAGGTTTCTGTACCGAAAACGATCTTCCTGTTTCCACCACAAACTTCGTTAATTTGTAAGTTTTCGTTAATTAAGGTACTTCATATAAATCAACTTTCTTCGAGAAGCCTATCTTATTCCTTGGCTTTCATTTTACAACGTCGTACAAGTGGAAACTCTGTTCATGTCAACGGTATTTCAAACTACAATGGACAAGCAATAAAGTTGAACACGCAAGAACTCAGCCCACTTTCGTTTTTATGTTCTAGAAAACTCTTGAGGCTTTGATGTCACATCTCTTAGATTTCAAAGAGCTGAAAAGGGCGGACTTCGGAGTAGGAACATCTTGACTAATACACGCCCCTCCTAGTTTTCACTAACAACTCCCAATCTAGTTAATTAACGTGAGGAAGGAACACAATCATGATTACCTAGGTTGAGGAGAAAAATCCCTGCTGTCATCTACAGATTTAATTGGATCAAACCATTCTTGGTGGATTTTTTTTTATTGTATCCATTCAGTTCCTTGTAGCTATGCTTTCTTTCCATTTAATAAAGTAACACGTTTTGTTATGTTTGTATGTCAATTTACAGATTTGAATGAATGATCAAGTCCTCAACTTTACATGGAGACTGAATCGTGACATTTTCATTCTTCTAAAAAAAAATAAATAAAATAACTATATCTAATTTCTAATAAGACATTATGCTATTCAGATCTGATTTTCAGTTGTAGACTCAGTCTTTATACAGCTTTCGTGTGAAACTTGAATTTATAGGCAAAGTATGAAAATCAGATTAAGCTAATTATGATTTTTAAGCTACCTACATATTAAAACAGATGAGGTGATATGTTGTAAAATAAGAAAGGAGACTGTCCTCAATGTATATGCGCACCTCAATATTTTGGTTTAATGACTAAATGTATTATGCCATTTGTAAATTCAACGAAACTGTGCTAGTAATTTAAATTGAAATTTGAACATTCGGTCCAGGCTAAGCGCCTCTCCTATAAAGCATAACAAAAACTGTTGCTACGTTATCCTTGAAGAATACCATTATGTACAGTTACTAAAAATCTAACGAATTACAGCTAAACTTACTTTTTTTTTTTAGATTTAATCAGATAGAATTATATCTACACATTTTCTTAAATTTACCTACGGAATGACGAGCTTTCACTTTCAAGTTTAGTTTATTGTGTACTCTAACATTTAAGTAAAATATTTAAATGCATGTATCATGTTTGTGCTTTTAACATTAAAAGGGACAGTAAACTAAATACGAAATAACTATGAAAAAGTGATGGAATGAGAATGAGAGTGGTAATATCCGAAAAAAAAACAGAGGTAATATTTCTCAAACAGAAAATGTTCAAGGCCTGGAATTGAACTAGATACTTCTAACACTAGATATGCTAGAGATGAAAGCTCTTAGGAAAACTATATTGAAGCGAAGTGAATCAGTGGTAGAGCTTTCATCTCTAGCATCTCCAGCGTTAGAAGTATCTAGTTCAATTCCAGGCCATGAACATTTTCTGTTTGAGAAATATTGCCTCTGGATTTATTTCCGATATTTCCACTCACATCATCTACTCTATCATTCATATATTATTGGGGAAGGAATAAACGTCATTTTGTTGTACAAATCTGGAAAACGAATATTCTCCTGTATAGTTTATATTTCAAAAGATCTAATATGGAAATGCATGTGTATCTCGACTTGATTTCCTACTAGAGAAGTGAAATGAACTCACTATGGAGACTAACTCCTGAACTGAGGATACATTATTTGAAACAACACAGATATAATTTAACACATTTTTCCCAAATAGTGATTTTTTTATATTGTTTTAAACCCTTTATTACACGAATTAAATTTGGTCGTGTTGAAATTATTTTTCTTCTTTCTTTCTTTATGCAATACGTAGATAAATGTAAATAATATTCAATAATATGATTGATTTATGCTTTTACTGCTGGGGTATCAAGTTACTTGATAGATGCAATGATTTTATTACACTAGTGGAAACAGAGTTTAGTGTCAATATCAGCAGAAATCATGTGGTATGGAAGATTGTGAAACAATGATATATTTTTTTAATGTTAAAAAAAAACATAAAAAGGTTTTGTGAAAAGAATTTGCAAGTAACAAACGTGCACGTTTTGTGCTTTCTATATGCTTTCTGACACTTTCTGTACGACCTATGCCACTAGACGAAAACTGTGTGGTGGAAAGCTTAACTCCATTGGCACCACATTGCATCGGCCTGCGCTATTCGCTAATATACATATTTTAAGAATATCATTATTATTGCTATTGTTATTGATTCACTATGATGCTATTTTGCATCAAAATGCTGTTAAGGGTTAGGTAGCGGTATCACGTGTGCACCACGTGACAGAGTCGTTTGTATTGTGTGATATTTTATCAATTGATACTGGAACAGGAATTGGTATTACATTTATACCTAATCTGCATCTAGTATATATATCAGAAGTGGAGGTGGGACTTATTCTTGGGACGCTTCATTGATTTCAGTAAATCGCTTCTCTCAATATATTACCGCTTTTACTGCATAGCGGCCAACGTTAAAGCTGGAACGGAAAACACTTTCAGTTTGAATAGAAGGTTACGAAAGAAATTGTAGCCAATCATAGAATGGTAAATCAACACACACACGCACACACACACACAGAAAACTCACACATACGCGGACTGACATAGTAAATGTATAAAAAAGTTTTGGTTAACCAAACTCCTTAACCCCTTGTGTACCAGTGTTATCCATATGGGTGCCATGAAAAAGTATCAATTATTAATTGTCGTATTAATCCTAGAGATGCTGAAATTTGTTAGTGGATGCAAGGCAAGACTTAGTTCTACTATTTCTCCTTAGGTGACAACACCTTTCTGACAGAAAAAAAATAAGTAAATGTGTTGTCTCAGTAGATGGCAGGCCTAAAGAAGCATTGAATTACAACACACATGTGTTTGTTTTGATGATAAACAATAAACAACTTCGAGATCAGAAAACAAAATCTTTGTCTTTCATCTTTGGTCAATATTGGCAGCCCGAAGCAGCATAAGATCCCCTGAGAACATCAGAATTTCCCTTTTCATTTCAAATGTTCCACAATGCAAAATTGTTCTTTATCAGTAATTCCAATGTTCTTCTCACGCGCCCACAATAATTATGGCATATATCACGATCTAGAAATTGGTTTTAACAGTAAATGAAACAGGTATTATAGCACGCAAATAAGAAAATGACAACTGGAATGCAAGGGGTTAAACAAATAACAGTGCTACTTAACTCAGCAATATGGAGAGCGTGAACAAGATGAAGTTTTCATTTATTTGTTTTGCTACACGTTTATTCTCTTTCACCCTTTTAAAGTAAATTTCAGCGCACCGTCATATTTATGTTAACAGTGCGGTCTTTATATTATTTTCACATCTACGAAATATCAGTTTTACTATTAATAGGTTATCAAAACTGAGAACATCTAATTTGTTACAGCTTTTGGATCCGGGACTATCTTTGATCTTTCATCTCCACCTATCATATGGTAAACTTTCACCAGCTTCCTTGTACAACAAAATAGCAGAAATAACTCGCTTGCGTTTTATATCCCACACAATACCCTACGTTGTCGCCTGTATCCGACCAAGGAGCGTCCTCCCACTTTTCATATTTAACTTTTTTTTCCTTATTATTTTTTGTACTTCTACACTTTTTGTCCTATAAGTACATGTCTTATTCAAGTCTTAATGACATATATTAGTTCTTGGAAATGTATTCTCGGAAACTTCTTGGAAATGGTCTTAGTTCTGTTGGAGAAAATCTCATGCTCTCTGTCTGCACTTCAGGCTGTAAAGAGTAACGGTGAATGTAATGCAAATACTACTACTACTACTACTACTACTACTACTACTACTACTACTACTACTACTACTACTACTACTAATAATAATAATAATAATAATAATAATAATAATAATAATAATAATAATAATAATAATAATTTCCCATTTAACTACAGCTGTATCTTTTTAAAGTTACTTAAATGATAATGAATATCTCCGATTCATTGTCTTAAGTTTCTTCGAAGATAGTCTTTTTCTGTTACTTTTATTATTTTTAGCGTGAACAAACATGATATTTCAGATTGATTTCCTACATGGTATATTAACTAACTAACTAACTCTATGGCCTATGGAACCCGGAGGTTCAGTGCCGCGTTCACAAAAGCTCTCCACTGACTTCTATCCTTAGCTAATTGCATCCAGTTTCTACTTTGTATTCCTATCTCTGCGAGATCCATCTTAATATTGTCCTCCCATCTGCGCCTAGGTCTTCCTAATGGTCGTTTTCCTATGGGTCTACCAGTCAAGACTTTGAAAGCGTTTCTACTTTCTTCCATTCTAGCTACATGACCTGCCCATCTAAGCCTCCTAGACTTGACGACCCTAACAATGTTGGGTAAACCGTATAAACTATGTAGTTCCTCGTTATGAAGCTTCCGCCATTCCCCATTCTCGTTCCTCTTGGGTCCGAATATTCTTCTCAGGTATATATTTGTCAAAAATAGCATTCATTAAATTATAGGAAGAATCAATAAATTCAGTAATCGTAGAATAATTAGCCACTTTTTCCCAGCTGGTGGATGTAATTTCCTATATAACTGCTCCAAATTAGACTTATGAAAATTATAATTTGATTTAATAGTGCACTTTCAGCACATATTATCTTACTATAACGAAAATCGATTAGTAAACAAGGATGATGATATTTTTAGATACTAATGATTGAGTTTCATATGTTACGTTGATATCATTTATATTTGGTAGAACAAGGTCTAATATTCAGCTAGCTCAGTTTTATTAATATTTTGATTTTTTAAAGTCGTATCATGGATTGTGGATGTGTTTGATGGTATAGCGCCAAAGGCTACAATTGCATCATAATGCAATTTATATGGAAACAAACTAAATCATAGGGCTGAGGTGGTTCAATGGTAGAGTGTTCACCTCTAGTGCTTGGTGTTCCTGACTCGATTCTAGCTCGCGCAAAGTAGACTTTATGATGGACGTGGGTTTTCTCGGGGTCCTCCCGTTTCCTCCTACTTTCTTTATTCCACCATTTATCTTCATCACTCTCCCATTTATCCTAGCCGACATGAGCGTTGGACGTACTACTTAAAGTTTGCATTGCACTGCATTTACAAACAAAGCGTTGCATCACCAAAAAAGTTCGCTTCATCACTGCAAAATGCGTAAAGTTTCATGTAGTGACCGCAATTTCTGTGGTTTGTTAGAGCTTAACATCTTCTTTCCAGTACGACTAGTATGAAACGTGGACCTAAACATTAACGTGCTGTTGGAACCACAAAAGCTGTACTTGAAAACGAACATGGGTATTCTGCACAGAAGCTGAATACGGAAACATGAGAATGACCTTGAACATAATTTGGTCAGTTCCACTTTGTATAAAGTCTAAATTTGGCACGAAGCTGTATATTTCTCTGTTCATATATATTAGTTGTTCTCCCCAAACCTTCGGAACGTATACGCTATAAGTTAAAATTGTACTTAATTAAATTTCTAATTGTGTGCATTTAACCTTATTTAATTAATTATTTTCTTTAGATTGCTCATCAACCTATATTTCATGCGGTAAAACTTGTTGAAAGATGCACTGATCTAAAGTAAACGGTGATATCACTCTATAGTTCATGTACTCTGTTTATGGTGCACATGTCCTAAATTACGGAACTTGTCTTAATAACAAACGTCAATCCACGTTCATACTGAACATCATCACTATCCATTTTCAAGGAAAGCCAATCAGGCAACGAAGGTAGCGGCGGGTCGACTGTGAATTATTAAGAATTATCGACAATCACAGAGGTATGTCTTTTGTAATAAGAATTCATTTACCTGTGTTATTTTTCTATTTTCTTCAGAAGTTTCTTTGCCACTTTCTTGTTTAAATGTTTTCCCTCAATGATTTTTCCCTAATGTCCTCTTGGGTTTTTCTATCATATCTGGAGTAATTGTACTTCCAATTTGCAGTCGTATACGAACTTGTATAACTTTAATGAAGGAGAATTGCAAGTATAGGGTATATGCGAATTTAGAAGAAAAGTAAGAAGCCACTATACGCCTTTTCATGGGATCAAATCTTTGCTAGGGATTTGCCATGGACAATTCGATTAGCATCCACTTTTTATTTATTATTGTTTTCACTTACGGAGACCACAATCAGTAATTCGTTTCTCGCATTAATTTAATTACACACAATAGTGCAAGAACATGGAACTCATAAATAGAAAAGCCATCTTCATTTGCAATCATTTAGCATATGTGGTTAAGTTTATTAGTGCCAATATAATATTTCTTTTAGTATACAAGAGGCTTTGATTCACGAATATAAGATTCCCGTAATGAATGTGTCGAATCCATTCAAAACACATTTTATAAAATACAGTTTCGAATATGACAAGATTCTGATAGAATTAACAGCTCTAAGTAACAGTTAAAAGTATAACGAATATATTATTATTATTATTATTATTATTATTATTATTATTATTATTATTATTATTATTATTATTATTATTATTATTATTATTATTATTATTATTATTATTATCGAATCAGCGTCATAATATTTTACGACTCGTAAGACATAGAACTTCTAAGCTTTGTAAATTAGCACCTATCTAGAGTGAGTGCAGGATTAGGGTGTAACTGAGTCAGTAATGGAAATAACTATTTTTATGCCCTGCGCAATGCATTGCAAATGATTTCCTCGTAGCAACTAAAATTTGAGTCACTTGGAACAAACAGGAAATCCCCTCAACCCCTTCATATCCGACGTTTCGAAAGAACAGTATTACTTACAGGGGAAGGTCCCAAAAGTTGTCGCTCAAATCTGATTGCCACATAAGAAATCTAATAGAGCATCATGATAAATGAAAATGAGGAAAATTTAAGGTGCTATGGACCAGAACCATAAACATAATCATAAGCATAATTTATTGCATTCCTTCATCGTCATACAACACAATTGGACATGTCAGTTATATATATATATATATATATATATATATATATATATATATATATATATATATATATATATCGGGTGTTGCAAAATAAGTGTTACAACTCTTGGGAGGTGATTCCTGCCAATGAGACAAGAAAAAAAGTTCTCTTGAACTTTCGGCTATCGGACATAGTTTCAGATCTACAAGGTGCCGAAAGCGTGGGAAAATGACTTTCGGACGCCAATAGTTCGGAAACTATCCAACGATTTACTGAAGAAGTCGTACCAGCTCTATTGAATTTTGCATATTTCACAATCCTACCACGCACGCGCAAGGGATTCCCTAAAGGAACGTAGGGATTCCCGGATAATCTGCCAAATGAAAATTGCTGTAAATGATATGAATTGATAGGATTTCTACCAGGTAACAATAATTCGTTTGTATCAAGTCGATATCTGGAACGAATACAAAATGGCGGACAACAGCATGCCCGTTGTGTGTGGTTGCATAATCGCCAGGTACGAATGTTGGCCAACAGTGACGTTCTGAGTATTAAGTGTAGTGAATTTGTATTCAAATGCTCTAGAAAGACATCTGGAGTGTCGGTAGAGCGTAACAGATGAAGGAAGGTGATTCACATGTGTGGAAACACGTAACGAAAAATGACCAGAAATATACCCTATAAACGTGAGTTCAAAGAGTCGGATATGTAAGGAATACAACAAGAACATGAAAGTCATTGCCAATTCACCAATAATATTCCCTCAAACCGATGCAATATAATGTGTACGGTTGCATACCAATAAGGATGCAACAACTGAGGCCAAGGAGACTCACAAAGAAACTGGGGAAACTAAAGGAATGTGACTAGTGGGATCGCATGATCGATATTGAAATGTGGCAAATGTGTATGTTGATATCGACATATAGCTAATGGAAAAATGTTAACATGTCCCACTACAGCTGTGGTATCGTCCCATGTGGGAAAAATAGGAAACTAACTTTGTACATGCTGCTATTACACTTGGTTCGTATTGTAGTGCAACGTAAAAAGAACACAATTATATCCATGTCCCACCTATACTGGAACATTGTCCCACACTCGAAACATAGGAGAATAACTCTAATATGTTCTAGTACACATAAGTCACATTCTGGTACAACGTAAGTAGAACACAATTGAATCCACGACCCCCTTCGTCTGGAACATTGTCCCACACTCGAAACATGGGAAATAACTTTCTAAAAGACATGGTTCAAATTCTGATACAGCTTGAAAGTAACTATATATTAGCATGTCCCACTTCTTCTGGGACAATATTACGCACTCAAAATATAGAAAAAGTAAAGCCTCAAATTTGTACAGTGCACATTTCAACGAAGAATAAATAAAACAAATCGGCACAGGTCCCACTAACGCTAGAATAGCATCAGAAAGAAAAGAAAATGAGCTGAAGAAAGGGGGGTGGGACGGAACAATTAACAATTAGAAAAAAATAACAATAAGCATCAGGATCTGCACTATTTGTATCTTGTACCATGCACTTTAAGAAACTATGTAGTACGAAGAAAGCCTTACAAACACTATAATATTCAGAGACGTTGTTGGAAGTGTTCGCCATTGACATCAATACAAAGATGACACCGGCGAAGCACAGCTTGTCTGGTAGGCGCAAATCCATGTGGCATATCACTAATGGTCCCAGCAGCGGCATTGATGCGAGCAACGAGGTCCTCAGCACTTTCCACGGGGGTGTCATACACAAGCCGTTTCATTTCGCCCCACAAAAAGAAATCCACCGGTGTGAGGTCGGGTGACCGAGGTGGCCACGGATGAGGTCCACCCCTGCCAATCCAGTGATCGCCAAAAATGTTGTTGAGTACGACCCTGGTTTCCCGGTCAAAATGTGCGGAGGCACCGTCGTGCTGAAACCAAATACGTTGTCTATCTGCAAGCGGCACGTTTTCTAAAAGTTCTGGCAATACGTTCTGAAGAAACACACGATAATTCCCACCATTTAAGGTAGTAGGCAAAATCTACGGACCTATCAAATGGTCACCTACGATTCCACCCACACATTCACTGCGAACCTGTGTTGATGATGGCGCACAAGTATTGCGTGGGGATTGTCCATATCCCAGACATGACTGTTGTGGCTATTCAAGATGCCATCTCTAGTAAACATTGACTCATCCGTTCACAACACTGTTGTTGGAAAATCTGGAATGGTATGTGTTTGTTGCAGATACCATTGACAAAAATCCATCCGCTTGGGAAAGTCCGTAGGTAGTATGTGCTGCACCTTCTGCAATTTGTATGGGTACAAACCCTCTTCCTGAAGAACGCGGAACACATTAGTATGATGGGTTTGTCTCGGCTGTGCAATAGCACGTGTGCTAGTGTCAGGATCGTCCCATATCGCATCCAACACCTCCTCTTCAAACTGCACAGTGCGCACAGTGCGAGGTCTTCCACAATCCCACTTACGAGGTAGTAGCGAGCCAGTTTCACGCAGTCGAGCATCAAGTCGTGCAAAAAGTGTATGTGCTGGTAGCTGCCTATTTGGAAAGCGTTCCTGATACATACGGCGTGCTTGACGGCTGTTTTGGTGTGCCTCCCCGTAGATGAGGTGCATATCGGTGAGCTCGTGGGTAGAGTATTCCTTCATTATCCTGTTCCAGAGCTGATGAACACGGGAGGGGGGAAATTTACGTCCCAGTGACAAATGACAACTATTTCGATTCGCACCCACGTAATGTCACATAGGTGTTCACGCACAAACCCAAAAGGAACACCGAAATACGCACTGAAGGTAGAATACTCCTTGGCGCAATTCAACGGCACACACAAGCCAGACTAAACTCAGAACAGCAAAACGAAGGACGTACAAGACAATCAACTGTCGACTAAAAACAGTTGCTGGGTGTATTCACCAACGCTAATACGTCACAGCAGACATAGGTACACATCCCATGCCTCTAGTGGCGCTTTCTGTATTACATAGCTGAAATCGTTATCAACCTATTCTGACTACATAGCGTCATTTTCAGATGTAGTTATTCAAACATCCTATTACGATTATTATGATTATGTTTAGTTTATTATTATTATTATTATTATTATTATTATTATTATTATTATTATTATTATTATTATTATTATTATTATTATTATTATTATTATTATTATTATTATTTGCCTTTGTGGTCGTGCCTTTCATGGTAGAAATTTCACACCAAGCTGTCATTGAGTCGTACGGAACCATTAGAAAGGATGGCTTTTATTCTTTCACTTGTTTGTGGAATGACTTTCCTCGGCAAATCACAACAGATGGTGCTGAAGCTGATGTGGAGTTCTGGATGGAAGTAAGTGTTCGATTCGAAGATTTTTGTGCAAGGTAAAGCTGATGGTTTGCCATTGCCTTCAATGGGATGATCATGACTTTCTACAGTTTAACATAGGATCCGAACCACTTGTGTCTCCACCCCGGACTACTTGATTACAAGCAAGAAATATCCCTGCAAATGCCTCGATGCGTTACCTGTCATCGTGCGTGTTTACTCCACTTTCTTCTTTTGCTTATGTTATGGCGTTTAGTATCTTTTTCAACGACAGGGCTAGGCACAGGTGGGACCTACAGTTTCAAGTGGGATCCGAACCACTACTCCGGTTTTGAATCTGAGACCGTGGGTTCCAAGCAGGATTTGAAACTGCGACCACGCGCGCGAGAGCGAGCTCTCAAGCCCTGAGACTACGAGGGAGCATCACTTTCTTTGTATTCATTTCTTTGAGTAGTACCCACTTTCTTTGGCAAGTACTCTTGTCAGCATTCCCATATGCATGTGTGTTTCATTTTGTTATTCTTATTGCACAGTTGTAAACAATCAGAGCTTTCAGACTTTTTTTTTTTTTGTTTCTCATGTCGATTTATTTTCCATTTGTATGGTGTTCAAGCAGTAGTGACACGTTCTATCAGAATTTGGACCATGAATTAAGATATTTCTTTTCATATGTATCGAGTGTGGGACAACATCTTAGAAAAGAGGAGACATTGATACATTCGTGTTCTAGTTACGGTTTACCAGAAAGTGCACCAGATGTAATAGCAGAGTTTAGAACGTTAGTTTCCAATTTTTCCCCACGTGGGACGGTTTCTCAACGGCAGTAGGACATGTTAACATTTTTCCATTAGCTATATGTCGATATCAACATACACATTTGCCACATTTCAATATCGATCATGCGATCCCACTAGTCACATTCCTTTAGTTTCCCCAGTTTCTTTGTGAGTCTCCTTGGCCTCAGTTGTTGCATCCTTATTGGTATGCAACCGTACACATTATATTGCATCGGTTTGAGGGAATATTATTGGTGAATTGGCAATGACTTTCATGTTCTTGTTGTATTCCTTACATTTCCGACTCTTTGAACTCACGTTTATAGAGTATATTTCTGGTCATTTTTCGTTACGTGTTTCCACACATGTGAATCACCTTCCTTCATCTGTTACGCTCTACCGACACTCCAGATGTCTTTCTAGAGCATTTGAATACAAATTCACTACACTTAAGACCAGATTCAAGACCCGAGTAGTTATTTTCCTATTTTTCGCACGTGGGACGATGTCCCGGCAGTAGTGGGACATGTTGACATTTGCTCATTAGCTACATGTTGATATCAACACACACATTGGCCACATTTCAATATCGATCATGCGATCCCACTAGTGACATTCATTTAGTTTACCCAGTTTCTTACTGAGTCCATTGCACAATTTCAACTTGGCCTCAGTTGTTGCATCCTTATTGGTATGCAACCGTGCACATCATATTGCATCTGTTTGAAGGAATATTATTGGTGAATTGGCAATGGCTTTCATGTTCTTGACGCTAATCCTTACATTTCCGACGCTTTGAACTCACGTTTATTGAGTATGAGTGCATCTCTGGGCATTTTTCGTTAAGTGTTTCCACACATGTGAATCACCCTACTTCATCTGTTATGCTCTACCGATACTCCAGATGTCTTTCTAGAGCATTTGAGTACAAATTCGCTACAATTAATACTCAGAACGTCACTGTTGGCCAGCTTCCGTATCTGGCGATTATGCAACCACACACAACGGGCATAAAGGTGTCCGCCATTTTGTATTTGTTCCAGATATCGACTTAAGACAAACGAATTATTGTTACCTGGTAGAAAGCCTATTAATTCATATGCATTTAACCAAGTTTCATTTGGCAGATTATCCGGTACTCCCTACGTTCCTTTGGGGAATCCCTTGCGCGTGCACGGTAGGATTGTGAAACATGGAAAATTCAATAGAGCAGGTATGACTTCTTCAGTGAATTTTTTACCCGCCCTCTTTATGTTGGATAGTTTCCGAACTATTGGCGTCCGAAAGTCATTTTCCCACGCTTTCGGCACCTTGTAGATCTGAAACTATGTCCGATAGCAGAAAATCGAAGATAACTTTTTTTCTTGTCTCAGTGGCAGGAGTCACCTCCCAAGAGTTGTAACACTTATTTTGCAACACCCGATATATATATATATATATATATATATATATATATATATATATATATATATATATATATATATATATATATATATATATATATATGTATGTATTATTACATATAGAATCTTATAAATTCACTAATTTACTTACTATACATTTAATTTTACGCATACGAATTATTTTGTACATATTCTGCAACCGAGTAAAAGCAAGTTCTATCAAGTTCGAGTAAAAACAAGTTTCCCGTTTGCACAGTGTTATCGTAGAGAGTTGAGATTTGTTCTATCTTCTTTTATTTAACAATAGCGTTCCTACAATATGCTACTTGACCCCCGGTTCCATTTGCAAATTTTGAGTTGGACCCCGCCTGGCACCCTGCGAGTGCCTCAGCTACACACATTTTTCATTCAAAAGGTGCTGGGCTCCCCACACAAATTTGATATGTATTCGCTGAGTTTCCTTACCCGAGCGTTTTGGAAAAACAACTTACGCGGAATCTGACTTTGTAATGTATAGTATGGAGCTCAATTTCTAACTTTTCACGTTTATATCTCCGCAACGGTTGCGATCGAGGATGTATCCGTTCTCGTGTTATGTTCTTTTGGGACAAGGTATCCAACGGTCATAGTCTCGACTCGAAGTCAGAGTTACACTTGGATAGGTTCCCTCGTAAGTGAAGTATGAGCATGAGTTACGATATTGTATCCACAACTAAATACTCTTTCCGATAGAACGCTGGAATCTAGACAAATACTTACGAGACAGAAGAGTTAATTTTGGGAAGCCAGTGTCATGAGATTTCCTCGTGTGAAAGAGGTTTTTTTTTTTTTTTTTCATATCTGTAGGCAATGGTGCTATTCTATTTTTTTAACAACTGGTTATACATATATGAGAGAGAGATAGTAGATGGATACATAGAAAGATATTTCTCTCCCTCTCTCTTAGGAAGCAAATCATACAAGATAGACAAAAGCAAATGTTTCATTGGATGCCACAAGTGACAAGTAGAGACCTACACAGCAACATCATATAAGGTGTTGTGACGAAATTAGGTAGCACTGCGAATATATTGGAAACGAATTATCCAAAATAGATGTTTGTCAAGAAGTATTGGCAACACAACCCAGCAATGGATCAGCAATTATTGATAATGGTGTGTATGCGTTTCAAATGTAAATAACCCTTACCACTACACTCATGTCATCCCAGTTTTCATTTTTGATATCTAACCCGCTCATTTGAAACTAAGAAAAAAATCGTTTATATCTTATTCTGAGAGATCATATACAGACGCTGGAGCTGTAAGAATTTCTAAGAACAAAGCTAAACAAACAGAAACTTGCTGGTTCTTGGGTATAACTGGATACAATTCACTGTTAAACCTGGGTATAACAAACGGTTTAGCAAACTCGAAACATATTAACAATGGTTCTAGCGAACCGGTGCCTACCGGCTGAATAGCACCACTGTCAGTAGATGACATTGAAAGATATGCATAGATTTCCTGTTGCAGTAAGGCATCAAATGATTAGCACAAAAGAGAAACGGGGATTCCCTGGGTTTGCTTTTGTTGATCGGGTACGTCATTCGTCCATATCTGAAATGAAATGAAATTTTTGAGTTTTACGTCCCACGCTTATGCCAGTTAGGCTAAAGGAGACGGTGATGATGAGAAATGAATGAAAATGGTGGAATGAAGAAAGTGTGAGGATACGGGAGAACCGCGAGGAAACCCACGCAACAGTGTTTGTCCACCACAAAGTACACTTGGCGGGAGCAGTGTTTGAACCCGGGACCTCAGGCACCAGAGGTGAACGCTCTACCACTGAGCCACCGCGGCCCCTATCGTCCATATGTGGATCAAGTTTTTTTTTGTGCGTGAGCGTAAAATACAACGCACGCACGTGTTATGTAATAGAAATAACTTCTATCTTCCTCTCTCTCTCTCTCTCTCTCTCTCTCTCTCAAATGCATACCGCCACGTATACACATTCACAGTTGCACATACATTAAATAAACACCTACACGCAAATAAAACACGCGTATTCTATGTCACCCTGTTTCATTCTCATTATTTCCGCAATGATGATCAATATGATAGATGGGAAAGAAATTAAATGACTATCTTTATTAACTTTTTCTGAGGAAAGAGTGGTGGATTAGAAGGAACACAAGTCTGTTTTCTGTCAATAACAAGTATTCTGAGATATCCGCCATTGAAACGTTTTGAGACCAGGATGTATATATCATCATGAATATTCAAGACCAATCAATATGTTGAATATCCATATTTGATATCGTCGATATCAATATTGGATGTTGTCGATACTGATATTTGATGTTGATATCGATATCGTCATTGTCAATATTGATATTTGATATCAATATTGTCGATATACGATATCGATATTGTCGATATTCGATATCGATATATCTATTCCATATCGATATCGAAAATATCGAATGTCGACATCGAAATTTCGATATCGCACAGCCCTGTTCGTGGTTGCTGTATTGACACCGCAACGCACTATACTTGGTCGACTTCAAACAAGTGATGAGAAGTTGACCCACTGTGACATTCTCAAGCGTACCAGACATCAGTTGTCACTATATAATCCTCCGCGTGACACCTCAAGACCACCGCTGTACCCACACAAGATTGTGCTCTGTTCTCACACAATAAACAAGACAACTGACGAAGGTCTTACTGGTCTTGCTTTAATGTCGATGCACTGGAATTTGGATATATCTCCAAACAAAGTATGTGTTACTTTGGATCGAAAAAAAAATAGACAACATTTTAGTGCTACAACATTTTCTTGAAATAAAATACTATTCTGTATATAAACTGTATTAGGATCATGTGGTCTACTTACATATTTCGCACCCTGACAAGACGTGGTCTGATTGTTTGGCTTAAGTATTGAGTTGTCACCGCAAAATAATCCTGCCCATAGTTCCTCAATCGTTGACGATAAGTTCTCGTGCACAGAGTGCACCTCCTAGTTTTGTCCCTTTACATTGATTCGCAATTTTTGACGTAATATATATTCTTTAAGGGAGTGGGAGACGCCCATTGCGCGGCCACATCGAAGTCCTGAGTACCTGCCAGTTAACTTACTGGTCGATGTGATTCTGTTAGCGAGTCAGGTCGTCGCATGGTCTGTAGGCATAGTACCTAAGCGTTAAGGCAAGCTCGCCACCCGCCCACGCCCGTTCCCTAGTATGTGGAATCCCACTGTATGACCACAGCACAACAGATTCCAACACAATCCCCTTGCTCCAGACATGACCGAGGGAATTTGGTCAATCGTGGCCCTGCCTATCTCTATAAATTCGCTATCCACTTCCTTTCGCGCAAGGTACCGCGTGCACATCAATATACTCCCGTATTTCATCATGGATCCAGTGATACGTGTTAGGTCGCCATTTGAGTTTTCTTCCAGAGTCTTAGCCTGCAGGGCTTTTCCTTATAAATGGGATCGTTAACCGTTACCCAGATACTCTGGATAGATACTTTTTCCCTATCTATCCCCTACAGTCCCCCTACAGACAGTAAGCTAACATCCTCCTCCCGGTAGGATCGTCCAAACAATACGGAACTTCATCTAATTACGGTAGACGTAAACGATGTAGACCGTCTGCAGACAGACATGTTCATTAGGGAGTCGAGGTGCTTCCCATAGTAGGCTCGCCCAAGCAATAAGAGCTGCCTATCTTTTATGTGTTTAGGTACCACGTATACGTTGCAGCTAAGTATCTTCCGAACCCAATGGTACGTGCAAGCCACCATTGAGAGGATCTAACACATCTTCCAGCTGTAGGAGCGCTCAACCAATTGGGAACTTCCTATATTTACAGGAAGGTACACCGTACATTTCCAGACACAATGGCTAAAGTATACTTTTTTCCTTTTAAAGACAATTGCCATTTGGGAGCGGCGGCTCCCCTGATAGAGTCATGGATCCTGCACCCAGTATAATATTAAATAAAACTGGAACAATGGATTCTTTCCACTACCTCACTTACTCTTGAGATACGACTGTGTGTTGGAATACTAGATATCCCAACCCGGACCCATGAGCACCCACAAAACGTTCTTTGAGAGCTGTACACATATCATCCTCCCGATATGACACTGGACCCGCTGCCGTGGTCACACCACTACCACTCTTTCATACGTGTTGGGGAACCATGCAGTCTTATCCCAGGACCCAAAGGCATGACCTAGTTGTCCATTTTGGAGGATAGCCAAAGTCTGTAGGAGCGTCAGTTTGAGTACCTACCTCGTTGAGGCAGTGACATTTCTCAAAGTTGTTATTATCACCTGACATATACTCTCCAGGACGTATTCTATTTCTTAACCAAACCGTAAGGAAGTGGAAAACGGAGCTTCTTGTGATCCAGTGGATGTTGCCTGTTAACTGCAGGAAATTTTGCACATATTCGTATTTTCATGCATAACTAAAACATGCTACTGCCTCAACGTATTCAATATGTAAAACAAGAAAGTAATGGAAGAGATTTTTAACAGTTGTTTATGTCATACATTCACGTTAAAGCTATATTGTAGATTAAAATGATCAGATGTATCTTAAGGCTTATCAGTTGAAGTTTGCTTATATAATATTCAACATTTGAGAATTAAACCCCGAGGGGATAAAAGAAAGATAAATGCAGTATCTTACTGCTTGTATGAAATGGAAAATTAATTTTGTCAAATATGTAACTGCCGAACAATTACTGTATTTCATGATTACCATGACATTTCGTTTGATTATAATACATTAGTTAGGAAAAGTTTCCACAATATCGATATTAAAAACAATAAACCTACCCCAAAGGAAAGAAGTATACATTTCACTACTGTTACGTGTATATTTTTATTGCTTCTAGTATAGACCAAAAATTGCGAATATAAGAGCTTCTTGGTGCACAAAATGCAAATATGTCATTCCGTTATATCATCTCTTCTTCTTCAAGTATTCCTTTCGGAGTTTCGCTTTTCATTTTAAGAAGTATTGAGAAATAAAGCTAATTTGGTTCCAATTATATATATATATATATATATATATATATATATATATATATATATATATATATATATATATATATATATATATATATACGGGTGAAGGAATGCCTATAAAGTAACCAAGAGAGTTCTGTCGCTTTTTCACCCCATTACTTTGGAACATCAATATGTCACCTAAGACATACATGGAAGATCAAAACTTGTTCTCATCAGCATCAACGACTTCTTGACAACGCTCTGGAAGACCATGGATTCAATCTCTGTAAAATTTAGTGCGCCGTGAAGCAAAGAAAGTATCAAGTCCATTTTGCACCTCTACTAGGGATTTGAACTGGAGTCCTCTAAGGTGATTGTCCAAGGAATGAAACAGGTGATAATCGGACAGTGCCAAGTCCAGAGAGTGTGGCGGATGCAATAGTGATTCACATCCAAGACGTAGAATTGTGTCACCGGTCATCCTAGCCACGTGGCGCTTAGAGCTGTCCTTTAACAGGAAGACCCCTTTGAGATTCAGAAGTGTTGGATTCAGAGTTTTGATTTGTTTCTTGAACACGGCTCAACTGCTGGCAGTACACACCTGTATTGATGTTCTGACCAGCTGGTAGCAGTTTGCGATGCACGATAACTCGAACAGTCCACCAGACATATAGGAGGACCTTTTTCTGGTGCAGTGTTGGTTTCGACTGTTTTGGAACCAGTTCATGAGATGCTAACCACTGATGGTCTCGCGGAGCTTCGCACAGGGCCCACTTCTCATCACTTGTCAACACTCTGTCTCCACAAATGGCTTCTGCCTCAGACCAGAAAGCAAAGAAACGCAGATGTCTGCTCGCGTTGTCTTCTGGCCCGGAGTCAAATCATGTGGGTCCCATCGACCCAACTTGTAGTGCTTCCCAAGTTGATGGAGGTGTTGCTGAAAGGTTCCTCCACTCACACTGAATTGTAATCCCAGTTCCTCACATGTCTGGTCACTGTTCACCTCAATTGCTGCCTGAAGATCTTCGTGTTCTACATGTGTTGATTTTCTGGCACGTGGTGCGTCTTCGAGTGTTCCGTCACTGTCCTTAATTTTGTTAAAGCACCGCTGCACTGTCCGCGTATTCACGACGCCCTCACCAAAGGCCTGGCATATCTTTAGCCCCGCTGTAGCGGCGTTTGACCCCAGTTTGAACTCGTACAGCGTACATGTCTTTCTGCCGATCTGCTGGGGTCCCATGTTGACTCTTCCCTACGCAAGTTAACGGAGTAACTGAATTGCCACAACCAGGTGTTGGCATACCCACACCAACAACTAACCTTCACCTTATCTCGATTCGCATTCATCTCACGATGGGAGGGCCGATTGAACTCATACCTTCACAAAAACCGACACAACTTTCTTGGTTACCTTCATATAACTACAGTACTTAACTGTAATCATAGTAGTTTATTTATTATATGTACTTCCCAAGATCATGATTTGTAGATTAAGTTTTCACCGGGACTCGGCTAGGGAACCATATTCAACTGAATAGAGGTATTTGACAATCTACTGCTATTGACACTGCTATTTCCTCGTGACATGCCACCCTCTAAAACACCGAAATTATATCAGACGGGGTTCTGTAGTCTAACGTGTATCGCAAATCACATGGAATGTAAACCTGGCCCCGTATTAGGCTAATATCTTTAATGGAACATTTGCTTAGTATAGTATACTTATTTAGTAGCAAACGTGTTATAATTTACTATATTGTACGTGTATTAGTAGATATACAGACACTTGTTTATTATGTGAATGTTTCACACAAGTTACATTCATGTATTTTTATATGGTAGATTTGTCCTATCTAATGTTTCAGAAGTATAATTAACTTTCTAAGCAAACAAGTCAGAGTCTTGTTTTTAAACCTTCTTTTTTATTCCTCTTTGTCTTCGTAACTAATCTCATTTAGAAATGGAAACAATCAGGTAAATCAAGAGGAGGACAGCGTCTGTAAGACAAAATGCCAATTAAAGGAGTGCTTTTTTCGTTTCTTTTCGTTTAACTTTTTTTTCGCTGTCCGTTTATTTGAGCACTGTTCCACTTGGGCTTTTCTCTGTCTGTTTAAGAGTTCAGAAGACTTGATCGAGAAGTAATTTGTTGACGGAATTTTTCATCTTCTCCCTTCACTCCGGGTACCCGTCTCAGCGATTGACTTCCTTTTCTACGCCCTGCTGGTAAACTGCACAACTTGGAACGAAGCGACAATTCATCTTTCTACAAGCGGCTATTTGGATCAACTGACCTCCGCTCAAAGGTTTCCATTTTTCATCATATACTGCATCACTTATGCATGTCTTCTGAGAAACATTTGTATTGCAATGATAAATATATTCACATATGTTTTCTCAACTTCAAGATGGTTTTCGTAACCGCCGCAAAGTGAGGAAGTTTGTTCCTAGGTTGGGGGAAGGAAAATACTGGACAGTTATAATTCTGATATTCGGAGTAAAATGAGGCATGCGTGACAAATTGTTCGTTTCTACTTTGCAACTTTAAGTTGCTTAGCTTACTACTAAACCTTTATTAATCCGAAATAAAATATTTGATTCCATTTGAATAACTTATTATTATCGAGATATGCCTGCTAAATAAATAATAGTATTTTCCCTTAACGGTTGCTTATCAAAAAATAAATCTACTATGGAAAACGCAAACTTTTTTTTTTTTGACTGAGAATATGCGTGGACCTTTGGGTTTCACACACATGAGAAGCGGGTCGTTTAACAGTTGTGAAGATGTATTGTGCATCAGTTTCTCAGTGCATGTTGAGTATATGATGCAGACACGCTTATTTCAGGGTTACGTATTTTCTTTACTCGTCTATTTTAGCCACACATACAGGATATTCACAACCTATCTCTGCAATTTTACATTTATGTTGCGGCTATATCGTGAGACACAAATATCGTTGTGCATGTGAAAGGAAAAACAACATTTATTATTATTATTATTATTATTATTATTATTATTATTATTATTATTATTATTATTATTATTATTATTATTATTATTATTATTACTAAAACTCAATGTGCGCATCATTTCCAATATGTAGTAAACGCAACGGCAACTACAGTTAAAAAAAAAAAAACATTTGCTACATTAAATCCTTAGTAATGCGTAAAATCGCATTGGTTATTCTCGATCTCAGGATATATTCTGCATTTATTATCTGATAAACGATATAATTCTAATATTATCATACTGGACGTCCATAACTACGACGTCTCAAGAATGAGATACGTAAATTTCACCACCCCACGCAAATCAACGCAGTATATACTATAGTGAAAGTTGAAAATATGTTATTCACGAGGCGTTTCGTTCTTCGTTAAGACCTATTCGAATATTACAATTGGTTGAAAATTCCTAACTCTAGCACAACACACACACACACACACACACACACACACACACACACACACTAATACACACACACATACAATGAAAACATATTTTTTTTTCAATCACGGTGATTCAAAATTATCTCCCTCAAACTCTACACAAGGTTCATGTCTATTTGCAGACCGGTAGTCAGCTCAAAAATGTAGGGGGGGATTCAACCATATTATATTTCATCACCAAATTATAGTTCATTTGCAAGACTACCGTGAAAATTTTAGGGGGTCCGCCCATTAGACCCACCTTGGATACGGGCGTTTATCTTTGAGAGGTATGTAAAGACATTCTGGAGGATTTGAATGCCTATGTTGTGCAGGCTTTTGATTATATTACAATGAATGTTCTGAAAGTTGTAACTCCTTTCAAGGCATACTTTGCTTGACAAAAATAAATAAATAAAAATAAAAATAAAAGTAAAAATAAAAATAAAAAAAGTGTTAAGAAGATTCCTACTGAACATTATCTTTCTCACAAATTAAATCACTCATACAGTAGAGCTATTATTTACATATTTGTTGATGAAATATGAGCAAAATGAATCATTTTAATGAAATCGTTCTAAAAGTTAATCTCCGAGAATAAGTAAACTACATCATACATAAGCTACATCAGCTCTATGTAACGTTTCGGGAAAATTCATTATACTACATTGCATGGTTCTTAGTAAAAAAATACGCTTTTATGAAATATGAACAGTAACACCTGAACATGTTGCTGAAAATCTCACTTTCCAAAACACACACTTCCAAAAGTAAGCTACATGGTGAGTATATTTTCAAGAGAAATTGCTCCGAATGCCATATTGTATGACCATTAAACATGAAGTAGTCGATTGAATCTTTTAGACAAAATTGTCCAAGAAATATGAGATTTTCGTGAAAGAAATGTGTTGTGTAACGTATGCTTGTTAATGACATACTATTTATGACATATGGGTAAAATCGTTAAGGTCGACGAAAAGAATAGAGTCCGAAAATAACTCAGCTGCAATAGTTAACTATTCATTTCGGACTTTCTAAATATAAATATATTTATATATGTATATATATATATACAATATTATGGGGTTGTAATGAAATGCTGATTTATTAAACATAATATAAACAATATATACTGAGAAGATCCCAATATTCAATTGTCACCCTCGATTATAGCTATTACTTATTTTTTTCATAGGGAGCAACACACACACACACACACACACACATATATATATATATATATATATATATATATATATATATATATATATATATATATATATATATATATATATATATATATATATATATGGCTGCATATTGTAAGGTTCCCGTGTTTCTATAGCATGTGCTAGATGCAAACACTTCTCAGATGAAAAACCACGAGGAAGTTGTCCACGATCACCCAAGATCGGCAAATGACGAAGATTCAAGCCCTCAGCAACATTTCTGCATAGAAGTGAGATAAAGCACAACAGAAGACACCAATCTCGCCCGATTTATCAAACCACCAACTCTCTCAGACTCCTGCCGCCTTATGCAGAGTCGTTTTGAAGTATGATTAGCGCCATACTAAAGGCCTGACAACTGCAGGAAACATTTGTTAGTCGAACTCTTTAGTATGGCACTCATCACTAGTCAAACGACTCTGCATAGGGCCCCTAGTCTTTGAGAACATTTTAACTCCCTCTCTAAGACGCATGGTCCCTGTGAGGTACCCATCCAACAAGCCCTAATGCGCATGGTCATTGAGCTCCTGTAATTTCACCAACAAGACTTCAAATAATTAGAGGAGTTTATACTTATTTGTAATATATGTTGTATATAAGATGAAACTGTATAATAAAAGGTGATGGAGAAGTCCAAACCTCCGTGAACTATCTTAACTCTATTCTAAAAAGACAACTATATATTAAATGAAAAATCGTATACATATTTTAATTTTGAAATTAAACACGGATAAGTTCAACGTTATCCAGGTGTGTGTGTGCATACATTAGGGCGAATTTAGATTTTAAAAATCCCTTTCAGCACGTAGGGGCCACAGAAAGTGTGATTTCCCGTTTTCCGCCATTGAAATACTTTATTCTTCACTGCTGGCATAGCTCAAAAGCAAACACATTGAGACAACTACTTATTTAACAGTTGTCACTGCGTATTCAAATCAAAATTGAAAGAAAGTACATCATTGTGTAAATTAATGCAATAAAACTTTAATTTTCAACGATAGTTGGATTGTTTCAGCCTGTAAAACTTCAGTCTTATGCATTTCCTTTAATCGTTCTAATTATTTGCCTAGTTTTGCGCCCTTCCATATGATAAAGGTTATTTCCAAAACGTATGTGTCTTCTTTTTCAATTCCCACAATCTTTTTAAAAAAAATTAGAAGAATATTATTCAACCTTAACATCAATGGACTCAGCTTTAAGGGATGGCTTAGACACGAAAGAGGAACTGCTATATATCCTTGACTTTGCAGTCATTTTCCTCCAGAGCGAATTAGATTGACAGGGAATATCTCCAATATACAGCTTGGTGGCAGCCGCACTATCGTTTTCTACCCTTGAATGGTACACATTTTGTAAAAATATTTTTTGGAGTATGGACAAGTGTCACCAAAGGAGACAATAACATTTTTCGCAGCACCCTTGATTCATCAAAGTCAACTATATCTACAGCATATTCTGACCAATAATAATAATAATAATAATAATAATAATAATAATAATACCATCAAAATGAAATTATCTAAGTTTTCAAACATATAAAGGTGTAACTTTCCACAACAAAAGGGACTAATGTAGATGACCGTAGAAGCATGGTTTCGTTATTAATATTTTTTTTCACGAAAACAATATTTGGAATTAACTCGAACCTCTCTAGAGCATTTTTTTAAAATTTTATTAAAAAGAATTGTTTCAAGTTTATTAGATTAACTACATATCCACTATCGATACAGGCCTCAGCCACGACACTACCTACTTCCATATTTGTAAGAACAGCGTTCTGTTGCATGTTCAATTGACTAAGTTTATTACCAGCGTCTGGAGAAAAGGAATAATATTTCTGTGTTTTATTTTGTTAACAAAGTTTCATGGGATAGGGTCTTTAGCAGGAAGAAACAAACAATTTATTTATAATTGTCTTCATCCCCTTTTGCATCTCTGAAAATACTGATTGAGATCATTACATATAATGAAATTCCTTCAAGTAAAATTTATAATATCTATATTTAGTAAATAACTGGTGAAGTTATTTCATAAATTTCGGTTTCTGATGATTAAACAACCTCTCCTTTATATTAGGTTGTTCGCTATTCGTGATAAATGAAATCAGACTTTCCTGACCACAATTTAGTTGTAATAAAATTTCAACAGCAGTTATGCGTTTGACAAAAGTTTGGAGGCCTTCTAATTCGCTTTGTCGTTTATAAATATGCTCCACAACTAGTGTTGTAAAAAAAACGTTTTTTTTTCTGTGAAGTTTTTTTTCAATAAAAAACATTGTTCTTTTTCATGTTTTTTTTCAAATGTCTGTTTTTTTTCTGGCAACTATTATTTAATGATTTATGTTGCAGATTATTGAAATAATCATTAGAACTTGAGTCGAAGCCCTCGTAACTTACAAATCGTTTGTTTCTTTGTACCTATACGAGCAAAATTGTGTGATTATTCCTTTCGGACCCAGATCATTTTTGGCGTTTTCCTACATTTTCAGTTAGTGACTTATTTTTCAAAAACCATTCATTCGATTGATACGGTTAAGGCCTTGTTCTTTTTTAGAAAATGCACATGACTATGTTTTGGTGTAAGTTGCATTGCAGTGTTGCCAACAGGTGGGAAATTATTGAGGTAAATTTAGGGGTGAAAATTTAGAAAAAAATTCCCTAACCGAATTTCATTTTTTTTTTATCTAGCACCACTGCTGTTATATAAGTTCAAGTCACCTAAACAAATTATTTGGTGTGTTGACAAGGTACAGTGAAATCCTGAAGTCGCTGGCTTCCATTCAAAGAGGGAAAGGAAAAATTTTCTGTCATCATATACATGAAGTTTTGACACTTTTTACGCCTCAGAAGCAAAAATCAACAAATATGCTGGGGCTACAGCTTCTCTAATTACTCTATTGAAACTTTTTATGGTGCGTTCTGTAGGGCAAAGAGAAAGCTTTCAGGTAGTGGTACGTTTGTTTCAATATGGCCAACAAGAGGGTAATAATAGAGGGGAAAAGAGAAGTTTTCCAAATTTCTCACCTAAAATCGGGAATTAATTGTTTTGGCTAGAAACACTGCCATCAGACAGATGAAAATTATCTGAAAATAAACCTTAGTACTCCAAGAATATATCCTACAAGTATCACGGCGATATCTAACAAAGTAAGCACAAAATTAAATATATATATATATATATATATATATATATATATATATATATATATATATATATATATATATATATATATATATATATATATCATTCTACCTCAGAAATTCACCATTTTCTTACCATTTCCAGAACATGGTTTATTATAAACCTCAACTGTACTTCTTCTAATTATTCTAGTGAAACTTTTTATGGTGTGCTGTGTAGGCTAATGACGAAGCTTTTAGACACTGATATGTTTGTTCGACTGTAGCTAACAAGAGGGAAATAATAGAAACAAAAAATGGATTTTTTTTTCAAAATTTGCCCCTAAAATCTGGAATTAAAATTTTCTGTAGCTTGCAACACTGCTATCAGACACACACAAACTATCTTAAAATAAGCTTTGGTATCCCTCTAATATATCCTACAAGTATTGTGACGATACCTAATAAAGTAAACATGTCAATGACAAATATCTCCTTCTACCTTAAAAAAATCACAGTTACCTTTCCAATGAGAGAACAAGGTCTACTGTAAACCTCAACTGTACTTCCACTAATTATCTTATTGTAACTTTCTATAGTGCGTTGTGTAGGGCAAAGACGAGACTTCCAGATACTGTACGTTTGTTCCGATGTAGCCAACAAGAGGGAAATAATAGAGACAAAACAGATAATTTTCACAAAATTTCCCCCTAAAATCTGGAATTAAAATTTTCTGTAGCTGGCAACACTGCTACCAGACAGACACAAACTATGTTAAATTAAACATTGGTACACCACCAATACATCCTAAAAGTATTATGGCGATATTTAAGGAACAAAGCTTTCAATTACCAAAAATATATTATGGTAAACAGAAAAGTAGTGAAAAATTAGAAAAATCAAGGTTTAGAACCTAAATACGAATTTTTCGTGCGCCCCCTAATTACCCCATTGTAACGATCTGTACTTGCGTTTGTTAAGTAAGAACAAATGTTCGATTGTCGTAAGTTGACTTCACTCTTACGTATAGGTACGGATTTATAAACAAAAATCTCGAATTTTTTGCCTAAATTTAGGGAAGTTTTAATCTCCCTAATTTTCAACACTACGCGCAGACCCGTCCAATTGATGTTAGGTATCCATCCGAGTTATCTATCTGGTAAGTCTTAAGGTCTTTCTACAGCGAAGGAAGCTACCGAAAAAAAAGGAGTAAAGGAAATTCGAGTCTCCATCTTTGCTACTTGCTCTTTCTAACGGCAGACAGAAGAAACAATGCATGTACGGTACATGCGTGCGTACAAAAATGTTTGAGTTGCTCTTTCATTTGATATAATATTTATAATTGTAAGTTAATTGTAATAGATAATACAAAGTTTCAAAACCCTAATATTAATTTTGAAACACCCTGCCTTACTTCAAATTCAGTCATCCTATATTCATGTCTTGTATATACATAAACAAGAAGTGCCATTATTATCAACTACTAACTTTCATCATCATACACACGGCCGGCCCTAGGCAAGTTGTCGCCCCGTGCAATGGCATAATTTGCCGCCTCCCCCTTTCTCCAGAAAGAACAAATCTTAAAAGTCATGATTTTAAGTATGCTACTCCAGCATGAACAACGAAGGGGAGGGTAAGTGTAGTCGCACTCAGAAAGGCTTAAATACTAAAAATGCAATCCTGTTGTGTCTGTATTCATTGTGATAAAATATGAAATACATATCAAGCTTCGTTCTTTACATATATAATGAAAGAAAACATTAACAAACAGGTATGTTGCTATATTCTTTGAACACAATTTATTAGTCTATTTTTTAAATTGTATTGAGTATTTATCTTCATTATTTCGAGTTACATTTTAGTGCCTATTTTACTGCTTATTTTTTGAATGTTAAGTGCCTATTTGCCTGCCTATTTTTCAAGTTTTTTATGCCTAAACATCCGGTCTCTACTTATAACAGATTTTACCGGACTCTCCAAACTTGCCGCTCCATGCAAATGCACGTGTTACAGGTATGGTAGAGCCGGCTCTGCATATCATATATATATCTAGTCGAGAAATTATTTATATATGATATTTAGAAAAATACTATTAGGTAAATTAGTATTAGTTTTTACCTTTATACAAGTTATTTGAATTTTATACTGTTTGTGACATTATTTTCGTACATATTAAAGGCATGCTTTCACGAAAAAAACAAAATTTCATTTCTACTTTTATTTCTTAGTTGATATTGATGAAAACTGCTGAAACTCGAATTGTTAATAGGTATGGTATTAATGTAAATTGTAAAATATTTGTAGCGTATTAGTATCTAGCGTTTAATTTATGTTGCATTTTACGGTGATTACACCTACATAAAAATATTTCATACTTAAATAGACGTAAGATGCATTACAAATGACTATTTGAAAAAAAAAGAAATTTAGAAAAAAAAAACGATAGGCAATGTTTTTTTTCTAAAAAAACGTACATTTCTTAAAAAAAAAATACGAACGTTTTTTTTTTCTATTTACAACACTATCCACAACGATAGTTTGAATAGTGCTTTCAGATAATAACTTATGACAAATAAAATTACGAGCAAACTTCTAAGTTTTACAAGAAAGATATATTTCATTTAAAATATTCTGTAATGAATCAAAATCCTTCCCGCGGAGTGAATACAAGAAATAAAAAAGGAACCGATCTACGTTACAAAATTCACATATTTTCCTTACAAATTCATGCAATAATAAAGGGTCTAATCCATCACATTTAGCAAGTGAATCGAAAAACGAACGCACGAAATCATCGTTGAAGTATCTTCTAACTTGTGTAGACAGGTATTTTGAGGAAGCTTGCCCGTAACTGACAACTGACCTTGCACAACAACAGGTGCACTCGGAGCTGAACGAACTGGCCGAGAACCAGTATCATATATGCACACACACATTGATCGGTGCGTCTCGTTTCTTATAGCTATGCACACCACAGGCGCAGCAAGAAGTCTTCGTTCATAAGAACAGGGCAATTATTTCGTTTCACTTACATTTAATGATTCAATAAATGATTGCTTTTTTCCCACACTCATAAACATATTGTTTTCTGATATTAAATGGAATGTATGTATCTTTGTCCTCAAACATTTTGAGTTCATCCTTCATATTAAACCTAGAGTCACTTTTTATAGCCATTATAATATTTATGTTTGCATCACTGACACAACAGGGTCGATCCCGCCTTGTTTATGCCCATGAACAAAATACAACCAAAAGCATTAGCAATGGCTTGATGAAAACGTATAGTACGCTATATCCCTATCCAAACTACTACTTGGAAAACAAACAAGATATCTGCCAAAGTATAATCTAAGTTTCATTTCTAACAGAACGTACCAAAGATCTCTGAGTGACAGTCCAGAAGAAGAAGTAAGACCGGTACTCTAATCAAAGACTGCTAGAGAATATCTATAATCTTGAAATAATTAACTGAATGATAGCAATTCAGTTCAAGGTTGTATGCAGGTATTTCTGTAATGGAGAATCCATCATTTAAAATGTACAGAAAAAAAATATTACAACAATAACGACAAAAATGACATACAAAAATTAAGTGCAAAAGTTTAACATATATATTAGAGCTCCGTAACTTATAAGGTCATATTGCACAATCTATTATTTGTGCCATGTAAAGGTTTTTATTTTATTTTTTTTTTACCTCCCAGTGCCCAGCTACGTGGTTTTACCCAACTTTATTCTATATGTTGTAGATGATTAGCTTTCGTAAGTATTTAGCATTATTCCAGCCAGCTTATTGTGTTCAATAAAGGTATAACTGATATTGATAAGAACATAAGCGGTATGTTTATTAACTTTCAATTAACTGAATAAGAATCCACTGTATGTCTTCCTTCTGTGAAACGTGAGAAGTCCGAGAAGGTTCGGTGGACGCTGCTGCCTCTGCATTTCATCGTAACGGAGTTTGCTTCTATCGACATTCCGTCTTGTCGACAATTTGTTCGTCTCCTTTCCGGATGTCAACGTGGTTGACCGTCAGCATACTGATTGTCGGCGCTTTGGCCCGCGTCCCTGGAGGAATGTTTTTTTTTTTCTTCACAGGCAAATTTCGCTGCTATATACAGACTCTGATACGGATCGAAGATTTGTAGTTTTGTAAATTCATTGATTTTATTTCCTTCTATGTTCTTTTACGTCTCCTGTTATTGACATAAAAGTTTATTGATATACGGAAGGCTATAACAAAGTTAAGATTTACAATATTAAGCATCAAATCAGAATATAACACAACGACAGAGGAAGTTATATTTTTTTTTTTTATTTCGATAGTCAGACAAATACATAGCAAATTTCGTTTAGATACCATTAATCTATTTTAGATTGTCATTTTTTAATTCATCATAAGTAACATATATAATTGATTTCAAAATTCGAAGACCTTTCAACATGGCCAGAATAAAAAGCTTTTTGACTTCTAATTGCCCAAAGAACTTATATTAGTCATTCAAACACGTATGCATAATGCCGTAGGTGAATTTATATATATATATATATATATATATATATATACAGAAATATAATATCAGGTGCTGTATGCGATTAATATTTACTAAACTAGTTACATGTAGAAACAAATCAGCTATAAAAATGTTAGCATTATATTCAAAACAAAATATACAATTTATAGGAAATATTGGTAAAATACAGTTAAAAAAAAACTCACGAATTTCGTTTGAATCTAGAATTTCTAACTGAAGTCCAATTTTCATGCGGTTTATGGCAAATGATCAAGAAAGGATGGAAAATTTATAGAACTTTGATTACTAGTTCCAATTCATCGCCGGTAATAACGGCCACACCTCTGGAAAGTAGCAAATATTCACCAGTGTGTCTTGCAATTGGTATGAGGTTTTGGATTTTTGAAGTGGATTTGCAGAATACAAATTAAGTGCTAATGATAATACAAATTGAATATTAGTGGTAAATATCAACATTACTATGAAAGTAAAAGCTATTCTTTGGTTGAAGGACAGATGACTTGTGCGATCAAAGGAGTCGATAACCGACATCTTACACGACACGAACATGCGGGGTAAGATGCTTCCTTGTTTCACTCACAAGGAAAGGTCACGAACTGTCTCCGCTGAGATCAGAACGAGACAATTGTGTTTGCATTTGATATGTTTAAACTCGACGAATATCAAAGTTATACGTGACACCGGTCAGGATATCGTGAGTAAGAACGTATTTTGTCATGTGAAAGCTGTTAGTTGGCAGAATAGTTTGAACGGGATCATTTGTTCGGAAACGGCTGGGTAGATGGAAAACTAGACGATCGTGTACCCCAACATTTTCCAGGGCACACTTTTTGGGGTAGTAAAAATGTTTGACCCAGGGTTCCCCACAGGGTCTCAGATAGGGTTTAACTTGAAAGTTTCACATGACAAGGGGGTTAACTAGCACATCGTTTGAAAGCTGTTATGAAATGAAAGAAGATGGAATAAACCTCGACTATCTACGACAACTCTACGCGAAATGGTGGCGGGCCAAAATGTAAACAAAATCTTAATTGAAACCTCCATGGCCACTCCTATAAATCGGAAACGGTAAGACAAATGCGAAAATAGGATAGCGCGTGTAGCATTATTTTCAAAGTACAAAGACGAAATAATGGATACAACCTTACGGACTGGGCAAAGAGGTAAACAAAGCACGAGCAAGAAAATTGGAACATACGTGCATGCTAATTCAAAACAAACGTAACAAACAAGCAATATCCTACAATGAAAGCCCAGATACTACAGCACAACAGTAAAACCCGAGGGTCCGTATGCTTTGGCATATCTCGCACTAAATAAAATAGGAGAACTTTAGGAACTTGAAAAAAAAAACGAGAGAGAGGGATAAATTGAAGAAAGTTCTAGAGCCCAAAAATACAGGTAGAACTTGGAAGCAAAGGAAGGACAAATATCTTTACAGACACACAAAAATTATGATCACTGTCACAATACGCAAGCAAATACTGGATTTATGAATACACTTAATAAGAATGAACGAGAATCGATTGACGAAGAAAATTTTCAAGTACATCAGGAGAATAGAATTCACAACAAAACGGGTAAAAAACGTCAAAAGAGAGTAGTGGAGATTCGACTTGCAGTAGATACGATCCATTACAGGTAGCAATTTAGAAGCCTAGCTAACAACATTAATACATTCGAGGAGAATCCATGTCAGTATAGGCCCAAACTAATAATTGCCGAAGAGTAGCTGGATGTCAGAAGGGAAATAATGATGTTCTGGGAAGAGAAACAGGAAGATATTGAGCAAAATGTCTTAGATTCCATGCAGTGCACGGCCGGCTAAATTCGGATTTTCTTTCTTTTTTTTTTAAGCAATATACATGTTCTTGTAAACTCAACGTTCTAAGAAAAGATACAATTTCAGTCCTGATCATTCTATTAAAATATTAAGTTCTATAAATCTATAACTAACTTTAGTTTCAATATTGATCATTAGAGAAGGAAAACACAGTAAAACACAAGAATGAAGTTTTTGTTGATATTGGTTCACCGTCTAAAGAAAAGGATACGTATTCAGCAACATCCCTGAACTGAAACCAGTAGTTGTAAAATATATCATTTTTTGTTTGTTTGTTTGGATATTGAATCACAGTTGTTTGAAAGTATACCATAGTTTCGCAATATAACATTAAATTTGACTGTTTAGAATTAATCTCTCGACTTTGGGGCAATATGAATGAAGTGTTATAATAATGAAACACATTGAATTTGAAATTGCAATGTATTTATGGTTTAAAATTATACGTGTGACCGAATTGTTAGTTGACTAATTAATTTTATGTAATAAACTTGCAGATACATGTTCGAGGGAAATTTACACTAGAGCCATTAGTAATCTAGATCAATAATGAGAACGGAAGAGGAAATGCATCGGCCAGGACTTACATTTAAACACACCATCGTAACATTTGACTAATGGAACTAAACAAAAAAAAAAGCCTGGTAACATTCAATCATGATGATCGTCCACGAAATTTGAAACAGACTTTTCGCTTGTGAAGCAAGCGGATTAACCACTAGCTTACATCCCAGCGTTATATTTGTTCCATACAACTGTAAGTATATCCTATGTTTGTATATTCCTCCATACGACCAACAGCTTACCAATCCATTCGTCTACCTGCCAGAGGTCATGCCGTTTAACATAGCAAAGCCAAATTTTAGTGTGTCTATGGGTGTCAGCAGATGAAGTTTTCACATGTTTCACTACAGCAAGTAGTTATAGTATAGTTTACTAGTGATAAAGATAAATCATAAATATAAATGTCATTAACAACTCTACAGTGTAATATAATTTATTTCTCAAGGAAAGTAAGAGAGAAGCACATTACTGATAGGGATGGGTTTTGATAATCGTCTTCTTTCAAAAACCGATGTAGCGAATTTAGTCTTATTTTGTTAATCATTGCTGGATGACGTGACATATATGCTTCATTTCTAATGTATTATTTTTATATATGTTTGAAATACTAAACATAATGTTACACTAGCGGAAGTCGGAAAATAAGTTCCCTATCTTTTAGTTTTGCTTATTTCTCTTTTTTTGTTTATTTTTGCTTGTTTTGGAAATCATAAAGAAATGTTGGAAACAAGACATCAGTTTAATGTGAACCATTCTTACATTATTCGGTGGCTACCACCAACATACTACAAATTACGCTTTCGCATTTTTACCAGAAAGTTCGGATGAGCCGACTATTCTGTACGCAGTAATAAGAGGTCTGACCTCCTGACATTTCGTGTTCTCTATTTAGACTACAATACGGGACCGTACTCGACGGTGGCAGTGCAACACCATCTTGCTACCTTCGACTGGAAGTGACTAGTACATCCGCTGTACAGTCCGGACCTCGCACACAACGACTTTCACCTATATTCATCATTGAAGAACACTCTCCACGGAAGGCACTTTAGAACCAGTGCCGAAGTGAAAACAACACTAAACGTGATTTTGTTTTCTTCTTGTATGGAAGAGACTCATTTTTCCCCCAAGGAGTTGTTTTTAATTTGTAAAGCTGTGTGACAAATAATTGGTTCATATGTGGAAAAGAATGTTCTTTATTTTCGAAATTTAATATATTTTGCCTTACAGTAACACTTCTATATTTAGCGCCAAGGGGAAAAAAGTTTACGACGTACCTCGTATGCAGAAACAAACGAGGAAGTTGGTTAGGTTTTAAAAGAGTAACGTACCAGGAACACTGTTGACATGTTAAGTATAATCGATAAAGTATTTATAGAAACACAAAGCAATAGTTAGACTTAAAGGTCATTAGCTGATATTAGCTGTGAATTAAAGGTAATAGTGATATTTTTGTAGTTTTAGGCGAAAACCTCATTTAAGAAAAAAAACATAACACTATTGGAAAGTTAACTCTTCAGTACATGCAACCTCAAAGCAAATTTTGAATAGCGCGTAATTAAAGAAAAAAGGCAGTTCTTTATTTTTCCTACTTTTATAAAATGGTAGTTAACAACTTTGATTAATATACAGTGTTTATTAATCTAAAACCAACATATATTTTTAGCAAGCGAAGTGTAAAATTTTGATTAAAGTACTATGGGAGATTGAGTGAAAATGAAATAATAAGAGGTATAACATAAACTTTAATATAAATCAATAACTAAGGGTAAGAGAGGAGATAAAATAAAAAAAAATGTAATTGGACTGGAGGATAATGCAAACCCATGATATTCAAGCTTTTATTAAAAAGAAAAAAAAGAAGTGTTCTTACAGACGTAGGATTACATTTTTGCAATATGATCTAAAATTAGATTTGGGGAAATAACGGGTTACAACTAAAAATCTGCACAAAATGCGAGGTAAGATAAAAGCAACAAGACGACAAATGGTAACTATGTTCTAACGTTTATTTACAGTATATACATAGGCAGAAAAGAAAATGCTAATGACACATTGCAAATGGTGCGTGATCAGCTACAGTCCGCAAACGTGTTGGAATAGACGCACAGGCTGTTTGGGCGCCAGTTGGGTCAATTTCTTTTAAACATTTGCGTATTCTTCTTTGAAGCTGCTGAACAGTTTTTGCCTTCCAATTATGTTTGTACACCTTGTCACTCAATTGTCCAAAAAAATCTTCGATTGGGCGGCACTGGGGCAAGTTAGTTGGATTTTTGGTTTTGGGCACAAAAGGATGTTTTGGGACATGAGGTACTCCTTAGTCTTTCTCGCATAATGAGAGCTGGCTTTGTCAGGCCAGAAAATAAAATTATTGTCAGAATGATATTTTCGTATAAAGGGAACTAAGATCTTTTGAAGACATTGCTTCACGTATACATCTTGATTGATTACTAACCCACTAGGCTTGAAATAAGGCTGCGACACACCTTTGTCCGATACAACTAAATAAAGCATCACTTTGCCTTCAAATTTCTGCATGCCTTTATATTTTATATTAGAAGGAGTGTGTTGCTTGTCTGAGGAATAATAAATGTCATTTCCGAGCATTTGGGATTTAGAAAGGCTAAAGTAACTTTCATCATCCAAAACAAACGATTTTCCTTTGTAATTTCTGACCATCCAACGACAATTGGATTCCACAGTTTTTATTTGCGTGTCTGTGTAAGATGGAGCTTTTTCCTTTCTGCATGCTTTGATTCCCATTGATTTTAATGTTTTAGATATGTATTGTTGTGAACACTTAAATGTTTTTGCTGCGTCGTTCTGACTAATGTTGTCTTTCTTGTCAAACATCTTTTTTAGTCTTTGTTTATTTTTATTCGTCATAATTGCTGACTTTCGACTACTTCCTGCTTTTCTTTCTATTGTTCCGGATTTAAGTATCGCATAAATTGTTCTTTTTGGTACACCTTCAGCAGCAAAGTGTATCACACAATATGATTTCCCCAATTCGTGATGTTTTTCGTGGAAATTTACAATGCCTGCACGGAGGACTCCTTCCTTTGACGCCATTTTCTACCAGTTACTTCGCACCGGAAAGAAAGCAAACATATTGTGAATTAGACAAAGAGTGTACTATCAACATACCAAAGAATAGCGATGACTGTGTCAATAGGTTTTATTTTATAACTCCGCACATTTTGTGCAGATTTTTAGTTGTAACCCGTTAATAGTTTACTTACACGAGTAATGTTTCTTCTATTGTAAAATATGGAACAAAAATAGCATGATCTTAGGAACCATGACATAAATTACAGATTGTGGAATGAAAATAGCATTACACAAGAATAATACTAATTATAACAACAAAAAAAATGTATCGACTATAAAACATAGAAGGTCGCAATGGCTTAGTGGAAGAGTGTACACCTCTTGTGCCTTGAGTCTCTGAATGATCTGAGCTCACACCAAGTAGACTTTGTGGTGGACAAAAACATTTGCGCGGTCATTTCGGTATTTCCATGTCTCCTCTCACTTTTTTGTGGGACTATAGTTAATCAAAAGAAATCTTAGAAATTCAGAAGCAAAAAAAAAAAAAAAAAAAAAAAGAAAGAACGCATGTATTTTTGGTACCACCAAAGATAAATCATTGATTTAAATACGAAGTGTTAAAAGTGTCCAAGATGTAGACATTATGAAAGATGAAATAATCATTTAAAAAGCAAAAGACAATCATATTTTTGAGTATTAAAATTAAAACAAATATGTTAAGATCTTGAACCTATGAAGATATTGGATAAGGAAGTATAAAGTATCTTGATTGTTACACTACTAAGAGAGAGATGTTAGGAATAATAGTTCAGCTCAGGTTTAATTTTTAATGAATAAATGCGAATTATATGTCCCTATCAAAAAATGAATATTAAGTGATGGCTACGAAGTTAAATAATCATTATAATCTCCCGTAGAAGAAATTCACCTAAGTAAGCGTTTATATACTTTACCAATAACTACAGGAGTAGTAAAAACATCACTAATATATACATAGATATGTCTATTTTCAGCATTCATCATTTATGTGTTTTATGTTCAGTCTCAGGCAGGCTGTCTTTATTGATTTTGGAACTGACATTTCATTGGTGTTACAAAATATAAGTTATAAATCTAGCATACCACAAATGGTTATGTTGGTTTTCTAATCACCTTGCAGAACTTCCGAAAGTTGCACATCTTGAAGTGTGTTACTGGTTGCCTAACCTAGAATTGATTGAAAAGAAAACACTGTATCAAAAACCAAGATACAGATGCAAACCCATTTTTGTTTTGGTTTAGTGTTTGGCTTACACGTTATTCTCCGTTCGGAAAGCACTCTATTGAAAGCTTCAGGCATTATATTAAAATATAATGCAGTCGTAACCAGTTGTAACGACTCCAAAGGAACGCCAATTAATGGTCATTACAACCGATAGTCACATAAACCACTAGAAAACATCATATAAGTAAGTGTTAGGCTGTACGAGCACTTTTGCATGGTTACTGAACAGAATAAAACTAAAACAATGCATAAGTTACTGAAATGCAGAAGGTACATCAATAATGTGCCTGGGGTGTCTCGCCTAACTTTATAATCAGAAATATTTCCAAAATAATTAATCTGAGAAACCTAGTTATGTAAGAATGTACACATGTCAGGGCCTATAAAATTCTGCAAACAACAAGTGTCCCCAGGTTCCCATCATAGGGAACCAGGGGCCAACTTGAAAATTTCAAACCGAAACACCATGTTTTTATTACTGATTCTGATTCTGTAAACAAAACTAAGCAACTTTTACATGAAGCACTTTTTCGTTATTCTACTAGATGAAACTGTAATAGCAAGAAAAAAATGAATATCATCATACGCATGTGCGTCACCTAAGGCTATTAGTAAACTGAATAACTCGATAAATATACTTACAATATAAGTATGTGTCGAATCATTTTAAAAGATCTATTCAACTGACATAAATGAAGTTGTCGTCCTCTTCCCGAGATTCCAAATAGAAATCCTCTTCATTATTACAGATTTGGATACAGCGATCGTAAATACGCAACTTTTAGTTTACATATTTTTTTGATGTCCACCTTGATAACATAAATCGCAATAATAATAATAATGTCATCGTATGTCACCTGAGGTTGATAAATGGAAAGCTGGTTCAAGAACTGGACGTTCTGTGTCATGTCGGTGCTAAGACTTGCAAACAAATGAAGTTAGAACACGTTTGCGATAACGTTCTCCAAGAACTGATTTTTTCTGTGAGTTTGTGAACACCATAAAAGTTGATTAACTTTAGCTCTCCATTGGAACATGGAATTTCCATTACTAATCGGACATAGTGTAAAAAGAGAAATAAGTTATTCATTTTTGCCATCTTTATGTAGATATGCTTAATGATGTTTTGATATGAATATAGACCATGCCATTTCTCCTGAGAGGTAAAAGTGAAAGTGAACACGTAAGGTTGATCGGTGGATCTATTAAAGTTTAAAGGGACATAATCATTTCATTGTTATGGATATGTAGATGGCACAATTGCAATTTGATTTGAAACTGCATGCAATTCCATCTGAGAAATGAAAGTAAATATGAACATGTAAAGTTAAGCATGTGCTGAAGTAAGGGTAATATCGAAGGGAAAAAATCACGTTCTGCACAATCTCATTTCAAGATCTACTGTCGTGTACAAGGTAAGACGCGTCGAGGAAACGGTAACTATAAATAACTGTAATATTCCAGGTCCACCGAAATCGGCGACAAACAGCTTGATGTTGCAGTCAATTGTTGAAAATACTCAAAATTCATAAAGCTGCTGCACAACATGATATTACTTACATTCCTGCTAAAATAATGTTGAAGAAAATGAAGTTTCACCCATACAAAATCCATCTGATACACCAGCTGAATGAAGATGTGTTTGGTCTCCGTGTAGAATTTTGTGAAGATATGATTAAATAAATCAATGGTGATCCTACTTTTCTTACCAGCATTCTGTTCTCTGATGAAGGCATGTTCCACCTAACCGGTTACAGTAACAGACATAATTGCAGGTTTTGATTTGACAGCAATCGCATTGGTCCTTTCAAACACACTCTACATCCTGAAAAGTTGAATATCTGGGCGGCAGTGCTAAAAGTACAATAATTTGTCCTTTTTTTTATTAATAACGATTTGACTTCTGAACTGTGTGAGGAGATGCTTCGAAATCAAGTACTTCCAGCAATGAGAGACACTGCAGAAGACAATTTTGCCCACAGATAGTCTCACCAAGATTTGCAGGACCACACAACGGTGTAAATATGCGGCAATTTCTTAACATGGAATGCCATAAATAACGGAACGGCAGAAGAGTGGCCCTTTCCTTGTCTGTTATCCTGATTTATTGCCCCTAGACTATTTTTTCAGGGTTTATCTAAAAATCTGAATGTATTAAACAATGCCAACCACTTTTGATAATCTTCGTAAAAGGGTTATTAATGAAGTTGCAATTATTGCACTGAACGTCATGAAGAATGCCGTATTTATTTCACCATCAAATTGCTCACTGTGAGACCAAGAAAGGTGCGCAGTTTGAGCAGATGTTGCGAAACATCAGTTACATTTTGTTCATCAGCCAATTTTAGATAATCAGGTCTTGAGAGGCAAGTGAACTCATGATAATCAAGTACTTTCAAAAAACAAACAAACGAGAACACACTACGTGGCTGGTAAAACTGATGTGTAGTTACGCATTCCGTAACAAGGGTACCAGTAAATCTAGACAGCAGGAAACGAAGATAGGACACCGTTTTTTTTTTATTCTCAACTTTCATGTAAAAATGAATTTTCAATGAAGTTAGGGTTATATTAAATTCAAGTGTATCAGCCATCCCTCCCTAAAAATTTAACTGAACTTTGAGAACCCATTTAAGACGCAGATGGATCTCCTGACTCTGGGTGTAAAAAAGTGTGCCTAGAATTAGACTATCAAACTGATGCATTTTGAATTACAAACGAAACCCATCTTGAGCAACTTTGACAAGGAACATAATATGCATGTGTTTATAAACAGAAAAAGGAGTTTTCTCTCATTTAACATAAGCTGCATGCCATTATGACGAAACAAACGTGAGTTTTTAAACTTTGAAATCGGGAAGATCATTTACAATAATCCTGCATATCAATTAAGTTTTTTTGCGCTTTACACAGGTTTTATAAATTTGTTGTCCTGTGAAGTCTCCTTTCTCATTTGTGCTTTTACGTACTAGTGTGAAATAACGATTTCGTGTCACGTGACATTTAGTAAACAAATTGGTCTACTTGACTTTTACAGTTCTAGGGAAGATGTTTCTTGATGCAAAACACAAAAACGTTTCTTTTCATATCGTAATGGTCTACCATGGTTGCATTCAAATGTAAATGAAAGCAATTTTGTTTTATGCTAAGATTTTTTTAAAATATTGGTCACGTATTTCGTGCTTTTTAATAGTATGTATTTCTCGATATATTTAGTTTATTATCAATCCCAGGTAGCGTACAATTATATATATATTTTTGTTTGTGTAATTACAGTGCCATCTGGGTGGATAACGAAAAGTATTTCAAGCAAAATTCGCGTATTTTAGATCGCAAAATTCGAATCTTCAACAAAAATAAAGATTTTCCATGTAAAACTTTCAAGTTGGTCCCTGGGACCCTATGATGGGATCCCTGGGGACACTTGTTGTATACATAATTTTATATGATTTTGACATGTGTACACTCTTACGAAACTAGATTTGATACATTTTTTTGTCATTTCCGGGATATTTGAGGTCGTAAAGTTAGGGGACGTACGTACGATGGTAAACATTTTTTTCGCGATTACAGCACCATCTATTAGAATAACGAAAAAAAAGTGCTTCAAGTACAAGTTGCTTAGTTTTGATTGTAGAATCAGAATCAGCAATAAAAATAGGGGGTTCCATTTGAAATTTTCAAGTTGGCCCATGGAGCCCTATGATGGGTCCCTTGCAAGCCCTTGTTGTTTACAGAATTTTTTAGGGCCCTGGCATGGGTACATTCTTGCGTAATTAGATTTGTCATTTTTTCAGTTCGGAAATATTTCAGGTCGCAAAGTTAGGTGAGACACCCTGTATATATATATAACCCTATACTAACATGACAGGGTACTCAGATGTAACACGCCAATTAAACAACTGATCGCTTAACCATTACGTTCCTATGTCGCTGTGGACTAGGAGCACACCTCTTCCTTTACCTTATGTCGCACTGGACTAGGAATCCCATCTTCAACTGAAACCTTGCGAGGCTGTCTTGAGCTGAGAGGGTTATCCTAATCTCATCTACAACCAGCTAAGTGTTCTGGAAACTGCCATAAGTGGAAACGCATAAACACAAAAACATTAACATAAGTGGAGTCACAAAAACATAAACATTTTGTATTTTATTTTATTTTGTAATACAATTTGGTGAAAGGAAAAAGTCGCCCGGACCAGCATTTTGACTACCTATAAAGTCATTGCGGTATAATTAAATGTCGTCTCCACGGTGCATGCAACTATTTAAATACTCGAGGTTTCGTTCTGGACATTTTTCAACACGATCAAATTACTTTCCAAATCCAGCGGATTTTTGTTTCCATCAGTTGACGTCGTTGGTATGTGAAGCAGATTAACAGAACTCATTCACCTTCAAGTGTTCGTGGTGCCAACACTGTTTTGGTTGGGCGATTTCTTCCCCTGAAATATAATTTTTGGATTAGAACGATCCAATATATTTCAGCAAAAAAAAAAAAAAAAAAAAAAAATGTAGACCTTATATTGGATAACTACATATAGTGTAGCCGAACCCAACTCTCATTTAACTCAGTGCCATGTGCTAATTTCATAAAAAAAAATAGGAAAATTCGATTTAGGGATCGTTCAAAAATGTTGTAGCTCCTGATCCAATTGGGCCAAAAGATCCAATTTATTTCAATGATTTTTTTTTTCTAAGACTTATGTCTGGAGAACTACATATAATGTAGCGAAACCCAAACTATCAGTTAACTCAGAATGATGCGCTTATTCCGTAGAAAATACAAGAACTCGATTTAGGGACCATTCGAAAATGTTGTGGTCCCTGATCCAAGAGCCAAGATCGCAATATATTTTGATTCATTTTTGGTGTCCGAAAAATTCTTGTTGTGTTCCGTATCATAAGTGAGCGTATTGTTTCCAATGTGGATCCCTGCTTGCTGTAACGTTGTGCATACTTATATACGCGCATTTTCGTAGTGATGTAATGTTGATACTCATGCGCGGTACTGATATTACTGTTGCTGTTTATCTTAAATGTGTGCTTTTACCTTGTATTACCTTCTAATATGTAATGCGTTTTTGTTTTTGTATTACCACTGTTTACAGACATTTTCGTTTCTAACTTGCACCTAGGTGTTGTTCCCATTATGTTATATATGCAACCCACTATGCACCAGTGCAAAATTGGCTGCCTTTACGAACGGCGTTTGCATCCTTCCTGCGCATTCTCTCACCTTCGTGCATTGAAATGAATCTGCGTCTCTTTCTCATATGGACGACATATGAACCCAAAGCAAATACACGTGTTTCCCGTTTTCGTTTCTTTTTCTCTTCCTGCTCTTGCCACTCTCTTCGCTCATTTACGTAGCACATTGTGACAATGTTGTACACGTGATTAGTCCATTTCCGGATGTTCTCCTTTCTTTGCATGGGCGCGGATTCCACGTTAATCAGTAGGTCCACGTCTCATATAGCCTCGCTGCTGAAAAGGGACGTTAAACTCAAGATCAACTCAACTCAACTCTTTGCATGGGCGCTTTCTACCTCATTGCCTTATGTCAACTATGAATAGTATTTCGTACATTTAACCTTTCCGATATCTCTTCTCGCTCTCGTTATAATCCACATTATCTCATTTTGACTTCATGTTTATGCCCCTATTTGACCCTTTCAATGAGCTTGTTGGGCGAAGTATATATATATATATATATATATATATATATATATATATATATATATATATATATATATATATATATATGCAATACTCCATACGCAGGTTTATGTATCTTGTAAAAATGGCTTTTAGGTTAGAGCTAAATGATTGTACACGGGAGATTTCACCTTTTGTTATAAAAGTTTCCTCTTGTATGTAATATATATATATATATATATATATATATATATATATATATATTAAAATGCCAGATATGTTTATGCATTTGTCTCCAATGCTTGCGACAGTAAGATCTCAGAAACCACAAGTGCTAGAAACGTGCCGTTCTCACTGGTATATTCCAAATTGTGTGCAGATTATCCAGTTCTATTTGAATATTAAAAAAATAAAACAATTAGTCATACGCTGAAAGTATTGATTTTTTTTTTTTTAAAAAAATAATCAAATCCTACGAGTTATGCATTGGAACACTGCATAGTTGCATGCACAGGTTGCATGTCTCTCACGTATTTATTTCGTGGTCAAATGATAATGAAAAACGAAAGATAATCATTTCTCCCCGTTTGAGATGAGTATATTATTTGGAGTGCTTTGCCCAGAGAACATCATATGTCACTGATATTATACTTAATTGTGTATGTAATGTGTTTGCTTATTACATATTGTAAGCAAGGAAAAAGACAACACTGATCATACATGAATTAGAAACTCCAACAGGAAGCAAGCTCAAATCTTGCAAATGGTGAGAAATATTGAAAATTAGTTGAAAAAATCTCCTCTTTATGTGGTACCCTTTGCCGATTTTTTATCAAGACGTCCTTCACTTGTGTCTGTACAAGGATATGTACAAATGTTGTGAGGAATGGCAAGGAGATCCATGTTCATATTTGAATGAATCGCTGTGTAGAGAGTGCGGGTTCAGCTAGTAGTGTTAAATATTAAAAGTAATTATCACTTCCTGTCGGCGAATTGTAACAGCCCAATGACCATAAGTCTCAGTGCGTGTTGGATAGGATCCTTTCAATGATCATTCATCTTATAGAGGGGAATGGTAACTCTCAATGATGTGCATGTTAGAGAGAGGGTTAAAGGGCTCTCAATGACCAATGTCTTATAGAGTTCTGACGTTTTCTGTCTTATTTTATCTTGAAATGTCGGCTGACTTTGTTGATTTTCGTCACTTGTCAATCGTTGAGCATGGTGGACGACGTCTTCTTCGTGGCTGTCGTCTGAAGTGTGTTTACTTTACAGCTAGCACATGGGACCTTAAAAGGAACACAGTAAATTATGAAGGTTCTTATATTTTCCTGTTTCTCTTTTTGAAACTGGTGTAAAATATGATGTTCTGAACTTTACAAACTAAAAGAGTCCAGTACACATAACCACACAATATCAATAATAAATACACTGTTATTCCACTTCTTTACTTTTTAAAATAACGCGTTATCATAATTTAATTTTCTAGTTTTCTACAATACCAGCTAAGACAGTATTGTTTACATGATTTTATTCAGTTGTTTTAACTTTAAAATGTAGTACAGTAATAGTACAGTATATGGTACTACTTAATATAACCAGTATTTTTACTTCTTTTTTTAAGATGTGCGTGCAGATCTTGCATTTGACGATGAATTTGTTTATTGTCATTTGTATTAAACCGAGATGTTTTTTTATACAGTTGTCATTGCACTGAGAACTTCGTTAAGTGATAGAACAATAAATTGGTTTTCTTGTTCTTTCCCATTTCTGACAATCAAATGTTAGCTTTGAAAGCCATCTAGAATGTATTCTTCACTTGCTCAGGTGCACACGGTTAGATCGCTCTCTACATCACTCAGGAAAGTTATGTTTCACAATTTAACAAACATGGACCAAGTTATTGTACTACTCCACAGGAATGTTATTCTCCTCATTTGTTGTTGAAAATGTGTCGCCCTAACCACGGGGTCGTGAAGAAAGATCAAAAAAACATAAGCGTTTAAAACAATTGGATCTTTGTAGTGGGGTGGCCAGGAAATTATAACCCGGTTTGTAACTCAGCTTATTACACTGATACTTAAAACGGATTATGCTTAAGTGGAGTATGTCTCATTTGTGATTCTGTTTCCACAATACCCTCTTGATTTTAAGTGAATCAAATTTTCTATCAAATCACATTTTGTTGTGACAATTAACAAAGCAAAGGGACAAACAATTGAACACGTTGGCATTAATGTGCCAAGTCCAGTGTTTACTCATGAGTAAATCCCGATGTACATCTCTAGAGAACATTTAACCATATTTTTCGTTAAGTATGTATATCAACACACTGTTGTCTGTAACAAAGCTCTTGAATAATTGCATAAATATTGCTTGGAATTTAGGATGCTTGGTGGGCAAAATCAAGTAAGAAACGGTTTCACGTAAGCAATTACATATTTTAATTAAACATGATTTTAATCTATAGAGTAATCTGAAGCTCTGGTGAAACAACTAGTAATTTTAACGAAAGAAACAAAGTAAAGTAATAAACATATAAAAGGAAAGAAAAATGTCACGTTCAAGAAACAACCGATTTCAAAGATCATTTAGAAATCTTAAGGAGCAGTTTTACAAAAATAAATACATAAAATAAAATGTTTCGAACAAACGTTGTCTATTTTTGACATACAATCCAAAACCGGTGTGAGAAGTAACTAAAAACAATCAACTTCCGACTCTGAATAACGTACCTATTGAAGAAACTGGAAGGTGAAATAGCATGATTCGATAATGGATAAACATATATTATACCTGAAATAACGTCTCCAAAATTTGGTTTGCTTTAATTATTCAAATTTACGCATCAGTGTACAGGTGGTCCTTAACACCGGTGTATATATAGCATCCGGTGTTCTAAAAAAATGACACCCATTGACTACAAACTACTATCCTACAAGTCTAAATAAAGTGAGAAATATATATATATATATATATATATATATATATATATATATATATATATATATATATATATATATATATAATTGTACACGTTTATTGCAATATGTCGCAACGTCTCAAGTAAGGAATCACAGTCTAGATATACCAATCTATCAAATAGTTACATCAATTCTTTCCAGACAGCAGTTAAAGTCAGTAAACATTGAAACTAGCACCACTTATTAGCATAGCAATGCATACAACTGCTTAATTTATTCATTGAGCAGTGCTAATTGTTCCAAGTTAATATACAATGTTACCACATAGTGAAACTTTTTTGATTCCCATAACGGCTGAAGGAGGCTCCGGAGAGAAAACTACCAATATAAATATATATTACAATGAGCTGGTGGGCAGAGTCTTAAAATAATGTATACGGAGTTTTCAACCATTCATCTTTTATTTTAAAATGAATTATCTTATACAGGAATTACGAAGTTCTTGTAAGTCAGTTCTCTAAGAAAAATAAATAAAAAGTAATAATAATTAAAAAAAACAAATCAATGCACAATGACTTTGAAGTTCCTCGGCACACAACGTGACCTCGAAATAAAGGATAATTATCTTAGCTCACAGTGGCCTTAGACGGGGGTTGGTAATACTCCGTAGCTCATGGCAGCCCAAGGAGTTGGTATTAGAAGGAATCTCCGTAGCCCTTGGTGGCTTCGGAGAAGGGTTTGATAGGTAAGCGATCAGCTTTGAACTGGTACTTTCCTCGTCATGTCATTTTCTTTTATAGTCATCTTCTTGGAGGGAAGATCCATGAAGGTTCATTCGACTTTCTTCGTAGTATTCCGAATCCTCTTCGTTTCTTCCTGGAGCTGTAGTATCCTTGCATTGTCTGCTAATGTTAGTGTATGATTGTAATGAGAATATATGGCTTGCAATGAGTGAGTGTGGATACATTGAAGTTTGCAATATATATATATATATATATATATATATATATATATATATATATATATATATATATATATATATATATATATATAGAGAGAGAGAGAGAGAGAGAGAGAGAGAGAGAGAGAGACTTGTTCCACGTAACTTCCTACACAAAATATATTTAGCTTCGAATTGTAACTAATTGAAGTTTTAGTTCATGTATTCATTTTAAATTACAGTTTTCTTTCACTAAGTCTAACTAATGCCTTTTCAAAACAGTTATTTTTAACATCATTAAATTTTCACTTTCTTCATTGAACACTACTCTAATAGGTATACAAAAAATTAGTTCGAACCATTTCACACACCGATTTGCCCTACTCTTTTTTATGAAGCTAATTATCATCGTTGATTATTAAAGTTCATGTTTTTGTTTTCTTTCTTCAGAATGCAACTATTATTTTTCTTATTGTTATGATCAAATAAGAGAGGTGCGACATATTGTTATTTGTTTACTAAGGTTGGACTGCTGAAAGAAAAGGCTTTCGTACGCAAATCAGCTGTGAAAAAAAAAATATTAAACAAAAAGAGGGAATCCCTTTTTTTTCTCCTTGTTTTCTGAATTTCCTTTTTAATATTATTATTTACAGTTTTCAAGATACGTACAATCTCATTTGCGTGTTTGCCATTCGTCACTTTTTAATACATCTCTATTGTTGTATATATTATGTATAATACAGAAATCTATAATTCTGAAACAGTAAACATTTCTAAAATTAACAAGCCGTACAAGAGAGAGTTCATTAAAACGGTGGAAACAAATTCCGTCTCTTTCCTGTCCTCCTTGGTCACGTAATAAGTCAATAAAGTTCAACATGTGGAACCGGAACGACTTCTGCACGCCTGGTAGGCATCGTTAAATTTACGTGCTGAGTGATCCGTATCACTTTAAAATCCATGGAGAAGACACATTTGAAAATGCATATCTACGTGATGATAGTGTTTGTTTTCATAAAATTAACAAACTTCAATAGACTTTAATTAATTTCCTTGTGTTTGAACGCCGTTATAGTGTTCCTGCGTTAAATACTTGTTGACAATTATTAATAGCTACCATTAAGGTTGAGCAAAAAAAAAAAAAAAAATGTTGTTGACATATTCCATTTAATACACGAGCCTGGTTATTTTCTTAATTTTGAGGATAATATACATGTCTGCATAATTAGAATTGACTGTAACAATAAACGCAGATCTTACTAGTTGCGGTTAATTATCATTCCTTGCAGATAATGACGTGTACTTATGTCCAAAATTATTGTCGCATGTCTATAAATATCTTGTTGTAGGAATATAATTTGATAAGGAATTCTCCAGGTATTTTTTAAAATGTTAGTGTGTGTATAATTTCTATTAAAATTAATATTTCTTTAATGTCTTTAGTGTTAGTCTTAAAATGATAACATATCAATCAATAATATTCATACATCCATGACTACACGCTTTCTGCTTGCATTTGTTAATTTCATTTTCCTACCACGTTTCCATCTTTCCTTTGCTCTGGCGTTTCTCACTACTATTTATCTGATTGTAAGCATGCTGTCCTATGTTATACACCTTTCAGTTTTAAATATATTAAATAAAGTAAAACAAATAAAATTTGGCTCTATTTATTTTGCACACTTTTTTTTTCTGGAACAGAAAATGATTGTCTATACATTGTTCCACAATTTGGAGTTATATATTGTATGCATCTTCTTCAGTAAACCGTAGATGTAAAACCTATTGGTGATCTGACTGCTGCAAAATGTAACTGACATAATCAAGCGAGTAAGGGCACTAGGCTCTCTACTGCAAGACAAAGTGTATATAGCATGTATATTTAATGAAGAAATTCGTTCGTGTTAACGTATGCACTTTTAGTTTATTTCTAAGATATGTTTCGGCAGTTATTCTTTTTTTTTAAATAAATCTATTCACTAATATATGTAAAGAACAGTTTTAAATATAATAGAGAAAATGAAGAGAAACTAGTTGGGACATTGGCTAATAAGGAGCTATATCATGAGGGACGTGCTAGAGGGTACGATAACTGTGAAAGAGGGAGGGGGCGAAGGAAGCTAGAAATAATGTATGATATCAAACCAGAAAAATCGTGCGTGAATACGAGAAGGTTAATGGACGACTTTGGAGCAAACATGATAACGTAATACCTATGATCATGATGATGATCTATATAAAATTCTCAAATATTTATAACTGAAACAATTTAAAAAGCTTATTTGTTTTTAACACTCAGCTTCATTATTTATACCTTGTTTGCTTCTCAAGAGGAAAACTTGGTTTCGAACTAACATTTCGCCACTGAAGTTTATTTCCTGGAGTGTAACCATAAGGATTCTTCCAATATACGAGCTTATGAAATTTCCTCCTTGTTGAAGGATTTGATCACTATACAATATAGTGCTAAATCATCGTTGTTTCAGTTTTATCTCTCTAGAGTGGATATTGAACCTTTACCAGCATGCAACGGTAATCCTTACCCATAGATCTTTCCTGTAAATGGATGTAATGGAAACCTAGAAGATTCTTATGTATAAAACGAAGAAGAAAGACCGTATTCGTAGAACGGCAACAATTTCTCAGTGCTTGGAGCCACTTTATCGCTTGTAGATGTTCTAATAATGATAAACGACAATGTTTGCAGTGAGGCTGGAAACCTTCCTTAACGCAGCTAAGATTCTGATGGAAATAAATTTCTGGATTTTATCAGAAGCTAAAAGTGTCTCCAAACGTAAAGCTCTACGTAGCTTGGCAAAGAGCGTTTTCCCATCTCAGGTATCCCCCATTACTAGAGTTGATTCAGCTTCAGTTATCGTGGTTGAAAATTATTATTTTAAGAAAGGTTTACCACTATTTATTGTCTAAGTTAATTACATTCAAATTATCAGCACAATTTCCGAGTTGAGCTGCACTGTTTCGTTTAAATAGATTAGTTGTGTTGTATCAGAATGTAATTTATGTCTTTTTGGCAAAGAAGTCGGATATATTAATTAGTAGCATAATTCGTTTGTATTTCATGACAAACATTTAATACATTTAATATATATATAATGACAATAAATAATGTCTCTTTTTTGTTAGATGAGTTATGTTTTGTGAAGAGAGCACTAAAATTTGCAATCAAAATATAATTTTATCTTTTATTTTTCTTAATGTTTACTTTGAAACAACTTCACGAAAGAAGAAATGAATAAATAATATATATTTTGAGATGTCTACACGTCGTGAACTCTACGTTCCGAGGAACGTTTTGATGCACCTTCCTGTGAGTGTAGATGTTTTGGTTCATATCCTTCAGAAAATAGGAACTAAATCTAAACATTTCTGTCAGTGTACTCAGAAGGTATTATTTTCCTTCCCTCTTAGGGTGTCTTACACCTAATAACTGGAAACTTATGTTAAAACATACCACATAACATAATAAATTAAAAAGAGAAAGTACAGTTAGTAATATCTACTAAATAAATCAAATGCCAAATATTAAGAACAAATGAGCTAGTTTCTCATAACGACCACACAAATAAGTCACTAACTAAATTACCTTTGTTATACGTGCTAGCGGATTACTTAACGTGCAAATCTTTAGACTCTTCTGTTACGTATAGTTGCATGAACTTCGGCTTGGCCTTCTGCTGTTTGGATTCGGGTTATGTTTGATATAATGTAATTCAATAATAAAATAATGGATTAATAATAGTACCTTTTGATACACCTCTTATGCTCCTCACGTAGAAGAATTTGTAAACTTATGATTCATATTCAGATTTATAATTCTGTTTTGAGAAAGAGTCAAAGAATAGATTTGTGTTGAAGTTAGTTGTATTAACTAAAATGTCCTATTTGTGGTTTATGTGATGATTGATAACGGTTCTAAGAAATAGGTTTACAGTTCTACGATATGATGGAGGTAGTTATGTATACACGGATTTTAGTAAACCTAGAATATTAAACGCGTTTGAATCTCTAGAAAAAAACAATCAAATATGTCAATCATTTTCATTAAATAACTTACCAGATTTGTGTTTTTTTCTTCCATCAAACTTCTAAATTGTATGTTTTTATAATTCTAGCTTTACATTCTGTGTTTTATAATTTGAGCTTCATGCTATACAAAAATTACTAATTAGTAAACTCAATTATGACATTCTATTATTTTGTAAGCCGTCAGGCTAGCTACCCTGTAGGGGCTACACCCTCTTGGAGGGAAAGGTAGCAAAGGAAACTATTTGGATGTGGTATTGTTGGCGTTGGGCTCTGAGATGTTCCTTTATTAATAAATACTTCAGTTGGAAAGTCATTATGAGCTTAGCGTCCATAATCATTATTGAGGAAGGTAATACATAGCACATAAGAAAACAATATTAATCGTAAGTATAAATATCATAGAAATAACAATTATAACATTAAGGAATGCAGGATAGATAGATTGGAAATTTTTATATGGGCAAAGATGAAGATGAGGGATGGAATGAGGTGCAAATAACGTCACAACGCATATGAGAAGTTATCAAGGACAAATGCAGGTTATCTTCTGCCTAGGGGCGACGCTAGGCCGATGAAGACGGGGGAAACCCTGTTAGAGACAGAAGTTGTTCACTGTGCTTGATGCAATAATTCTAAAATATGTTGCATTTTGATAAAATTAATTGCATTACGATAACATCAGTGAGCTTTATGAGATTGTAATGTTGGTACGCTCCCTACTCCACAATATTACTCTTGAGAGAAGGCGAATTTTTACTTCCTTATTTATATTGCAATAGACAACTAAAACTATTATTTCGGCCGAGTCCGTTAATGAAGCCAATCTGTTAACATCTTCAAGGGTAGTGGCGACTTGAATGATGGTTATCCATGTTCAATACATTCAACAATATGTGATTCGAGTATCTCTATTATACAACTCTCAAAACATTTAAGAAGTATGAGATAAGAGCTACAAGGTGCATAAGCATCTAGGAAAAAGTATTTAGATATTATGGATCATTGTTATACACTCAAATCCGTTAATTCGTAAATGTGTTTTTCACGTAATTGTCTTTACTATATTTAGCAGAGTTTACTTTGTGTCAGTTTGGTCACACACCAATGATGAGCAGTGTATGGTAGAAAATTTTGATTTATACTTGCCGCGGAGACTCGTAAAGCCTGAGTTCTACACAAATCACAAAGCTGTTGTTCCTCACGTTCAATGTATCGGAAGACTTCCGGACAATTCCGGACAATTGAGAATACGGACATTCCTTCCAAACGCACAATAGATTGAAATGGTGATGTCATTTCCTCCTCGTTACCGTGGTGTTCGCCATGTTTATTTTTTTCTAAACAAATAAATGAATCGAAAGGAATACTGCTCTGGTGTTAATAATCACAGACTGGTAATTGGATAATTGTAAAATATTTTGAAGACAAAGTAAAGTTAGTAAGAAAAGGTACAGATTATGAATATGGGGCCACTATTTAGAAAATTTACGTACGAAATTGAGTAATTCATGAAGTAACATCTAAGGAATCTTCTACAGGGACCACATTTCTACGTACAATGATAAGATAGAAATTGCATACGATACGCTAGCGTCATTGGCACGTAATCCATAATGAACAAAAGCAATTATACGCAATGCAGAAACTCTAAAATCTAAAGAATCATAAGCTGTCGGCACAATTAAACTAGAACAAATATACGATTTGTCTACAAGGAAAAAAAATCACTGTCTACTTTGAAAATAATGTTAATTATATTGGAGCATTTAGATTTCTTACACCCACTCTTTAAAATAGAGTGTATAGTTACAGTGGCTACATAATAAAAAAGAAACAAGCAAAACAAACAAACAAACAAACAAAAGGACACTAGGCTTGAAGTCATATGCGTGCTGAGAATTTTCATTCTGGACCGATTTCTGATCGGTTAAGCTTTAAACACTAATTTTGTAGCCCTACACATATGCAATACTGCACATATGCAATATGCGATACTGATGGTACTAAATAAAGATTTTCCAGGATCATTTAAGTTTAATATCCGATAATAAAAAAGTTCAGTATTTTGACACTTAATGTAACCTCCAAATGTATAGATAAATACATAAAATTTAGGTATCAAAGGAAACATTTCACTTTTAACGCTTGCCATATTTTATCACATTATTTACCAAACTACTTTCTTTTCCTATCCTTTCGTAGTTTCATTTATTGGAAATCTTTACTTACATATACAAGTATTTATTTTAATCTAATGTTTGCAACCCAGAAGTTAATACGTCATTGTTTTTGCTTTGTACTTAGGTTCTTAGGCCATGTTGTTTAGAACATAACACTTCGATCACCATGACAACGCGAAGGATGTGACGTCACACTATTTCAGTCCATTGATAAAAAGTGAAACAGCAAAAGGAGACCAACAATGTTATCAAACTTACAATGCATTGCAAACGAGCGATGGAATAAAAAGAAAAACACTTAAATATAAATAGCAAACATATAAAATAACGATAACAACAATAAAAGCTACATGAAACTTAGTGGCAATCCAAAAACACTTTACCCTGAGGGCATGTTCTCTGTATAGCACGAGAGATGACACTGCCAAAATTTCATGGGTGGGGGTTGACGACCGGGGCACACTCTCGCGTTTCATTGGGTGGTGAAATTGGTAAACATAGGAAAAACTTGACGAGTTCTTGCGATCAGTATAGTATCATGGTATCTGTAGTAGGCAACAACATGTCCTTGGGCTTCCCAGCTAAGAAATATGGGAATATCATATACTTAAGTTTTTCATTGATGATTTGCTGTTATTGAATTCCATATTTTATGTTGTAAACAGTAATTATACTAATGCTCACTGTTAACTGTTATCGATCCCTCACAGTACTTATTACTAGCATCCATAAGTTTTCGATAATAGTAGTAATGATTCAGTATGCTTTCCGGCATGTTAAATACGTTTGTGTATTTCATATTTGTAGGATTTAACATTAATTTAGTATATTTCAAAAAGTGGTAAATAAGGACTCTTCAGCTTAACTTTATTTTCGAATTTATCAAGTTAATACGAATCTTAAAAAGTACATACGCATCCAAAAAAATACCGTAGCGTGTGTAACAAGAAACAGAAGAGCTAACCATGCTAGACTAGCTTCGCGTAGCCTTCCAACGATATAATTTCAGTCAAGTACTTCACATGATTTGATTAATGGCAGTAGTTGCGCTCCCTTCTTCACAACGATCGATTGGCACTTGGACGAAAAAGAAGAGAAAAAACTCTATGCACGTTAGATGGTTAATTATCTAGGTGTCTCTTGACGTTTATATAGCTGACGAGTTTGAAGTGTGTAAGGTTGAAAGATACTGATTAAAATGGATGTTTCATAACGTAGATGCATAAAAGATAGAAACTCGAGAACTTACGTGAACCATATTTCACATGTTTTATTTAGCACACTACTGTATTATTTTAAGTAAAGAGGAACCTAAGGTCTTATTTCGTACGGGCTTTCGCCAACGCAACATAAAATACGCGTTTTAGTTTGCGATGAATGGCATAACGCATACAACGGTTTATTACAATTATTGCGTGGCGCTGCTGTTCGCATTTTTTTTTTTGTAACAATCATTAGATAATGAGCCCCCTTCAATACAATAAGCAATAAAAATACTTAATTAACTAAGCGTGTGCCTTAATGAACTGGAAGGGCTGTTGCCATAGAAGCGAAACTATTATTATTATTATTATTATTATTATTATTATTATTATTATTATTATTATTATTATTATTATTATTATTATTATTATTATTATTATTATTATTATTATTATAAACTGTGCCAAACAAGTTAAGTGTGGATTGTTACCCAACTTCCTAAGGTTTGCCTTTATGTTATTCTCCAACGATGTTGCCAACAAAATCCCATTAGATTCGGGAACGAAACTTCATGAATATTGACAGAAACTATGGCAACTTAAATATATGTGTCGTCATAATCCCGCTATTGGTAAAAAATGTATCTATATATTAAAATGTTAGGTTTGTATGTTTGTCTCCAATCCTTTCAACAATGAAATCTCAAAAACCACAAGTGCTAGTCTATATATTAAAAGGCTAGGTCTATATGTTTGTCTTCAAAGAAAAGCTTACATGTTTGTATCCAATCCTTTTGACAATAAAATCTCGAAAACCGTAAGTGCTAGAAATGTACCGTTTTCCCTGGTCGATTCTAAATTGTGTGTAGATTGTACAGTTCTAAATGAATATTTAAAATAAATGGCTTTTATTTCTTTATTACATTTTTTTTAGGGGTACACTGGAAGTGTTGATTTTTTTTTTAAAGTTAAGCAGGATATTCTATAAGTTATACATTCCAACACCACATTTTGTATCCATTAGTTGTACGTCTTAGGCGTTTGTTTCATGACCAAATGATAATGAAACGTCTTAGGCGTCTGGTGCATGGGGTCCCGGGTTCAAACCCTGCTCCCGCCAAGTGAACTTTGTGGTGGACAAACACCGTGTGTGAGGGTTTCCTCGGGGTTCTCCCGTTTCCTCCCACTTTCTTCATTCCACCATTTCATTCATTTCTCATAATCACCGTCTCCTTTAGCCTAGCCAGCGTAACCGTGGGACATAAAACTCAAAATTCCATTTCATTTCATTTTTTTCCAACCGGAACTAGGCTCTAAATTTGCAAACGGTACGAGATATTAAAAAAAAAATAATCGAAAAAAAAACTTCCCTTTATGATACTCTTTGCTGTTTTTTTTTTTTTTTTAATCAAGACATCTTTCACTTGTGTCTGTAAAGGGACATGTACAGATGTTGTGAGGAATGACAATAATATTCATGTTCATATGTGAATGATGCGTTGTGTAGAGAGCGCAGATATAGCTAGTCTATATATTAAAATGTTAGGTATATACATTTAAAAAACTGAAATGAAATCTTTAAGTTTTACTTCCCACGGTTATGCCGGTTAGGCTAAAGTAGACGGTAAAGATGAGAAATGAATGAAATGGTGGAATGAAGAAAGTGGGAGGAAACGGGGGAACCCCGAGAAAACCCACGAGCACGTTTTTTCCAGTCTAAGATGAATATTTATTGTTTGGAGTGTTTTGACCAAAGAACATCATATATCAATGCCATTATAATTAATCGTGTAAGTAAGGTACTTTTTTTATTACATACTGCATGCGAAACTAAACAAAACACTCATCATATATGAATTAGAAATTCCAGCCGGAAGTCGGGGCCACGGTGGCTCAGTGATAGAGCATTCATGTCTGGTGCATGGGGTCCCGCGTTCAAACCTTGCTCCCGCCAAGTGAACTTTGTGGTGGACAAACACCGTGTGTGTGGGTTTCCTCGGGGTTCTCCAGTTTCCTCCCACTTTCTTCATTCCACCATTTCATTCATTTCTCATAATCACCGTCTCTTTAGCCTAGCCGGCGTAACCGTGGGACGTAAAAATCAAAATTTTATTTCATTTTTCCAACTGGAACTAGGCTCTAATTTTGCAAACGGTACGAGATATTGAAAAAAAAAATAATCGAAAAAAAGCTTTCCTTTATGATACTCTTTGCTGATTTTTTTTAAATCAAGACATCTTTCACTTGTGTCTGTAAAGGAACATGTACAGCTACAGATGTTGTGAGGAATGACAAGAATATTCATGCTCATATGTGAATGATGCATTGTGTAGAGAGCGCAGGTTGAGCTAGTCTATATATTAAAATGTTAGGTTTATATTTTTTTATGAAATACAATCTTTAAGTTTTACGTCCCACGGTTATGCCGGTTAGGCTAAAGTAGACGCTGAAGATGAGAAATGAATGAAATGGTGGAATGAAGGAAGAGGGAGGAAACGGGAGAACCCCGAGAAAACCCACGAGCACGGCGTTTCCCGGAGGTGAACGCTCTATCACTGAGCCACCACACCCCCAATAGAGTAAATTGATCTTGTCAGTATATCGATGTTTTACAATGCGGATATAGGCAAACCCAAATCACGGTAACATTTTCGATCGTATTAATCCTGTACTCTGTTGCTATAATTTGGGTAATTCAACAGGCCTTTTCTAAACATCTACGAACATATTACTTCTGTTCTATGAAATTTTAATCACAAACACATTCAAGCAATACACATGTGCGAGTACTTTCCTTTTCTACATATCAAAAATTAAATATATATTAAGCAGCAAACAACAAGTGGCACATACGTGAGAGAGAAAAAAAAAGACAATGTATGTGACATCGACAGTTACCATGTTTTATAAAAGCAATTTGCTACTTTTATCCGCAATTTGCAAGCACATGCCATTCTCGTCCTATAAACTTTAGACGGAATGAAATGCGCGGAAACACGTGCTATGGATATGCAACTTTTTTTTCTGAAATACGTATTCCCCAAATTTTGATATTTTCCGGAAACTCTCTGATGTTGGCAACACTCTTCAGCTATCTCCTTCTGGCGTTCGATGGTTCGATAAGTTATTCCGTCTGTAGAATTCATGACCTTGACTAGAACTTCGTACACCTCGACGACTAATGCGAGTGGCATAGCCCACTTATCTTAGCGGTTTCAATACACTAATTTAGAATGACACCAGTGGCTCTTATGAGACTGTAATGTTAGTACGTACACCCATGCGCAGAAAATTTTGCTCCTATATTGTAGTTCAAAGAAATGTTTATATCTATTGCATTTTCCTTCAACTTTTAGCTAAAGTATAGTTATTAGTAATTGTAGATCATAGAAATCATTCCTTCTATAAAAAATATTCCCAAGAAATGATAAAAAGAAGTGTAATCTAGGAACAAAATTAAGCTTTATTGAGTGCTTCCTGGCAACCATGCTTTTTATTATTATATATATATATATATATATATTAAATTTTGTTTGGTTACTACCGAGGGAGAAAATCTGTGAAATTGACTTAACATTCAGAAAGAGATTATGGGTGAAGAAATGGAATTGACCTGTACTTTGGATTTCTTAGTTTAAAATTAGTGGTTATAGTGTATACTAAATATATTTAGATTTTTGTAATCCATATTTCGTTCACAACTATAGAGAAACGCAGAAAACGTTTTTTCCTCCTTAGGGAAGAATATTTCAACGTATTATGCTGTAAATTATGGCTGGATAAGTTAGTAAAGCGACTTCCTAGGAAACGAAAACAGGTATAAAATTGAAAATTTATTAGACTTTTATCTGTTCACTAAGGTAATGTTTTTGAATGAATACATGATATTTAGTTTGTAATACGTATAGTCTCACAAAAGACATGTAACGTTCATTTTCTTTCCCCACATTCTCCCTTTTTGTTTGTCTTTTGTGTGTGTAGCAGGCACATACCGAAACAAACACCCTGCGGTTATAAAGGAACAACATATTTTGTTGCAGTAGTGTAGAGGTCTTTGTACTTCGAACGTTGCCTATGGTTTGCCAGCATTGAACACACTGATCCTTTCTCGAAAACAACAGGATTTTAGGTCTTTAGGTAAATCAGAAAAAAAAAATTCTTGCTTAAATTCATTAATTGTTTTCCAGCTCAAACATTAGACATTAGGTCTGGCTCAGGATTATTTGTGTTCATTACTGTTAATGTATATAACCAGGGTGCGAATTACCGGGGTTATGAGGGGATTTCCCCCCTCAATCACATTTTGTTCCCCCCAAAGAAGTCAGCTGAAGCTATGCTCGCTTTCCCCCTCAAACTATGCTTAGTATAACTCCAAATGTCATTGATTTTTGTTATTTCTTGTAAATTTAATCTCCTAGCTGTATTTCGAAATGATCGATGTAAACTGTTCAGTTTTGGTCATTTCTACTTACCACCTAATTACCCACTATTTTCAACGTTGTTTAGTAGAACTATATTATTATGACTACGGTTGTTACTTGCAACTGTACCTTCGTACCCTTCAGTTCGTCATCGTTTGTGAATTTGAATGTACTAATTGCGTATAACAAAGCCACATATAGATTTATAAATGTTCTTAGCGGTTGGCCAAGAAGTAACCAAATAGCTTCGTCTACCATACTTGGCGAAGTTCGGATATGTCATATTCATCCTCTATATTTGTATCGATTATCATCTTATTTTAATTTTTAATTTTTGTTAATAACATGTTATTTCATTTTCTAGTTTACTCTTTGTTAGCACATGGTCTTCATTCCCTAGTAGTTTGTGTGTATGAAACTCAAAAGTTGCATTTAATTTGTGATAATTAGCATAGTAATCACTGCGTTTTACAGTTTACGGAAATGAACTTTTGAAACTGTACTCAAAATCTGAGATATAGGTACTCTCTCGTAAGTATATGTTAACGTACACGTTAGGGGATACGCTCCTAGTGAGCAGACATGTTAATGAAGGTGATTTTTAGGTGAATAAGCGAACAATTCAAGATTTGTTTCAGCATTTGTTAATACGACTGGTTCTCCATGTCGTTGTCCGTGTCTGCATAAGCATTTCAACTGGAGCGTCTTTTTTTTAAGTAACCCTTCATTTTTTCATCTTTTCGCTGTACAGTTTGCTGTCCACGCAATTAATGTTGTCTGAAAAACTTCAGTGTAACGTTTTACTTTATTTGAATAACGTAGCTCATAGTGAATCAACTCATCTTCAACCTAACAGTAAAGTAATTTTTAAGTGTTGACTTTCTGTGGCCATCACGGAATCGATATTTGGAGAAAAAAAGTCGTGATGAGCACAGCTTTAGCGGGAAGTAGAAGCACAAGCTCGAAATTTGAATTGAGAGATTTTAAATATTTGGCCTTCGATTTGACCTTGATGTGAGAAATCGGGACCAGCAACAATCCATTTCTTATTTGATAGGCTAATATCTAGATTTTCTTAAAAAAAATGTCCGGTTTAACTGATAATTTTAGTGGTTTTCACAAGACTGAAGTAGGTTTCTTTTCGCAACCTGTATGTATTAATGCAAAGTGGAAGCTTTCAATATGAGTGGAAAAATTAACATATGCTTGTGATCATGGCTATCGCTCGAGCCGAATTATTAACTAAATAAACCTTAGAGAGCTACGGGGACAAGAGTGAGTACAACATTAAAACACGTTCAGAAAGGTTTAGTGGGGTGGTTGTATGTCAGACAATATATATGTGCATAGTTATTGTCAGTAGATTTATTAAATTAATAAATATCTTATTTATTACAGATGTCACACACACACACACACACACACACACACACACACACACACATATATATATATATATATATATATATATATATATATATATATATATATATATATATATATATATATATGAGGAGTAAGGCATTTATTGTCTCATTTTGAAATTTGAACCTTCAGACTATGTCCTTTGGCCTAATTTTATCCCCCCCCCAATATAGATTATCTAATTCGCACACTGTATATAACCTAAGGCAATTGTCACCGAATAAGTTCTGAAGTTATTTTGCGATAAGCACATCAATTAATGAAATCAAAGTAGTACACTGGAAATTAATTTTGACTATTCATCAAGTTACAGATGTGATAAAGTCAACACACATATTTAGGAATGTTTTTCTTTTCATTAGCTAGTGACGCTGTACATTTTGGAAATCACGATTTATTATTTAACTGCCATGTGAAACATAAGAGTAAACTATGTGAAACACAAGAGTAAGAAGTCTCATAGAACGGATGTGGATGTCTGTTCGTCCATCCTGCTATCGACAGTTAACACAATAAAAACAATAAAAGCTATCCAGAAAAGCTTTTATTCTTTTTTAAAATTTTTATTTATTTACTTATTTATTAAAACATTTTTTATTTGCTTATTTTTTTTCATACGATTCATCGTCCCAAGAATAGGTTTAGTTTCATATGGTTAAGTGGTTTCTATTTTAAGAAACCACTTATCCATATGATACTAAACCTTTTCTTGAGACGATGAATCGTATGAAAAAAAACATAAACAAATAAAAAAGTTTTAAGAAATAAGTAAACAAATAAATGTTAAAATATAAATAACCTAAAAAAGAATGACGGCTCCAGGTGATTACATCACTAAAACCGGAATAGCAAAATCTCACTAGTACTTCCATTTCCAATATCAATCTTCATAGAACAATACCATTAAGCAATATCGAAATGCATTTTTTTTTGCAATAGATTCAGCGTCTTGCTGGTCTTGCTGTATTGTCCTCTGGTGCTTGAGGTCTCAGATTCTATCCCAGCCCCCGCCAAGTGAACCTTGTGGTGGACAAACACCGTGTGCGTGGGTTTTCTCGCGGTTCTCCCGTTTCCTCCCACTTACTTCATTCCTCCATTTCATTCATTACTCATCATCACCGTCTATTTAGCCTAACCGGCATAACCCTGGGACGTAAAACTCAAAGATTTCATTTCATTTTTCTTGCTGTATTGTTATTATTTTGTATCTGATGCTGGATTGATTTACTGATCGTTGAAGTGAATTATTGTCTTTCAATATATCCTCATTGAAATATCATTTCCATTTTGTGTTGCACAAGCGTGGCAATATATATCATCCTTCGAACAGACTGTAATGTAAACCTTGTGTTATTCCGTAGATCTGTACAAATTTGTGACACATATGTTATGTAATTGCTCTTTCAGTTAGCTATAAGACATTCTGTTATTTGTAAATTGTATCCAGTAAGACTCTGTTCTTAATTTTTTTTAAAAAAATAATAAATAAATAAAATAAATAAATTCCCTAAACTGGGTATATGTTTCCCAGTATAAAAACATTAGCTTCCTATAGAGCAGTGGTGGATTAATTATAAACTTTAGAAGAGTGTTAAGATAATAAAACCTCCCTCATCGATCGTCACATAGGATATGACGTGCAAGATTTCATTGGCGCATTTTTCTTGCTATGAGATGTGTCTTACCCATGAGTGCCGTAGATGTCTCATGATGATTTTCTGATATATTGTAGGTTGTGATCCTTTATGACTCCTTTATGCTTTTTCTTATTTCCGTAATCGCTGCTATGCTGTGGGAATTTTTTCAAAGTGTCTAGCTCCAAAACGAAGCATAACTTGCTAAAGCGGAAAAGGAAATTCTCTCTTTGATAACATATGTGGTTTCAACTTGAACCAACACTTATGAAACATCTTTTATACTATTTATACTGTAATTTCCATGGAAGTCAGCATGTAAGTACAAATATGTGTTACGAACAAAATACCATGAAAAAAACAACAACATAATACTGCGTTTATCGCATTGAGAGACTTTTCTTTTTTCTGTGCAGAACTGACATGATATGAAACTGTTGCAATGTCTAGCATTCTTCCTATTTTTATTTCACAATATATTATAATATTAGATATTAAGTGTGCATATGTATATAAAGCTCAAATAATAAAGAACTTTCATACATCCGATTGTACTAGTATGTCGTAGAGACCTGCACGGGCCGGGCTTGGGCGGGCAGACACTGATTTCTCTTGAGGTCGGGCCGGGCTGGGGCCGATTAATTGCAATTATTTAATAATTATTGACTTTCGTTAAACGATAATTGGAATAAAGCCAAACGTTGAAGAAGTGTGCTCGTGAACAATGTTATAAAGAATGATATATATATATATATATATATATATATATATATATATATATATATATATATATATATATATATATATATATATATATATATATATATATATATATATTTGCTTAGCGGCTTAACTTTCGCTATAGAGGATTGCAGGCATTGCGCGGTAAATTGAGCTCTAAACTTGAACTTCACTGAACCCAAAATATGACAAGAAGGGGTAGGAAAATTGCGCCTGTCGCTAAACAATGTTGTCATCTTCACTTTATGCTAAAAATCAATTAAGTTAGATTTTTGTTACAGGAAATGGAGTTTTTGTTCTCTCGACGACAGGCAAAGTTATAGGAGGCAATGGTACCATTCGGGAGGTAAGCGCCAGGTTGTGAACCAGAGTTCAGAAAATGTTTCTGAGGGTTAGGTCAAGTTTAGTACTAAATTTTGAGAAAGTTTGGGGCCCGATCTATTTTTTAAAAATTTATCGGGCCTGGGTCGGGCCAAAAACAATTTAAGATTTATCGAGCCCGGGCCGGGCTCGGGCCAAAAATCTCCAAAATTTTCAGACGCGGGCTGGATTGGGCTCGGGCCGAAAAATTCGGCCCGTGCAAGACTCTCGGGCATTAATGTCACTTGCAATAAGAAATCACCAAGGCTGACAAATGACGAACACATATACAAAAAACAATTTTAGATTATAAATGCATTATTCATAATTGGAAATGTAAAATATTAAACAAACTATAAATTTTCGAGTTCTAACATATTGACAATTTGCTTGATGATGAGACATAGTATGATGAAGCAAAACTAATTTATTAGTTTTTTTTTTTTTTTTTTTTTTTCATTTAGAAACATATATTCTTGAACAGTAGACCTACAACTTAAATATGTTCATTTTCACACAGTCTTTGGAATCTTTCTGAACACACATCTTACAGTAAGTAGCATTCTGCTTATGCATTTTGCACACAAATTATATTGACACTTCTGAAAAACATATTTGGACTTCATTTTTTGTGCAGCAAGTACAACGTTCAGAATGTGGAACTGAATCAGATAAGGTAGGTGAATCCTCTGGTAACTCTGCTAACTTTATGTGTATTTGATTTCAATTCTTTCGGTAAGCTTTGGACATTTGCTTTTACTTTTATGTTGCTAAAAAAAAAAATACATAAAAAATAAAAAAATAAAAACTTTGGAGAGGAACTTCAAGCAGTCCCCCTTTTCATGTTGTTTTAGGTGTCAATTTGGAAAATGATATATCTGTTTGCACTACTAACGTTCATTATAGCAATGAACGTAGCTAACAGCTATTTGTTAATTTTATTATTATTATTATTATTATTATTATTATTATTATTATTATTATTATTATTATTATTATTATTATTATTATTATTATTATTATTACCTAGCTACAGAACATGCGGACTCCATTTTGTTCATCGTTCCCACTTCTTTAGTGATGTTGTGCGTAGAAGGGTAATGGGGAAAAAGTAAGATAGCACAAGAGTATGGGATTGAACTATTTGCTTACGTATATGTAATAAACTTTTTTCGTAGTGAAACAATTGCTCAGCTTTTGAGAGCACAGGATAAAATTGAAAAAAAAATAAAGACAACTAGTATTAACATTGCAGAAAAGGTAATTTATTTAGTCGGTAGTGGTGGAATCTTTATCTGTAAAAGGCAACACTCCAAAACAAAATAGGAAAAACTTGTTATTAATAGCTTACAAATAAATAAAATAATCATATATATTAAAAAAAAATAATGCAAGCATAAGGGACAGCTAGACGAACGTTGAAACATTTCCGATTAAATTTAAAAAGTAGAAAAACATATTCATGAAAATATACAGTGAGTGTAAAAAGTGCTCATACAGGCAATATTTTTGTAAAAAATGTGATTTTGTCCCGCTTTCATGATAAGTAGATCCAACTCACTGGGCAATTAGAAAAAGGTGTTCCGGAAAGGAAGACTTGGGGGAAGTATAAACAACAAATGATATTTTGACCTTGGTTTACAGGGACAAAAATATAAAAGTCTGAAAATTCATGTGCAAAAAGTATTCATACGTTACCACAACTCTTACAGGAATACCTCACTCTCCGTGTACAGAAACGAATGACAGGCCTGTAAAGGCACTCAGGTTTGTTCTACATTCCCGTGGAGTGCATTCAAGTTCACAACATTATCGAGGAGTTTGGAAGCGCGGCAGTATGGAGCATAAAAGTCGTGAAACTATAGAAGAGGAACGAATAATTATAATTCGTCTGCATAACCAGTGTAAGTCACTTTCCGAAATCACAAGCATTGTTGGTAGGGCTAGAGATTCAAAATATTATTGATAGAGTGAGACAGAGAAAAACATTAAAAATGCACATAGAACAGGTCGTCCAGTGAAATTAAATACGTGTTGTCAGTCATTGATAGTTCGAAAAATAAAAAAAAAAGCATCCGCGTCTGAGTGTTCCAGAGCTTGCAAGTGAGCTTTATAATGAACTTAAAGTGCATGTCTCACATTCTACGATTCGCAATTACTTGAAAAAGCGTGGCTTCCATGGTTAGGTAGCCCGAAGAAAATATTTTGTGAGTGAAGTCAATAGGAAGAAAAGGTTAACATTTGCCAAAGAACACCGAAATACAACACAATAATTCTGGAACAGTGTGATATTTACGGATGAAAGCAAATTCAACATTTTTGCTTCCGATGGACGAACCTTGGTGTGGAGGCGAAAAAATACAGAGTTTCGAAAACAAAACCTGAAACCTACAGTGAAACATGGTGGTGGTTGTATCATGGTTTGAGGGTGTATGAGTGCATCTGGTGTAGGGTCCTTGCACTTTATAGATGGTACGATGAACCATTATCAGCACATTGATATTTTAAAATCGAATCTCCATTCACCTGCTGAACAAATGGGCATTAGACAAAAACTTCATATTAATTTAGGACAACGATCCAAAGCATTTCGCTTTAAACACACGCCTTTGAATCTTGTACAATACGCCAAAGTACATGCCAACACCTCCCCAATCCCCCGACATTAATCCAATTGAGCATCTATGGGACTACATTGACAAACAGATTAGAAAACGACCGATTTCAAATAAATAAGACTTACAAAATGCTCTGCAAGAGGAATGGCAGAAAATTCCCTCATTAACGACCAAGGATTTGGTAACGTCAATGCCAAAGCGTATTAAAGCTATTATAGAAGCAAACGGATATCCTACGAAGTACTAAAATGGCCCAATCTGACGAAAACAAAGACGCTAAGTGAAATGTATGAATACTTTTTGTTGATTGACATTTCTTTCTTTTCACTACCTTTTTGAATTTCCTGCGCGAATAGTACCTTCTTTTTTTTGCTACAGCCCTAATTTGTTTCATATCAGTGTATTTTTTGTGTCATGTTTCCTATACTTGAAAAAATAAAATTCAAATTATCAGTTCAAGTGGTGTTTGTTCACCGTGATAAGTTACATGTTACCATTTTCCGAGGTGTATGAATACTTTTTACATTCACTGTATTAATGTGGAATAAAATTCCCCACGCGACTAATGCCGGATTAAAAATTGCATTATATTCTACAAAACGTTGAAATGTGTACATATGGAATGTGTAAGAGGCACTAGAAATCAAACACAAAGTACACTCTTGTCCAAAATTATTGTCGTTTGTCTATAAATATGTTATTGTAGGAATATAATTTGATAACGAATTCGTCCGGTATTTCTTATAATGTTAGTATGTGTGTAATCGGCAAAGACATGTATGTGGCAAATTTAGTTTCAAAAGAGCAGTAAATAAGAACAATAAAACGAAAATAAAACGTTATTGTCCATTTAACACCATTTTGGTTTACTCATTCTAATTTTCGTATTTATAATTCTTTTCCTACGAAATTTATCACAAATATACATTTTCGATTATATACATTATATCAATATTAAAGGTACCTTTCAAAACCATTATCAAATTATATTCCTACAAGAAGACAGTTATAGATATGTGACAATCATTTTGGTCACGAGTGTACTAACGTATAAGACAATACCTTGTAAAAAGTTTCTTGCTCATCAATAGACTTCGGATTTTTGCATATTTGTATGTTTTTTTTCTTGATGCAATATTGATATGCTCTTTAAACAGAAGTTCGTTTCAGGTGTTTTGGGGTAAAATAGTAGAGTTTTATAGTGCATATATTTGCATATTTCGGAAGTTAGTACATGTTTATGTCGTTATTGCATATAAATGCATATTTAAAGGAACGACCAAATTGATAATTTTTAATGTGCAATAACTTTCGTCATAAATGGAATTCCAAGTTTCTAACGTAAATAGCCTCGACCTTGAAATGATTCATTGTTGTCGGTTTCGAATATCTTCCAAGGTCATGTAAAAGGAGAATAAGAAAGGGGTGAGTGATTCATCATCCCGGCAATGATGCATGATTGACACCTTTCTTTTTATAGAAGATATAAATAACGGTATCAAATCACCTACAACAAAATTTCCACGTCACCCATCTCGGAAGTTAAAGTTGCTATCGTTATATATATATGTGTGTGTGTGTGTGTGGATTTGAAATTGTGTGGTCCTGTGGCAGGACAAAAATACCGAATGAAAAATCTTCTAGAAGTTATCTGCTGACATAGGGTCCATTTAGTTGTAGTGCGACATCTTCAAATTGAATTTTAACTAGCTCAGAAATTTGTCCAATTTTTGTTCAACCTAGAACAAATTTTGTACGATTCAAATTAACAAAGGGAGAACGTTTCAAAATTTGGGCCACTTTGATCACCTGTAGTGCAACATGTTCAAGTCTGAAATTTAACTACCTCAGAATTTTGTTCATTTTTGTCCACCCAAGATTTTTTTTTGTAGAATTCAAGTAAACGAGGGAGGGCAATTTAAAAATTTGGCCACTTTGATGATCTGTAGTACGACATCTTCAAATTCGAAATTTATCTAGCTCACAATTATGTCCAATTTTCGTTTACTTTTGTCCACCCAAGAAAAAAAATTTGTAAATTCAAATAAACGAGGGAGGGTCATTTGAAAGTTTGGCCACTTTGATGACCTGTAATGTGACATCTTCAAATCTGAAATTTAACTACCTCAGAATTTTGTCCATTTTTGCCCACATAAGATTTTTTTGTAAAATTCAAGTAAAACAGGGAGAGCCATTTCAAAATTTGGTCAATTTGATCACCTGTAGTGTGACATTTTCAAATTCGAATTTTAATTAGTTCAGGATTTTGTCAATTTTTGTACATTTTTGTGTCACTAAGAAAAAAATGCGCCTTCAAATTAACAAAGGAGAGTGATTTCAAAATTTTGGCCACTTGGTTCACCTTGTGTACCAGCGTAACATCTTTAAATTCTAATTCTAACTAGCTTAGAATTTTCACTATTTTTTTTTTTAGAGTTTTGTACTACCAAGTTAGTTAAAATTCAAATTTAAAATGTCTCACTACATGTGAACGAGGTGGCCAAATTTTCAAATTCCGTCTCTAGTTTATTTGAATGGTACGATTTTTTTGGTGGCAAAAGATGTTCAAATATTCAACAAAATTTTGAGCTAAGTAAAATTCGAGTTTAAAGATATCTCACTACAGGTGATCGAAGTGGCCAAATTTTGAAATGAACCTCTATCGTTCATTTGGATGGTATATATCTTTCTGTGGTTCAAGAATGTAAAAAAATGGACACAATTCCAAGCTTGTTATAAAATTCGAATTTGAAGATGTCGCACTACAGGTGATCGATGTGGCCAAAATTTCAAATTGCCCTCTCTCGTTTATTTCAATTGTAAAAAAAATTCTTCGTGGTTCACCAATGTACAAAAACCGGCCAAAATTCTGAACTAGCTAAAATTCGAATTTGGAGATGTCTTAGGTGATCGAAGTGGCCCAAATTTTGAAATGGTCTTCCGTCGTTTATTTAAATGGTACAAATTTTTTCTTGAATCGGCAAAAATGGACAAAATTCTGAGCTAGTTAAAATTGAAAGTTGAAGGTGTAGCACTACAATTAATGAACGCTCTGAAACAATGGATTGAGATCGAGAAACGTTAACAATTCAAGGAGAAAATATATTTTGCAACGTGTGTGCTAAACAAGTAATATTTTCAAACTAAGTATGCTTGTTTTCAGAAAAGGACATTTTCATTTTGTTCAACAGCAAAAGCTTACACTTCAGCAGCGCCCTATTTTTTCGCCTTCTTATATAGCAGTTTCAAGTCTGGTAAGGAGTTCTACAAGTATGAAAGAACCGTTTTTTTTAATACTCGACAGAGATCGTTCCAAATAAATCCTTTAAAAATGTATTTCGGGAAGAAATGAGCAACCCTTTCGAAAATATGCTCTACAATTAATTAAAATATTTGCTTTACAAAATCTAAAACTTATCGCGGCAGTTACTTTCTGAGATAAGTTTCCGAGTTTTCCGAGGAGTTTGAGATTACTTAAATATAAGCTTGTTATGCTTTGATATGCACCTAAGTCTTTCGAAACGTAACTTACCTACTAAGTCTTATGTTGTGTTTTCGATAACTTTACCTTCTTCCCATTCATGCTCCATGTCTCGCACAAATCAGTTTATTACATTTAAAGTATCAATATTATACATTGTAAATTCTTACTGTTTTAAACGGACAATATTATGCTAGAAGAAAATATTCTAGAATTAACACATAATTGGATAATAGAAAGTAATTTGAAGCGGATTTGTTTTCTTTTAAACAAGAACATAACGTTTTGAATACAGGCTTTTAATACAGGTGTTTAAAAAGGCCCCTTACTAAACGGAAATATTTCAGGGTCCCATGAATTTAAAGGTAAAAAAAAAGTGTTAAATTATGTTGATTAGTCGGAACCTGTTGCGAACAACGGATGTTAAAATATACATTCTAACGGAAATTTTCAAGTTCCAGAATGCAGCGTTTAGAAAAAATTTAGACATTCTTTGAGACGTTAGGTATATGAACTACGTTGTCTGTAAAGGTCTTCGTTCACTTGTTACCCTACACATTTAACATTCTATCCACCTCCATATAAAGCCCTAGATACCGTGAAACTTTTTGAACGAAGTGCAATTTATATAGTAATTTCCAAACCAATAACTATTTCTCTAATATACACAATAGATCAAAGGGAGCCAAAAGTAGAGGGACGAGCGCAGAAAAGGGCGTAGCATCTACGTTTTGTCTTGGCCTTGGAAAATGTATGTAGGCCTTTTTCGTTGACTAAGTTTTATCTGTATGAATTTGTAGCATAACTAAATACTGTAATTTAATATGATATGTATAACATTTTATTCTATTTCCCTATGTTTTATTTTCCTCTGAGTATATTTATTCTTTATTCACAAATACTTGGCACATTACTTTTTTATTTGTATATATATATACAAATAAAAAAGTAATATATATATGGGGGGTAGATGTATTTCAATTAAACATGCTGAGCTGTTTGAACCTGGAGAAACCAAATATATTAAAGAAGCTGTGGATACTGAAAACATTAAAAGCGAACTTGCGTTTATCAATACTCATTTCAGTTCAATTTCAAAGATCATAACGAGATTAGAAGACCGATGATTAGGACTTTGTAGTGCATTTGAGCTGTTTGATTCAATGTCGAAACCGGCTCCGCCAAGACCAATCAGACAAACATTTTTCTTCTACGAAAAGGACAGTCAATAGACGCGAAAAAAAAAACTGGCATAAAATTCTTGTCTAATGCAAATGAAGTGTTCCTGGGAACAACAACGCACGAATTACAGATTTATCGGCAAGTAACATTGCTGCTTGGAAATACTGTTCCTTAACGACCTGTGAACAATTTCGATATGCACTAATGTTTTGAGTGACAAATGCATGCTTTTGCCAGAAAATACCGAAAACTACGAGTACGTAGTTGTCTATTGTAGCATGAATGCATCATAGTTGTACACCAAGTATATGTAGTTCAAGTAATACAACTTTTTTCTCTAAAGATAATAAAATTTATCGTTTAACTTTAGCTTTTGATTGGTGCATATTTATCCTTTTTAGTGCATATTTGCATATTTTCAGTGCATATTTTCGTGATTTTTAGCGCATATTTGCATGTATATTTTGCCGCTTTTTAGAGCATATCGATTCGAAGTCTACTCATCAAACATAAATCACAAACATCATGTTATTCACGTTGAGCTGAGTAAGAGATTTGAAAAGTAGCAATCCAAAGGGAATATAATAAACATATACTACGGTGTAGCATTAAAGCAAGTAAGTTCAATTAATGAGCATAAAATATACATTCACATATCCATATACATATACGATATTAACATTGAATGAATGCATATATAAAATGTAGAAAGTACCTTAAGACACATTTATCGAATACCAATATCGAATTTGAGTATCATATGATCTTACATATAATTTTAATATAAAATGCTGTAAAAAAAATCTCATTTTAATAATATTACATTACTTTTCTGATATAGCTACCCAAACATAACTACTGTGGCTTCTAAAGTTACGATTTCAAATATAACATATTTGATCCTCAGTCGGTAATTTTAAATATGCAAATCACGTTTTATTTTTGTTTTCTTTTCTAGTTTTTTCTCCCTCTTCCCCGCCTTTCAACGTAACTTTTAATAACCGCATCTTTATCGGCATTTCCATTCATCTAGATATGCATGATGAGTGCAAGACCTGCAAGGCATTTCTGTTCGATTGTTTCTAACTCGTATGTTGACTGAATTTAATATTGATAATGAACTTGCAGCAGTATCCGTGGATACAACAGGGGATAGCGAAATCAACAAGAGTTTTCTAATATTTGGAAATACTGCCTTAAGGGAAAACCGTAGACAATCAATATATATATATATATTGGGTGCCTGGGTGCCATTATTTTCAGAAGGTTGTCTCTTCCATTTTGCAATAAACAGTTTCACGTCTGTCTGCAAGTGGGAAAGAATATGATCCCTGTGTTTCCTTAAGATCTGTCAGTGCAGCATGCTCAGTGCAGCCAACCTAGGAAAAACAAACTTTCAATATAATAGCTTACACAATAATCAGCCATGCAGACCGACTGTATTGGGGGGAGCGACCAAGCCCCTACCCTTTATTCCGTCCTTGCACTCGTTGCATTATACAATATTTATCGAAATACTGTGTTGCCTAAATGAAACAAAATTCAGATAATCTTAGTTGGAAAGCATTCTACTAAGCACTGAAAGTAACGTTTTGTTTCATGGGAATGTCAGCGTTCCAACCACCTCAATTTAATCTGCTCATGCTATCGACAGGTTATCACTTCGATCCACTTGTCTGTCTTCTCCTTCACCAAGTCCCAGTCACCCCCTGGTTTATAGAAACTTCGTCTCTAATCCAATCCTTTCTTCATTCCGTTACTTACATCTTTTATAAATTTACATATGATCCATTCGAAAAACTGTTTTAACTCTCGAATTGTTTACCAAAAGAGAACCCAACATAAAATTCAATTTAAAAAATAGCACTACGTCAGTTTATTATGAAAAATAAAATCATACTGCATTACACATGCCATGTAGTATTACAAACTAAAGACGCAACAGTATCACAAATATCCGAATTTCTGTAGCTTCTGCAGCAATGATATTGCAAATGAGACAGACGGGGCAGAACACCTTTCAAGCAATTTAGTGCCTAATACTATTATCATGAAATGATGGACTTTACCTGAACACTGAGAAAGTAACAAAGGACTGACAATCTATTTTTCTTCAAAAGATTAAGAAAAAAACCGCTTGCATAAGTACATCATCCAATGATATAGACGATTTTCACTAGACGGAAAGATCACAATGCCATTTACAACAAATTTATATTTAAGACCGTTCTGGAGATATGGTAAAAATGATAAAGTTTGCAATATTGCTTAAAATAAGGTAAGTCCGAGAACTTATTGCAATTGTACTTACCAATAATATGTTCGTAATGCCTTAGAGACATGGTAAATAAAAAAAGTTTTTTTTTAAGTTCCTACAAATACGTGTTTTTGAGCATTATATCAAATTTTACAAGTTTCTTGATATCTACCGAATTGTTTGAAATATCGCATCGCTGTAAACGGTATTATGATTTTTGCGTTTATCTTAACACTTTGTTTCGAAATAAAGTATACTCGGGATAGTCAAATTTCCAATTCATTGTAATTTTGTTTCTACTTGTTCGAGTTATGTCATATGGTGACCACAGTGTTAAACATTAAGATACTTTGAATATGACTTACATCATGTGCTTCACTTGCGTTGTTACTGTTGAGGAATCCTCTAAAATTATATTGTTTGTTTGTGATACTATAGCATCATTAGTTTGAAGCACTGCATAACAAATGTGGTACTGTTTGTTTTTGGTTTATATCTAGATTTCATGTAATAACCTGACTTAGTTCCATTCGAAAATAAATAAATAAGTAAAGCTTTATTTTGGGTTGGGATCATTGTTAACATCGTGGTATTGCAGAGTTTGTCGGATTGTTCCCCTATCTCTATTTGCATGTTACAAAATTTCACCGCTTTTTGTTCATTTTTTAAAAGTTACAAAGGCGTATCATGGTAAACTGTTCGCCGTATATATATATATATATATATATATATATATATATATATATATATATATATATATATATATATATATATATATATATATATACAGATGGTGATCAGAAAAATGGAAACACCTGTAGTTGGCAACACGTCAGATGTATGGGGTGGTAGCGGTGTCATGGCGCCCGCAGCGCCGGACCGCTGGTAGTAGTGTGTTAGGTCGTTCTCCATACTACGTCAGGTGCAGTGGAACAGCAGTGTCCAGTGGCTGCAGCAGACGGAGGTAGTGTAAAATGGGAGACCTATCAGATTTTCATAGAGGGCAAATTATTGGTGCGCGGTTATGTGGAGTGAGTTTGACGGCAGTGGCTACTGTGTTAGGTGTGTCGCGTGGGACAGTGTCGAAGGTGATGACGGCCTACACAACATACGGGAAAACCACATCGGGGAAGCAGAACAGTGGGCGGAAGAAAATCATGAGTGACAGGTCACGCCGGGTATTAAAGCGCATTGTCACGCACTACCGTCGTGCCACTGCGGAGCAAGTGACGGAGGAATTCAATCAGCACCTCCCCCACACTGTTTCGACAATCACAGTCCGCCGCGAATTACATGACATGAACTTATCGGGGTCGTGTTGAACGGGCCAAACCGCTCGCCAAACCTTCTCCGCCAACCACTTTCGCATGCCGCAAATGGTGCCGCGACCATGCAACTTGGATCGTTGAGGACTGGAAAAGTGTGATATGGTCGGATGAGTCACCCTTCATCCTATTCCCAACCACGGGCCGTGTTTATGTGTGGAGAATGCCCAAAGAAACCTATGATCTGCAGTGTCTCCGCCCAACTGTGAAACATGGCGGCGGGTCGGTGATGCTGTGGGCCGCCATATCATGGTTTTCATTAGGTCCTGTGGTCACACTTAGCGGACGAATCACTGCCAACGATTATGTCGCAATTTTAGGAGACCACTTGCATCTTATGGTTCGGATGTTGTTCCCGGACAATGACGCCATCTTTCAGGATGATAATTCACCCATTCATACAGCTGGCGTTGTTGCAGCGTGGTTTGAGGAACATCGGGATGAAGTTCAACACCTCCCCTGGCCCGCCCAATCCCCAGATCTCAACATAATTGAACATCTTTTGTCCGTCTTGGAAACACGACTCCGGCGACGATTTCCACCTCCACTTGCTACCATTCACGACCCCTATGCCTCCATCCCACGTCGCATCAAGGCTGTTCTGAAGGCGAAAGGTGGCCCGACACCATATTAATCTGGTAAGTTGCAATGCAATTTCGTTCAGGTGTTTCCATTTTTCTGATCACCATCTGTATATATATATGAAGGAAATGTCTTGAGACTTTTGAATGTAACTTTCTATGCGCATTTAAAATATTGTATTTTGATCGTACACATTTATTTATAATTATATATTTCACTGTTCTTGATATACATGTTTTTACATTCTAAGATAGCTACACTGGGCAAGAATAAGTGCATTCTTTACTATAACCTTATTATGCGAGGGTTGTCACGGTGTGTGTGAATTCACAAAGTTATAACAAAACACAGTTGCACTTCATATCTTATACATTCAATGATTTCACTTGTATATTGTTCGAAATTATAGCAATGGCCTAATGAATTGCAAAGTGTCTAAACTTTGAAACCAAAATAAATTCGCTTGTCACGAATATGTCCCTTTGATGTATGATGACTCTCTATTCATGACAATGACAAACGCCACATTTGAGAATGTTTCTCTGTAGACTATTAATTAAGAAACCGGGACTTGAACATTGTAGATCTTACTTATTCCCAGTCTAGTACTTTAGAAATAAAATGATTGGCTTGCGTAAGACATCTGAAAATCTTCATACAAGAACATCAATATTGATTCTCTCGTTTCAATAAATCACAACCTGAGAAGACGGAAATCACCTAAACCCAACACTAAATTCACGAACGGTATTTCGCTCAACGTAAATATTTTTCTATCTGGTAATATGTTCGATAACTTCTTAGGATGTTATCAAATGAGACACTTTATACAACGATACAACATGAATATTTTCATTCGTCTTCTCAAAACTCTTTTCAACTTCCTTTCTACATAAATCTTCAAACCACTTGAGTAACTGCCACCGTCACGAAACCATCTACTTGCTTCCGGTTTGGAAATGATTCGCGTTGTATCTTTCCACCCCTATTCCGTTCTGGACAACCCTTTATACCCTTAGAAGATAATGCTTCCTTGTATACATAAGGAATTGCACTTCGTCCCGAAATCTCTCTGGTGCATGGTGGATAAAGATCAATATTACGTAGTTCTTTGTTTGCAAGTGTATCTCGTGAAGTTGAAGAAAGGTAATGTCAATATTGAAATGGCTGCTGTTGACGTTGCGGTAATGGCTTACTAGTGTTGGCTATTCCAAACTATTTGTAAATTGATAACATTTTGGTTTTAGTTTCGTGTCCCTAGTGACATCAGCTTTTATTTCAAGTGGAAAAGCTGATACATTTTTGTGGGGGCAGCAGCTAAATATACTATATATATATATATATATATATATATATATATATATATATATATATATATATATATATATATATATATATATATATATATACTAGCCTTTGGCTAACTGGAGGCTCCGCCCCTAATACCCCGCATTTGCACGGTCAACGGCCTCACATCTCTCATGTATTAGCCTTGGCATCAACAGTGAATTTCGTGTTTTTGCTCTTCATATTTCCTGAATTTGCCCAGCTGGGAGCTTCGATTCTACACCCCCGTCTTTGGTCGACCTACAGCCTCGCACCTCTTAAATCCATAACTTTACCGAATTTCAAATTTATTTTCTAATTTCAACTATATATAAAGTAATATTTTGTATCCCAATACAACACCTATTTAAATAACACGGGAATCCCTTAGACTCCTTAAAAATTAAAACATTTTTAATTTAGGCATTTTTCCTGTCAGCTAGTCCTGGAAGACTACAATCATGCCAAATTTCATTATTCTAATCCTACAGAAAGTGACTAATCATCTTAGAATGTAGCAGGTGCTTATATAAATAACATGGGAAAGATTTTAAATTTCCCAATAAAATCACTCTAAAGTTGGAATTTTCATTTTTACTGACTCACTTAGGTAACACTAACAAAAAAGTACAAATATACTAAATTTCAAGTTTGTATTCCACTTCGAAGTACCTAAAATATGAGATTATAGGTCAAAATAGGCCAATTTAAATAACATGGAGAATTTCTTCATCTCTCCCTTAGGCGCCTTAAAAATTAAAAATATTCGCTTTCGGCATTTTTTTCTGTTGGTTATCCCCGGAAAGTTACAATCATGCTATATTTAATCATTGTAGCCCTACGGGAAGTATCCAATAATTTTGAGGTGTAGAAGATGTCCTATATAAGTAACATGTGAAAGATTTTTTTCAGTTGCTCATAAAACCCACTAAATTCGGAAATTTGTATTTTAGTGATATTGTTAAATAGCCCTATAGAAAACATACAAGCATGCCGAATTTTAAATCTGCATTCCAAATCCAAGTACCTAAAATATGAGATTATAGGTAAAGAAAAAGGACCCTTTTAAATAACATGACGAAATTCTTCATTACCCCTTTATACTCCCTAAAAAAATAAAAATATTCACTTTTGGCAATTTTCCTGTCGGTTAGTCCCGAAAAGATACAATTATGTCAAATTTCAAATTTCCACGTCAAACGGAAGTACCCCTTTAATTTACGTCAGTTCAGTTCATGTGTGTATATATAAACAATATATATATATATATATATATATATATATATATATATATATATATATATATATATATATATATATATATATATATATATATATATATACAGTGGCGGCCCCAGGATACGATCAAGGGAGGGGCTAAACCATGGTTTGCCGGCTTTATCCAGTGTACAGCAGGATTGAAGCCTATTTTATCCAGTGTATACCTGAGCGTCAAGGGGGAGCTATAGCCCCTATAGCCCCATTGCATCCTATCTTGTATATATATATATAAACGAGGCAAGATCCACGTGGGTCAGTCAGAGGGCAGAAAATGCCACTGGAGGCGCCCAAACCTATGACTTCTGTATATCCTACTTGTCTACTGTACCCATAACTAAGTTACTAAACTAAGCACTGGGTGCACAATTGGTGCTGCAAGCACGATGCCATTTCAACTACACTGTTGTAGGCTATAACAGAAGCGCTCTTCTATGGAATTGTATGTTATGGATGACGTTTATTTGGAGGTTGCGGATTATCAATGTTTGATATACAGAGTTATTTAGAGAAGAAAATGGTACACTGTTAAACGTTAAAGTTACACATATCTTTAGATATTGGAAAATTATTTATCTGACAAAGTATTTTAATGTGTAAATCCAAGACTTCTGTCCTGCCCCACTTAATGATTCCTCAATTGCAGGTACTTAAAATTCGTGTTATTTTAATTATTTCTCTACTTCTCTCCTTTTTTTTCTTCTCTAGAACACTGCAAAGCTATTGACAACTTATCTAAGGAGCTACATTACACCAAACGTAGGAAAGGCCATAAATTGAACGCATGGCTAAAGAAAATAATATATTTGTTTAACTCAGTGATTATTGTTTATTATTAATTAGTGCAATTAGTGCATTTCGGTAACACTCACGCGATATCACAAAGTGATTGAAACCATAATATGACACATCAATCTGCTACAGTTTAGACATTTTGGTTATTTCCTAGCTCATTCCAGTTCATCTAGATAAAACCAAGAAGCAGCACAATGCTTTATTAAAGTGCAATATATAAGTAAACTATGACTATGCTTTAATCATGCTATATAAAATCATATGTAGTAATAAATATGCATCAAACTGTTTCTTTGACGTACTTTTTTTCAATTAAATAATTTGACTTTTTTCTTAGCTTTGAGGCTGTACGAGACGGGACACTTGCAACTTAAGAATAAGAGCTGTATTGGAGACAAGTACTTCACTATGGATCAAAGTCGTAACATATTACCGAGCTCCCTCGTGGTTGTATGCTTACCATATGCGTTTTCGGAACAGAAAATCAGGATTCTATTCAGATCCCACGCTAAGCTACGCTTCATTTAGCCTTCTGATATGGACACTAAACTCAAATCCAACCGTAATAAAATGTTTTGGCCACTTAACCCTGAAGATGAAATGTTTAAGTTCCATGAATATTTGAATGCATTTTTGTTTCCTATGAAACGTTATTTTAGTGTATTAATTATTGGTTTAATTAAGTAACCTGTCATTAGAGTCAAAAATGTAGTTATAGATTGGTTTGATGTCTGCTAGCAATAATAATATCGGTATTATTTTCTTTCAAGTGAAAATATAACCTTGGAATCTAATGCAGAATTGCGAATCACTCATCCATTCAAACTGTATCTTGTAACTGAATAAATATAGACAGTGATGTTTCCAAGAGTGGTTCTGCGGGAAAAGTAGCACACCAAGCAAATAAATGCCCGGATATATTTCTCAATTCAGACTCAACAAAGGTCATCAGTAATTTTTACAGTGCTAGTTTCATCATCCCGTATTTATTTCAAGCCCCTTCTCCCCGGTTGAGCGGAGACATTATGTAATCATCACTGATGCTATGTGCTAAAGAAAGAAAAAGAAAATGAAATTATGCAATAAGCCTCCCGATAAAAAAAAAAATTAAATATAAAAATTATAACTAGCATTTTGAGAAATATTAGCAGTATCATTTATGTACTCTGAAAAACCATGCATTTGATGGGAGTTTCCTGAATATCACGTATATTCATAATCAAACTTATAGATAATGACCATGCATTTATTTACAATAATCACACTTGTCTCTAATCCCTCCAATGAATCATGAACTCAGAAGAGTCCTTCCTTCATGAACTCCCATCCCTACATTTTTCAAGGAACTTAAAAAAGTTCGTTACTGAATTTTCCATATCTGTCTGTCTGTTTGTCTGTCCGTCTGTCAGTTATTTGCGATTTATTTTCAGTTTTGGGGGCCGCGGTGGCTCAGTGGTAGAGCGTTCACCTCTGGTGCTAGGAGTCTCGGGTTCAAACCCTGCTCCCGCCAAGTGAACTTTGTGGTGGACAAAGACCGTGTGCGTGGGTTTTCTCGGGGTTCTCCCGTTTCCTCTCACTTTCTTCATTCCACCATTTCATTCATTACTCATCATCACCGTCTCCTTTAGCCTAACCGGCATAACCGTGGGACGTAAAACTCAAAAATTTCATTTTCATTTTTATTTTCAGTTTTGTACCCCGCATTCGGTAGAACATCAAAAGCTATGTAAGAAAGTGATTAAATTGTATACATCATTCTTACCGTTCCCGAGATATTGGCCAAAAAATGGTCGATTTCCAGAGATTTAAGGAGCCATTTCTTGGGAACAGTAAATCATAGAGAGATGATGTTGGTGTTGACCAATACCTAATAGCAGCCCTGGCCACGGCGAGCAGATAGTGGAAAATCTCCTCGTGAACGCTCACGAGCATTCTACGAGCAAATACCATTGTTCGTGCTTCGTGAATCTTCGGGTTTTGTCCTTAGAGGAGCGGAAGTGTTGTCAACCTTGGCGGTAATCACTAGCTTACCAAATAAAAAAAAGTATGTATGGTAACTGATTGCCATTTAGTGTATAGTGTTTTTTACAATGTGGTAACCGTTAACTATAGACAACACAAACTGGTAACAGCAATCAAATGATAAACTATGTACGTTCATTTTCTTCTTTTTTCTTTCCTTTTGTTAAAGAAGGATGTGGTGGAACCAAACCATCGCTTACATTTATAAAAAATTGCCAGTTTGCCCAATGGAAAACCAGTTTTCAATATATATATATATTATCAAGTTCTTAATCCGAGTGTGGGTATGTTGTTTCGCTTTTTAGGAAAAGAGATAATCTGTTGATACGAAAAAAAAAATACTGTAGCACTTGTTTGTAATTATCTAAGTATTATCTCCAGAAAATTAGCTTATGCATGTATGTGTGTACGAATAGGCTTAGCAAGGGGTTGGTTGTGCAGATTAGAAGCCACTATTACACTATCAATAGGAAGAATAGTATTTCTTACTCCACTTTTAAAGTGGGGCCGCGGTGGCTCAGTGTAGAACGTTCACATCTGGTGCTTGGGGTCCCGGGTTCGATCCCAGCCCCCGCCAAGTGAACTTTGCGGTGGACAAACACCGTATGCGTGGGTTTTCTCGGGGTTTTCCCATTTCCTCCCACTTTCTTCATTCTATCATTTCATTCATTACTCATCATCACCGTCTCCTTTAGCCTAACCGGTATAACCGTGGGACGTAAAACCCAAAGATTTCATTTCATTTTTTCCACTTTTAATGTTACTTTGATCGCAAAGAATCAAACAAAATATTAAGAGAGCCAAAGAGATTTTCCATTTTTAAGAGTGACCATTAGTGGGTACCATTAGTTTTTTTTTTTTTTTTTAACAAGGAGTGTCTTTTTAATAAGGAAAAATATATTGTCCCTGGCTGGTTGCTTGCCGGTGGCTTGTTAAAAGTGAAAAAGAATGTTAAGTCATATCAACGACTGAAGCTACATGCTTGTCTTTCTTCGATAGTTACTGACTGGTTTTGAAAGTCACGATGTTGTAGGCCTACTGTAATAGCGTAAACTTGGAAGGGTACGTTCCAACTGAATGATACGAACAATTATTCCCAATGTCTTGAACATGAAACGTGGATTGCACGGATAACGCTTAAAGTGGGCTGAACTGCACTGGGATTTCCTTCCGGCAAATTAGTGTTTGGTCGGAACTCAGTTCTTCTGTGTAATTGTCTCTTAACAACATTTGAACATTTCTTTTAGATAATAATATCTAACTAACTCTATGGCCTATGGAACCCGAAGGTTCAATGCGGCGGTTACAACATATTTCCACTAACTTCTGTCCTTAGCCAACTGGATCCAGTTTCTACTCTGTACTCTTATTTCTGAAAGATCCATCTTAATATTGTCTTCCCATCTACGTCTAGGTCTTCCTAGTGGTCTTCTTCCAATTGGGTTTTCAGTTAAAATTATGAAAGCATTTCTAATTTCTTCCATTCTGGCTACACGGAATGGCCACCTGAGCCTTCTACACTTAATGACCCTAACAATGTTAAGTGAGCGGTATAAACTATGCAATTCCTCGTTATGAATTTCCTCAAATCCCCATTTTCATCCGTCTTTGGTCCGAATACTACTACTATTAATAATAATAATAATAATAATTATTATTATTATAATTATAATACGCATTATTATTATTATTATTATTATTATTATTATTATTATTATTATTATTATTATTATTTTCAACCTCCCGTCGTTCTGCTATCAATCTAGCAACGAAAGGCGTTCACAACTTAGCAAACGTGAAGCGAGTGACAAGTTACAGACCGAGTGCTAATGTAATGCAATGTCACGAATTGTGTAAGCAAGCTAAAAAAAAAGGCCTGAAACAATTCGTTTCCGATTTTTGCAGTCGTTTTTACGTCTGTAAGCTGACAGGTTTAATATTCGTTTCCTTCTTTCTCTCTTTCTTTTTCATTTGTTAGTTACTTCAACGCTAACTGTAACCTCTATCATGCGTCTTCCTAGATCAAAAAACGTACCAATTTTATTTCCTGCAGTGTTTTCGCGTCACTGCTTTCGAAATGGGGAGGGGGAGAGCACACCTGCACATTTCACGCTTGCGTCTGCTCAATGCTTCAACATCGTGCAAATTTGTGACCAGGCTTGGCCGTAGGTTTTTTACCATCATGTGTGGTTGGCAACACTTATCGGATGCAGTGGAAGGGGCGGAGCTACCAACACCTGTGCTCACCTGTTCTTATCTTCGCTCGTTGTCGCTCACGCTTCGGCTCCGGGAGCCAATTCATGGGCAGGCCTGCCTAATAGGATGGTAAATACTTTGGCAGCAAATATTAACAAGTGGTCACTGTCCAACTATCCACTAGTTTGGCCAGTGGCCACTAATTAGTATCGGTACCAAAATATTTACCATTCCCTTTGGTATTGATTAACACCAATATAATTTCTCTATGACTTACCGTGCTCGTGATATTGGCCAAAAAAATGACCGATTTTTTTAAAGAGCCATATCTCAGAAACCGTAAGTTATAGAGAGATTATATTAGTGTTGATCAGTACCTAAGAGGATGTTGAAAATTTTGGTACCAAACATAGTAACCGTTGAGCACTGATCAATTGACTACTGGCCAACTGGCCAACGTTCTCCAGATATTGGCCAAAAAATTCAAATTTCGGGAGATTTAAGGAGTCATATCTCAGGAACTGTAAGTTATAGAGAAATTATATTTTGCGAATTTTTGCGAGAAACAGAAGAAGATGCGGATAAAAATATTTACTTTTACATGCTAGAACAATAGCAGTTATCCTTCCCGCTCCACTCTCCATTATTTTTAAGTTCGATCTTGCAATACTCTTGGAACATACTCAACTTTTTTTTATTTGACAACCAAGGCGCGAACATACTGATTTGATATTACTATCTTGCGTCAACGTATTATCTTTCACGATATTCGTAATAATTAAATTGCGATACAGTACATTAAAATGTGAACTCGTATATACTACTTGGGCTTATTTCAACGGGATAGTTCATTTCCTGACAAGAAATAACGTACATTTAGGAGCTGGAACATTGTTAGCTGGCAGAACTTTTTAAAGGTTCGTACTGTGTAATATAAATCATTATTATTAGTTAGAAAGGAAAATTGTCACTCTTCCTCCACGTAATTTTTACATAAAGTTTAGAATATTATTGATAGTTAAAACATATGGTAAATGATGCGCTTTTAATTGATATTCAGACTAATTTTTAGAATTACGTATTTTCTTTGCAAATTAATTTATAGATTAACATATTTCGCGTGAATAAAACACATTTGTTTATTTTGCTTGGATATAATTAAATATATTATTTATTCATTTTATTAAGATTAACCGCACAACTAACATTAAATTTAAATAGCGTATTTTAATATGTACATATCAGTGTATTGTATCAGGCGTGCAGATGTCTGAAACATTTATATTGTCTTTATATTATTTAATCCAGGAACCACCATAAAAAATGCAGATAATTTTATTTATGAAATGTGTTTTAGGGACATACTAAATTTTTTGGTAGACATTCCACTTTGGACCTTTCTCCAGTAGACGTTTTTTTTTTTTTTTTTCAAAATAGCCGACACAAGAAATGCAATTTTAAATATTGGCTTGGAATTATCATCTTAGTGTCGAAATATGTGTTTCCGTGTCTGTAGAATACGAAACATATTTTGGCAGTCAGGGAAGTTTTTTTTTTTTTTTTTTTTTTTTTTAATATCCGTCGTTTTCCAAAATGTCGAACACGAAAAATGCAAGTTAAAGCTAGGCCTAGAATGGTCATTTTGCTATCGAAATATATGTTCTCGAGTCTGGAGGATACAATATATATATATATTATTTTGGCAGTCGCAAAAAAAGCTTTCAAAATATCCGCCGTTTTTCAAAACGGCGGAACCAAAAACTAGAAAAATTAAAAATTTACTTATTACGCTGATCGTAGTCTCTAATTATATATTAAGGAGGCTCACAAATGCAAAATTGTTCTGTTCATGTGAACAGTACTTGTGCCATATTCTCTACTTAGAAATGACTGATAGGATAAATATAACGTAGAAAATTAACAGGCTATGCTCATAATTATTGTGTAAATATATCTCTTTGGGAGGAAAAAATTAAAAATTGACTTTTTCGTGTCAATATTTTTTGTACTATATTCATTATTTCTAGAGCGGAAGCTCATGTGGTTCGGATTCCACGTTAATCAGTAGGTCCACGTCTCATATAGCCCCGCTGCTGAACAGGACGCTAAGCTAAAATCAACTCAACTCATTATTTCTAGATACCTATATAAAAACGAACATTGTGGCTTCACTACAATAGTGTGTTTGTGTCTGAGCGGACTATATACGAAACAGAAAACATGAAAGTTATTTTTCCAAATGAATTTACGTAGTGCATTCAACCTGTTTTCAAGTTCTAGATGTCACTTTTTTTATAAAATAATATAACTATGGTTGACGAAATATTTTAAATTACACAATAATATGCAAAGTTATATATTGTTTAATAGGATCACTTTCTCTCTCTCTCTCTCTCTTACTGACACCATTTTCACTAGAATTCCATGTTACAAATATGATTTTATTTTTTTTTTTTTAATTTTTTGAGTTTTTTTTAATATACTACCACACATATCACTAATACCTTTTTACACTGGACTTTTACATTTTATGTTGCATTTACAAAATACTTTGCAAAATGCTCTAGCATTCCTGGATTTACATGCCTAGCTTTGCATGTTTCGCATCCATACACTATTACGACGTCATCTTGCAAACAATTGAAAAATGTTGAGGGTTTTAATTGTCCATCTGTTTCTTGCCAGCCATAGTGCACAGGATTTAGTGTTGCATTGTTTTGATATAGCAGTGTCAGGGAGTTTCTTATGTATATATATATATATATATATATAAGTATGACCTAGGATTGAGTATGATGGTGTAAGCATATGAAGAGATGTCTGATGTTGGGTATATGGAACGGAACGAATCTGAGATCATCGTATCTCTCAAAGTTTGCACTTGACGACCAAACTTTTTCAAGACAGTTCTAACACGCAGTCTTTATTATTGGCATTAATACATTTTATATAATATATAAAATTTATACCTTTTTATATTAACTTAGGGTCATATTAATTTTATTTCATAAGTATTGACAACAGGGGCGGATACAGGACCGACTTCTGGGGAGGGGGGGCGGTGGGTTACTGCTACTTTCAAGGACTCCAAATTTTGGGATGGGTTTTATTTATATATATATATAATAAGAAAGTTTCCTCTTCTGGGGGGCAATTGCCCCGATAGCCCCCCTGGATCCACCCTGATTGATAATATGTAAGTTTTATATCGAGGATGTAATGACACATATTGGATTTCGTATATAGAAATATAGACTCTAGTGAGTTAGAGATTTTTTTTTTAGTCAGGTTTGTAGAATACAACTACACTCAAAAGATCAGTCACCTATACTTGGTCAACCTTGCCAACTATATTGTGCGGTGGCTCAGTGGTAGAGCGTTCACCTCTCGTGCTTGGGGTTCCTGGTTCGATCCTAGCCCCCGCCAAGTGAGCTTTGTGGTGGACAAACACCGTGTGCGTGGGTTTTCTCGGGGTTCTTTCGTTTCCTCCCACTTTCTTAATTCCACCATTTCATTCATTTCTCATAATCACCGTCTCCTTTAGCCTAACCGGCATAACCGTGGGACGTAAAACTCAAAGATTCCATTCCATTTTCTTTTCTTCCCCTGCACTCCACATAGTTTAGAAATCTCTTCTTGTGATAAATTATAGTTTTCAGAAACCTGATCGAGATACTTCACTGCTTCTGCTCTAATAGCTGTTTATTTTGTACCAATCATACTTAATGCATCATAACCAGTTAAAATGTGGAATTTAGTAACAACACTACAGAGTTGAAGCCCAAGCTTATATATGAGTTTATGTAAAAGAATGATTCCTTTCTTATTTACACTTCCAAATGTTGCCCACATATTCATTAATACATTTGCTACAGAAAGCGATCATGTATCTGACAAGTAAACCTTACGTTTGGGTGAATCGAGTTGCTGACTGAGACACATATGAGAAAGTAGTACTAAATGTGGTCAGTATTTCAGTGAAGTTTTAGGTGCGAAGCTCCAGGGGTTTAGGAGATACAGCTACCAGAACATCACATGGAAGTACAGAATAGTCTTCATACAGTTGGAGGTAAAAGCTCTGTAAGACCTCTTGTAACGACAAAAGGTGAATAACAAATATATGGGTACATATTAGGACTAGGGGGAAGTCATATAGTAAGAATATACCTGACGGTGGCCATCTTGAAATCCGCCATTTTGAATTAAGGTTAAATTTTTAAAATAGGAATAGGGTCATGTGATACATGATTTAAGGCGAAAATTTAATCAGAAGAACAATGGTGACGTTAATTTTGATTTATGCGCAATTGGTAAAAAGTTACAGGGAAATTAAATATTGTTGCAGCATATGTATTATTCCTTTACCTCACCTTGTAAATTTTGTGTTAATGATAATAATTAAATAAAAAGCAGGTGGATAAATATTAGGTCTATGGTAAGAGTTGCCTTGATGGCGGCCATGTTCAAATCCGCCATTTTGAATCAGACAAAAGTTTTAAACAAAACGCATAACAGTGACACCTTATTAATAGCAAATTTTACCATAAATCCAACGATATAACCATTTTTGCTTTATCATTAACCAGCATTTGTTATCGCAAATACAAGTTGCTAATTTAAGGAAAAATGATCAAAGTGGAATTGAGTCATAAGTCAACTTGGGTCTTTCTTCCAGAAAAGTCCTCAATTAGTACAATCAGTATGTAGTTCAAAAAAGAGTGCATGACTTGCACAAATGCTCTGCTCATAGTGAGCACACCTGACAAAGGCAATCCAGTTACACTTGACACATTTGTCGTTACCAATTCCGTCAAAGCAGTAGTCGTAAGGAGCGATCCATTTAATTTTGTGCTGGTTAATAATAAAGCAAAAATGGTTATACCGTTGGAGTTATGGTAAAATTTGCTATTAATAAGGTGTCACTGTTATGCGTTTTGTTTAAAACTTTTGTCTGATTCAAAATGGCGGATTTGAACATGGCCGCCATCAAGGCAACTCTTACCATAGACCTAATATTTATCCACCCGCTTTTTATTTAATTATTATCATTAACACAAAATTTACAAGGTGAGGTAAAGGAATAATACATATGCTGCAACAATATTTAATTTCCCTGTAACTTTTTACCAATTGCGCGTAAATCAAAATTAACGTCACGATTGTTCTTCTGATAAAATTTGCGCCTTAAATCATGTATCACATGACCCTATTCCTATTTTAAAAACTTAACCTTAATTCAATATGGCGGATTTTAAGATGGCCGCCGTCAGGTATACCCTTACTATATGACTTCCCCCTAGTCCTAATATGTACCCATATATTTGTTATTCACCTTTTGTCGTTACAAGAGGTCTTACAGAGCTTTTACCTCCAACTGTATGAAGACTATTCTGTACTTCTATGTGATGTTCTGGTAGCTGTATCTCCTAAACCCCTGGAGCTTCGCACCTAAAACTTCACTGAAATACTGACCACATTTAGTACTACTTTCTCATATGTGTCTCAGTCAGCAACTCGATTCACCCAAACGTAAGGTTTACTTGTGAGTAACAATGCTATAACGCATGTATCATTGGACGAAATGACGACACGTGTATTACCTTGCTCAATAGCCCAAATTCATATGTGGCATAATTCGATAGTCTGACTCTTCAGTGCTACTGTTTAGTTCGTTAATATTCTTGTTGCCATTATTCACGGTTAGAACGGTAAGGTAAACGTTGTCATCAATCACACTTCAATTTAGAATTACAGGTGTTTGAGATTCTTTGAATAATGACGGAATTAATTGGCGAGCAAACAATTGAAGTTTAGTTTTGTTTTGTGATGATGCCCAGAACTTGTCTAACTGAAAGGAACTCTTGTATTATAAGAAATGCTTGATAATTCAACGGCTCCACAATGTTCTGCTCTCCTTCTTTGACGGGTTGTTCAATGCAACTATCGGATATGAAATGTATTTCATCAGCCGAACATACATTTTGGAGTTGTCTATAGTTGATTTCACTAACTCTTCAAATGTTGTGTGAGATGATATTTTCTGCTTTCGAATTTGAGATATGAAATCCACTAGTACCTCAATTTTTATTGATTCAGGATGCTAATTAAATTTGTAGTCATCCACTGTTAGATGTTTCTCAAGTTCAGAAATTGAAGTATGTTTGTTAGCTTTTGTTATATGTTCACCTTCAAACAGACGATTATATGGAAGTATATAATATGCTAAAATATATAAATTATCTCTTTTCCGTCCAATCTCACAAAAATTGCTGTGCCTGTGAAATCTGCATGTAACATGCATTGTATGACGGTGTACGTGGTACTGTTGCTTCAAGACCTGGACAAAAGGGAGAAGGGACTTTCAGCTTCGGTATTTTGTAACTAAAATTCTTCAATTTGAGGATATGTTTTTCCTTTCGGAAATATTGATAATGTTGATTACCGTTCTCAAATATATCAAGAGGCGTCTTTTCATACTCATCAACACACTCTTTTGAAATAAAGTTACAAAGGGGAGGACTTGCCGAAGCTTCACATGTATTTCCCTACGTTATTCACGGAGTTAAAAATTATGTTCACATAGTTGTTATAAAGAGAGACTTTCTTACCAGTTAGTTCATGATGGAACACCTCAGTATGGTCCATAGATTTTGCATTAGTTGCTTCTCTAAACGCGTTGCTAATGGCCAGCACTTCATGATTTACAAACTCTCATTCAGCAACACAGTAAGCTCTTTTTGCCAGTCCAGCAATTCTTTTGAAACTCTTTTGCGACCTTTGTATTGTTTACTACAAAGCGACCCCTTTGAATTTTTCGTATAGAAGTAGACAGCCTACTTCCATTTTCTTTATCCTTTCTAAGTACCATGAACCATATCGTGAGTGGTGATTGCAGTTGAATGTTTGCAAACGACTTATAACTTCTGAAACTTTTTCCCATATGACACATATAGTGCAAACCAATATTGACACGAAAAACAATCAACTTTCCATTAATTTGCTCCAAAAACATATACAGTATTATAAATAGCTATCAGGAGCACTGGCAGCGAATTTTCTACGTTCTGTCTATCATATCCATCATTCCTAAGTGGCAAATATGACAAAAATACTTTTCATATGAACAGAACAACTTTGTATTTGAATTTTTGATCCTCCTTAATATATAAGTAGAGACTACGATCAGTTTAATAAGTATTTTTTTTTCTAGTATGGGTTCTACCATTTTGAAAAATAGCGGATATTTTAAAAACTACTTCTCTGACTGTCACAATAGTATTTGTTTCGTATTCTACATTCTTGGAAACATATATGTTGACACAAAGATGATCATTCTAAGCCAAGTTTTAAACTTTCATTTTACGTGTCCGCCATTTTGAAATAAAATGTCGTCTACTGGAAAAACGTCGTAAAAGTGGAATGTCTACCAAAAAGAAGACAATCTAGTATGTTCCTAAAACACATTCCAAAAATAAAATTATATACGCATTTACAATTCTTGCGGAACTATATGGTGGGTCCAGGACTATGTGTTTATGTGCGTAGTTTTTATTACTTCACTTTCAGATAGCTGTTTTAATGAATTTATATATATAGTATAAAGTGGTTTTATAATATATATATATATATATATATATATATATATATATATATATATATATATATATATATATATATATAGTATAAAACTACTTTAGTATTCCATGATTCGAAAATAAGATGCTCTTTCAATTCATTAGTAATATTTTGTTTTTAGATAATTGATATGTTTTAAGCGAGTTCTAGTCAGAAATTTAGTTTGGATTTTCATTTGAACATTTCCCTTACACATTGAAACAAACAGCAAGTGACTGTTTCTTGCGTGGAAAACAAATGGTTGTTCAATTGTCAACGCACTAGCAGCTGGAATCACATGGATAATGGCGCAAATCATGCCTCTATTGGTTAGTTAAGCAACTTTTTGATTACATCAGTAAGACATTCTAAAAAAAAAGAAACACAAATTGCGAATTAGAAAATATGTCCTTGTTAGCGACCAGTATGCTTTTAAAGGTAGACCAACATCCCTTACAATCACAAACGCAACACAAGTTAATAATTTGGAAAAACAGTCAGTTTCATCAATGCTTTATTCGCAATACACCTTTTATATTATATAAGGAAATCTCTTCAGTATGTGGCGTTAGAGCGAATTTCGTAAAACAAATTTAAAAGATGAGCTGTACTTGGCGGATGTGAGAAATCAACACTACAATATTTTGAAATTGTACAGAAGAAAGGAGTTTTCTATAACTCAACTTAATAACCAAACCATAAACAGGGCCGAATTTAACATTTTGGCGCCCCTAGGACCAATATTTTTTCCGCCCCCTAGTCTGGTTAAACTTACTTTCTTAAAAGCCTTTATTAAAAAAATATATCAGGTCTATATGTTAATTGCTTAAACTCCACTCCACGATGCAAATAGTTTAACTTTACCAACAATTATTTGTTCCAATGAACTTCAAAATCAGAATGCTTTATTAGAATGATATTTTAAAATCAATTGAAAAAATATGTTAAGTTATGGCTATTTATTTTTATTTCTAGATATTTTGTTTATTTTTTTCACTCGGCCGTGCGCCCCCTGGGAGCTTGCGCCTATAGGCCCGGGCCCACCGGGCCTATTGGGAAATCCGGCCTTGACCATAAACCATCTGTATGTAAGATTACAATATACAAGCGAGTATCGTTTCACAGTGTGAAACTAAGACTTCCAAGCTATGCGAATTAAATATTCAAACTTGAAGTAGTGGATGTGTAAGCACTGGGTTCAATTAAGTAAGATATCAAGGATACAACGTATTTCTTGGACGCTGAATCTATATCAGAGAGGCGTTACTGGCTGCCCCCCCCTTTTTTTTTTTTTTTGTTGTTCTGTGTCAATAAGCGTTGAAACCAAATTCGTTTATTTCAACCAGTTATAATTTGCATAAGGCAGGAGATAGACCCTATCATTGGAACACTGAATTGATTGCAAAAAGCAGCTTCTTGACAAATATTACCGTTTTCTACTCTACGAAAATCAGTATTAAAACCAGAAATAATAGTTAATTTGAACCACTTTCGGTTTCCGTAGAATGTTACGGATAGTCATAATGTGTTGTCTCGATACGCTGATCCATTTGCAAAAGCACTTCTCGATATCTGTTACCATGTTTGTTATGTGGTGATAAACGCTAAAACCGGAAACAGTTAATTTATTCCTGTTAGAATAGAACTTGTGCAAAGAAATAAAACTATTCTTGTGACTCTGAACGGATGACAAAAAGAAAAGAAAGAAAGAAAATAAGAAGAAAATATTAAAAACGCTACCTGATATCATTTACTGTTTTTGCTCTACGGAAATCAGAGCAAACTGGAAGTAATAATACATTTTAACTAGTTTCGGTTTTGTTATAATATTGTGGATAATTAAGGTATGTTACATTGAGGTGCTGAATCGTTTACAAAACTCAGCTCCTCGTTATATGTTACATTTTTTTTGTTCTATGGGAATAAATGTTGAAACCGCAAATGGTTGATTTCAACCACATCCAGTTTTGAATAGAGGGTTAACAAGAATACGGAATACATTCTTGAGACTTCGAATCGATTGTAAAAAAAAAAGTAGTAAATAAGTAAAATAAAATAAAATAAAATAAATAACATCTTGATAGGATTAAACGTATTTTCTCTACGGAAATCAGTATTGAAACCGAAAGTAATAGTAAATTTGAACGACTTCTGGTTTGGGGAGAAGATCCCTTGAGGCATTGAATTGTTTGCAGAAAACCACTTCTTACTATATGTTAATTGTTTCATTCCATGGCGATAAACGTTGAAGCAAGAAATTGTTAATTTGAACCACTTTGGTTTCAATAGAGAGTTAACAGAGGACATGGAACCTATCCTTGGGACGATGAATTGGTTACAAGAAACCACATCTCGATATATCTTTCCCTTTTTGTTCTGGCACTTGTCGAAAGACGAACGGACGGACGAACCGTTCTATAAGACTTTCGACAACTATGCATAGTATAGTTTAGAACTCTAGTACAAAAAAACATGGCATCCCATAAAAAGTGTACATTTTAAAAATCACTGGGCGCTAAGGAATACATATATTCAACTTTAAAAATGGATGAGAAGTCACAAAATATTAAAAATAAAAAAAAATATATTAAACAACTTCAACAAAAAGTTTACAAAATAATAGAAGCGCTAACAGCAGAAAATAATACTAAAACACTTAAAATCAGAAAATAATGTATTACTGATATATATAAAATAATTTTGAAGTCTCTCCCAAGCCAAAAAATTAAATACCTCATAAAAGTGTCATCGAAACTTTTCTTACATGAGGGAATTTGTTTGTATTGGCAGAGACTTCAATCTTTCATATATAGCAGTAATGAATTATTTCTGCTTTTAAGTAATTTATTATCTGCTTTTTAGCGTTATTATTATTATTATTATTATTATTATTATTATTATTATTACTATTATTATTATTATTTACTTTTTTAGCGTTTATGTTGAAGTCAATAAATATACTTTAAAAATGCATTTGACATTTGTTACGATTAGTACAAAGTGATAATAGAAGAAATGTTGAATTCCGGTGGACCATTTACATCCTTCAATCTATTCTTATAGTTTGCACAAGTTATAGCGTTATATATGATTTGTTTCAAGCTACCTGTTGTGAATTGTTATTTATATTTTATTATATTGTAGTCGATTACCTAGATGTATCCAATTGCTAGTGAATTCTGAGACGGAATGATTTTTTTTTCATTTTAACGTCCCTCGATTTCGAACTTTAGACTAAACGAAAGGATGACTAAAGAAAATAAATGTCGATGGAACAATTGGTGGAATTATAATGTGGGAGGAAACGAGAGTACTCATGAAAAAAACCAAGGACACGATGCTGTCCACCACAAACTTACTTATCTGGGAATCGAACTTTGGACTCCACATACCAGAAGTAAGCGCTCTACCACTGAGCCCCCACTAATGAATTATGTTTGCAAATGTTGACCAGCAGCTCCCTTTCTCAACTATTTTGACAAAATCATACCTCTTTACTACGTTATATTTATGTTATTCTTACAAATCTGCACAAAAATATCTTATTACAATTTTACTGCATTCTATCTACGATTTGTCCACTTAATTACTTCCTCAAAATTGTATCTACTTCAAGTTGTTTGCGCAATATTGGTAATTAAGTATCTATCAGTATTTCCTTTCACTTTAACTCTAAACACATTAACTCTATCACCAACGAAAAGGTACATATGAATCAGTATTGCATCATTTCCTTGCACTTTAACTCTTAACATATTAACTCTTCCATCAACAAAATCTACTTGCGTTATGATCTTTTTCAGGTGCTTACTCAAAATTGTTGTCGTCATACGTTACTCTTCAAGAAATACACAATGAGTTTTAGAAGACTTTATACAGCCTAATTTTCTTCTTCAAGATCAGATTTTAAAAGAACAATATGCTACACCACACAATTTGTGCAACGTATTTGATATTTAAAAACATACACAACAGTTTTCATGTGACCAAAAGCTTCACGAATAACTTATTTTACTATGCATTAGAACAGCGTTGTAAGATTTCTGAAGAGAAGTAAGTGGTGGATTGGTTAGTCTCATATCCTCTAAATATGGTTGCTGTTTTAGTTTTCAGTGAGCAACACTATGAAGTAATTTTAGTTATTCTTCTTTGTTTTGCTTCTTCTTTTTAAGAAGTAAGAATTTTAGCTGATATAACTCCGGGATTATTGGCAGCTCTACTCTTTTGCCTACCATGTGTGTTCTCTGTTCTGAAACACTAAAGAGCCATAAAACGACGAAATGTTACATCTAGGGAAGAGCTTAAAAGCTTGGAGCAGACATAGCTTGGCGTAAACCAGCATCTTTATTGGCAATACGTATGGAAAATCTCTATAAATCTGGATTCTTTGCACAGGGAAAGAATAGAGGTGAGATATGCTTCTATCATTAAGTGCAGAGCAACGTTTTTCTTATGGTCTGAACGAATCTCACGCTCCACTAAAGAACGCCAAAAATCTAAAATTAAGTGATAAAAGCGCTGTAAACTAAGAATTAAGTGCTGATAAAGAGAACTATATGATTCGAAAATTACTCTTTTTATTCATTTTTACTATTCACACATACAAACTACGCCTCTGTTCGAGTTACTTGATCAGTCTGCTTAAACCTATTTAGTTCTTTATTTGGTATTTCGCACACTTAATAAACCAATTGTTGGCTAGTTAAGACTACACATTTGCAATCAAAAGCCTTTACCTTGAACTGGTCATATACAGTGACTATTTTGATAGAATGTCAAAATAAGGTTGAAGTATTTACCAGTAAACCTCAATACTGACAGTAGTGTTCCATTTTCCTGTCTTAACCATAATGAGAAGTTATTATTAACAGAAATGAAACTATAAAAAGTGCAAACTATTACATGCTACTGAAAACTGTGACGAAAGGAATAAATACACCTATGCATATATGAGCATGCATGGAATTTTAGTGTGTGTTATTACGTAGTTTGGTATCAACTACCAGTAATGGAAATAATATATCTTAAACAAATGAGTAGAAACATTCAATTAATTTGGAAATACTCGAGAATTGCCTTCATATTCTATGCAAACCAATTAGTATAGCCGCAGTATACAAAAAAAAATATTGGACTAAAGAAGAAAGTATCGTTGACTATTGTGAAACTCAATGAAATACAAGTATTAAATACAGTTTACTCGGTGTTTCTTTTACTGATAGCTTCTAAACAGGTAGCATGATCCTTATCAAATGCAATTCATATCAACTCTATCTAGTCCATTGATATGAGCCCCTGTATTTTATTGCACCCTTTGAATCAAGAGTTGAAGTACTCATTTAACTATTCGTTATTTCAGTCATATTACACTTTCAGTTCATGTAAATATATTCTCCAACTCTCAAGCAATTGCAAAGAATAAAAAAAAAGCTACAATAACGTTTGGACTTTTATTAAATACATAAAAAAGTAGATGGATAAAATATGTTGGCATATGCCTTATTTCGTCAAAAATATACAATGGCTTTCTTTTAGTTTATTTCAATTTCAGATTGTGATAATGCCTTGTTTTTTTTTTCTATTTTACGACTAAGTCAAAATATAACAGGAAAAAAAAAAACTTCTCAAATATGATTTTTTTAAAATCTAAACTGAAGATTGTTTTTTTGAATCAGACGAGCCATTTGGGCTGTACACTCTTTATGTGTCCAATGAAATGAAATGCAACGTAAAAATTTAACCACAACATAAGCGAATGAAGTTACAGTTTGAAATGGGGTGGCTATCGACATGTTAGCGTAAAAGACAGTAACTTAATTCACTTATGTTGTGGGTCCTGTTAAATGGCAACGTTGCATTTTCATCTAACATCGGGCGCATGAAGAGTATACAGCTCAAACGGCTCGTCACATTAAAAAAAAAAAAAAAAAAGACACCTTCACTTTAGATTGAAAACATTCTATTTGGAGACGGCTTTTCATCTTATATATTGCTGTAACTCTCGTAATAAGTTACCTTATGCCAAGGGACTTTTGAGACACTATGCATATATATTCATATATAAAGCTACGTTAATCGCGTTTACAATATTTACCTTGAAATATCAATACATAGAAAAATATTACAAAATAAGATACATATATAATCACGAAGTTTCAAACTCATTTGCACGAATATGTTATATAAGCTTACCGAAAAGGAAATGGTGTCCCCTGCGCAGAAGATGTTATGTCCTGATATCCCAACAAATGTGGCTGCAGAGGAGTGTTGCAGTGGAGTGTGAACAGATCAGTGTCGTGTGACCATATCAGTAACGTTGAGTGAGAAAGATGACATTCAATAGGGGGAAAATCGTCAAGATGGACAAAGCAAAGAATGTCATAATGCAAAGAAGGGACCATTGTGTTTGGGTGTGCCCATGCTTATACAGTAAGTAAAATTGCTGGATTTGCAAGTATCTCTATTCATTGTCCAATGTTTCTACAAGGAGTGGTGCACTACTGACGGAAATGAAAAGCAGCGTGATAATTTTGGTCAGAAAAAAAAATCGTCACACGAATGGACCCGAGACGAGCTTTACCATTTCTGAATGAGAGTCAGTTTCAAAGTAGGACAAATTGTTGTACCTAGTGAATGCAGGCCCATTCCAACCCATATCCAAACAAACATTTTGGCGAAAACTTCATGCAATGGATACATGGAGTCGAGTACCTTTAAAGAGACTTTTGCACACAGCGACACATAAAGTTTCCCTTCTCCAAAGAGCCAGGAAATACCAAACTTGGACGGTAGTAGACTGCGAGTGTGTATTGTAGTATGACTAATCGCGGTTTTTCCTCTTTTCTAGTGATTCAAGGCAGGTCAAATGAGGCATTTCATCTGTGGCGTATGAAAGGTCTAGTTCAGGCAGGTTGTGGCTCAGCGATGTTGTGGAAACACTTTCATTTATATGCATTAAATCTTCATATTCAGGTAACAGTGAACATGAATCATGACATTTATTTGTACATTTGGTGCTCAGGTGCTGCCCTTCAGCCTACATCTCCATGATGGCCGCGCAATGAACTTCCACTTTCAAATACAACAGCTGCCGTCTTCACAGAGTTGTACGTGTGTGTGTGAACACCTTATCACACTTCTCTTGGCCCCTTTATCACTTGTTGTAAATCCCATTGAAGATATGTGGGGAATTTTGGAACAACAGGTGATTCACGGTCATCTGTATACAAAACATTTTGTGTCTTGTACTCAATTTTATGGTCACCGAGTTGTTGGAGAAACATCCGGAATAGATACAAAATATTGACCACTCTTTTTCTTGCCGAACTGAGGCAGTTATCAGGATCAGAGATGGTATAGCTTTATATTAGAGTGATATATTTCGGAAGTGACTTTTTTGGCCGCTGAGCTTAGTAAATGCAAGCATATATCAACGTGTTTCTTATTCTACAAATATAGTTTACCGTTGGAAACTGAATAGTGTCGAAATAATAACGAAATACTACAGAAAGGAAGAAACTGACCTGTATTGAAACCATTTTAGTTTCGTAGAAGTTATAAGCAAAATACGTTTCTCTCTGGACAGTACTGAAGCGTATCGGGATATTATTTTGTCACTATTAGTTCCACAATTGTATGTATTCAGCTATTGTACGATTGCTTGACAAAATCAGACTTAACACCTATTGGTTAGCGTAAATTTTAGAGGAATTCTTGAATATATCCAAAGATTTGAATACTTTCTACCCATTAACTACAGAAATGTTGTGTTTATTGAAGCCATTGATTCTGGATATCACGGTAATCACACGCTTATTATAATATCCACTTGATTCAAAAACCATCATGTATTGCTATCATCTCTACACGTTAGTTTCATTTTCGCATCATGACTGCAGGTAGTTGGCAACGTGGAACCTCTCTTATTTTCTATCACTTTAAATGAATGGGATTGGTGTCGTCAAGAGTTTTAAACTATGGATTTTACTATTACAACATTGTAGTGGTAAAACATCTGGCGTTAATAAGGTGTTGTTGCAACCAAAACAAAATTTTCATTGATCTAGTTTCAGCTCTTGAATTTTGACCCCTTGTATGATATCGAAGAAATGAAATATTAGTTTAATGTCCTGCGGTTATGCATTATTTTAAAGAAGCTACAGTAAGTGGCACCTCCATAGAAGTTACAAGTAAGTGTCTTACCTTTAGTTAAGTGTACCAATTGTTATGATCAATTAGGGAGGAGATTAATAACTTGAAAAAAAAATGAACAAACACACAGAAGATGATTTGGGAAGATCTCTGAATCTTGCGCAGGTGAAAATTGATGAGAACTCGAAACTACTAAAAAAATCAGGATGGCATGTTGAAAAAATATATACTGATAGAATTCACGATTAAAAAAAAAAAACTTAAGGTTGCATAAATAAATTAATAAGCTAAATTTGAAAATAGTTGATCTAGCTCACTATGGTAGAAACAATACCGTAGAGTTGGATAGCACTCCAGAATTACCTAATGGAAATATTGTTTTGGTTGTTAAAAATGTTGGTCATGTGTTAGATATACCAATTAATGATGATATGATAGACGTGTCCCATATATTAAAGAGGTCTCCAAATCAAGTGAATCCTGATATAATTGTTAAATTTGTAAAAAAAAAAAAGTTTGGTAAAGACAGGTTCCTTCAGAGAAAAAAAGTAAAACGAAATTTAAATTGTGGTGACTTAGGATATACTCATGGGGGTCCTATTTACATAAATTAGAGTCTATCTGCAAATATAAGAATTATTTTTAGTGAAGCTAAGAAAGATAAAAGAGACAAACATTGATTTCCTGGGTAGATTGGTCAGAAAATATTAAGCTTAAGAAAAATGCTGAAGATACAATTGTATATTCACTTATAACCCTCGAGAAATCGCGCTTTCGGAGTAACGGAAGTAGTCGCGCGCGGTCAAAAGGACTGCATGAACATAATGTGCTACAAATATCATTTTAAACATTTTCTCTTGTATTAGAAAAGTAATTTTGTATGTTTTTGATTAGGAGGGAACACAATATTTATTATTATAGAAATTTTTACAGTAATAACTATTGGAGAAACCTACAATTAGACATCTACTATATTTTAAATTATTATTTGAAATAAAATATGTTTTTCTTTGTTACATGTCTCTTTAGATAGATAACTACACACTGGTTTTATTGAAAATTCGAATTCTGATTATGCACTTTTGTTTTTGTAAGGAAATACCATATTTTATTTTTATATTAATACATTTGGAAGTCAACTCTTTGGTTCGACTAAAATTAGAAATGCAATACTAAATTAGTAAAATATACAACAATAAAACATAACTTCACAGCGTATTTTACATTCAATTAGAGCTCACTCGTAGCTAAAGGGTTACCACACGCACCTTTGGCGTGGGACTTCCGGGTTCGATTCCCGGTAGGAGCTCACGTGGTTGGGATCCCACGTTAAGCAGTAGGTCTACGTCTCATATGATGATGAAAGGGGCGCTAAATTGAAATCAAATCAAATCAAATCAAATTTGCATTGAATTACTTTACGTTCCTGTTATTTTCAAACTTGGCCTCCTATACAGCACTACATTTAATTATTTTAGGTTATATTCAATTTTACACTGTTTTACGCTTCATCGTCGCTTGTTTCGGTCTTTGCTGCTCTGACAACACTTGGGGAGTCACAGGTCATTTCTGGATTGAAGGTCTTCAAAGTCGCTTCCAGACTCTTTACTTTCACTTTTGGTTCACGAACTTTTACATTATCATTTTTGTGATGATCTTCCTCACACAAAGCTTCCACGAGATCATCTTGGCTCATTTATCCGAATAGTCCTTTCATAATATTTCCCTACGTTCTTTTAAGGCCTTCATGTCTAGTTCCCAATTTTTTCACACTTCCTATCAGTTTGTTAACTGTCGAAATATTTTCTGTCAATTAAAAAAAAATATTTATGTTTATAAAGCATAAAACATCTCCTAAGCAAAGGTCGCGTGCGAAGCAAAGCACTGAAAAAAAAATGGTGTCTGTTTGACAAACAGGGTGGACATACGATAAACAATAATATCCCTGCGGTGCTTTTGACCGCGGCGCGACTAATCGAATGATAACACTGGAATATATCTTGAAACTAAACTAAGCAATATGAGTGTTAAGAGTAAATGTATTGCATGTTACTACCAAAATACACGAATATTAAATATTGATTTAAGTGAATTTTACACAAGTATTCTAGCTGCTAATTTTGATATCATACTTATTACTGAGATTTGGCTAAAGTCAAGTGTATATGTTAATAACATTTTAAATAATAGGTATAGTATATTTAGACAAGATACAGACATAAAAATGGAGGTGGTGTTTTAATAGGCGTTTTAAACCATTTTCATACAAATAGGATTGATATCAACATAAAAAATATAGAAGTAGTCTGCCTTAAAATTACAGTAGAAAGCTGCACGTATCTAATAATTGTTATTTTCCGCCTGACTCTAAAGCGAAAACATTTTATAATTTATTGTCAAAGGTCAAGGAAATTATTAATTCACATCATTATAATATTATTCTTATTGGTGATTGCAATTTATCTTTGATAACATATTCAAATTAGGATTTGTTACAGGGCGGTACGATATATTCTTCTCTTGCTAAATTTATGGCATTGAATAACATTGAATCTATAAACAATATTATCGAAATGAAAAACATTAGATTTAGTCATAGTAGGTAACCCGTAAAAACCTCACGAAACGTGTACTTAGCGTAATTAGAGTGTACCTAGCGCAATGAGTATTTTGCAATTGAACTAATGAATGAGTACGATGTATGTAATTGAACTTATAAAAGAGTATGGGGTGTTAATGATAATATGAATTAATTTTTTATGTGATTTACATATGTAATTGTTATTTACTTACGACATAATGTTTCGTGCAATGAGATGAATCTAATTACGATCTTTTATGATGTACATATACATAATGTGTTGCACAATGAAACTAATTTGTAATTACGAATTTTACTTGTACTTTTATTAGATTAATTACGAATTTACCTTGCACCTTGTTAATAGGAAGCAACCAATAATTTTATAGAATTTTAAACTAATTAACTTATAGAATAACTAATTACCTTTTAATTTACCTTATGTATATACTTACCTATTGGAATGGTTTTATTGAAACGTCCTGTATGTATGACTGAACGAATGTAGCGCCACGAAATTAATAGCGGAGGAAAAAAACGGGCAGCGTTTGCTGCATGCAACTCTGAACACGAAAGATGAATGACGGAGCATTAATGAATTTTTTTTTAATGCTAGCCAGAGGCTAGCTACCTTTTAGAGGGCTACACCCTCTTTCAAGGACGAGGTGTGGAGAGAAAAGGAGGCTGTAAAGGATAGGTGTTGGGCTAAGGGAGATAACTATATAGCTTTATTTCAGTAACATAACAAATAATATAAAGTTGGGACATTATGATCTTTGCGATCATAATCATAATTAAGGTGCGGATGATAAACAGAATACAACGAGTATATAGTTAAATCTAACAAATAAGCAAAAATTGAACAAATAATAGTGGAAGTAAGTGCAGGTATAGACTTGAGTAAATGATAAATTAAGTGCAATGTGAAATAATTAGTGCTGTAAGATAAATGTATATAAATAAATATATATATATATATTGAGAGTAGAAAATAGAATGAGAATGAGGGATGAGGTGAGGTGCAATCACGCCACAACACAAGATGAGAGCGGGTTAGCAGAACGAATGCAGTTACCTTCTGCCTAGGGGCTACTCTAGGCTGATGAAGACGAGATGAGCCCTGTTAGTCATGATGAGATCACTGTGCAAAAAAAGATGGAAAGATATGAGGAAGATGAGCATGCAAAAGATAATCTTGTAGTATAAGATGGTCCAAATGGTCTGGGGGAACTGTATAGCAATATAGTGTAAAAAGTAGATAGAGGGGGGTAAAGTGAAAGCGTGGCGGTGATGAATAAAGAGCAAGATGGCGCATGGTTTCCAAAAGAAGAGGCTGATGTGTTGTATAGCGACCAGTTATAAATTTGAGACGGAGGGCTTCTAGATGTGAATAAAGAACGGGAAAAGAGATGCGTGAATAGAGTGCACGGGTAGGGCTGGGAAGAGTAATCCTGAAGGCAATACGAAATGCATGTCGCTCTAAAATGGCCAATTTGTTATAGTACGAAGGAGGTGCTGAAATCCAGGAGGTGAAACCGTAGGTCAAAACAGGTCGAAGGAAAACCTTATATGTATTAAGAACAGTATGGGGTTTTAGACCCCATGTGGTGCCTGTTAAACGTTTTAGGAGATTGAGTCTATTGTAGGCTTTAGTTGCGACATGTTTGAGGTGTTGCTTCCAAGTTAAATGATGGTCAAAGATGATGTCTAAGTATGTGACTGTTTTAGTGGCCAGAATAGGAGTATCTTGTACACGCAGTGACAACAGAGAAGGATTTCTATGGACTTTAGTGCGCTTACGTGGAGGTATGAAAACTATTGCTTGGGTCTTCGCTGCGTTGATCTTGAGATGCCATTTAGTACACCAGTGAACAAAGCTGTCAATTGATTCCTGTAAGACGATGTTGATGTGAGAGATAGTGTTTCCCAGAGCTAGAAATGCTGTATCATCGGCATATTGCAAAAGATGCACATCGGGAGGGAGATGCGGAAGATCAGCTACGAAGAGAATGTATAAAAGTGGAGAGAGAGCAGATCCTTGCGGTACACCAGAGAGAAGAAATATAGGGTGAGACAGTTGGTTGTTGATGGCGATGTAAGAAATTCTTCCAACGAGGAAATGATAGATAATGCGGATGTATGGCAGAGGAAGTTTAAAATGAATGAGTTTATATAGAAGGGCCAGATGCCACACTTTGTCGAACGCTTTCTCCAGATCAAAGAGAAGTAAACAAGAAGGTCGAATGGAGTTAAAATGGTTGGTGATAAGAGTGGTGAGTCGCAACAGTTGATCGTTGATTGAGAAAGCTGGACGGAAGCCCGCTTGGTGAGTGGGTATTAGCTGTCGGTCTAGCAAATATGGATGTAAACGTTTCACAAGGATCCTCTCGAAGATTTTACTGAATGTACTAGTTAATTGTATTGGCCGGTAAGATGATACAGCTGATGGTGGCTTATTGGGCTTCAAAAACATGAGCGTTTTGGAGACCTTCCATTCAACGGGGAAAAACCCAGTACGGAGGATGAATGTATATAGCAATGCCAAGAGAACATGGAGTACCATGGGTCCTTCTTTAATATGTCTGTAGGTAATGTTATCGAAACCAGGTGCTGTGTTCCGTTTCCGTTGAAGGACAGATGTGATTTCAGGTACTGTAATGGGGCTGGTAAGGACGTGCTCTGGAAGAGTGTGAGTGGTATTTGGTTGAAGTATGCGAGAAGCGGGATTGATTCTTTCGACGGGATGGGTGGAACCTGTGGGCTCTGGTGCTTGAGGTGTGAAGATTGTCTGAAGATAATCTGCAAATGCATTTGCTTTGTCCACATCGGAGTGCAAGGGTGTATCTTGGAGAAGTAACGGATAAGAGGGTTTGGTATGCTTACCACAGAGAGCGTTAAAACGTTTCCAGTAGCGCGTCGGATGAGAAATGTCAGAGAGATGATTGCAAGTTTTCACCCATTGCCGGAGTTTATATGCAGAGATGTAGTTACGTACTGTTCGTTGTAACTGATAGTGAAGCCTGAGAGCGTCGGGATTGCGTGTACGAAGATATTCACGATAGAATTGACGGGAGCGACGAACTAAAGCTAGATATTGAGGAGGTAGTTTCGGGCGGTAGGGTATAGATTCGGTTTGCGGAATATATAGTGCAGAAGCCTGTTGGATAGTACTAGTGATGACAGTTACTTGATGTGAAAGGTCGCTATCGGTGGTTGGCTCTTCATAGTCGCTTAAGGCATTAGAAATGTAGGTGCGGTAACCAGGCCAGTCAGCCTTATCATATCGTGGAGAGAGGCGAGGAGAAGGTAATGATTGACGAGTAGCGTGGCCAGTGTGATAAGTTACTTTGATAGGTGCATGATCACTACCTAGTAAGTCTAGAACTGAAACTGTACAATGATTGATAATACTGGTGGAAATTATTGCTATGTCGGGTGTGGTATCTGAAATGGGACGAGTTGCCGAAGGAAGATCAATGAGGGTACCAGTCGTATTCGCTGTAATGAAATTGGTGAAGGCAGTTTTCTCGGTAGCCGAGCGACTGTGAATGTTGATATCGGCAAGAATCATATAATGATGGTATGTGTTGGAGATGTGTGAGAAGAACTCGTGAGGGATTGGAACCCCTGGGCGAACATAAATGGTCGCAAGAGTAATGGTGATATTTTTGAAATAGAGTGTGGTGATGACATGTTCTGGAAGTTGCAGAAGAGGACAGTGGTGATGTCGAAAAGGTAATTTATTTAAGAGACCAATTGCAGCGCCACCATTAGCTCGGAGAAATGGAGGTCGATTATCGTGTCGTAATAGTATGTAGCGAGGAATGCTGCATGTGGTTTCAGAAAGGTTTCATTTAAAAGAAAGGCGGAAACGTGTTCTTCTAGAAGTAGCGTTTCGAAGACTGTTTTGTTCTTGAGTAGAGAACGAACATTCAGAAATAGAAACACAATATCCATAGTGGAGAAATTTAAACTGGAGTTTCAAGCCTGCTGGTATGAAAATAGACGTAGTTGTTGGAATAAGTAGCGTGAAGAGAAACATGAAATACAGATTTGGCAGTTTGAATGATGTGATGAAGAACGTGTTGTCTCTGAAAGGGATGGATGTTTTGGAGGGTGAGGGCGAGAAATTCGAGCAGTCTGCTGATAGTGACAGATTCATCTACAGTTTGGTTGGTAGAAGAATTGGAGGTTTCTGGAGTGCGTAGTGGAACAACGAGCTCAGGGTGTGCTGCTTGGGCCGATGGTTTTCCCTTGCACTTATAACTGTAAGCAGGATGTTGGTCAGTACAAGTAGGACACTTAGGGGGTTGCGTCATGTTTGGACATGTTCGAGTGGAATGAGGTCCTGAGCAATAGCCACAAACATACGGATTTTTGCATGCGGAAGTAGGATGAGAGTTGTATGTTTGGCACTTTTCACATCTGAGTGGTAATGGAGCAGAGGATCGAGATGGTTCAACCCGATGTTTACGACTATAGATATAAGCTCCTTGGGTGAGCAGAGTGTCAATGGTGTCTTGCGACGATGTTAGTACCCGTACCATGTAGGTAGGACCAGAGTCATTGCGAATTCGCATAACTTTGCTCACCGTGTGACCCTCATACTGGAGTTCTTCCTGTATCTCATCATCGTTATACGATGGGTCGACGCCTCGAATGACTACAGAAAGTAGTGGCGATCGTTTTGGCGGAGGAGGTTGCTTCTGACGGGTAGAGTTCAGTGTAGTAATGGATGCCTGTTTGCCAAATATCTCGAATGATGCTTTGTTACGCACTGTGATTGCAAAATTGGGATCTGGTGACTTTAAAATGATTCCATTCCGGGTTTTAATGACTTCAGAAAGCTGAGCGCGAGGAAGATACTTGCGAAGCTGAACAGTGACAAACTTTTCGTTGGTATATTTGGTGTCGAAGTTTTGTAAGAGAAAGGTGTAAAGAGTAGGTTTTTGAGATGAAGATGAGTTGCTTGAATGAGATGAGTGATGGATGTTAGATGGTTCTGCTTTCATATTGGAGTTCTGGTCGTTAACTAAATGCGGTTTGTTTTTGGGTGGAGAGTTTTTCACTCGATCCGCGTAAAGTTCCTGGCCAAGTGGAGATCTGGAACGACTAGATGCGTTCGATGCTGTGGAGGCATTTGATCGCTCTGAGGCACGTCGTTGGCGTTGTTTGTAGTCTCTCTGCTTCTCCACCTTCGTGGAAACAGCAGGGGGAGCTACGAACACCGGTGGCAAGCCTTCGTGTTTACCAGCTGATGAAAAACCAGGTTGAGAGCCAGGATCCGTCATAGTAAAAACCGCAGACTAGGCACAAGGCCTAAAACTACTCCGGAAGGCGACTGATGAGTATGAGTAGATGAGATGAGATGAGCAATGATGGTAAGACGACCCGTTCGGATAGTCGTCAAGGTGGGATAGTCCCTCTTCTCAAACCCGTAGCTCTACACGCCCTTGGCTTGATCAGTCTGACGTATAGTGCTCTCAGGAATGATTAGAGAAAAGATCCAGGAACAGGAACAGGAAGGTAATACAAAACACAGCTGGGTAGACGTCTGGTACGTCAACAGCTGATAAGAATCGATATAAATATCGATCCTGAGTCCCATTAATGATTTTTTTTTTTTTAATGCTAGCTTGAAAGCTAGCTACCTCTAAGAGGGGTACGCCCTCTTTCAGGGATGGGAAGTTAAAGGAAAAAGTTTGTTGCATGGGTTATTTCTGGATGGTCTAAGGGAGGCTAGAGGACTGGGTTATAGTTTTCATTATATACAGTTATTTATTTATTTATTTATTTATTAAATCAAAATGACATGGACATTATGATCATTGCGATCATAATCATTATGACATCGGTAGTGGAAGGAATTTGGGAACATAGATATATTACAAATACAATACAAATATTATAGTACAATACAAAAAAAAATAATAATAACACATAATGTAAGCAAGGTATAAGAAGGTAATGACGGACAAAGTTGAAAAATGCATGATGATGGAAAGGACAAAACAATGAGTGAAGCAAAGTGAAGAAAAAAAAGCGTTAAGATTCTATTTATTCGGTGAGGAAAATATGTTATGAGCATGATAGATGACATGAGGTGCAAACACGTCACAACACTAGGAAGGTGTTAAGTAAACGAATGCAGTTAACTTCTGCCTAGGGGCGGCTCTAGGCTGATGGAGACATGGGGAAGCCCTGTTAGTAACAGAGGAAATCACTGTGCGATATAAGATGGAAATATATGAGGTAGATGAGCATGAATGCAAAAGTCCTCTATGAGCATATGAGCTGGATGATTAGGAGGCAATGTGTAATGATATAGCGTGAAGAGTAAATGTAGAGGTGTATAAGTATAGCGTGCTCGGTAGGGATGAAGTGTAAGATAATGAATGGTATCAAAAGGAAGTGGCTGGTGATGAGTGAAGCGGTCGGTAATGAACTTGCAGCGTAAAGCTTCTAGGTGATACTTGAGAATAGGAAAAGAAATACGAGAATAGAGGTCTTGTGTAGGACTAGGCAATGAGATGCGAAAGGCAATTCTAAATGCATGACGTTCGAGAATGGCAAGTTTTTCGTAATATGAGGTTGGTGCAGAGATCCAGGCGGGAAAACCATATGTCAGTACTGGTCTAAGAAAGACTTTGTAAGTATTAAGAACAAGATTCGAAGAGAGACCCCATGTGGTACCTGTTAAACGTTTCAGAAGATTAAGTCTATTATATGCTTTTGCCTTGACTGAATTGAGATGTGGTGTCCAGGTGAGGTGGTGGTCGAATGTGATGCCAAGATAGGTAACTGTTTTGCCAGGATGTAACGGTACGTCATTGACTTGTAAGGATAGCTTGGTAGGATTTCGATGGACCTTCGTACGTTTTCGGGGTGGAATGAAAACGATGGCTTGTGTCTTGGCGGCATTGATGGTCAGTTGCCAAGTGTGGCACCAGTCCGTGAAACGATTAATTGCTTCCTGAAGAGTAAGATTGATTTGTGCCATAGTGCGACAGAGGGCAAGAAATGCAGTATCATCGGCGTATTGGAATAAAGAGACATTCGGAGGTAGGTCAGGAAAATCTGCGACAAAAAGCAGATAGAGGAGTGGTGATAATGCTGAACCCTGTGGAACACCTGATAACAAGAAGATCGGGTGTGACAGCTGATCGTTGATGGCAACATAGGCAAGACGGCAGGTAAGAAAATGAAAGATAAGCCGGATATATGCAACAGGAAGTCGTAATTTGGTAAGTTTATAGATGAGTCCTAGGTGCCAAACTTTATCAAACGCCTTTTCGAGGTCGAAGAGAACAAGACAAGATGGCTGAATAGAGTTATAATGATTGGTGATAAGTGACGTAAGACGAAGGAGTTGGTCGTTAATTGAATATGAGGGCCGAAAGCCAGCTTGATGTGGTGGAATGATATTATGATCGTTTAAGTATGGGTGTAATCTTTTAACCAGGATCCGTTCGAAAATTTTACTGAAAGTGGAGGTGAGTTGTATTGGCCTATAAGATGAAACATCGGATGGTGGCTTTTTAGGTTTGAGAAACATGAGTGTTTTCGAAACCTTCCAGTCAGTGGGAAACAGACCTGTGCGGAGAATAAAGGTATATATAAGAGCAAGTAGTGATAGAAGAGCAAATGGACATTCTTTAATATGTCTATAAGTAACGCCATCGAATCCTGGAGCGGTGTTTCTCTTGCGGCGTAGTACAGCGGTGATTTCATGAGGTGTAATGGGAACAGTGAGGACATGTTGCGGAAGAGTGTGAGTGATGTTAGGCTGTAATTGAGGTGAATCAGTGTTGATTTGAGCAGTAGGATGAGTGCGGTAGGTATGATTGGAAACTGATGGTGTAAAAATGCTTTGAAGATGGTCGGCGAAGGCATTTGATATGTCTAGATCTGATTGGAGCGGCTTGTCATGCACAAGGAGAGGATATGTTGTCTTTGAGGTTTTGCCACATAGAGCGTTGAAACGTTTCCAATAGATTGTTGGATGTGAAGTGTCTGCTAGATTATTGCATGTTTTAATCCACTGGCGTTGTTTATAGGCGGAGAGATAATTCCGGACAGTACGCTGCAATTGGTGATGAAGTATAAGTGCATCAGGATTATGTGTGCGAAGGTAGTCGCGATAGCATTGGCGAGAGCGTCGAACCAAAGCAAGATAATGGGGTGGAAGTTTAGGGCGATATGGAACTGATGAAGATTGCGGGATATAGAGGGTAGATGCGCGCTGGATTGCTGTAGTGAGAGTGCCAATTTGTTCAGTAAGATCATCAGAAGTTACTGGGCCTTGGTAGGGTTCTATGGTAGAAGAGATATAAGTGCGATAGCTAAGCCAGTCAGCCTTGTCATATCGAGGTGTGACTCGAGAGGTAGGCAAACGTGATGGACATGCAAGACCCGTATGATAGGTCAGTTTGATAGGAGCATGATCGCTACCGAGCAAATCTAGGACTGTGACAGTGCAATGAGTAGCTAAAGTATTGGAAGTAAGTGCGATGTCTGGTGTGGTGTTTGAGATTGGTCGAGTATGAGAAGGAAGTGCAAGTAGTATACCAGTAGTATGAGTGGTGATGAAGTCACAAAACTGAGTGCGTTCCTGGGCCGATCGACTATGGAGGTTTATATCTGCAAGGATGATGAAATGTTTGTACGTGTCTGATATATATGAAAAGAAGGCAGTTGGAAGGGGATTTCCAGGTCGAACATAGATTGTAGCGAACGTAATTGCTATGGACTTGAAATAAATGGTGGTGATGACGTATTCAGGTAATTGCAGGTGAGGACAAGAGTGATGTCTGTATGGCAGATTATTGCGAAACCCAATGGCAGCTCCACCGTTAGCTCGAAGAGTTGGTAGGGTATTGTCATGTCGGATCAAGTCATAGCGAGGGATTCTGCACGAGATGGACTTTTTAAGAAAGGTTTCGTTTAGAAGAAATACAGTGATATGCTCTTCTAATAGTAATGCCTGGAAAAGGTCTTTGTTTTTAGGGAGTGAACGGATATTGAGAAATAAAAAGTTTAAATCCATAATATGTATGAAGTTAGACTGTAGTTTCGTATCGAATGGTATGAAAATGAACGTAATTATTTGAATAAGTAGCATAGAGAGAAACGTTAAAGGTTTGTTTTGCTGCTAAGGTGAGTTGTTGGAGAACGTGCTGTCTATGAAAGGGGTGAATGTTCTGAAGAGCAAGTGTAAGGAATTCCAACAATTTGCCTACTGTCACGGGATCATCAACATGCTGATCTGTGTTTGTTGAGGTTGATTGTGTGCGTAAGGGAGCCACTAGTTCTGGATGTGCCTGGTCAGGAAGAGGTTTACTTTTACATTTGTAACTATAAGAAGGATGCTGATCTTTGCACGTAGAACATTGAGGAGGGAGCTGCATATTTGGACAGAGGCGTGTTTGGTGTGGACCGGAGCAATAGCCACAAACAGCAGGGTTTGTACATTGGGCCGTTGAATGGCTGTTGTACGCCTGACATTTCTCACACCTGAGTGGCATAGGCGCAGGTGACCGAGAAGGTTCCACGCGGTGTCTGCGTTTATAGATATATGCACCTTGTGTAAGCAGGCGGTCAATAGTTTCCTGGGATGGTGTAAGGACACGCACCATGTAGGTGGCACCGCTATTGTTACGAATGCGGATGATTTTGTGAATTGTGTGCCCTTCAGATTGTAATTCATCCGTAATTTCCTCATCTGAATAGGTAGGATCGACGCCTCGAATAACAACAGATAGCATAGGAGGTCGCTTCGGAGGAGGAGGTTGTTTACGCCGGGAAGATGTGAGGTTGGTGAGGATTGATTGTTTACCGAAGATTTCAAATGATGCTTTGTTGCGAATGGTAGTGGCGAAATTTGGATCGGGAGATTTGAAGATATAGCCATTGCGTGTTTTTACAACTTCGTGAAGTGGGAGGCTAGGTAGATATTTGCGTAATTGCAAGGTGATGAGTTTTTCGTTCGAGAACTTAGAATCGTAATGTTGGAGTAGAAAAGAGTGCAGAGATGGAGTAGTGTTGGATAAAATAATGACTTGGTCAGATGATTTGCGTACTGCTGAAGTGCCTTCGGCTTCCATATCTGACGATTCAGAGGCGGAAACAAAGTGTTGTTTCTTAGCTGGTGGTGAGTGTTTTACCTTGGCAGCGAAACTCGTACGACTCTGAGGTGATCGAGACCTCGTCCGAGTTGAAGTGCCAGAAGCTGCGGAAGCAGTAGAGCATTCGGAGTTTTGGCGATGTCTCTCCTTGCGGTCTTTCCGCTTCTCTACTTTCGCAGTGTGACTAGCGGGACCAGGGACAACTGGCGGTAAAAAATCGTGACGACATTCTAAGGATTGTCCAGAAACTAAGCCAGGGTCCGCCATCAGAGAAGCCGATGAAGGGGCACAAAGCCGTGCCAACTAGTAAAGCGATAATGTAATGCTATGAGATGAAAAATGTAAGGTGAGACGACCCGTTTGGATAGCCGTCAAGGTTGAGTAGTTTCAGGTGCCAAACTCGTAGCACTAGACGCCCTTGGCTGGATTAGTCTGACGTACAGTGCTCGGAAGTGAGGCAAGAGAAAAAAACCCGGAATGAGGAGCAGGAAGGTAGCAAAAAACAGCCGTACTGACGTGTGGTACGTCACAGCTGATAGATCGAAATGAATATCGATCTGGAGTATCCCCATTAATGAATTTTGAAGCTTGTATTACTATCCTATAGGCAAATATAAGAATTGTGAGAAATTGAATTTAATGTTTGTTTTGGTGTAAATTATATATGCTTTATACATATCCTTTGACACTTGTGATTATATTATTATTATATGCTTATGGATAACAGAAAATTATATAGAATTTTTAAAGTAGTTGAGTTAATTTGTGCAGAATACTACTGATTGGTGCTGCCATCTGTTGTACATTTTTACAGTTTTTAGGAGTATAAGAGAATGTGTATATGAAGTGAGCGAGATTTGATATGATTGGAATGAAATGAACTATGAAAGAGAATGAAGAGATATATTTACAGTTATGTTAAGCCTTACTGATTAAAAAATTGTGCAGGAGATATATTATAATAACCATTTTTTTATGCTTGATTGTTGAATGGTATTACTTAATCTGTTATTTTTAAAGACTGATGTTATTTAATATTGGACTGAGGAGAGTGATATTTGCAATTTAGCGAGTAGAAGAAAGCAAACATTATTTTTGTATAGACATAACTTTAAAAAAAAAAAAACTTTTTGGATTGCAAGAGAAATACACAGTGAGGATTAAATTACTTATGAGAATTAATGCTTATTGTAACTACATTATTGCGAAAACAAGAATCGATTGAGGACATGTATATTTGACAGTAAATTGATTGTTATTTTTTATTATTGCAAAATATTACGGTAAACATACCTTACCTGGACACAAATGTTTTATAAACTTGGATTTAGCTTTGCATGAATATACAGTGTTAACACATATTGGAAACAAAATACGGAGTAGGATTTTTTTAAGATAGAGTGCGCTGATGACAGAATTGCTCATGGAATTTGCATTTTATGTTTTGAACAGAATGCACTGAACGTTATATATTTGATTAAATTTAGTATTTAGGAATAATATTGCATTTAGAAATATGTTATTAGTAACATTTAAGAAAGTACTACGTTATAATACTGAACTAACTATTACTTTGTATGATACAGCCAGTTACTGAATGCTAGGCATTAGACACAGTCCTTTTTTATTGATGGCATTGAATAATAATACAGAAATAACATTTTTGACTTGGTTGCTAAGCTATTGAAATATATTTTTATAGTTTACTTTTTATAACTACATTTTAGAAATTTTGTTGTACTTTTGAAAGAAAATTATGTCCTATTTTTACGTGCTAGGTTTTACATTTAGTTTTTTTTTAATGGAATAAAATAGATCCTATGATTAATAATTTAATTTGATTTGTTAGGAATATTTTGGGTTTGGACATTTATGATCATTTTAGCTTGTAATGTGTGAAGGATGACGCCTTTTGGCGGCTAGATTATTTGATGAAAGGAAGGAAATGCTTAGGTGAAATATCGAAGTGACCTGGAGCATGTATATTAGGTATTATGCCGGCATTTATTTGATGTGAATGAGGAGAATTCAGGAAAATTTTTATGCAAAATAGCTGCTATAATTTTTTGAATGATATTGAACATGGGACCATTTGTACTGAAGGTGAGAATGTTTGTGACAATGCTATGTGGGGGGACAAATTTTATTTGCGAATGTATGTGATTATAATTTTATGTATTTGTTTGGATAACTTGTAGCGTATGAAAGATGACGCCCTTTGGCGAGCAGATTATTTGATGAAAGGAAGGAAAAGATAGAAGAAGGAAGGAAGTGACTTGGAATTTGTATACTAACTATTATTTAGGCATTTACTTGGTGTGAATGAGGAAACCGCAGGAAAAAAAAAATTACTTAGGCTGACTGTTTGACTTTTTGAACGGCAATGAATACGGAACCATTTGTAATGAAGGCGAGAGCGTTTGCGACAATGTTATGTGGGGGAACAAATTTGATTTGTGTACGTACGTGATTATAATTTTATGTATTTGTTTAGAATGTGAGGAGAGGAACCTTTATTTTTACTATAAATATATAAGATTTGTAGAAATTAGGGATGAAGGATGTAGCGTGTATTGTGAAATATTTGAAACTAATGAAGGGAATGTTAGGTGATTTGAAAATTTGATATAGTGACTTTAATATTTTAGAGTACATTTATTTAGGAATATATGTAGGAAGTTGAAATATTTTACTTTTATGTTTGGAATTGAGCAGAACAGAGACCAGAGCATAGCGTTTGGTGCCGTGATTTTTTACTGAATGAAGTATTTGGTACTTTAGTGTTACAGATTTTGTTTGTTATGTTTTGTTTTGGATTTGTATGATGGTACTTGTGGTGAGGACTAGCTATAATTGGTTGCAGAGCGACAATACAGAAAGCATATAGAAATGAAATTATGTGCGTATATTTGTAGGATTTGATTTTGGCATATAGCAGGAACAAAACTTAGCCGTTTAAAATTTTGCAGTTGTAAGGATTTTTTTTTTATTTTACTTTATGAACTACAGCATAAAACAGTATTATTGCTTGGGAAATGAAGATAATTACATTGCCATTTGGTGGTAGAAAAAACCATAATACATGATATAAAGATGTAGAAATACTAATTTGAGATTATTATTATTTCCATATAAAATAAGGCTATGCGTTTTGGAAAACAAGGATCAAATTTGATTATGAAATTATATTTTTTTTAATTAGTGAACATACACATGAACTATAGGCATTGGAAATTATAATTTAACCTATTTAAATAAAGTGAGATTAGCTGAGGAAAAGGACACTTTTGTAATCAATTTTGTATAATATTTATAATTTTGTTTACTGTATATGGGTTGTTATGGAAATATATTTTGTAGACTTTGTATGATAGGTTTTAATTATTGTGGATGTGGGAGGAAACGGAAGAATTTCTTGAAATTTGCATGTGTATTGTTGTATATTGTAAGTTGAAAGCTTCTGTGAACTAAGCCAGTTTGCTTTAGAATTGAGGAGTAGGAAATGATTTGATTGAAAAATATTGGTAGATACGTAACGACTAGCTTTTAGAATGTTATGTTCTAACGTTTTTTTTAGTTTAGCTTTTATTATTTATATCTTTAAGTATTGAACAGCAGTATTTTATAATATTTATTATATTTAAAGAAGGAAACAGATAAGCAGAAGAATGAAGAAAGTTATGAATATATGGTTTAACGATGTTATTAAATGACGAAACTTGATTGTGTAGTTGCTGAAACGCGCTTTGGGTAGTATTCAATGATGATTTACTTAGGACTGTAACATCTATGATTGACTATTTTTTTTTATTTTAGGTATTATTTTATGTAGATCTGAAAGAAATTTACTGTAAATTTGATTTGCTTTACGTTTGAAAATGTAATTTTGATGAGAGATATAATACAGATATCTATATATTCCCTATGGATTTGACTTTTTGGTGGGAACTTATGTGGTTTGAATTTTGGATTAATTAGTAGGTGCACGTTTCATATAGCCTTGCTGTTGAACGGGACGTTAACCCCAAAATTAACTCAACACAACCTTTGGATTTGCCCAGTTAAAATTTGGAATATTACAACGTATATATATATTTTATTGTAGTCTTTTGAACATGTGGCATGCATGTCTTTGGTGTTAGGGTTGATTTTTTTTTTTGGTGATGATACGTTTGACGTATGTTGATAGTAGTAATTGATATGTTGATGTTATGTTGTGGAAGGATTGAGAAGTTACGACTTGCCATATATGGAAACAATTATTAAAATTTTGAGTTACAGAAGTACTGAACATTAGTTATTTTCATTTTTTTCTTTACAGTTTAAGGGATACACTTGAAAAGATTTATTTACATTATATGATTGTTGCAGAATATTTGTACAATACTTTGATTTGTAATTAGCATGGTATTGAACCTTTATTGATGAATGAAGCAATCTTTACTAATAGAACTATCGTACAGATCGCTTATTATAGCTTTGGAAATATTTACTAATTAATTAGCGTAAAGCCATATGGATTTTACAGGTTTACAAATATTTTTTACTGACTATGTTGCAGCTATCAATTGTATTTGATTATTTTTACTTTGTATTTTTATTTGTAGGAGAATTATTTTAACATTGTTCAATGAATTACATATAGGTCTTCTTAACGGTTGTTTTTCGATTTGATTTTTCAATTTTGGCTTTGAAAAGCGTTTTACTCTTTGCCATTTTGGATATATGACTTGAATACCTTAGCCACGTACACACTTGGCTTTATTATTGTTTTCGTAAACGTAATACATTATTTAGGTGTTTGCTGTGAAGTTTGTTTATTTTTATTACCGTTTTAGGATTTGAATGTATGGCTTTGAATTTCGTTTAAATAATTTTAGTGTATTTTTTCTGAGAGTAACCGAATATGTTTTTTTTATTTATATATTACAGAAGCCATAGGTATTGTTCATATTTAAGCTTTTGCATTTTTTGATTGAATTTGTGCCCCAAAAATATTTTATTGCGTTTCAATTACCATTTATTTGGTATGATTTGTTATTATTGATTTTAGATATTTGAAACTATTTACTTTGACGAGACTATTACTGGATATTTTAGTGTATTGATATTTTGTAGTATTACGAATGCAGCGTAGCGTACTTTTATGTATTTAGCTTTTTTTTGGCAATTAGTTTAATATTTATATTACTGCAAGCGTACAATAAGACTGTTGTATTTGTTTCTATTGTTTTCCTATTAGATTTATGTCATCAGCATATGCCATAACCTGGTGAATATGATACAGCTCTAGATTTTGTCTTTGATTTCCTTATAGAATACGCCAGATTAAACTTGAATAATATTTTGAAAATGCATTTTCATGTTTTAGGTTACTTTGGACACAAAAGTTTGTAAACAAGACTTTTTTAAAAATTGAACTTTACCACGAAATTGACTTAAAGATATTTTAAACAATATAACTAGTTTTGGAATTCAATTTTCTAAGAATACTATATAATGTGTTTTCTGTTTGAAAAAAAAAAACTTAAAAGCTTTTGTCTTTAACGTTCCACAACTAGGCACCGAAGATAGGAAAGACGATAATTGTTACGAAAAATAATAATTACGGATTAAAGAAAGTGGAAGGAAATGGAAGAATTCCGAGAAAACCTACGAATATGATGACTTTGAAATGTTTCTAAATTAACATATATTTGACGCATCAGAATTTTACGTTTTAATTTTTTTGGGATATTTGTGGAATAGTAAAATTTTATACGATTTACACAAACTTTATTGATATTTTCGTTAAATTTTGGTACGCAGGATTATTTTTAATATCCCGATGGGTGAGAGGACTTATAAAATGATGACAGAAGAGAAATACAGACTTAATAACTATTGCTACTGTTTTCTTGTTTATGAACAGAAAGTACGATGGTTTGATTTTGTACTACTACTTTTTTGTTACAAATAATGAAACTGATTTTATGTATCTTGTTTACATTTTATTCCAATTAGCATTAAGTCGGTTATAAAATACATGTATGTTTGAAGGCAACTATTTCTTTAACTTTTTTGTACTAGCTTTTTAAAATAAATAATTGTCTGAAATAATTTTTTTTTAAATTTATTGGTGATTTTATACACATAATGAAGGATTTTGGTTAGTATTAACCGCAACTTTATTATCTTTTGATATCAAAATTGTATTTTTTTTTTTTTGCTCTAAATATTGAAAGTTAAATGTTTGATGACAATGAATTTTATGTAGATATTTGTATGGATCTGGGAACGATTAAAGTTTTCCATGTTCATGTATGACTTAAGACTTTTTTGTTTGTATGTGTCACGAGTTGTTGGTATGTATGTTTGCATATTTATTTTGCTTGTTACTGTCTGCAATTTTAAACTTATTATTTGTATTATTAACTAACGAAAGTTACAGTGCGCTATATAATGTTACTCACAGACTGTGATGTTTAGTATAGGAAATTTCGATTTGACTTAGCTGCGGTATTTAAGTGAATACAATTTTATTGATTATAAGCGACAACTAGAGAACAATTTGTGGACAGTTTTTTTTACTAAGTACAAGATTTGAAAAGGATAGGAACATCCCGAGAAAGAAAATCATGTATGAGCTTATTAATAACTTCATACTGATTAATTAACAAATAACAAAACCTAGAAACTTTTACTTAGTAGTATTTACAAGAAAAAATTAGGTAGTACGCAGAACTAAAAATAATAAGTTACATTAAGAAGAATGAAACGTACAATCAAAGAAAGGAATATCAAAGAAGTGAAAACTTAAATTAATTCAAAATAAATAAATTACTCAGATCATCTAGGTAAGATCATACTAAAAGCCATCAAATATGTGTCGCAACACGACATCAGTAAGGAAAGCAAGCAGAAAAGATCTACCAAGAACTACGAATGAGGAGACCACAGAAATAAGTTAGAGCATCTTGAAATCAATTTTGAAAAAGACATAGTACTAATAAAAAGAAAAGCAGAAATAAGTTAACTGAAAGATACAAAATATAAACAAAGTTACTTAGAAGGCACGCTGTCAAAGCTAAGGTAAATTAAGTTGTAGTAGCATTAGGTTCCATAGGATTATTTTTTTTAAAAAAAGTTGTGAAACTCAAGCAAGAGAAGATCTTATTATGTAAGTAGACTATAGAAAGAAATACATGCAGAAAACTGAAAATAAATATTTTAAAATAGCAAAAGGTGAAATAGAATTTTAATAGTATACCACAAAGAGCAAAGAAGGAAGACAAACAGAAAAAAATATAGATACATAACTACAAAGATATAGCTAAGTAGCTGAAGAGAAAAAATGAAAGATAGGTAACTACATAGATCTAACTAAGTAGCTGAAGAGAGAAATGAAAGAAAGATAAGTACACAGAACTAGCTAAGTAATTGAAGAGATAGAGAAATTTTGGTTAGGCAAAGATATACATTACAAGAAAGAAAGTAGGTCGTGTGTTAAGTCATTTACATTAGGATCTTAGAAAATGTAAATTATTCCCTTCAAGCAAAATTTTAGTTGGGGAACCAAGGCAAATCGCAAATACAATAAATTAAGTTTTAGTTCACATTAGGAAATAAAATCAGAAAACATTAGTGGGTAACAGAAAATGAAGACTTGAAGGTAAGAAATCACATAAGGAAAATTTCAGTTTATAGGAAGAACACAATAAATGAGAGCTATATTACTTTATCAGCAATGATAGGTTATGTTAAATTAAGAAATCATTTAAACCTACAGTACTAATTAAGAAAAGTTAAAAAGCATAGTTGGAAGGACGCAAGTTAGGAAAAATTTAGTTAAAAATCAAAAAATAGTAATGCCAAAGTTAAACAAAGACGTTGATAATTCCAATAGATAAAAAATCAAATTCATAAAGAACAACACTTAAATATCATGTCAAGGGAAATTTGTTCCATAAAATTTGTAGTATCTATAATCTTATTCAAATTAGTGTAAGTCACCGTCACCTCTTTATGGTTTTATCGGTATTACAAAAAATATTTCCGTTCTTTTGCTTTTTCGTTTCACGCTATAATAGTACGATTAACTTGAGTGTGCAGTAACATTACCTTATAAGCAAATTTTCGTTCGGTTGGTATAGTAAGACAAGAATCCAACATTTCGTAACGTTTCCTTATAATCAAAGTATTCTATTTTCTCCATACTCACATTTCGTACAAGTCAATGCAGCGCAAATGGAATCATTGACACATTTGTTTACACCGTTTTGCGTTCTATAGATACATAATTACCCGCTTTCATATTTTTTTTCGCCCTGTAAAATGTCCCCTCTTGGTCTAAATGATCCTTATTTTCTTAACCAGTTTCATCGGCACTGGTCAGTCTGGCTTCACCACCGCCACAGGTATCCCACAAGCCTCAAATGGTGAGAGCAATATGTGAAACCCAAAATCAAATGGCTATATATCGATCACTTTCGAGATAGGAATGCCAATAGTAAGCATATTATGCAATTTTATATGAAATGTTTACAATCTGTTAGTGGTTTTTCGGCTACTTCCCCAATATCGTACCGAGATATGCAGTGTTATAAAGGTAAAATTTTACATTTGCAGAGAGAATGTACTGAAAAATTTCGTTACTATTGTAAAGATAACACTGTGTAGAAAACGAGCGTATGACGTTATACCATCTAATTCATACAAAGAAACGTAAAAAATCGAGCTTTAATTTCAAGATTAACCTCTAATACTCAGCAAGTACTAACTAATCCGAGTGAAATTAGAGCTCGCATTCATAATACATACCAAGAATTGTATAATATATCACAGAACACGACTCCTGTTTGGCAATTTACACCTCTTCCAGGTTATACAGTGACATCTGATTATAACGACATGTTAATGCAACCATATACCAAAGATGAGATCCATGATGTAATAAAACTCCTGGAATTGATGGATTAGTAGCAGAATTTTATTAACTATTATAGCAGATGAGTTTACTACTATTGTCACTGAAATATTGCATCATGGTGTAATTAGTGAATCCTTTGCTACAGGTGTCATTATATTAGTACCAAAGTTACCAAATCCTACTTGTCTTAAGCATTATAGAGCGTTAACTATGTTAAATGCTGACTATAAAATAGTAGCAAAATGCTTTTTCAATAGGTTAAAAACAGTGCTCTCATGCATTCTACACCCAATGCAAGCAGGATTTCTAGAAGGTAATAAACTTCTTGATGTATTGATGGATCTTCGCGATGCAGTGGCATATTTTGATTACAACAAATGTAAAGGTGGCCTTCTATCTATAGATTTAAGGACAGCATTTGATTTGGTTAACCGTGGGTATTTATATCAAGTAATGGAAAAATTTGGATTTCATCCTGCTGTAATTAATCAAGTGAAAATTGTGTATATGTTTGCGAGATCTAAAATTCAGGTGAATGGTTATTTAACACCTTTTGTAACAATCAATAGATCTATTAGATAGGGGTGTCCGCTTTCTATGTCTCTTTTTAATATTTACATTTCACCATTGATTTGTGAATTACATGCTATGCAAATATGTATTTCCTTTGCTGATCTCCACCTTACAGTGCGTTCCTATGCTGATGATCTTTCTGGTTTAGTACGAGATGAAGCTCAACTTAATCAAGTTATTCATGTCGTACAAAATATTGGACAATCTAGTGGAGCATGCATAAATTTTCAGAAAACGAAATTGCTTGCATTTGGTACTTGGGACTTTCAGATAATTACTTTTCCTATTCTCCATGTTGATAGGATAAACATTTTAGGTGTCTATTTTTATTGCACAGTCCGAACAAATGATTTTAGAAAATTGGGCTCTAAACCTCCAGAAGGTGAAAGGTTTATGTCAATCGTGGAAATTTCCTGCCTACTGTCTTGAACAAAGAATTTGAATTGTTAATACATATATTACATCTCACCTTTGATATTTAAGTCCTGTTTTACCGTTGCCAAGTGGAATTGCCCGCTCTATGCAAGCTGCAGTTTATTGGTTTGTTTGGAGAGGTAACATTTTTAAAACACCCATGTATGTTCTTACTCAATCTTAAAATGCTGGAGGTCTTAACATGGTGGATATATATTGCAAAAGCGCTGTTTTATATTTGATTAATTGGATGTACAAGTTACAATTAAGTACACCTAGTTTTGCTAAAATCTGGGGTCTCTATTGGGTACAGGCCACGGCGGTCACCCCTCCTCTTAATATGTCGATTCTTTCAAACACTGTAAAATATTTGTATGATGTACTCTTGAATTCTAGTTACATGGTTCTAGATTTAAATCCTCCCAAACGTCAGAATATTAAAATTTTTTACAGCTCATATCAGTGTAAACAAAATGTTACTATTAAACGAAAAGACCACTTTCCTAACTATAATTGGGACATGATCTGGAAAAATATCAATAACACAATCCTAAATGTCAATCAACGCTCTGTGTGGTACCGAATTGTACATGACGTCATACCAACTAATGTAAAGTTACAGAAGATTAAGCTGATGTCTATCGGAACATGTTCGCATTGCAGTAGAGACGATACTTTACAACATCGGCTTTCAACTTGGGATTTGGTGCACGATATATGGTTGACGTTCGCACGTACCATGTGTATTCTAGTTCGTTGTGGGATCCAGGATATTTCCCCGCTAATGATTTTATTTCCTGTTTTTTTCATATTATCATCATTACGAACAAAATAGTGTAATATGGTTGTGTGGTGTAACTGTGGAATATTTGATTCAAAGTCAAACGCCAACCCTTGCAGGCTACTATTTTCACCTGTTGAAAGAACGATGGAAGATACCTGAAAATATCAAACGAAAACAGTTCTCGAATTATTTAGCTGTTGTTGATGAAAAAATTAACAATGATGTATTCATATTTTCTGCATTACTAATGTTTTTTTTTTTTTTGTTTTTAATGTTTCTGCTGCTTGTGATTTGATTCCCTGTTATTTGTTCATATACAGTATAAGTTATCCTTTTTGGAAAACAAATTGTTATGTATTCCAATGTATAATACTTTCCTGCATCTCAATAAATTAAAAAAAGTTAGTTAAAGAAAAAAGTGGTAGAGCGTTCACCTCTGCTGTATTGGGTCCCTGGTTCAAACTCCGCAAAAGTAGTTTTGTGTTGGGCAACATTATGATCGGGGTACTCCAATTTTCTCCCATAATTTTATTCATTTCTCATCGTCACCGTCTCCTTTAGCCTAACCGGCATAAGCGTGAGACGTAAAACTAAAGATTTTATTTGCACCAGTGTTAGTCAATCTCATCAAAGATAGAACAATCTCCACATTTTATGCCATAAAAGGGAAGGAATAATAAACATAATTCATAAACCTGTACTATTTCATAACGTAATGAATCATCAAGACCAAATTTTTAGTAATTTTAAAGAATTATCATAACATCTGATCCAAAACTCCCACTTCAATGACGTCATAGCAGGGCCAAGGTACCTCTGACTCATTCGCACCAGCGTGCATGGCCCCTGAATAAGCATAAGCAAAATTTCAATAGGTGACGCAATCCCGGGCCAAAGCATACCTGATTCATTCACTATGGTTCATGGTGGCCCCAAATTGGATAACCAATAGTTCGATCAGGTTGGGCCATTACTACTACGTCTCATAGAGACTCAGTGCTGAAAAGGAAGATAAATTCCAATCCAAGCAACGAACCATCCAAAAGTGGGTCTATTTCATATTACTCACTTTATCATTGAAAACAATGGAACCGACATACAACATGTTAATGAACTGTTCTTACAAACTGTATGAGACGATTCGGCATTCCTTACATCGAAATAATGATTAAAATGTTCATATGGACTTGTGGGGAAACGTGCATAGTTTTAAGGCTAGAACTGTTCTAAATCGTGGAAAGGCTAAATTTCCAAACGTGATATTTCGAATTTGAGAAACCGTGGAGTTGCGGTCCATATTAGCGTAAAGTAAGCCACGCCTACATAATTCAAAAATATATTTAATCAATGCTCAGTAGGTATGCAAGGAATGCTCTACAGGGTAAAATCCCTAGACATACTGTTAACATAATTTTTAGATACGCTCTGATTTCAAGATGGGTCCAAACTAGACAAGCTTTGACAAAAGTGGACGCGGAATTCTTCGGCGGGTAGTAAGAAGTGTCGTCTGAGTTTTCCTTTCAGGTATAAGCGTGAAACAAAACATGCTAGCACACGCTCTTCCGAACACGAGGGATCATGATGTCCCTTCTCCAAAACATTTCGTGTCCACTGTTGTCAAAACTTGTATTTTACCTACTGTAGACCTACTTTGGAATCAAAGCATATCCGAAAATTCTATTGAGAGCATGTCTGAGAATTGTACCTTGTAGATAATCCCTTGCTCACGTGTATGTCTGACTTCCTTTCTACTAATATGTACCACCGTTCCACAGTTTCTCGAATTCGAAATAACGAGTATTGAAATTTAGCTTTTCCATGATTTTGGACAGCCCAAGATCTGAAACTATGCACTTTTCTCTAAGATTTATTTTCATGTGAAGAATAATATCTTATAGTTTGTTGATAGAGTTCAATAACACTTTGTATATACAGGGTTGACAATTTATCTAGGTACATCCTTGTAACTTCCAAACTACTAGACAAAAAACGTTGAAATTTTGTACCGCAGAAGTATCGGCAGAGGGACATTATTTGTTGTACTATTTTATAATACGAGGATACGAGGTTAGCAATGTTGTCAACCCAATATAGAATTATAGTTTTTAAATGGCACTACTGGTACATCAGGCTATTACACATTTCAAATCTGTATATTAAAGGAAAAGCTACAATACTAAATTTATTATTAAGTTTTACATACTATGAGCACTACAGTATCACAAATGTCTGAGTTGTAGTGGCTTCTACAGCAGTAATAACGCAAATGAAATAGATGAGACAATGCACATCGAAAGTACTTTAGCGTATAATACTATATTCATAATAAGACGGATTTCGAGTGGATAGGAGCCAAGTTACAATGAACTTACTTTTGGAATGAAATTTGACTTACTTTCGGAAACCTTTATGTGGAGAAATTGTTTAGAGATATGCTACAAAAATACAAAATATCTTAATGTTGTTTACACCAATTTGTCACAAGAACCATTCTGAAGATATGGTAGATAATTTTAAAGTGTGCGACATTGTTAAAATTACGTAATTCCGAGAACTTCTTGGAATTACATTTATCAAAGGTATTGCTGTAATGTTATAGAAACGAATAACATTAACAACAATAAAAAATACAACGAATACGCCAGTTTAAGCAATGTTGCATTTCTTCTACCATTTCTTCACATTTATGAAACGATTTAAGATATCGAGTTACCCTAAGAAACATTATGCTATTTACGTATGCTATTCTCCTACCGTGCGCAACTAGAGACGGTTATTTTCAAACTTTCCAGGCTGCTGACGACAGATCGACAGGTTAGTTCCGTCGTCGTATGTTAGAGGCGCTTACGGCTCGCCTTGTTTTTAGTTTTTGGCGGAGTTTACGGTCTGTACGGTCTGTGCTGTTAACCATGTGATATGAAGGAGTACCAAAGAATGTCCTCTGCCGATATTTGCACAGTATATATATATATATATATATATATATATATATATATATATATATATATATATATATATATAGTTCTTTAGTTTAAAAGTTGCAGGGCGTTTCAAGACAAATGATTCACTCTGTACATATATTAAACCGATAATGGTTGACTAATTGGTTTAGTAAGTTTTCTGGGAAAAGAAATAAAAAAAAGTATATAGCCTATATAGTAGCCTATATAACAACTGTGTTTATGTTTCGTTGCAAACTACTGTGCAGGCTTTAAGTTAATGTACAAAATGACATTAGTCTTGATTCAGGTTAATATAATGATGGTGACAACACTTATGTTGTTTTCCATATCTTTTATTGTTATTTATTTTTTATTTTTTATTTATTGTAATGTAAAAGTCTTTAACATATATACGCATTTGAAACTTGGTTATCAAGTGCAACATATAAGTCGACTTGATGAGTGCCAATTTTCCTAAGCTAAAAAAAAGAAAAAAAAAAAACTGTTCAAGTTACATTAAAATTGTACCGGTATATTTGATCAACCTATGACCTATAACGTAAAATGAAAGTGGATAACAGTAGATATCTTTCGTTTCTTGATCCCGAGCAGTGAATAGGACATAGTCGTAGAATATGTAAAGTTTGCAAAGTAAACCAAACGTTATAATATTTTTTTCTATATTCCGTTATCTCTTGTTCCTGTGTGTGTATGGTATAAACATTTGATGAATATTTCCTTAACAAGATGGCGTCTACTGTTCCTTTGTTCAGCTCTCTCTCTCTCTTTATATATATATATATATATATATATATATATATATATATATATATATATATATATATATATATATATATATATATATATATATATATAAACTTTTGCTGACTGGAAAGGAAGTTTTTCTTCCTAAATATGAAGGAAAATAACAAGAAAAAAGAGCTGAGATGGAATAACCCAGGAAGCAGGTTGGCGAAAGAGGACATCTCAAAAAGTAGGAGGCAAGAAAGGAAAGTTTGCTGCTTGGAAAATCGGAAACAAGGAGATTGGGTTTGACACAACGCGGCACAAGGAACATTGCCAAGGATTCCAGTGACTGGAAAGAAACACAACAAAGTTGATTCGAGTTAGAAATTACGTGATTGGTTTCCCGTGCAACAGAGGGGCGAGAAAAATAAAGAAAAAGAAACACACAAGAAATGAAGAGCAAAGGTGGAAAAACAGGAGAAATAGAACTGGTCGATCAAGTGGAGCGTTCTATATTGCGGATGCCCCAGCTGTCACTGACTTTAATAGGCCAATAGATTTTCCCCTCACCTTCCTTCTGACTGTTGTTGCCAAGTTACCTTTCTCTGAAAAGGTGTAATGCAACATCTGGTTGCTTGTTATAGAACGTATAAGACACGTTGATAACTAGGGAATTAGTTATATTTTCGACAGGATTGACTTCACAAATTATCGGCTTCCAAGAATTATATCTTTTGCAAAAGCATTCATAACAACACAGTTCATCACTTGTTATCTTGTAGTAAATAACACATTGCATGACAAAATACAAAGAAATATATAATACACATAGCTCCCTCGTGACCAAGATATTTGCAAACGAACCTTTGGCGTGGGAGACGCTGGTTCGATTCCTGACGGGAGCTCATGTGGACAACTTCAAATTTTCGAATGAGAACATGTATTGAATCATACCTCATTCGATACCACTTGATTGGGTCACCGTTTTCAAAATGACCGCTAAAAGTGGGTCCTGTATCAGATAAAACGTCCAGTGCTTATAAATCCGAAACGGCTAAGAATAAAAAGATGAAACAAAACCTGGGATAGGGAACGAAGATAAAGCATATCAAGTGGTATTATTGTGGTGACCCTCAGGGAACTCCGTGAAGGGGGCCCAGATGCCAACTTCAAACTGATACAGGACTTTTTGCGGCCATCCTGAAAACGGTGGCCCAAATCGAAAATTGTTTCCTACACAAGTTATTTCCTTTTTCAAGGACTATTGAATGAGGTATGACTCAATACATGTTCCCGTTTGAAAATTTGAAGTTGTCTCCTGGGGCCCTTGAAGGAGGACCTTAGGGTCGCCAAAATAACACCATGTGATGTGCCCTATGACCTTCTCCTATCTCAGTTTTCGTCTCATCTTTTTATTCTCAGCCGTTACGGATTTATAAGCAATGGACGTTTTATCTGAAACACTATATATATATATATATATATATATATATATATATATATATATATATATATATATATATATATATATATATATATATATATATATATATATATATATATATATAGATAGATATAGATATAGATATATATATGTACAATACATGACCTACGGAACTCGTACAACTTAAAGTAGCTAAAGTGGTAGAGTGTTCACTTTTGGAAGGGAGATCAAAACAAAATATCCAGTCCACATCAGTTTGAGGTAAACATCACCATGTTCGTGATTTCCTTCAGGTTTCCTTATTTACTCATTCATTTTCATTTTAATTTCATCAGTTTTTCATTGTAATTTGCTATCATTAATCTTAATCATCAGTCACCTTTAGCGTAATGAACAAACTGTGGAATGTGAAAACTACGTATTTCACTTCAATTCATTTTCCCATCTGATACTGACCAAACTTAGAACGAAGGTAGATCTTCACTCAGTACGTATATGTAATATTCTTTACAATATTTCCTTCCCAAGCTACTGACTATAAAATTTGGAATTAGTCACATTTCCGAAAAAGAAAGAGAAAAATTACAAGTTCGCACTGAGGAAAAATAGTTAATTGCAGGTGATGTACTTAAAAAGGTAGGATACATGAGTAATTCCTGTAGTTTTTTTTTTATTTAACGTACAGCAGACGTATAACTGAAAACGCATGTATACGTGTTAAATATGTACTTACTTTCCGTATGAAACAATGTAGGCGTTCTCGATCTTACATACAAATTGACGTATGTAACATATAGCTGACGAATTCTCCCTCTTCCCTACGTTGCTCCGTCAAAGTGAAATGATAAAATCATCCCAGGGACGATCGTCATCTATGTTGAAAATTTGATCGAGATCGGTCGGGTGGTAGCTTAATAGTCACAAACATAATCACTTTCAATATTATAATATAGATTAAGAAAATATTGAAACTGTGTTTCACTCACTTAAATAATGTACACAACTACAAGAAAAAAAAACTGTAAAGGGTATTTTTATGTGTGTGTGTGTGATCTGAGGTTTGACCCACGGTAGGAGTGCAAAAACTTGAACAAAATGTCAGTTATTGGCTCAGAGTGCAATACAAGTATCGACCTCTGTCTCATGTATAAACGGTGGTAAATAACTTTGAAAAAAAAAAACAAAAAGAAAGAAAAGAAATAATAATTAAACAATCCATCTAATAGGTGGTGTATGTGCGTCTGACCTTCTGCAGTAAGATGAGTAACTGAGAGAGCGCTCACTTGTGGAGTAAGTAAACCATCGTTTGATCTCACACAGTGATGCTAGCCCTAGAGAAATATCACATTTTGTAGGATTTTTGACATTAATTATTCGGAATAGAATAAAGGATTTTTTTTTCGGAATTGGCAATAGGGTTTTTCACAATACGTATAATCCACGTCAACCAAATTCTCTACGAGTGGGAAGTAAATATAATGTGTCATCAATCGTATCAAACTTGCCAACATTTAGTCTAAAGTCTTTTCTTTCTTATCGGCAAAATCCACAATAGCGAGGAGTGATTTAATCATATGGGATTCTTAAATATCAAGTAGCAAGAAACGACATTTGGGATCTGATATTTGAAGAAAGAAGCAAATAAAACATTGGACAAATGAAATAACGAAATTAAAATATCAAACGAGAAACCATCAATTCCCGAACTTTCCACAGGATATGTGTGGAGAAAAGAACTTTTTTTTTTAAGTATGAATTGGTTCAGTATAAGAGGAGTACAGGTATGATGGAGTCACTGCATTTCTGAAAACATAACAACATATACTTCCTTTCGAATAATGAAAATAGTTATTCACAAACTATTTTATAAACGTGGGAGATCAACATTTGATATTTCAGTCAGAAATTACAAAAATAAGTAGCACACGAAATATACATTTTTTCATTTTCATGTTATTTTTGTTATTATTATTATTATTATTATTATTATTATTATTATTATTACTATTATTATTATTATTATTATTATTATTATTATTATTATTATTATTATTATTATTATTATTATTATTATTATTATTATTATATTTGATTGGATTCTATTGATCATAAATTACTTCTGGATAAATTATTACACATTGGCCTATCACTATCTTATATTAAATGGTTTGAAAGTTGCTTATCAAATAGAACTTTTAAAGTAAAAATTGGCAAGCTGGCATCTAGTCAAGGTCAAATAGGGAAGGGAATACCTCAAGGGTCTCCCCTGGGTCCGCTTCTATTTTTTCTCTATTCATCAATGATCTACCAGGAAAAGTCAGGTACTCAGAAGTACTATTATTAGCGGATGACAGCTCTTTAGAATATTTATTAATGAGTATGATAATTATTTCCAGCAGAAAGACTTAGATGCAGTAAATCAATGGTGCGAAAATAATTTATTAAAAATTAACTCTGGAAAAACAACATATATGACTTTTACTAATACAACTCAATACTTTGTCAGCAAATATAAAATTCATAAGGTAAGAATAAACTAAGCAGAACAAATTAAAGATCTTGGTATTATTTATGACAGACAATTGAAATTTAGTAATCACATAAATGATTTAGTGCAATCAACGAGAAAAACAATGGCTTTATCATTAATCAATTGCCTGATTTTCTTTTAAATTGTAATTCTTATGTGTACTTATATAAGACACTTGTTAGATCCACACTTGAATTTGGTTCAGTCGTTTGGAAGAGTTTGTCTAATATACTTATTAAGAAACTCGAAGCAGTACAGAAATGTTTTATACGACTACTATACTACAAAATGAAAAAGGACTACTATTCACACGAGTATGAATATTGGTTAACTTTTGGGGGACTTCAACCTTTAGCAGAAAGATGAAATTTTATGGATAAATATTTTATTCAAATGGTATTGGAAAATAAATATAATAGCGATTACTGCTTGGAAAATATAGGAATAAGAGTGCCGTGTTATAGTGTAAGAAGTCAGTCGACATTGGTAGCACTAAATTCAAAACGTGAAATATTGAGAACAGTGACAATGTCTTATAACAGTTTAAAATAAACATATGTTGGGAGAAACAATAGATCAATTATTTTATTTAATTATATTTTTCCCAAGATAAAACTGTTTTAAATTTATGACAAGGGTCTTAATTTTCTTGTTATTATATATCTTCAGAATATCTTTATTTATAACATTTTATTCAAAGAACCAATATTTTATGTGGAAATGTGACAATAGGTAACCAGGATCTTTTACATAGAGAACACGAAATTTTAAGCAAGGTTGACTCATTATTTAAACGATAGTTAAATGAAGCTTTAATTTCCATAGTTCTGTAAATAGTATTTTATCATATTGACTGTATCTATTTTAATCTTATTTTATAATTAGCTTTAATCTTGCAATGCGAATATATTAAACCTGCTAATATTTACTCTATATCACAAATTTGCTGGCCTGTTTTAAATAATTGTATAATGCACTTAACATAGTTCTGAATTTTTGCCAATGAGCTGTTCACGGTGCTGAAAATAAAGTTATTATTATTGTTACTATTATTATTATTATTATTATTATTATTATTATTATTATTATTATTATTATTATTATTATTATTATTATTATTATTATTATTATTATTATAGCACAACTTAGAAAATTAAGATGTAGAATTGAGTTTTTGCCTTTCGAGATGGGGTTTTATAGCGTTTCAGGTTGGCATCACTGATCTCACGCCGTGTAAGCATGTTCTAGCCGATATTGTGTGAATTTCTTTTTCCAAGGTTCTCATGTTTCGTCCTTCGTTATTATTCAGGCAATTATCTCATAATCATTAAGTTTCATTATCATATATCTCCCGTAGCTTAAAGGGCATAACCACGGAACGTTAGATATTTCATACCTTTTCATTTTAATTTAATTATGGTTCTACTTAATCAAAACTACTAAGCAGTTTTTAGCGAATTTTTTTCCAACTATTTTAATAGTAATCTTAGAATAACTATAGTATACGTGGAATTTTACGTGCATTTAAAAATGACTAGAAGTTTAATATAACATTTTAACAAATAAGACATTTATCTTTATATTATTAGACGTCGAAACTATACTATGCGTAAGTGTAGGAGGTTTTATAGACCCGCTACCTGTCTGTGCGTCTGTCTACCAACAAGTATCAAAGCAGAAACAATAAGGTATATAAAGGAGCGATTTCTAGCAATCAATTTAGCATCCCAAAAGTAAGTCCCATCTCATCCGTTAACCTGTTATTTAAACTGGAAGTGGTTTAAATTAGCTATTTCCGGTTTCAACTTTTTCGCTATAGAGAAATAAAAAAAGATTCAGCGTCTCAAGAAAACCTATATTTTCCATCCACATTACTCTGCCGAAACTAGATGTGTTTAAATTTACTACTACTTCTGGTTTCAATACTGATTTACATAGAACAAAAATGGTAACGATATCGAGATTTTTTTTTCAGTCAATTCAGCGTCTCAAGTATATAGTCTATATCCTAAGCTAACCTTTACATTCGAAGTGGTAAACATTTATGGTTTCAATGTTTATTCTCATAGAACAAAGACTGTAAAATATGATGTAAACCGTTTCTCTCTATAGGTTCAGTATATCAATATAACATATCACCCCTGCAACATTCTTCCGAAAGCAGAAGTGATTGAAATTTACTAGTAGTCCTTTTGCTTTCAAACTGACTGTCATAGAGTAAATACTGTAATTATATCGATAAGTGGTTTTCTGGAATCGATTCAACGCACTAAGAATATGTTTCATCTTCTCCGTTAGCTCTATGTTCAAACCGGAAGCGAAAGATATATCTTACTTCAAGATTCAACGTTATAGAACAGAAACGGTAATAGATAGCGGTATGCCTCTTTTTCTTTACAATTAGTTCAGTGTCTAAAGATGGCATACTATCAACATCTGCAACACTACCGGAACCGGAAGTTACTGATGTTTACTAATGTTTCCCATTCCAATATAGATTTCAGTAGAGCAGAAACGGTCATAAATATATAAAAAACTGTGCGTTTGTTTGTTTTTGAAATCGATTCAAGGCCAAAGAATCGGTCCCAAATCTTGAGTTAATCTACTATTCTAATCGGAAGCGTTAGATGTCAACCGCTTCCGGTTTAAAGGTTGAACAAAAACGGTAATATATAACGACAAGTGGATTTCACCAATCGATTCAGTTTCTCAAGGGACCATAGCATCACCATCCACAACAATCTACCAAAACCAACAACAATTGGAATTTACTAGCACTTCTGGTTTCAATGCATATTATCATAGATATAAAACGGGGAAGGATGTCAGGAAAGGTTTTTAGCATAGATTCAGCGCCCAAATAATACGATTTCTTTCGACTTTTACCTCTGTTTTCAACCTTGTAGTGATGAAAATCTACCTTTATTATGGGCTGCGGTGGCTCAGTGGTAGAGCGTTCACTCTGGTGCTTGGGGTCCCGGGTTCGATCCCAGCCCCCACCAAGTGAACTTTGTGGTGGACAAACACCGTGTGCGTGGGTTTTGTCGGGGTTCTCCCGTTTCCTCCCACTTTCTTCATTCCACCATATCATTCATTACTCATCATCACCGTCTCCTTTAGCCTAACCGACATAATCGTGGGACGTAAAACTCAAAGATTTCATTTCTACCTTTATTACAGCACTGATCGCATTTACACTATAAAATTGAAAGTAATTATGTTTGTGACAATTACTCTCTTGAACCGCCCGACCGATCTCCATCAATTTTTTCAACGTACATGCGGTTGTGGACTGGGAGTATTTCTAGCTATTTACTTTGACCGTACAACTTAGGGGGGGGGGGAAGGAGTGATACATAGAAAAAAATAAATAAAACTTAATAACTCTTGAACCACCCGACCGATCTTGATCAAATTTTCAATGCCGATGAGGTTTTGGACTAGTCCCTTGAGTTTTATTTTTATCATTTCACTTTGACGGGGCAACGTAGGGGAGGGGGTCGACTGGGAGATATAGAAAAAAACAATAAATACAAAGATAAAAGTGATTATGTTCGTGGATTTATAAGTTTTGAACCATCCGATCGATCGCAATCAAATTTTCAATATATATGAAGTTAAAACATGATTTTTTTAAAAATCATTTTACTTTGAGAGTAGATCTTGGGGAAGGGGGGAAGGAGGGAAAATATATGAAAATGAATAATCTCTTGATCCACCTGACCGATCTCAATCAAACTTTCAACATAGATAAGGATCGGTCCTGAGATGCTTTCTTCACTTCATTTTCTTCTGTGGAGCGAAGGAGAAGAGGAGGGGTGAATATATGTCAAAAAAAGTAAAAATAAAAGTGACTGTCTTTGTGATTTCATTACGATTAAACCACCAGCCCGATCTTTAAAAAAGATCAGCATAGATGAAGGTCGGACCTAAGGTTTTATCATATCACTTTAACGGTAGAACTTAATGGAGGGGGCGAAGAGGGGAGAAATCTACAAAAAAATAAATAAAACTTAATAACTCTTGTACCACTAGACCGATCTTGATCAAACTTTCAACATAGATAAGGTTCGGGCCTGGGATGTTTTCTTCATTTCACTTTTACGGTGCAGCCTAGGAAAGGGAGAGGGGGCAGATATATGTAAAAAAAAAAAGTGACTCTTTTTATGACTTCACAACGCTTTAACCACAAGACCGATCTTAATCAGATTTTCAATATGGATGAAGTTCCGGCCTGGGATGTTTTTTTTTTCATATCACTTTGGCGGTAGAGCTTAGGGATGGGGAGGGGAGGGGACAGATATCAAAAATAAATAAAACCTAATAACTCTTGAAGCACCCAACCGATCTCGATTAAATTTTCAACATAGATGAGGTTCGGGCCTGGCATGGTATTTGTCTATTCACTTTAACGATAGAACTTAGGGGAGGAGGTAGGAGGGGAAGCTATATAAAAATAAGTAAAACTTATTAACTCTTGAAATACCGGACCGATCTCGACCAAATGTTCAATCCAGATTAAATTTAAACCTGAGATGATTTTTGTCATATCACTTTGGCGATGGAACTTAAAGGAGAGGGAAAACATTTACACGTGATCGAAAATGACCGATATTAGTGCCGAATCTATAGTTTCTGAGGTTGCTGAGATGAACAGTGACATTTCTGATGCCATTTAAATCCAAATTCATCCCTGCAAAGAATGTGGGAGGGGAGGGGGATAGAGGGGCTTGCCCCAATGCCGGACAGTAGTAGTTTTACCATTCCGGTGCTAGAGAGTAGTAGTTATTCCACATGTATCTGTAACATTTATCAACAGGGGTAATTGTTTGGCACCACTTGTCTGTGGTGCGCGTCAGTCTCAATTAAATCGCTGAAAATTGATCCTCGCTTTTGTCTTACATTACTTTTGCAGAAGATTTTCACCCTCTTCAAGTGAGTGAAGTAAATTTATTTTACTTCCATAACATTTTTTTTTAATAATTAAAGGAGGATACAGTGTGAAAGCATTAAATAAAATTTTCATAGTCTTTAGATTGTAATATTTTTTTTCCCTAATAGATCGTGTGGTCCCAGTGCCGGATACTCCGTGTGTTTCTAGTACCGGACAGAAGAAATTACCTAATTAGTCTTAGTTGAGAAGACATTTAGGGTGAAATTCTTTTCAGGGATTTGCTACAAGGACGGCTACATATAAGAAATGGAAATGGGATGAAGAGTGCTGTTGATAGACTGTTAGCGGGAAACTGTAGTGTTCGGAGAGCTGCTGGATAATTTGAACTACTACCGTATTTTATTATTTTTGTTGCAACCATAAATGATAGATACCAATTACCACATCATTTTACTATATTAATTACCACACACAGACACACACACACACACACGCATATATATATATATATATATATATATATATATATATATATATATATATATATATATATATATATATATATATATATATATATATGTATTCAAAGTCCAAGAAACACAATCTATCTTTCATCTTATTCTTCTATTGCAACAAATAGTTGTGGATGTGCTACTTTAAGTTTGAACATTGAATTTGAGTAGTTTTGAAGTTTACTGTAATTTCACACAATGAAACAAAACTCATTTGTTCTTTTATAATAACAGTTTACATGTAATAAGGTGGATTTACTACTTTATAGTGCAAAAAGTCGAATCAGATGCAACTGAATTTCCAGAAAAAAAGAAAAGGTTGTCTTCAGAAAATCTTATATTACAGACTTAACTAAGTTGACTAACAATTGTAGTTGTATTTGGAAAATCACCATTTTCGAGTAGAAGAACGTAGCTTAGCTACGTTTTGAGTTTTATTAAGTTTATTTAGTGTTTCATTTTGGCAGAATTGGGAACTAAGGCAAATTCGAATACATTTGAGTCAGTTGCTTAAGCCAGCGGTTTAGATATTTTAAATATTTCTGCTATGTTCCTTGAGTGGTTCACTTATTTAACGAACTCATTAGTCATTTTAATCTGCTTATTTATGAGTTATTGTTTTGAAGACATTTAAACCTTAAATTAAGCATGATACAATGCGTATCACATACAAACGTACTAGGCACTCGATTGTTTTGACATCCATTCAATCATTTTATAAACCAATGATGGTCAAATGTCAGCCCACGAATAAAAATATACGATTCCTCCCTTTTTAGCTTCATTTGTAACACGAAGTGTGTACCTGTCTATAATAATAAACTTGAATAGAGAGTTCACTTTTAATTGCAAAAGTAAATTATAGCCGATTCTACAAGGTGAAGCCGTTGGTACAAAACATTAAAAAAAAATCAGTTACTTTCAAATATACTGTGCCTCAGGCCCTAATTAGCCTAATTTAAAGACATGAAACAAAAATACGGTATGCGTAGAATAGAACAAACATTTACATAATCAAATATTAACATAATATGTTTAAATTGCAATCCCTGTATATTTATTTTTTATTTACATCTCTATTTCTTTATTTTTAATTTGTCTGATTGCAAACTCTGGTTTTTATTTCCTCCTGGCCCTCAACACACTATAAATTATCCGTTACATGTCTAAGTTATATTCTTTTTTTTTCCTTTCCATTTTTGTGAAATAGAAATGAAGTGTATTTTCAATAACACTGAAGTACTAAATACTTGCTAATCGAATGTAAGAATGTTCCATCATGTATTTGGTTACAAACAGCTAGTATTTCGTTATGTGTGTTTTCAGTATATCCATATGGCTCAGAGTGACTGTTGTGACAAAGAAACCAATGTTTTTACTCATTGTACAACATTCTAGTCCCTCATCGTAAATCAAATAACAGAGCTGTCTGAACAATAAAGTTATATAAAATGATATATTGCTTCCTGTAAAAGAAAAAAAATCACTATGGCATATAATAAAGATGAAATGGTCTGCGTTTCTATGGAAACCACTGTATACTTGATCACGACAAGAGAAATGCAAACATAAGAATCTAAGAACTTGTCGATTTATTCTCTAGATTTATTCTTGGATTAACTTCGAAAGTTTCAAACAATGTTGCTGAAACTTCTTCCCAATGATAGGTAATTTATCTTACAACGATAAGTAAACAAAGTTTTAAACAATTTATCTTAATTACGGATCATCGTAAATACTTCTTTGTATTATGTTTGAAAGTTATAGAAAGATGGAACTGTTACGGAGCAATGGAAAGTCTATCTCTTTCCCAAAGAGTTTTGTAGTTAATATATTGTCTTCCACACGCGAATTCAGGGGAAAATGTATAATAAGCAGTGTAGCTTCCTAACAGAACAGAAACTACTACTACTACTACTACTACTACTACTACTACTACTACTACTACTACTATTATTATTATTATTATTATTATTATTATTATTATTATTATTATTATTAATAATAATAATAATAATAATAATAATAATGCGTTTAATTCACAACTTGCTCCAACCAATCCACGATAAATCAACGAAAGTCTATGCTATCAAATTCGCAAGAAATTGCAAGCAAACTAAAGATTGGGTCAACTTTTCACTTGCTTTTTCGCTTACCGAAAGAGTTACTCTAATAATCCGAATACCAGTCGCTGATTGTTTTATATATATATATATAGTTTATTCTTTAAAAAAAAATAATTTCCATATGTACACCCATGTCCAAAATTATTGTCGCGTGTCTATAAATTTGTTGTTGTAGGAATATAATTTGATAACGAATTCGCCCGGTGTTTCTTACAATGCTAGTATGTGTATAATCGGGAAACGCATGTATGTGGCAAATTTCATGTCAAAAGAGCAGTAAATAAGAACAATAAAACGAAAATAAAAAAAATATTGTCCATTTAGCAACATTTTCTTTTATTCATTCTAATTTTCGTATTTATAGTTATTTTCCTATGAAATTTACCACAAATATACATTTTCCGATTATACGCCTAGTATCAGTATTAAAGGCATCCTGCAAAATCATTATAAAATTATATTCTTACAAGTAAACAGTTATAGATATGCGACAATCATTTTGGACATGAGTGTACATTAGCATACCGCATTAGTGTAATACTATTTTAAGATTAGTGATTTGCATTCTTTAAATTGTTTCTGTATTGTATCCGATTAGCGTGATATCGTCGAAGAATCGCGCATTTCAGCATTTGCTAGAGATACTTACAGAATACACTCTCACTATTCGAAGGAATCAATTTTGATTAGCTGTTCATGTAAGTAAAAAAAAAAAAATAGTGTATTCTTTCAGCTATTGAGCTCCCTCGTGTCTAAGCGGTAAGTGTATGTCTCTTTACCGTGTGAGACCCGAGTTTGATATTCGGATTGCACGTTAACCTGTAGGTCCATGTCTCATATAACCTTGCTGCTGAAAGAGACGCTAACCCAAATCAAATCTTTATTTTGGTACATTTTAATACCGGTAGTTTAAATAGCATTTTAGGATAGGCCAGTATTGAACATTCTATGAATTTACCTGGAGTCAGTCACATGCCTGATCATGTATGCCTAATTAAAATTTTACAACTACTTTTTTTTTTAATTTTCGATTGAGTGACTATCTAACTGGAGAATGCCACACATGATTTAGCATTTTTTTTCGAACTCTAGGTTGACCATATTTCTAAATAAAGAGTAGAATTTTCGGAAATTAGGGAATAATTTGAAATGTAGTTCTTGGATTCCGAATATTTTTAGATTTTACTTGTTAATTTATTAAAACACAACACATAAGGGATTCAGTTCAGAATTCATACAATGTCTGAACCTTCTTAAAATCTGATAATGGGACTAATATAGACAGTTATTTCTTCCCTATGACATCATATTTGGATATTATTTACTTTCAAGTTATTCTTCAATTTTTACATTATTTCGTTCATTTTAGATTTTGTATGATATTCTGTAGATATATGTGTAGTACACTTTCCCACACAATTCCCAGTGTTCAAATGCTTATTGCTAGTCTGAGTGATATAATATGAGCCCTATGAACATTTTAACCCGATAGGGCAATCTCAATAATATTGCATATACTCTCACCAGCCAAAACATTGCGATCTCCTGTTACAGTTTGAACAAAATAGTTGGTGTCTCACGACACACGACAGATCTGCTCGCCAGATGGTGACATGAGGGATTTCACTTAATCAGCAAATGTAATTTTCTGCGGAACATAGGGAAAGACGGCCGACACTGGTAGGAGGCCTAAAGGGATGGCCAGACTGCTGGAAGTGTATCTCTGGGTGACTTGTTGGGTGTTCACTAGCTGCTGTGGTTAGTATTTTCGAAAGGTATAAAATACTCCCACCAACATATAGCTAGCATCAAACGATAATACATAAATTGACCAGATCTCGTTTATTATATCTGGTGTCGTAGGCTGTCGAGATTAATAAAATGGGCTAGTGCGCAAATTGCGGCACAATTAGCAGGACGCTTTATAACAAAGCACAAATCATGAGTGTGTATGAGTACATAGTTCACTGCATACTGTTAGATATGGGCCCCTAGAGCCGACGTGTCGCACGTGCACCAATGCTAACCGCATGACATCGTCGATTGCAAGTAGAATGTGCACGTGATCATCGTCATTGAATCCCCGATCAATGGCAAAATGTTGGATGGTCCTACGACTCACAATACTGCAGCGAAGCCAGATCAGAATCCGTCGTCTTCCAACGTAACAACTGCGCGAGACGTGCGCAATAGGAAGACGACATTGTGGTAGTTGCTTCGTTATACTGTCACATGGTCATCCTTGAGCCCAGCAGTGCCTGTGGGGACACCGTAACAGCTTCTAGCTATCGTCAGCGCTGATTGTATACTGGTTCATGTTGGCCATACTTGCACCTGGCAAAGATATATTTCAGCAGGGAAAAATATTGTGTCATAAAACCATCGTTGTGGTGTAGGGATTAAGGATCGTTGTGGTGAATTCTAATTGGTGCAATGTCGCCTAAACTCATCTGATCTTAATTCAATTGAACACCTTTGGAATGACATTGAAAGGCACATCGGAGCTCATGTCCCTCTTCGCGGAATATTCAGGAATTAAGTGACTCGTGTGTGCAGATTGTGTGTCATGCTTCCAGTCCTTTACCAAAACCTCAGTGAGTCCATGCCAAACTGAATTCCTGCTGTCGTGCAACCCAAATGTAAACATACCAGATACATATTAGATATGCAGTCATAATGTTTTGGCTCGTCAGTGTGTATACAACTTATACGTTAAATGTGTTGTTATATTTTATCAGTGCATTAAATTTCATAACAAATATAATTATTCGCTGCTTAGATTTCGCATTACTGTTTTGCCTATAGTTATAACAAAACCTTTTTTTTTCGTATTTTGTCACATAAAGAAAACTGTGACTGATAATTTATTAAAACATTAACCAAAATATTATACTAGCAAGACATCCTTAGATACATTATAATATTATTTCATAAAGTGTCATCGCTTTCCGTTAGACACGTTTACATTACGATGTATAGGACATATAACATGGATATCTATTTACACACACACACACACACACACACACTATATATATATATATATATATATATATATATATATATATATATATATATATATATATATATATATATATATATATATATATATATATATATATATATATGGATCCTTAGATACAATGTGGCATTTAACTTTTGCAAAAGTTGCTCTTAAAAAATGTATATTTTAAATAAAGAAATGTCATAAGAAATGTGACAATTAATACAATAAGTCATATATGATTATACACGTGTTCATAATTATATAACATTTTTATTTAAAAAATGTTTGTGTGTGTCTTAAAAACATTTAAAGTTTTTTTTTTTTTAAGTAACAAACTTCTTCCACTAAGGTAAAACAACTTGCTCGTGAATTACTTAGAATGGAGGAAATTTAAAATTGAACTTAGTTCTTTTCTGAAATCGATTTTATTCACTTAAAGAGAATAATTACAAAAGTTTCATTAAGTAAGGCAATTAGGGTAAAATATCACGAAGTCTTACATTAACGATTTTCAATTTTCCAGCTCATCGACACTGTTAGAACGTAAATGAAGAAAAGAGAACAACGTAGAAAGTATCAATTGTCATGAGAATAAGATTCAATTAATAGTATCTGAATATATATGGTTTCTTTTAATTATCATTTCGCTTCACACTATGTGTACTCAATCTTTTATGCGTATGTAGACGAATTAAATATACCATTCAAGGCCACTTTCTACTGTAGCGACATACACAATATTCTTTCAAAATTTCCTTCGGATACTTTAAACAAAGTAATAACAACGACACGCAGTATCGCACTAATGTTTCTCACTCTAATTTGTTAAATTAAAGAGGTGAGCTTCATTACACAGTGCGAAACTATGGTAGACTTCCGAGGTATGCGAATTATATGCTCAAATTTGAAGTAGTACAGTATGCAGCAAAACAAACAGTACTGAAATCACATCGTTCATATTTATTTATTTATTTATTTATTTATTTATTTATTTATTTGTGTATTGTATAACATAATAAACATAAGAAATGTTGTCACATGGATTTCAACTAATCGTTACCGAACACATATTGTAAATTTAAGAGAATCACGTCTGTACATAATGCATTCAGAATCTTGACCATTACTTCGCATACCTCCATAGTGGTACTGTAGATTGATGAACATGTTAGTGATTACTGGTTTTTGTAACGACAAATAAAAAAAATGTTAATCTTCTCTTTTAAATTTAGTGTAGCGATACGGGGTAATATGTTCGAAAAATCGCTTCCTTCAACATGCCCCATATGTAGGTATCTCAACCGTGAGATCAGGAGATTGGTAAGGATATGCTAAATCCATTCAACGGGAAATCAAATGAATTCCAAACTCTCGTGGGCAGAGGGACAAGTGACTTACTTGCAGTGTGTGTAGCTCCGTCTTGCTACATCCATTGTTGTTGTAGCGACATATTTTTGGTGGGGAAAAAAACGCGCAATGGATCGATAATCAACTCGCCATTGATGTAGTGACCAAGGTACACAGCAAGGTCATCACTGAACCATATATTGCTAACAAAATCCTCATATTCACATACCATAGCTCCAGAATAATATAGTAGAGGTGCTCGCTCTTCTCCTGCAGTGAGATGCTACTCCACACATAGTGTTCGGCAGTAAACTCGTTCTCCTCTGCTGTGAATAACACTATATTAGTTTCAACTGCAGACTACGCTAGTCAACACACAGCTAAGTACATTTGTGGCGCTTACAATCCATACCACATTGCACCTGCGCGACATTCACACGCTAGTTTCAGTACTATTTCTTTATGCATACTACACATCTATAACTACTGGTTGCAATAGAGGAATAAGATCAAAAATATGTTATGCAATCCGGACGCTGAATCCATATAAATAAATAAATAAATAATAAAAAAAAACGTTACACACAGTCTGTTACTGTTTGTACTTTATGGAAATTAGCAATGAAACCAGAGGTGGTTATTAATCTGTATCACTTCAGGTTACAATAAAATAATAATAATAGTAATAATAACAACAACAACAATAATAATAATAATAATAATAATAATAATAATAATAATAATAATAATAATAATAGATGTAACATATTCTTAGTACTGAGTTCACAACAATAATCTGCTTACCACTATTTTCATTTAATCTCTTTTACAATAATTGTAAATCCGTGAATTTTCACAACTTCAAAAGATAGATACAAGTCGAAACAAATTCATTTTTGGGGACACTGAATCTGTGTCATTTTTTTTTTCTTTGACATTCCTTACCGTTTACATCTATGGTAATAGGTACTGTTGGAACCAGAGTTAATAGTAATGTTGAATTACTTCTAGTTTTGGAAGTGTTGCGGATGCTGATGACTAGGGTGGGTCGAATTCCAACTTTTTTTTCGAAAATCGGTTAGCAGAGGCGGTTAAAAGGTGCTTTATAGTAGGCAAAATGTGCCAAAGTTTTTTTCTTCAGAACTTTTAGTCAACGCCTTCATATACCGAATGGAAGTTTTAAGGAAAATGTATGCAACCCACATTAAACAGTACCATTTTTTCACGTTTTTTGGTTGTGTTAAACATACATATTCTCGTTTATTTAAGATTCAGCCTTAGACACAAAGAAAATGGATTTATTTTGTATAGCATAAGAGTAGAGTTTATTTATGTATTTATCTTTTGATGCAATTCAATTCCTTATCAACATTCTCGATCATTGATTCTTTGGCTAAAATAGCCCAGAACTCACCACGAAGAAGTGACTGCACTTCGAGTGACAGCTACTTTTAGTTCGGCCCCTTGGCCTTTTTAATTTTATGCCATGGCCTTACTTGCTTGCGTCCTCACTTAGTTGCTTTAGTTTTCTAGATGGCATAGTATTTTTCTCGATCCAAATGCTAGAGATCGAGGCACAGTGCGGCTTGTCGGCCCACACACAAATTGAGAAGCTTGCATCATCAAACATACCATTCGCTCTACTGCTTGGCTATAGCATGGAAACGCAGTTATTTCTTCTCGGGCAGTTTCGCTAATCGTTAGTGCAGCAATTCAAAATGCAGGAGACATTTAAAAGGAGCGAAAAACCTTTCTATTGATAAAAAAAAAAATAAAATCGGGAGGAAAAAGAGAAAATTCAGTGCAGCTGTTCGAGAAAATAACGACATAGCCGGAAAATCTGTTAGAAGAGTCTTCTTCGATGGAAGAAAAGACCAGACCCTAACAGAAGCGGAAAAAGGAAATCGAAGGAAAGCGATACCAATCGACATCAAATCGAAGAAGAACACTTAACAAAAGTGGAAGAACGAGGCTCAACATATTTGGGCTACCCTGTGCCGAAGTCTGGTAGTGGAGAGGATATCGTCGCGTTTATGTACGATTTTCCGTATGGTCAAGGTTGGTAGCAGCTGGCTATGTTGCGGGGCATTCGTGTGTCTTGTACAATACATCGTCATGGTGTACCCCCGGGTCTGGATTGCCATCCGGCAAAAGTCATCATGTTGTGAAGGACAGTGTCATTTATGGAATTTGGGACGCTTAGCCCAATTTATACGCACGGAACCTAACCAGATCGTATTATCTGCATTTTCAAATAATTCACAGTTCATAAAAATAAATTTTTACGCAGACGATTACTACGACATGGTGGAGTGGATGACCTTGTCCGCAACAGAACCTCCGCTCACCAAGATGCTCTCCGACGATGAGATTGAAGAAAATATTTAGTACCCTTGCAGCAATGCTCGAAGAAGAAGAAGAAATAACTGCGTTATGTGCCATAATCAAACAGTAAAGCGAATAGTGGGTTTGGTGACGCAAGCTTCTCAATCTGTGCATAGGCCGGCGAGCCGCGATGGATTCATACACTATGCATTGCTTTGTAGTAAGGAAATGCCAGCATTCGGATGGAAATAATACTATGCAAATCTAAAAAAGTAAAGCAAGTATGTGAGGACGCAAGGAAATAAAGCCATGGCAGACAATTAGGCAGGGCGGAAAGGCGGAACACGAAGTGCAGTCGCCTCCTCGCGGTGAGTTCTGGGTTATTTGGCCAAATAATAAATGATCCAGAATGTTGATAATAAATTGCATTATAGCAATAAATAAATAAATAAACAAATTATACTCTTAGATTAAACGAAAATAAATCATTTTTTTTGTAAATACAAATAAAAAAAACGTAACTTTTTGCCCTAAGCATTGAAATTTGGTCAATTTAAGCGAAGAACTGCACATAAATGGGCTTAGTGGAAGCGAATTACGTGTAGTTGAAGCTACCCCTAAGGCTGAATCTTAAAAAATAAATACTAGAATATGTTTTTTTTTTTTTACAGAACCAAAACGTGAAAAATGGTACCGTGTTCTGCGGGTTGTATACATTTTCCATAAAACCTCGATGCGGCACATGAAGGCGTAGACCAAAAATTCTGGGGAAAAAATGTGGCACACTTTGTCCACTAAAAACACCCTTTAACCGCTTCGCCGAGCCGATTTTCGAAAAACACAAAACTTGAGCTTCGGCCCACCCTACTGATGACATGTTTTCTAGAGACGTTGAACCAACTTAAAAAAAAAAAACTATTTTCTCAAAACGCGTGTTATTTATGTTTGACTCTTCAACTTTGAGCAAAAATTGTGCATTCATACAGTACGATGATTGAAGGAAGGTCTGCAGGAAGAGCAGACAGCTGAGGGACAAACTTTGTAATTACTTCTTACCAGGATACGAATTACAAAGGTGTGAGGGGGTTTCTCCCTCACCAAAGAAATCACCTGAAATATCCCCACCGGGGGTGCTTTCTTCCCCCCCAAATCATACTAAGTATAAGGCCAAATTTCACTGATTTTTGTCATTTCTTGTGAGTTTAATTTGGTAGCCGTATTTCGAAATGAGCGATGTAAACTATTTGGTTTTGGTTATTCCTAATTTACCCACTATTTTCATCGTTACTTAGTTGAACTATATTATTATGACTAGAGTTATTACTTGCAACCGCATCCTCATACAATCCAGTTCGTCGTCGTTCGTGAATTTGAGTGTATTATAAAGGTAACCAAGAAAGTTCTGTCGCTTTTTCACCCACCACCTTCGAACATCGATATGTCATCTAAGATGTCCCTGGAAGATGAAAAGTAGTCCCCATTATTATCGACGACCTTCTGCCAACGTTCTTGAAGGCCATAGATTCAATAGCGGTAGAACTTGGTGAACCGTGAATGGAAGAAGGTATCAAGTGGATTTTGTACCTCTACTAAGAATTTGAACTGGCGTCCTCGAAGGTGATTTTCCAAGGAATGGAACAAGTTATAATCGGACGTTGCAATGTCCGGGGAGTATGGTGGATGCAAAAGTGTTTCCCATCCAAGGCGTAGAATGGTGCCTTGGGTCATTCAAGCCACATGGGGATAGCGTTGTCCTGTAACAGGAGGACCTCTTTCCGATTCAAAAGTGCTTGACTCCAGAATTTTGAGTTTTTTTTCTGGAACACGGCTCAACTGCTAGCAGTACACAGTTGCATTGATGCTTTGACCAGCTGGTAGCAGTTACCGATGCACGATGACACGAGCTGTCCACCAAACTCACAGGAGGATCTTCTTCTGGAGCAGTGCTGGTTTCGGCTACTTTGGAAGCTGTTCATGGGATGCTAACCAATAATGATGGCGCCGTTAAGCTTCGTACAGGACCCGCTTCGCATCACATGTCAACACTCTGTCCAGAAATGGCTCCTTCCTCAGACGAGACAGCAAAGAAATATAGGTATCTGCTCGCATTGTCTTCTGGCCCGGAGTTAAATTATGTGGGACCCATTGACCCAACTTTTAGTGCCTCCCATGTTGATGGAGGCGCTGGCGAATGGTTTCTCCACTCACATTGAATTGTAATCGTAGTTACTCACATGTCTAGCCACGATTCGCCTCTATTGTTGCCTGAAGATCTTCATTTTATACATGTGTTTGTATTCCGACACGTTGTGTGTCTTCGAGTGTTTCGTCACAGTCTTTAAAGTTGTTAAACCACCACTGCACTGTCCATGCAGTCACGACACACTCAACAAAGGCCTGACATATCTTCTGCCCCGCTGCAGCGGAATTTGATCAAAATTTGAACTCTTGCAGCATACACACCTTTATGACGCTCTGTAGAGGTCCCATGGTCACAGTGTCCTTACGCAAGTTCACGGTGTAACTGAAGTCTTACAACCAGGTAGTATGTTGGATATACCCACACCAATAACTGGCCTTCGCTTTACCTCCATTCGCATTCAACTCATGGTGTGAGGGCTAATTGAACACAGACCTCCACATAAGTGACAGAACTTTCTTGGTACCCTTACAATTGCACATAGCAAAGTCAAATACGAATTTATAAATGCTCTTAGCGGTTGGACAAGGAGTAAACAAATAGCTTCTTTCACCATACTTGGCGGTCGGATATATCATATTCAACCTCTACATTTGTATCGATTATCATATTATTTTAATTTTTGTTATAGGTCTATTTCATTTTAGTTTCCAAGTTTGTATAATATTCATAGTATTCAACAAATACAACAAGTATATTTCATAGACTTAATGAGTAATGAGTAGGAGGATCAATGGGGACCACAGCGTAGAACAGACTATTATTGTCTCAACATCACTGGCTTTTACAGTTTACGGAAATGAACTTTTGAAGCTACTCAGAATCTGAGTTCGGCCTATATATTCTCTCGTGGCTACATGTTAAGGATGCGTCGCAATGTAGAGCAGACGCAATGAGAGCAGTGAGTGAGTAAGCGCATAATATTTATTTCAACATTTGCTAATACGACCGATTCTCCGTGTCATTTATTGTCCGTGTCTATATAAGCGCTTCAACTGGAGCGGGCTCATTTTCTATCTTTCTTTTCGCTGTACAGTTTGCTGTCCACGCCAATAATGCTGCCTGGAAAACCTCAATGCAATGTTTATAGTTCATTTGATAATGTGGCACATAATGAATCAATTCGGCTGTAATCTAACAGTAAAGTTATCGTAAGTGTTGATTTCCTGAGCTCTGTCACGGAATCGACTTTTGAAAAAAAAAGAAAAACATTGAGAGCGCAGCATTAACGGGAAGTAGAAGAACAAGCTCGAAATTTGATTGGAAGTTTTTAAATATTTAGCCTTCCATTTGACCTTGATGGCAGAAATCGGAACCAGCAACAACCCATTTGTCGTATGATAGGCTAATACGTAGATTTCTTTAAAAACAAGTACGTCCGGTTTAACTGATAATTTTAGTGGTTTTCATAATATTGAAATAGGTTTTCTTCCGCAAGGCTGTGTGTAATAACGCAAAGTGGAATATTTCAATGTGAGCAGAAAAAAAAAACATTGTTGTGATCATAGCTATCGCGGGCCGAATTTTTAACTAAATAAACCTTAGAGAGCTACAAGAACAAGAGTGAATACAACATTTAAACACATTCAGAAAAGTTAAGTGTGTGCATGTCAAACAATAGGTACATAGATATTGTCGGTAGATTTATTGAATTGAAAATAAATGAAATGTTTGGGTTTTACGTCGCACGATTATGCCGACTAGGCTGAAGGAGACGATGATGATGAGAAATGAATGAAATGGTAGAATGAAGAAAGTGGTAGAAAACGGGAGAACCCCGAGGAAATCCATGCACACGGTGTTTGTTCATCACAAAGTTCATTCGGCGATTTATTGAATTAATAAATTCCTTATTTATTACAGGTGTCATATCATATTTATGTGTGTGTGTGGTGGTGGTGGGGGAAGGCATTATTTTCTCATTTTGAATTATTGCACTTTTAGACTCTACGTCGTGTTGGCCTAATTTTATCCCCCAATATAAATTATATAATTCGTACACTGCTTCTTCCTTAGAAAATTGCGGCAGACAATGGCTTAAAATAGTGCAATTAGATCTAGGGTAAACGTAATCCTTCCTAGAAGTACGAGGACGTCTTAAGAAGTATATAAATTACACTAACACCACTTTATCATGTAATATAAGATTTCTTCCATGCTAATCATAACATTATTTTATTGAATGTATAGCAATTTTCTCCTATTTATAACAAACTGAGTTAATTAATAAGTAATAAATTGTATAATTAATTTTTAACGTAATTATAGTAAGTTTGGGTGATTCCGGACAGTCGCTGAATCCGGTCATCCTAAGCTTACGATAATACTGTTCATCGCATGTGTAATGTGGAGACTCTTTGTGATGCCTATTTGAAGCACCGTACCTTCCTACAGTCCAGTGCTGAGCATTAAGTGCAAAGAGTGATATACCTAGTTTCGATGGTGGGGAAAAGAAGAAGAAACAGGAAAGTTCATGCACTTTTTTGACCTGATGTAACTTTTTAGTGGAATATGTTAAGGTTTTACACAGAAGTGGTTATTAAAAATGGTTGAGTAAGACATTTATCGAAGCGAAGACCCTACTTTACTCGTTGCATATTGGAAGAATTACATTACTTTGCGAGTGCCTGCTCAACGCGTGCACAAGTTTACAGTGCTCAAAACGGGCGTATCAGGACGTTTAGGGAAAGGTGTATTCGGACAGGTTTATTACGTTAAGCGGAATTCGGACAATGTGATTAATGAATTAAGAGGATTCAGAACACTGTCTCCTCTCCCGCTTTTTTACGTTTATGAGTGTGGAAGAGTACGTGAAGTCTATTGCTTATATCTAGCGTCTATTCATTTTTGCCATGAATCGACTCGGAGAAATCACCAGAAAAAGTTATAAAATTATTTTAGGATCTACAAACACAACTAAATTGCAAAATGCTAATCATAAGGTGCTAAAAAATTCTACACTGCTGAATGGCTACATCACCTGATATATTCCCATTTGATCCGCAATAAGTTCGAGAACATGAATTTATTTTGCCGAATGAACTTGATCCGCCAGTGGCTGGGAACAATTCCTCTTTTGTGTCATCAGACTCATCCCCAAACACGTCTCAATCGGATTCAGAGTCCTCAGTTAAATATTTTATATATTTTCCTGCTGTTGCTTCTTCCAAACCCACATCCCAAAGGTCCGGCGTTGCTAAAAGATAAAGTGTCACGAATTGCAGTTTGTTTCAAACTGTCTCCTCAAACACAATCGAAGGTATGGATGAAAACAACTGTGGATTTTGTGGGAAGAACTATTATGCACTATCATTAAGCAAATACTGTTCCTGGGTGTCCTGTACTGTATGTAAGACTTGGTTTCATGAAAGATGTGTTGGCGGTGGAAAGGAACCGTGTTTTATCTGTGGACGATGTGTCTAAATTATAACTAATGCTTCATGAAACTTTCGGACATCATTAATGCAAAAGAAAAATAAATAAATAAATAAATAAATGCTAGTCTCAGTGCACACACGTTATACATTTTACTAATAATTTAGTTCTTACTAGCAAAAAAAAATAGTAGTACAATGTAGTTCTAATTGAAACAAATGTGATTACTATGTTTAGTGACTAAACACAGTCTTGGCAAGTAACGTGTTACTTGTAACGCGTTACTTGCTAAGTAACTTTTCGTAGTTACGCGTTACATTTTTTCCAAAATAACTGTAACGGCGTTACAATTTTTTTAAGTAACATATCTAGTTTGCATTACTTTTTTCGCGTTACATTTCGGATGAGTGACTACAATATGTGTGTATTTTTTTTTTTTTTCGGAAATAAATGTTTCTTTCCTGTAAGTGAATTTCTCAGAAAGGAACTATGGATCATGAACTGGGTATGTCAGTGAACGACAATCAGTCACCGGCACACAAATAAACCAATAAGATCATAATACCGCTTGCTGTTTTTGGAAAATGAGGACAGCCTCAAGGAAATCATGTGTACTGATTGCAAGCACCTGGAAGATTTTGTCGTAGATTTTGGCAGCTCCAAATCAATACATTCAGTGAGTGAACTACGAGTGCAATGGTACAGGTAGTCTATTTTACTTGGATTTGTGTTGTTTTTGTAAAGATAGAGAAGAAAATATTTTCGAACATTTGAAAGAATACATTTTCTTAAAAGCTGAAGATGATAGTGGACAGAATTTAAAAGTAAAGTGGTACCCCTGCTAGAAATATTTATCAACAACTAGGGTACGATTAATATGAATAAACCGTGTTCTGATGAGCAGGCCTACTTTATTGATGTAATGATGATGGTATGTAATATAAGAGTTCTTTTAGATCAGTTTGTGTATCCTAAAGTTCCGTTGATTATAGAGTTTGGAACAACTAGCTTTAAAAAGCATGTGTCGATTTTAGAATTACTGACAAGTTTTGATTCACCTACAGTTCATGTGTTTTCATTTCCTTAGTTGTAGTGTAATGCTTCCCTATATTCTGTATTTTAAATTTTACCTAACAACTTTGTTATTATTATATAATTAGTTTAGCAGAATAATAATAAGCAGACATTCTTTTCTAACGGATAGGGATGGGCACGAGTCAAGCTAAAATTCAACTCGAATTCAAGTCGAGTTTCGAGTCGAGTCAAAGGTAATATTCTCGAATCGAGTTCCGAGCCACTTCACTGTTTTTGGCGTCGAGTTTCGAGTCGAATCGAGTTTGATGAATGGCTCACTCGTTCAGCTTGTTTTAACTCGTTTTGAAATCATGGCCTGATTACATTGGAAAGCGAAAGCCATGAAAAATGTAAGCTAAGCAGTAATATGGAATATTTTTAGTGTTGCTTTCTCATCATCAAAGTCTCCTTTAGCCAGTGGCGTAGCACACTTTTGCGGGCCCCCCCTGCAAAGTATAGAGAAGGGGCCCTAGTTGTAATGCCGATAGAAGTAAGGTTGAGGTTCTACTTCTTTAAATCTTTATTCATCGCAAGACTTCGGGCCCTCCTATACCTCGGGGCCCCCCGCACTGCGGGGGTTGCGGGGGCAGTTGCTACGCCACTGCCTTTAGCCTAACCGGCATAATCGTGCGACGTAAAACTAAATATTTCATTTTTTAGTGTTGATTACGAGAGGGGACACTGCCCACATCTCGTCTCGTCTCGATAGCGAGACCACAAAAAAAATTATAACAAGCTCAGCTCGGCTCGGCTCAACTGAGCCGATGGCTCGAGCCGGCTCGCTTGGGGTGAACCATCGGCTCAAGCTGGCTTGGTTCGGATGAGCCATTTGCTCGGTTCGGCTCAACTGAGCCGAGGGCTCTAGCTGACTCATTTGGGTGAATTCCACTGTTTCAAAAGATGCAATATTATTTTATAAACTTCGAACTGATCAATCTGAAATTCATGGACTTAGTTCAGGAAGGACTGCCGTTGGATATGTCCATCCAAAAATCGTAAGCCCAGTTTTGGACGATGAGTGTCTACGTGAAGAAAAAAAAAACATTGGTTATCCCTCTGTGACGCAAGCACAATTGAACCAGATAAGAAAAAAATACGAAAAAAAATCGAATATCAACTGTAAATGTAAGAAAATGATTACCGTAATAATTATTTTATGCTCATAATTCGGGCACTAATTACCTTATGAGAAAGCATGACACCATTCTAACGGGGAATTCATAGCAATTTCAACTAGTGATTACCCCAGCTGTGATTTGGACGTAGAATTGAGTACAATCAGTAGATGATCTTTAAGACTGCTCATTCTCCAGCACAAACATACTTTTACCTTGCTTATAGTCAGCATTCCATTCTCACCATATTTTAGACGAAAGCGCTGCTAGCCTTACGGCTACTTTGTCTGTTGTACTGTGTGTTTGAGAAGAAATATCAACACCTGAATGACTTCGTTTGTGACATATGAAATCGTTGCTAGACACACACACACATACACACACACACACACACACACACATATATATATATATATATATATATATATATATATATATATATATATATATATACATATATATATAAATATATATATATATATATATATATATATATATATATATATATATATACATATATATATATATATACATATATATATATATATATATATATATATATATATATATATATATATATATATATATATATATATATACATATATATATTAGCGGATCCAGGATATGATGAAGGGAGTGGCTAAACCATAGTTTGCCGTTTTATCCAGTGTAAAGCAGGATTGAAGCCCATTGTATCCAGTGTAAAATTGAGCGTCAAGGTGGGGCTATAGCCCCTATAGCTCCCCTTGGATCCGCCACTGTATATTTATATTACTCATATTTGTGTAGTATGATGCAGATCATCTGATCAATTCATCTTTATTTACATCTGTATAGAATGCTTTAAAATGTCCTAGAAATGAAAGTGCAAATCATGTAGTGCGAAAGTGTAGGCAACGTAAAACCAGATGAAGATAAATCAGTACGTTTTCCAATCGCACGAAGTTAAATTTTGCTATTGGATATCGTCGACAAACAACAACAAGAACAACAACAACAACAAAAAGAAAGAAAATCAATAGTTAAAGTTAAGGCTTAATCAGGTTAATGTTGCAATAAACTTTCCACGCTTTTAGTTTACATGTGAAATAGCATATGTAGAAGCTTTTAAACAAACACAGAAATATAATTTCTTGTCATTAACATAAGAAAGATGGGATTGAAATTGTGTAAGAGATTTTAATTTCCGTAGTGTAACGAAAATAATCAACAATAAAAATGAATCGACAGAATACTTAAGAAGCAGAAAGTGTGCACCGTATGTATTAGCTATACATCAGAGAGCAAGTTAATAGTGACCTCAGCAAATTACAAATTTTGACTTTTCTTATTCTACACCAAAGTCTATCTGGAATAGATAAGTACTTTTCTCTATAGCTGACTTCCGACAGAAAAATCTTTTCTCGAACTTTTGTGGCCTTTGCACTCAAAAGACACTCACTTGAAATTCTGTTGGTCTCATTCGCTTGGGGTGAACAAGTTTCACGTGAGGTGAATTGCAACGCGTGGTAGAAGTATTCTTGAGGGACATTTCGATGAAAAGAAATGAGGGGAGTTCAATTCATATTTGATAAAGCACGTCACACTTTTACCTCTGAAATTCGCCAACAGAGTTAAATAAATATCTTCCTTTTAAATACTTTGTTACAAAACAACCAGGTTACTGTCGAAAATCATGCAATATTTAGGCTAGTGGCACTTAAAATGGAAAAGAAAGCGTTGATTCCAACTGCAGTGTCCAAATTCCCGCAAGCATTAACTTGGAACAGAAAGCTTTTATTTTCTCTTATTCTGTTCCCTGTTTTTCCTCTTCTTCCCTTAATCCTAGCTTCCAAATCTATTATTAGTAGCAGTGTAATTTTCTGTACTTCTAGTGATACTTGAATTTACATTAGGACACTTGAAATATAGACTATCGCATTGCGGTTGTAATTGAATTTTAATAATAAATCAACCCCGAACTCTTCTTTATTTTATTGTTTCTTGAAAACTATGTTCATAATGCTTTTCCAATACGTACTTTTTAAAATTCAAGTTTGCACCAATCGCATTTTGAATAATTTATTGCAAGTTAATCGGATAACTTCACTTTGCAAAGAGTTTTTTTTATTTTTATTTAAAATGGATGTTAATGAGTTGGCGACGCTTGGTTAGTGATAAGTATATATATATATATATATATATATATATATATATATATATATATATATATATATATATATATATATATAAGTATATATAGGTACTTACGGCAGATAAGGCCCACCTAAGTATAAATGCTTAATTACTTAAACACATATGACGTAATAGAAAAAATGTATATGGATTTCATTTGTCAATGTTCTATCTATCTTACGATATATTTACTTTAACTTAAACATTGAGGTAAATGTATGAAAAACGTACTGAAAGAGAAGCATGTAAGTCGGCCTTATTACCCGCACGGTAGGTAAATAAGGCCCACTATTTGAAGAGTAAAATTTTACGACTTGAGAGACCGCTGGAATTCAGTTAACACCTAACATTTTTACAGCACTTCAAATACTAGTAACAAAACTATATTTAGCAACAATATGGGTACGAAGTATTAAGATATAAGTAATTTCCCTTGTGTTATGCAGACGTTAACTGAATTTTAAAGAATAAGATTGGTCACATAATAAACAAGTCACCTATTGAAAACATATTTCACACTAACTTTCAACAACGTTTACACTTAATAACACTTGTAGCAAATGAATTATTCATCATCGGCGTCGACCAAGCCAGTGCATTCGTCGTGTACTCATACACCGTACACTTTACAGCTTCGCATGTCACCGATCCATTTTGTGTTGCATAATAAACGATACCACGATACTTCAAATGCTCAGAACCGCATGAAAATATGCTTAGAATGTATCCAAAAACAGTGGTAAGAGTCATTCGCATGCTTTAAAAATAGAGATTTACATTATGAAAGACATCAACGCAGAATTCTAATCTGCTGCGAATCCCTATAGTCAACAACTAGGCCCAAACACGATAGACTGTCCTTCTACAGAGGCTAGCACTGGCCAAGAAAGAATAACAAACTAACACACATTCAAGTTGCCAGTTTCTAAGTATTTATCAATGCATATACGTTTTGTATGGTAATGAGTGCAAGTAGATTTTTGATGGGCCTTATTTACCAACCACGTGCTTCTCATTCTATAAATCATTATCAACAAACGTGTTTTGAACTAAAACGAAATAACTACTATCCCAAATACTAAATAACTATGAACAATACACATAAACAAGATATTTCGTGTTAGTTTTATTCCACACAGAAAAAGAAAAAGAACTTACATTGCCCCTCCCCCTAAATTATATCAACCCACGGAAACTGACTTCTTGATTCTTCAATACTGCCGTTGTTCCGTCTATCCATGCACAAGAAGACGAACTCTGACAAGCAGGCATGGTATCAGTAATTGCTACTTGTGATGTTAGATTTCTCCTATAGTGCTTCTAACCTATGACATTTTGTACTGAGCTTTATTTCCTTACGGACCTTTTTCTTGCCGCAAGTACCTTATGCATATATACAGTGTGCGAATTAGATAATCTACATTGGGGTGGGATAAAATTATTCCAACAGGACGCAAAGTCTGAAGGTTCAAATTTCAAAATGAGACAATAATGCCTTACCCCCATATATATATATATATATATATATATATATATATATATATATATATATATATATATATATATATATATATATATATATATAAATGAAATATGTAATAAATAAGAGATTTATTAATTTAATAAATCTACCGACTATAACTATGTACCTATATATTGTCTGATATACTCATCCCACCTAACCTTTCTGAAAGTGTTTAAATGTAGTACCCACTCTTGTCCCCGTAGCTCTCGAAGGTTTATTTAGTTAATAACTATCCCCGAGTGATAACCATGACCACAAGCATATGCAAATTTTTCCACTCATATTGAAATCTTCCACTTCGCGTTACTACATACAACTTGCAAAATAAAACCTACTTCAGTATTATGCAAAGCATTAACATTACCAGTTAAACCAGACATACTATTTTTTTTTTTTTTAAGAAAGAAATAAATCAAGATATTAGATTTTCATAGGAGAAACGGATTGTTGCTTGTCCCGGTTTCTGACATCAAGGTCAAATCGAAGGCCAAATATTTAAAATATCTCAATTCAGATTTCGAGCTTATGCTTCTACTTCCCGCTAAAGCGGCGCTCATAAGTTATATATATATCGATTCCGTGATGGAGCTCCGGAAGTCAACACTTCCAATTACTTTACTGCAAGGTTACAGATGAGTTGATTCACTGTGTGCTACGTTATTCAAATCAAGTGAAACATTAAATTGAAGTTTTTCAGACAACATTATTAGCGTGAACAGCAAACTGTACGGCGAAAAGAAAGGTGGCAAAATGAAGGGCTAACTTTCAAAAAACCCGCTCCAGTTGAAATGCTTATACAGACACGGACAATGTCACGGAGAACAAGTCGTATTAACAAATGCTGAAAGAAATATTCAATTGTGCGCTTATTAACCTAAAAATCACCTTCACTAACATGTCTGCTCACTAGGAGCGCATCACCAGCGTGTACGTTAACATATATTTACGAGAGAATATCTATATCTCAGATTTTGAGTAGTTTCAAAAGTTCATTTCCGTAAACTGTAAAAGAGAGTGATTACTATGCTAATTACCACAAATTAAATGCAACTTTTGAGTTGCATAAACACAAACTACTAAGAAATTAGGACCATGTGCTAAGAAAGAGTACACTGGAAAATGAAATATCATGTTATAACAAAAATTAAAATGAGATGATAATCGATACAAATGCAGAGGATGATAATGACATGTCCGAACTTCGCCAAGTATGGTGGAAGGAGCTATTTGTTTACTTGTTCTTGGCCAACCGCTAAGAATATTTAGAAATTTATGTGACTTTGTTATACGCAATTAGTACATTCAAATTCACGAACAATGACGAATTGAATGGTATGAAGGTACAGTTGCAAGAAACAACCGTAGTTATAATAATATAGTTCAACTAAACAAAGTTGAAAAAAAATGGGTAATTAGGTGGTAAGTAGAAATGGCCAAAACTGAATAGTTTACATCGCTCATTTCGAAATACAGCTAGAAGATTGAACTTAAAAGAAATGACAAAAATCAGTGAAATTTGGAGTTACACTAAGCATAGTTTTTTGGGGAAAGCGAGCATCCCCGGTAGGGATACTTCAGCTGACTTCTTTATGGGGTTCGATTCCCGGTGGGAGCTCATGTGGTTCGGATTCGACGTCATTCAGTAGGTCCACGTCTCATATAGTCTTGCTGCTGAACGGAACGTTAAACTAAAATAAAATTTTGGAGAGGACAAAATGTGATTGAGGGGTAAAATCCCCCTCATTCCCTCGGTAATTCACACCCTGTATGTGTGTGTGTGTGTGTGTGTGTGTGTGGGTGTGGGTGGGTGGGTGTGGTGTGTGTGGGAGGCCCCGCGTAGCGTAGTCGGTAACGGTCTAGCCTTCGGTGCGAGCAGTCCCGGATTCGATTCCCGGTGGGGGCACTCGGTCAAAAAAGGGTAAAAACGCTTTTTCAGGCCATCCAATCCCAGACCGCTTCCTTCCTTCCCCTCCCCCAACTTTTTTTTCCTTCCCTTTCCCCAGATTGTGTGCTCGCTGAGGAACGTCATCCTTCAAAACGTGAAGGGCTAAATAGCCTTAGATGCCGAAAGCCCAGAAATCCCGATATATATATATATATATATATATATATATATATATATATATATATATATATATATATATATATATATGGGGCGGAACTAGGTGGAGGCTCTTTAACTGTAATAGCTCAAATAAAGTGATTTAGCGAAATAAACTTATTAGAATACTTAAGTGAATGCATTACCCCACAAACAAACTTCCTGTGAGTTGATAGAAGGTTTATGGTTAAAGGCAAAGGCTAAATATGTATTCATAATATACAGGGTGCTAATGAACTATAGGGACAAACTGTAAGAAGCGATTTCTCATATCAAAATAAGAAAGAGATAAAGAAAAAATACGTTTACATGGACGTGTACAATCAACTAAAATCGCAAAAGGCCAGACAAGAGTAATAAAAATAAATCTGCTTGATAATTTTTAGACCTTGGATCGCATAGTAGAATGAATGAAGTATTTTTTTTTTTTTACATCCATCCTTAAGTTATAACGTTCCTATACGAAGCAGGTAGATATTTCAAAAGTGTAATTTAATCGGTTCGGATGTAGTGAACGTAAACGTGAAAAAAGATCTTTGATTTAAGATATCATAACTTTGTTAATTTTCATTTCTTTTTTTTTTTTTTTTTTACATTTTCAAAATGGTTAAAACAGGTGAAGGTGGGAAGAATTGATATTAAAATTATTTAAACTGAGAAAACAATTGAAGTTATCACTAATTATCATTAAAATAAAGTAAAAATATAGAAAAAAAAGTAGACCAATTAGTAAAAGAAAATAAGAATTTCACATAATTCTATAGACATATTGATTTTACGACCGATAATATAAGCTAACGGAACTGGCACATACACACACACAAACACACACACACACAAAGAAGCTGTCCGTAGGTTATCTTGCAAAACTTATGGGTATGTTTCCCAATAAATGCCTAGAATATCATTTTCTTTTAACAATTATTAGTAATTTGAAACTATACTGGTAATACATATATGTGTTATTTTGTTATATTCTGGTTTAATTAATAACTGTCTTGAATGTTGAAATTCTGACTTCAGCGATATATATATATATATATATATATATATATATCTAATTTTCAGCCTGTTTGGGGAATTTTTAAAATATTTTTCCGCTATATCGGATCCACCATTTTGATTTTTCTTTATGTTTAACCTGATAATCATTATCAGCGATGTGGAATACATATACATTTATAATTTCGTGCAACTTGAACCACGTTTTCATATTTTGACCACGTTTTTGGGATTTCAGCCCACTGTGCATGTGAGGAAAAGTGGATAGTTTCGGTGTTAAGGTATCCAAAAGAGTTGGAAACAAATTGCGACGCATTTTTTTTTTAGGTGCAAATGTAAACAAATACATCGCAGCACACGTTTTTCCGAACACGGGGAACCGTGAAGTTGTTGCTTTCTAACGCTTCCGACTTCCCGCCGACATAATATTATGTGTTCAATGTTGGCAAGGCTTTCTACTTTTTTTTTCTCTCCATTGGCTTGCAATTATACACAGCCAAGCTGTGCTATGCACAAGTCTCGGAAGTCTTATAGGATTGCTTGTCTGTCCGTCTGTCTGTCGATAGATATAACAACAAAAACGGTAAGAAATATCGATTTTTTTTTTCAATAAATTCAACGTCTCCAAGATAGGTTCTATCTCCTAAATTATCTCTCTATTCAAATTTTGTGGTGGACAAACGCTGTGTTCATGGATTTTCTTGGGGTTCTCCCGTTTTCTCCCACTTTTATTCATTCCACCATTGCATTTATCTCTCATCATCGCCGTCTCTTTTAGATTAGCCAGAATAACGTGGGATGTAAAACAAAGATTTCATCTCACTTTCTTCATTCAAAACCAGAAGTGGTTCAAATTAATCATTTTCGGTTTATTAAAATAGAACAAAACACGGTATCAGATGGAAGGAGCAGTTATTATTATTATTATTTTTATTTTTATTATTATTATTATTATTATTATTATTATTATTATTATTATTATTATTATTATTATTATTATTATTATTATTATTATTTACAATAATAATAATATTATTACAAAAGATTCAGTGCTGTCTCAAGACAGCACATCGTGACTATCCAAAACACTCTAACGAAACCGGGAATGGTTCAACTTTACCATTATTTCCAGTTTAAATGCCGACTTTCGTAATGATAAATGCTATCAAGATGTGGTTTATTCTTATCAATTCAGCGTTGAAGAATATGACTCATCTACTCCGTTAACTCTTTATTCAAGACGGAAATGGCTAAAGTTAACAATTTTCAGTATCAACATTTATCGTACAGAACAAAGTGGTAACGGATAGCAAGAAGTGGTTTTATGCTAAACAATTCAGCATGTCAAGGCAACATATCATTACTATCTACAATACTTGACGGAAACCTGAAGTGGTTCAAATTTATTATTACTCCCGGTTTCAATATTAATACACGTATAGCAAAATTGGTAAATGCTTTCAAGATGAGTTTCTTAATCGACTCAGCGTCCCAAGAATGTGTTCCACTTGTTCCGTTAACACCCTAATTAAACCGGAAGTTAAATTAGTCCTTTCCGGTTTCAACGTTTATTGCCACAGAACGAAAACGGTAACAGATAGCGATTCTTTTTTTTTTTTTTTTTTTTGTAAACTATCAGCGTCTTAAGAAATCTTCTCATGGCTATCCATAAGACACTACCAAAACTGGAAGTACTTCAAATTTACTATTACTTCTAGTTTCCAATACCGGTCTCAACGTTTATCTCTTTGGAACGAAAATGGTAGCAGATAATGAGAAGTAGTTTTCTGTAAACAATTCAGCAGCTCAAGGCAATATATCATGACCATACACTACACTCAACCGAAACTAAAAATGGTTCAAACTTACTACTACTTCCAGTTTGAATACTGATTTTAGTAAGACAAAAGACGGTAAAAGTTTAAGAAATCGACAATAACGACGTCATAAATTGCACACCAACGTTTCTGCGCTGTAAGAACATATCTGGAAAGAGTTATCAGGTTTGGTTAATAGCGTTTTGTTGTTACTACTGTCTAGTTTATTTTCTATTTTTTTATTATTTTATGTAAATACTGCAACTTTTGTTATATGTGGTATTTGTGTTCCGCAAAAGTAGGTTTGACAGTAATAGTGTTGCCACAAGTGATATTGATTTACAGCAACGAATTTGGAAATTAAATAAAATCAGATCTCGTATCATTTTACAAGTCCAGGTAAGTACAAAATTGGATCGAAATATTTTGTCATTACTTACTAGAAAGAAATATACAAAAAATACATGTTACTTTCATTTCACATTGTGAAACTAAGTCAATTCGCAAACTTCAATCGACCAATATATTAACAACAAATTACTTATTTAGCAGTTTTGGTTTAACCGTTGTATATTAGCGTGAAAAATGTAGCATAGGAGATACTGTGGGGTTCGTTAGAGACCACAATTAAAAATAAGTAATTATTGATGTTTTGCACAGAAATTTTATATATACACATTTTAAAACAGTAGGTTATTTTATTGCATTACACTCTATCTTAGACTGTCATATTTGACATCATTGGCATCATTATCATCGGAAATAGAAAATAAATACTTGATGACATTCTCACCATGGTACGGACGCACATTAAAAAAAAATGTAATTAAATTGCCAAACATCAATGTAAAATCATTTACCCTTCACTTTGTAAGTTGGCATACTTTATCTTAGATTAAATTACAAAATTTGCTGAGTTTTTGTACCAATTTAGAGTACATTTGTAAGAAAGTATGATCTTTTTATTGATAAAAATGTAACTTTACACCATTTCATGTTAGTAATTTTATTTTATATGTGTAAATTGACTTACATAGAGGAGTGGCAAGGACATTGCCACCGTTTTTTTTTCGTAAATTTACATATGTTTTATTTTTTTATTTATTTTATTGTTATTTTATTTTTTATTTTTATTTATTTATTTATTTATTTATTTATTTATTTATTTATTTATTTATATTTTTATTATTTTTTTGCGGCGCAATTCCTCTAGAGAAGTCAAGTAATGTAACCTTCTTGAGATTATCACTTGAGGAAACGGGCTTTAACCCTTTGAAACTAGGAACTTTGTTATTCACAAAGTGTTGAGAGTCTAAGCAGGTTATCGATTTAAATAACAATCCTAGGAAGAAAGAGAAAAGGTCAGAAACAATGTAGTGTAATGTAAGAAAACTTTATTTTTGCTACATATCCAACTTATTTTATTATGTATTAATCCAACCAAGCAATTTTCCTGAACAATATATTAATAGTTTCTACCATTTGTTGTGCATTATGTAAACCACTAATGTTGCTCGTTTGGTACGAAGAAACAAAAGAAGAGATAAAATATTATTTACGTGAGTATTACCTTGGGGTCCTTTTACGAACCCAGCAGTGAACAATCATTTTTTTTACACAAAAGGAAAACAACCGGAAACGATATTTTGTGTTCAATATATTAGATAATTAAAGGTAAGAAAATAAAAGGGACTTTTAGATATTCGCGTTCACTTCAGAGATATACTGCATTGAATATATCTGGGGTCCCAAAGTTGTTAAACTGAGGCGTAAGGAAAAGGGATATGAAACTTACTCTTTGAACGTTGAATCTAAATCTATAATTAAGTATTTCTACTATTTTTATCAGTTTCCTTCTGTAATATATATATATATATATATATATATATATATATATATATATATATATATATATCAAAACAGGAGCAACACAATTATACCGCTTTCAGAGTTTCAATACTTGGATTAGAGCTAAGATTGACGTAACATGTATAATTAAATAAGAACAAAATCTTTTTTTTTTTTTTTTTGCTATATGTTTCTATTTCTGCGCTTCGGAACTCAATATTGAAAGCCACTTTCGGTTGCAGTAGAGGGATAACGGCAAAGATAGCATTTAGAAACACGAGTCCATAACGAAAAGAAGTTTTGCTATGTTTTCCCGTTGTTCGTCTATGGAGATCAATATTGAAACTGAAAATGACATGTTTCTGCAACTTCCAGTCACAATAAAAGGATTAGAACCGAGATTGGACAAACTGTATGTTTGAGACATTAAAATAATATATTTTTTTAAAAAAAGTTCCTTGTTATTATACAATCTTCTTGCTCTATGGGGATGAATATTGGAAATGGAAATTACAGTGAATTTGAAGCACTTTTGTTATGAGTACAATAATGAAGTTTGAAAAAGTGTATACTCTTCAAAAGCTAAATCCACACTAAGAACTGTTTTCCGCTTGCAATTATCTGCATTGTAAAACTTTCATAGGTAAATTAAAAAAAAAAAAAAAAATGATGGCAATCTGTTTGCCAACTCTCTATGTAAATCAATTTACACCTATAAATAAAATTACTAATATAAAATGATGTAAAATTACATTGTTATCAATAAAAATATATGCTTTTTTTGTAAATTTACTCTAAATTTGTAAAAAGAACAGGAAATTTTGTAACTTAATCTGAGATAATGTAAATCAACTTACAAAATGAAGGGTAAATGATTTTACATTCATATTTGTTAATTTAAATACTTTTTTTTCAGTGTGGTGGCTAACACCTTCTGAAGATTAACATTGAAAACAGAAATTAAGCATTTCTAGCACTTTTGGTTTAGGAATTATGACGAAAAAAGGACCTATTTTTTTGGACAATGATAATTTCAGAATGCATTTTCTCCCCATTTCTTGCTCCCTTTCTTTTGATACATACCGATAAACGGCTGGACGGATGTGCATAGTCGTTCTTTAAGGCTACCCATGCTTATGCATAGCATAGTTTCAAAGTTAAAAAAAAAAAATAAAAACTTCATATACACTTGGACGGTCATTCCATACACACTTGTACGGACTGCAGTAGTAGCGAAAAACTTACCTAGATTTCCTAGTTATTTCTTTAACTATATTACATTCAGTTGATGCTTTGCTTCTCTAGTTATGGCGACTTCTTACTTATATTCCATTCAGACGTTTTGTCTGTTGAAAAGCTAGTGTCAAGTGCCGGAAACTATCTATTAATATAATTACTACAATATTTTAATCGCATTCACTCAAGTCTCAAATTTTCATTTCTTGTTAGCATCAGTGAAGAGTAATTTCAAAATAGCAGGAAATATTGTTTTGAAACGTCCTTTTCTTGACACATGAATGATCGCATAACAACATTGATTGAAGTTTAACGGAAACATGCTTTGGGGAATAGCCTTGCAGCGCTTAATCGATCAATACAGTTTTTTAATGTGTCAAATACAGAATGTGCTATCAGATAGGTAAGCTAGACGAAAACAACAGAGTTACTGATTTTTTTTTCTTTTACTGTACGAATATGTATAGTCACAAAAGAAAGTATTCTTCAATTGACAAAATTTATTTTCCTTATAAATAAACAATAAATTAATCTATTAGAGTACCGATTTTGGCAAGTTGTCAAATTATAACTATTCTAAGAATAATAAAATCCAAATTAACTAATTTATTTCTGAGTTATTGGGAAAAAATATCAACTGTCAAATACTTTCTTTTCCGTGTGTACAAAACACGTTCATATGACTCCAAATTGTTGTGTATTGCAACAGATTTTGAAACGCGCAAAAGTTGTTAAGCTAATTACGTAATATTTTCAACGTAAGCGTACTAGTTCGTGATGCGACAAAGAATTGAGTAGAAACTTATTGAGTTCATCGTATATAAATCCAGTCTATTTCGACTACGTTATGTAGTTTTCCTTCGTTACATGTTACTGTCCTATCCATCTTTAACATAATTTTTGATTGCTTAGTCACACTTTCAGTTTACCAGGTAACACGAAAGATGACAACAAAATGATATAGGCGCAGGAGACCCGTGTTCGATTCCCGGCGGGAGCTCATGTGATTCGGATTCCACTTTAATCATTTGGTCCATGTCTCACATAAACTCGCTGCTGAAAGATACGCTAAACTGAAATTCAACTCAACTCAACAAAAACAACGCAATAATGTTGCGTAAAGAAAGAAGTATACGATTACTTATATGTATTTCTTTTATTACATATAATGATTAGTGTTACGATATTATACGTCCAAAACATATTTTTTATTGCTGTTAATATAATGAGGGAGTAGGAAACTGAATTCTGAAATACTGTGTCAAACGGACCATGGGGGTGATACTGCATCATGGCAATTTCATCTACATACGTTTGTCGAGAAATACAAAGTTGGATATGAAATTGGTTCAGCTCTTTTTTTTTTCCTTCCCCACTTCTCGTTTTGTTTGTTCGGTTATAGAAGAAATATTTTTCTTAGGAAAAGCATATTTGTGAAAACGCAGTTTGGAATGTCTTTGTGGGGTTTTCTCGGTCGACGAAGGAAGAAGCTGTTGTAGGTACGCAACGAGTTGAAAAGAGGGTGGATGCAGTGATCGATGAGTCTTGTCGACCCCTGCAGCAATATCTGGAGGATCATGACACCTTTCTATATTCAACCTTTTCAAGACGTGACTTGGATATAGCTGAAAGGTAAGAGAAGAGTTAAGAAGAGGATATGAGGGAGGGGGAAGATAGGTTTTCAGAAAAGATGTCTATGTTGATCGACCACAGAAAAATGAAAGCAACTTTTCCTGTCTACTTTTCCGTATTTCCAATAAAAGGGAATGCAAGTTGAGTGACAGAGCCTGAAGGTCTTTACGAAAACTTATCACGTCAACCTGTAATATAAATATACAATATCGAAATAAGGAAAAGCATCACTCACCATTGAACATCGCGAGATGTAATTCCTTATTATTACTTAGAGATAATGCACTGTTTCAAGGAATTTAAAATAATTTGTTTACGATAAATAGCCGTTCATATGTATGTCTTATGCGTTATTTTAAGTATATGTTCAATGTTATCACCCACATATTCTTAATGAGCTGAAATAACAAGCCTGCTTTGTTCTTTACACCAGTGATAGCTTCTACGGTCAGTGTACGGCAGGAACAAACACTTACCTATTGTGATGAAAGCAGATTACTTTCATCAAGTCTCAAAAGACTGTCAGGGAAAAGACCGGACACTTCGGACGCCAGCCATACACGCTACTGGTAATGAAAGTTACTGGTTAATAAGGCCACATTTACAAGAAACATTGGCTATATTGTTCAATCTACATATGCATTCGGTCACAACAACCTCCATATGACAATCATGTCGTAACATGCAGAAAGGTCAAGCTTAACATTAGTCAGACAAGTCACTGGTCACAGACACCATCGGTAAAACACGCCACTTGTCAGACAAACCACAACTGCGAAATAGTACAAAGCTACATTTCATACGTACATACGGTAGTTAGTATTTGCTAGAGTTTCCAATAATTGGGAAAACTCTGCTAGTTATCACTTGTTCAGGAGCGTAGAAATTATATTTTGATACAATTTACGACTTTTGTGTTTCCATTTTAATAACAATTATAATGGGACTTGCAGGAAATGTACGGATATGTATTTATTAATTCATTGGTGTACAACTGTGTATACGATATGGTACAGGGTTTGTCAACTTTCGTAAGAAATATATATATATATATATATATATATATATATATATATATATATATATATATATATATATATATATATATATATATATATATATATTAAAATTACGTGGCATAGTAACAAATATACGCATTTGAGAAATTAATACTTCTGGAAAACGTTGTATGGCACTCTCGATTCACAGTGGGAGTCCATGTGGTTCGAATCCCACGTTATGTTGTAGGTTCATAAATTAGATAGTTTTGCTGTTGAAAGAGATGCTAAACAAATCCCAAAAAAGATGGTGCTATGAAAAAGGAACTCAAAGACCCTAAATAGATCAAATGTCGCGTCAATGAGTTCCGTTTCAAGAAGAAACAAGATACCTAGTGAGAAAAAAATAAGTCCTGAATATTCATTACGTTTAATGGCTGATGGAAGCAATCATACAATATTAATTATAAATTTCTTCTTTCATTTAATGATTTTTTTTTGTGTTGTTTATATCTTTTCATGCCAAGTACTCAATGTGAACTGAAATTTTCAAAATTATTGTGCAGGTTTATTTTATACTTTTGAAACTGTGGAAAATCATCATAACCCACATCAAAGAAAATAAATTCATTTCTTTCTAATTGCTGCAATTGATATAACTTGTCCACATAAAAGAAAAATCGTAAATCTAAAATTAATAACAAATCAGTTGCATCTGTGACCAGGGACTTTGTTTTAAACCAGTGCATTGTGTGACTAACCTTGAACTTTCTGCATGATGCAGAATAGTTATCATGTGACTGCTTTAATGGAACATGTAGTGGCTTGTATCTTCGATTTATCCAAAAATAAGACAGCATTAATCGGTGGTTTATTTGATCAGTATCTTATTCGATGTGTCCAGTGTTTTACCACTTTGAAATGTGTGCTTTCCACGTAGTTTATGATACCTGGATGTATTGTGATTTGATCCTAATCTTTGCGTTGACTAGTTTGATAACATTGGAAGCTTTCGTCGGTTAATAAGTAAATTTATCATAATACTAGTGTGTTTTACTTCTTTTACATGCGAACGTATCCAAAGAAACATTTTTACATGCTGATATTTTAAATTTACGTACTAAATTTTAGGTATAGTTTTATTAAGTTGTCGGTTTGCACGAAGAACCAACACTTACTTTTCACGCTTCAAAAGCATATGTTGAAGAGCGCCCACCAAGTGGAAGTTCTATCGTACCACGCATGCTCTTATTAGACTTACTTTATTTTCTATTAACGAAAAACTATGAATACGAATTCAAGTTTCGTTCGTTCGCAAGGAGTTCAAGGATATGGAAAGGCAGGTGCAAATTATCCGAATTTTCAGACAGCTTTTCTTATGCTGCTGTTTTCTTGTAATTTATTTGTTCAACAGTAAAGGAAGGGCTCCGGATGTATTACAGGTTCAGACGGTCGTCGTGCAAATATAATGAAATTGAGCCGACGTGCAAAACTCTGACTTGGGGTAGTTCTAAATATTTATATTATTCCAATTGGATCTGGCATGTAGTGATAGCTCCAAAAATGACGTTGGAATTTTAATTTTGAACTGGAATATCCTTTTCATATTGCAAATAAAGGTATAATAATAATATATCATTTGAAGAAAAAAAGATGATTCACTTGTATATCTGGAGCCGTTTTTTTTTTTTTTAATACAGTACTTCTAGATTATTAATGATTAATGTTTATTGAAATTTCCCCACATAGTATTCTGTCCTCACATAGAATTTAAGCACAGTTCTGCTAGACTATGACTAGCTGAATTTGTCACCCTATTCGCTGCATATATGAAAATTATTTCACTTTGCTGTACCATATTAACGTGACATTGCTTTTCTTCTTTCTTGACACAGTTGGCTGGCCATTAACAAAGCTTTGATTTTAAAAAGGTGTTTATATATTCGCTGAGCAATCACCCTGTCTTCGTTTCAGGATCAAATATTGTAACGTAATCCCGAATTTAGTATACTTCAATGGCTCGATATTGAAGTTTTACATTTAAAAAAAAAATCGTAGAGCACCCACTTCATGTCAGACACTGTTCGTTGCCTGAATACTTGCGTGGAGAGTATTGATTCAATTAATTGACACGTGCAGCTCAAAATATAAATTATAACCTTTTATTGTCAAGAAATGGGGTGGAATAGACTTGCCATCGGCAACGTACTTAATTTGATTAGTCTACCTACATCTTCAGTTGCAAGTATTACTGGATAACCTTGTAGATAGATTCGTGAATGCCCCACTGGATATCAGCCGCATTTATTAATAAATGGATATAAATAAACAATATTCAGGTATCGAATTATTCGCCTCCAATTTCCCCCGTTATACAGTATAATACACATATTCTATAGAAATTATCTAGTGGATTAAATGATGCCTTATTGATATAGGGGTGGTTGTTTAAATAATATAGATTTTAGATTTTAGAAGATTAGAAGATTAGGAAGAATATAGATTTTAGAAGTAGTGTTTGATTAGATTTTAGAAGTTGACAAAAAATCGCACTACCATATTTCGTACACCTTGTATTTTGTAGACCATAATAGCTTTATTTTATGCTATTTTTTAAAGGGAAAATTCATGGTCCCTCAGAATTTTCATAAACGGGCTGAGTACGATCTGTATCGAAACATTGCCAAAAATCGTGAAAATTGCAGCCTTGAAAATTCTTCTCTTGTGGACGCCCTTAAAGTATCAGCAGAAGTAAAAACAGCCAGCATTTTTTTCAGTATGTATAATTAGACGCCATTCTGTTATTTCTTCAAGTAAACAAGCCATTGAAATGCAATACGTGATTGATTATGTCGATGGTGCTTTCCATTTGCGGGAAGGATCAAGATGGTATTTGGCATGACTAAATTTCAACGGAAAACGTGTTTATATGGATTTGCCATTGTTGTACTTTCCAGGAATGGCTTATCGTGCGTTTCTGTTTCAAAGGTGTTATGAGAAATAACCATGCTGGACGAAGCACGCTTACATCCTCTGCACAGTATTTTACCAATTCATCTTAGAAATTAAATGTCATATCCTGGTTTTCTTCGTACCACTTCATGAATTACCTTATCTCATCAACTTCAATTTCTTCACCGCCATGGTAATGGATATTTAATAGCTACCGTATATAGACTTGGCTTGCTGCAGTATTAAAATAGTGTGAAAAATATCACTTAGACCATTATTAAATGAAACATCTTGGATAATTTATTGAATTTAACAAATCTATAAATGATAGATTCTTGATTTGCATACTTAAAATATTCGTTAAATTCAAGACGATGATCAGTTTTATTTGATGTTCTTACACCATATATTTCAGTAAAAAATTGTCATCATATCTCTTGGAATTTCGTGTCAGACATGTAATATTCTTCATTGAGGTTTTCGTTGATGTAAATATATAAGAAATACGTGTTCTCACTTTCCGCAGATGCCATATGGATGATGTTTATTTCAATCTACAATGCAGTTGTAATATACTTGCTGGGCTACCAGTAAGTTTGGTTTGTGAATGAACGTGTCATCATCAAAAGTATCCTGAATCGCCTCAATGACAAAAAATATAGCCATGGCTTTCTTTGTATACAACACTGATGAAACTTAAGTTATTAGTTGTGTTGTGCCAGGCACCATGTAGCATTGGCGAGATGATAAAACGTGCTTATAGCTTACATTGCAAAAGAAGTATGTACAAGTATGTTGCCATTCACCTGTATGCACAAAAGAATAAATGTGTAGGCACTTGAAACAACGTTCTAAGGCTTTTTACAATATCTCGAGATGAATCTTTTAAGCTCTGAGAGGAGCTTGAAATATGAGATGCGTGCAAAATTACCAAAAAAAGTGGACTTAATTCCTCTGTGCACTGAAAGAGTCAAATGAAGGATAAAAAGGAGTTTATAGTTTACTTTCTTTTAATCTATTTTCTGTTTCTTTATACTTTTAAACAAATGCACAATGAATGTTACATGTGAACTTGATGAGATGCCTATTCTTCGTGCGAAGAGAGGAAGTTTATGGAAAACATTTAAATTCCCTTACATCTTAGGATACGCATTTCAATAAAATGTAATAATGATTTTATGTATATATTTATATTATTGGTAAAACTTTTGAATCATCATATCCCATACAATTGCGCTTTTAAACCGAAGTAATATGACAGAAACCGAACTTGAGGTGGGTAGTAACTATACTCGGAAATTCATTTCAAACAGGTAGCTGTCTTTGCAGGCACGACAGTTATGGTTTCAGCACTAATCTCGTTATTTTGTACAATTTATTTCTTACCCTCATTTCGATGGAGGTTGAATTTGGACTTCCGTGGCATTTGGAACATTACTATTCATTTTAACGAGCCGAAAACTACGGATTGAAACTAATGTCAGTTATTTCCTATTATTTTTGCATGTCATCCCTTGGAATATCTTACTCCCACAGTACTTTTTTTTCAGATTGTAGGTCGCATGTTTGCCAAATTTGGTTGAAATAACTCCAGACGTTCGAGATTTAGGGTTGAAAATACAGCACCTCCATATATATATATATATATATATATATATATATATATATATATATATATATATATATATATATATATATATATATATATATATATATATATATATATATATATATGTATGCGTGTGCGTATGTGTGCGAGTACGGAAATAAAGATTTGAGTAGAATAAGCAATAATAATCAGCACCTTCAGCGTTGTCTCTCTTAATTATCGTACCATCTGACATCTCAAATGTCAAATATAAGTTATGCTTTTTTCAATACCACCCCTCATAGTGATATTATTTTTGCATTCCTTAGAACGTCCATACCTTTACTGCGTGCCCCAAAGCACAATTTCCTTTCGAATAGTGTATTCTTCAATTTACAATAATTGCAGTCGATTATTTCGGTTACTTTTACACCCTATTATATTCAGTCTTCCTTACTTTAGATTTTTCTACTTTTTTTCTGTTTGTTTTTGATAAATTCCTCTTCATATCAACTTTTCAAATAAAGAGTATTTTTTTATCATGCAAAACTTGTATTTGAACTACTCGTTTTTCAGTCTTATTTTAAATGTCTAATGTGTAGCACGTGTCGGTCATTTTACTTATCGTCACGGCGAAGAAAATAGCACCACTGCCAAAGCCTCCATTAAATCATGCATTCATTTTACGCAGTAGCGACAATTCTTGAAGGAACTCACGTAAAAAAAAAGAAACACTACACATGGAAAGAAGAAGGATTCATACATCTTGGGAAAAGAGTGTATAAAATTGGGAATATTTGCACATTTTATTTCCTAGGTCACAGTGTTGCAGGAAACATTCGGTTTCGGTAAATATGTTTCTTATGTAGAACATTTTTGTTGGAATTATTGACTATGCAAATTTTTGTTAAGCTTTAGGGAAGAACGTAACTATGATTTAGAAAAGCCCCAAATTCAATAGGAACAGCAATATCAACACTCCGAACTTTTTGATTAGAAGAAAGAAAAAAAACTTCAGTTTTCTGTGTTGAACCAGAAGTTTCTGTAATTTGAACTCATGTTAAAGATACATATTAAAAGTAGTCCAGCAACACTAGAGCTTTCGGTCGATAAATTGCACATAACTTTTTTTCCCCTTTGCCTCTTTCGACCAAAACAGCTTACTTTTGTTTATCATGCTCGGTGGAAGGTATGTTGAATAAAAAGTTTTATTGCTCTTTTGTTCTTACAGTGGCAAAATATTTCAGGACAATGGTACCATTTATGTTCTAAAAGCTCATTATTCTTTCAGAAAAAAATATGTTCTATAACTCGTTTTATCTTTGTTTCAGCTGGCAGACTGAAAGAGCACGAGGGAGAGAAAAAAAGAAAGATAAGATTTCTATAAATTTTAGAATATGCTTCCAGTGTGAGGTTTGAAAAGAAAAGAGGGGCTTTCCTGTTGTTTCGTGCCGGGTAGGTGTCTGAAAGATATAAATATGTTTTTTTTTTTTTTTTTTTTAATATTTTTTTATGACGCTATGAAAGCATCACCATCGTATTTTGAGCCTTATGAAAAATTATCGGAAAACAATGAATATTAATGATGTTTTATTTTTAGGAAGCGAGAAAAGTGAATGGATGTGCTTTCTGTAACACAACACGCAACTATACTTTTTTTTTCGTATTAGTTACTCTTAACATCGATTGGGTTGAAAATATGTACGCAATGTTCGAGATTATCAGATGCGTCAATCACTCTGATACAATATATAGAGTGACTTAGCGTCGCATATGCAACATTTCCTCCCCTTTACTAAGGATAATAATATCTGTTAAATTGTCAACTTACACGAACAACCCGTTATAATCAAAACATGAGGTTAGTTAGTGTCACTCAGTTGCTTAACACCTTTCACTCTTCGAGTACCGAAGCTGGGGCAATGCTATTCATTCAACATGTAGGGGCCGCGGTGGTTCAGTGGTTGAGCGTTCACATTGATGCATGGATTGCCTGGTTCGATAACAGCTCGAGCCAAGTGAACTTTGTGGTGGACAAACACCGTGTACGTGAGTTTCTTCGGGACTCTTTCGTTTCCTCCCACTTTCTTCATTCTACCATTTCATTCATTTCTCATCATCATCGTCTCCTTTATCATAACCAGCATAACCATGGGACGTAAAACTCAAAGATTTCTTTTCATTTTATTTTCATTCATGTTTTTACTTTTTCACATCATTTCACTAAGGTGGTACAAATAGATGTTGCAAACATTATCACAGGGTCAATTTAACCCAGTATTGGTATTCCGTATATCATATGTAACATAATGGATGCATAAACAATTTATACACACTTTTATTTGTAATATAAAATTTATTTTGCAGCCTGTAAGGTTAAATTTCTGAAGAATAATAATGCTATGTAGGTCTAGAAGCGCAACCTAGTTAGTATCAATATAGAAAAACTTCAACATGGTGAACAGACGTGTGAGTTTCGAAGAACGGAAAGTGGTTAATAAGTGATACCTGAAGTTTGAGAGTGTTTCAGAAACTGTGGGTACGTGAGAATGGATTGGCTCTGCTATGTCTACGAGTCAAATTCGAGATTCATGGAACCAAGGATGTTACAAAATAAATGATCTGACAACATATATCTTTATGAACTCAATGAAGACAAAAAGCAACCGATATATCCGAGTCTTATTAGCTACTCTCGTTTCCGCCATTCAAACCATAGTCGAGTGAAGTGGCGAGAAACTGTGAGGTATGGCTTCACAATTTTGTTGAGTAGGCAGATTCTCTATTTTATAACATCCTTGCATGGGACATTATCCGTGATATACAAAATCGCCGATCAGGGCGACCTCTCAAGGGTACACGTGCCAAATTCTCAGTTGTGATGGTGGAACTGTTTCAGCGTACACCATAAAAATCTTCAAGGCAAGGATTATGTGAATCAGTGTAAGTACTAGTAATGTGCGAGAGTAGAGGAAGTTGCGAGAGTTGGGGAAAGTTGGACCAGAATGTGAAAGCTAATGGTTTTCTGGCTACACACATGACAATTATAGAGGTATAAAAATTGAAATTGGACGTTAAACACTCCAATACTTCGTCTATTAATAAAGAGGTTGCTTTGTTATTATTATTATTTTGAATACTGATTTCTCCTAATAAGATATTGTATAAGCCAAGAATTTTCTCCCCGTTTTGCCCAATAGGAATGATAAAACGGGGGAAACCAGTACAAGAGTTAACTGAGGTTTACGAGAGAACTGTGTGTTCAGGATCAAATTCTATACATGAAATTACATCAGTAAATTGTCAGAAGATGTAATAGTATAAGTAAGAGAGAGGCATTGTAAATAAATGTGCTATATGTAGCGGGAAAGGGGCCAATAAAATTGTGTTTTCATTTTGAAAATTTTAATTCTTACAAAATGTTAGAGTGACTTGAATATACCTATTCAATCTTATAGATACATGTTTCTTGATATATATTCCAACTTTAATATAGAGTTTTATAATGTAAACAAAATGATGTTATTTCTATCAATATCTATAAGAATGAACTCCTCTACTTAAAAATGCAGAGTAATTAAAACATGCCATTAGTGAGAGAACGTTTCCGGAATTTCTTAACAACGGGAGTCACAAACGAACATTTCTTTTCTTTTTAGCACTACTACACAATTCATATGCCCACTTTTGGCAGTCCAAACAGTGAATTCTTCCTTGCCGGCAAAATGAGAAAATATTTCGTTGCAGTACAAGCAAAAAGCTTCCCCATCTTCATTTTCTGACAATGATTAATCCAGGAAAATCCGTGTATGTTTTTTTTTTTCCGTTCTTGAAACTTTATTAAAAAGTTTATTGGCTGGTTTCCTTTGTTTAAAACATCTTGAATGAATTTTGGATTTTTAAAAATATTTTGAACTTTACGTTTCCCTCTTCTTAAACATTTTGAAATTTTTTGTAAGGCGTCAAAGTAAAAATTGTTACCTCATGATACCACGTTCCAATTTGAATGGTTTTCTTCCTGCAATATGCAGTAAGTAATCTAATTTTGAAGGAAAGATGGAAAATTATGCAGATGGTTGTTCTTATGAAGGAGATTATCTTGTTTGATCAACGGAGTTGAAACTCTTGGGTTATGTTGTGTTTTTTTTTTCTGTAACTCTTCAACTTGTGCAGTTTCCATCGCCAGAGCCACCGGTTTGGGATTGTCCGTAGTCAACAAAGGAGCGAAAAGATTATCAAAAAAAAAAAAAAGAAAAAAAACGCATTTTAGCTGCAATGGGTAAATTGCGTAGCTTTCAAATTCAATAACTGCAGTTTATATTCAAGCAACGTTCATAAATGTTTTGCAATTCATCAATCTGAATCTCGGTAACTACATCTCCGGAATTCCATTGCATACCATATACTCACTTTCCAATTCTAATTCGTGTTAATTGGAACCGTAAGAGTCGCATCAAATCCTTGGAGTCGATGCATACAGCGAGGTGGAAAAGAGATAACAACAACGGTATAAAAAAGGGGCTAACAAAATAAGTGCAAAACTTTCAGTATGAGTTGCATACCCGTCGAGAGAAAACAGAACGATTGTTCTGGAGATGTGTTAGTAAACTCTATGAATTTTCCAAATCTTAACTATATAAAACACTACGTGAGCTGACATAAATTATCAGCACTTCTTGTAGGGCGACAATGACTAAATTTGGCACCATTGTTATTTTCCTGAACTACCCAACAGGAAAATTGTCAAAAGTGAACATTTTTATTTTTAAGGGGTCTAAAGGAGGAATTAAGAAATTCCCATTTTATTTAAATGGGCGTCTCCTTGGGATACAAAATCTTATCTTTTAGACAGTTGAAATAAGGAAAGAAACAATAGAATTGTGGGTTCAAGAGGTGGGAAACCATAGGCCGGGCAAAGATACTGAGTGAGAGCGAAGCCCCCTGATGGGCAGATTCGGGAAATATGAAGAACAAGTTCACGAAGTTCGTTGTTGATGCAAAGACCGATAGATAACAAATGCGTGGCCGTACGCCGAGCAGACTCGGGGGTCTGGAGCCGGAGACCCCAGCTAACCAAAGGCTACATAGTCGCTTTATAAAAATGTATCTCTGCATCCAACCGCTCTTATGAAAACGTCTGAAAATTACTGGAGAATCAAGATTCATTTTCTGAAGTTGAACATTAAAAGTAAATTGTTTCCACTTGCACTCATAGAAACACTTACAGTCGCAAGCCTCCCTCGTTAAGCGGATGAAAGTTTATCACTCTGCTTCTTTCCCTTCAAAGCAAATATTTAGACATGTTTTTATTGGGGCAGACTCCAGTCTCATCAACATTACAAATTTGATTACGTTGGGCCGTGGTAGATCAGTAGTAGAGCGTTCATATCAGGTGCATGAGGTCGTTGGTTCGATCTCAGCTCGTGTCAAGTGAAATTTGTGGTGGACAAATATCTTGCGCGTGGGTTTTCTCGGGTTCTCCTGTTCCCTACTACTTTCTTCACTCCATCATTTTATTAATTTCTCATCACAACCGTCTCCTTTGGCCTTACTGGCATACCAGTGGGACGTAAACTTAAAGATGTCATTTCATTTATTTATTAGGTATGAATTTGTGTTTTGACAGGCCTATTCCTTGGATGACAACTCAAAAGAAAGCTACTATGGATACTCTGCTGAGATCAATAGCTCCTGCAAGTGATGTGGCTTCTGGAGTCCTCAATGGCACTTCAGGATTTATTTATTTATTTATTTTCAAATGGATAATACCAACATTTTCCTTTTTTTATTTTCGTCAAACAATATTTACTTTCATGACACTAACAAGAAATGAGAGATACAAATAATGATGATAATAATAATAATAATAATAATAATAATAATAATAATAATAATAATAATAATAATCCTAAGTAACAAAAACTAAATCTGTGTCATACACATGAACACATATTTCTGCAAATGTTATTATTATTATTATTATTATTATTATTATTATTATTATTATTATTATTAGTAGTAGTAGTAGTAGTAGTAGTAGTAGTAGTAGTAGTAGTAGTAGTAGTATTTAATTTATTCAATTCAAAGATTTCAGTTGGACAAAATGGGGATTCTCATTTTATCATAACTTTTGACATTCCCGTTTTATCCATCTGTACCATCATGGACACTTTAGAGTAATGGCGAAACAACTTACCACCAAACTCCTTTATAATTTATGTTATCTTACAGCTGAAGTTTGGTATTGCATTCCAACACACTTTCCTTTCTAAATTGAAATTTACTCAAGGTAGAATTAAGCAGCAAACACTATTCACAAATCAACTAGTCTTGGTAATTCTGACTTCGTTTTTCCACGGCACCTCGCACACCTTGATTTCGCGCCAATTGTATAGATTTTCTTCTCTCTCAGAGCAAAATATATTTACAAACATTTCCAGTAAATGTCGCTACTCTCGTAGTTTCATCGAAACAGTATATATATATATATATATATATATATATATATATATATATATATATATATATATATCCCCGTTTTATCCTACCTTTACATTTTGTCTAACTTTCCGCAATAGCTAAGTAAACATAACCAAGATCGCAAGATACAATTTTGTAAATGGGTTTAGAGCAGATAATTATGGCTAGCATTGTTTGGTCGGATAAAGCACAATGCAAACTTAATAGAAATGCCAATAGGTATAATTATGCGTACTGGGCTGACGAAAATCCTCATTACTGGAGAGAAGGTTGTTAATTTGTCCGTCGTAAATATGTGGCGTGTTTTCTTTCCTAGGATACTTATTGGACCTTTCCGTTTGACGGAATTGTAATCGGGATAAAGTACTTTACAATGCTTGTTGATTCAATTTCCCTTGTCATTCGTGCAATGCACAGTATAGAAAGGCTTTATTATCGTCAACATGGCGCCTGGCCGTACTATCACAGGTATGTACGAGCACACCTGTATCAAAATATACAGGCTAATCGATAGGACGCAAGGGACCAACCGAGTTTCCTACACACTCTCAAGACCATATGCCACCTGATTCATTTTGCTTTTGGGACACAATAAAAGTTGAGGTTACCATCGTAAAGCACGTAACCTGGAAACACTTATCTGATGATCCAAGCGATGTACACATAAATCCTATTGGACACTTTGGTGCGAAATATGGATGCAGTCGTGGCCCGTACTAACGTGTATCGATGCTGAAGGCCACCATTGTGAATATTTACCTCCATTGAGAACAAAGAGTTTGGTCACAAAGTAACGCATTAAAAGAAAGGAAAAAAAAAAAAACAAATTGAACTGTAGAATTACTTTTCGCACAAATTTAACCTCGTAGGTTGAAAAATAAATTTATATCACATTTCAAAGTTTGTACTTACATGTTTACGTACCTGGTATATAAGTACATAGAGTGAGCGGAAATTAACTCCTTATTGAAAATTGGTTGTAAGCTTTTAATACATAACTAATTTAACTAATTTTTATTATTTTAAAGTTCCTTTGAATGGTAGAATTGTTATGTATTGCTGAATGTTACATAAGCACCACCATTTTCATAAACAATTGGGACGTTTGCGACATGCATCTGCCGATGCTCCAGTAGTACGTTTGCTTTTTCTTTCTTTTTAACATCCATTCTCGGATCCTCTTCTCCCCAGTAATAAAAACTGTACCGGCTAACAAAACATTAAACACAGAATACGGCTTCATCTGACCACAAGACATTGCCGAAATGATTGAACCACTTTTTATAAAAGTTTTTATTTCCTCATACTCCAACTGATGATTACACTCTTCCGGCAATAATTTATGGTAGTTGTGTGGTTTCCATGGACGAAAATTCAGCTCTTCGTTCAGAACAGTTCGGATTGTGGATCCGGTTAAATCTCTTTCAGAAGATGCTTGTCTTTGCGATTTCCGAAGACTTCCAATGCTCTGTAATGGATGTTTAGGGTCCACAGTATCTCATAATACACGCTAGAGAACCTGTATCTGTTAGCTTCGAATGGCAAATGCTTATCGTCTTTGCATCTACCTAGGCATGAGGTTCTTTCATACTTTGCCACTATATCTGTATTTGTACTACAGGCTGCCATATTTCGCACCGTGTGCATACACACGCATGGTTAGGCGTTGCGTCATGGTCCTCCACTGATATCTGTAATGACATATATCATTTCATGAAATAGTTTCAAACAAACTTGCACGAAAAAAAAAAATGTTTTGTTAAAATAACTTAAGTTAATTTTTTTTAAGAAAGAAGTTGTACATGATGTTCAATAGATAGTTCATTCCTGCTCACCATACACACATGCATATCTTGAACACCTTGGTGCATATGTGATATATAATCTGAAAAAAATACAGGGTGTGGCACGTAAAACCGGCCCGTAAAGTGAACACATAAAATGAAATGTAATGTATTGAATATGATTAACTACAACACATAAATGAAATGTAATGTGTTGAATATGACTACTCACCTTCACAGCAGCCTTCACAGTAGGTGCTGAAAGTGTCCTCCGCCCACTTCAACACACATGTGAGCACGATTGAGGAGATTCATATATACCCTTGTCAGTTCTTGTGTTGTAATGCTATTGGTGACATCCTGGATCCGGATCCTGGTCTTGAGTTCTTCAATTGTGTGTGGATTTGTTTCGTATACTCTCCCTTTAACAGTCCTCATAAGTAAAAGTCACACGTGGACAAATCTGGTGACCGAGGAGGCCACAAGCCTTTGCTGATTGTCCTCTCTGGTGTAAACATCTCATGCACAAGGGACAATGATGCAGCTGATGTGTGGCATATTGCACTGTCCTGCTGAAAGTAACATAACTGACGCTCCTCTTCGGTCAAGTGTGTATAAAACTCCTCCAGGATTCCCATATACACGTCACTGTTCACTGTCGTCTCAAAGAATATGGGCCCAATAACGCGTGTGGTGGAAATGGCACACCAAGCACCAATCTTCTCATCATGCAAGGGTACCTGGTGGATTGCGTGTGGATTTTCTGTCGACCAATACCGGTTGTTTTGGGAATTTGCGTACCCAGACAGGTGGAACCACGCCTCGTCACTCATGATGAGCATTAGTGGATCCAAGAAACCACTGGCAACATTGCTCAACAGCCATGAACAGAAATGCACCCTCTTCTGCAGGTCAGGCTCCTTCAGTTCTTGCACAACACTTATCCGGTACGGTTTTAACTTCAGTCCCCTTAAAACACGTCTGCAACTTCTCTCACTTGCGTGAACCTGTTGACTCAATCTCCTGGTTGACTTTCGAGAACTTCTTGTCATTATCTCCTCCACCTGCATCTTTAATTCAGGTGTGCAGACAGATGGTCGTCTGTTCCTGGGAGCATTTTGAACCGATCCTGTACGCCGCCAGTTTTCAATCAATTCCTGAATGGTGCTTTTCGCTGGCACAGAACGTCCTGGAAATTTCTCTCGAAACAAATTCTTTGTTTTCACAAAAGATCCAGTGAGAATGAACCCTTCAACAATGGCAACACGCTCGGGTATCGAATACGGCATTATCACACACTGACATTCACCCGGCTTAACACAACGAGGCTTTTTTCTCAACTGGTTTCGACAAGTTTCACTGGCTGCGGCTGCACATGACTGTTGCAGGTCACGTAAGTCGACCCAACCTCGACACGACATCTCTTGGTAGGAAGGTAGATTATTTAAGTGTTGCCAAAAACACAATATACCAGAATATTACGACGCGCCGGTTTTACGTGCCGCACCCTGTAAAACACTGTAGAGTAGCATATTCATAAAACTCCGAAGATCATCAGAAGGAGGACATGCAGTGGCGAATAGTGGCACTCCGATGCCGTTTAAACTCAAGCTCAGCTCTCATTGTCATGAGTTTGAGAAGAGGTGAAAAAAATGTCCGAAATGACCGAGATTAATGTCGAATCCATCATTTACAGGGTCCGGAAATCACTGACAATTTTGAAATAACTATTGGAGTATAGTACCAACTCGGGTTGGGTTTTTGCCATGCCACTTTAATTTAAGGGCATACTCTATGGGGATAGGGTTTTCAAAATGTGTACCATCATAGAGCATGTTATGTACTTTTCTCATTACAACCACATTGAAGTGCGCATCCTAAGGGAGAATTGATTTAAAATATTTGTGATAAACTTGTTTTCTCCGTGGAAAGAACTGACATTTCAGCTAATTAACTATAAATGTTAAATGATCTTCATCGACATCACTTTATTTAAATGTGTTAATAACATCCGAGGTCTTCACCGGATTGGAAGATATATTCATTACGAACGAAACACATAAAGGTAATTTATACAATTTTCATATTTCTCTCAGTTTCATCAGTACATGTTTATGGTCTACTGTGTTTTAAATACTTCTAAATTCGGCATATTTTCATGGTTGAGGACAACCTAACATTTTTCTCAAATCGCATCTTCAATACGTTTTAAGTACTTTGTTAATTGCAAAAGAAGGTCTACAACTGTACACGTGTTCTGTATCCTTTTTTATGCAGCAGTATAATCACTGAACTTTTCCGTTTCTTTGAATTTGGTCACTTTGTGTACAGTTTATATAAAGATGCGCTTGCATTTTTTATCACGAATCTTCGCCAGCTTCATTTAGTAAGTTTAATATAACTATATATTTTAGTGTTTTCTCTAGTTTCTTGCTACTTACAGGGAACACGACTTGTTCTCGCAGCATGAGGAATATTTCAGTTTTCTCTTCATCTTCGCATTCATAACACTGAAATTTTCAACCATGTATGTTTTGTTTGGCATAATGTAGTAAATTTCGATTATCAATTAACTTATATTTTGTTATGCTCATTTGATTTGGTACTTCTTCTTCTGAGCGACGATAGAAGAGAAAGTAAGATCATAAAATAGAATTCAATTCTTGATTTTAATGGATTTACACTTTCATGACATCTATAACCCAAACAAAAGTAATTTTTGAATATCCGTTCATCCCAATATAAATGCGTCTACTCGTTTGGAGATCATATCGTTCAACGTATCGGTACTACATTTTAATCTTATGATTTTATAACATCCTCTATGGTTCTTGTTTCTTTTCAAATTATCATCCTACCCTCAAAATTAAAAGTAGCTTACTGAAGTCTGAAAATCCTCCCCATAAATGTTATTTTCTCAAAAGACGACTGTAGCGATTTTTTTTCATATTTCGTACCTCAACATTTAATTAGGAACCTGGTGTTGTAGTATAAATTATTTCACTGCGAAAATCCACAAGGGGTGGTTCTCTTGGACGAGTTTTTCAAAAAAAAAAAAAAAAAAATCAGTCAATATTTCATTTCATTTCATTTTCATTGTATTTCCATCCATAAGTCATACATGAAGCTCGAAGGAAGACGAGCGTATGAATCGGACGCGTCAATAAATAGATACAAAGAAATAGTTATTAAATACTAAAAGACAATAACGCTATCGTGTTATATGAGACAAAATTACATTATATAATCTACAAGCTGCATTTAGCAGAGAGGTATTCATCTACTGAATAAAAACAATTCTTCAATAGATACTTCTTTGTAACTGATTTTAATACATTCATTGATTCAATCTTACGAATATCTTTAAGGAGGCTATTATATAATGTAGGACCTAAGTATATGGGACTGTTCTGAAGCAATGTTGTACGGTGAGTTTGAATGTGGAGATTTTCTCTTTATATAGTATTATAACCGTGAAAGTTTCCTTTATTGGCAAAGAATGCATTAAGATTTTGGCGCATGAAAATTAATAACTAGTATATAAATACATGGCAGTGGTAATATTTGTAGTCTTGTAAAAAAGTATTTTTTTTACATAGTTCGTTTACTCTCACATTCACTAATACTCTGACAACTTTTTTTGTTTTCAATACGGAAGATTAACTTACTTCTTGAATCATTTCCTCAGAAGATAATGCCGCACATTAAGAAAGATTGAAATATACCAAAATAAATGCTTCTGCAGCTATTTATATCCGCAATATTTTAATAACTTTCAGGGCATAGGAAATGTTTTTTTGTGCCAACGACATTATGTGAGTATCCCAAGTAAGGGTGTTACTTATATGAAGACCTACGAATTTTGTTGAAGTTGCATATTTTAAGTCAGACAACATGATTGATACATTTATGTCATGAGTATGTTTGTTTCGTAAATGATGGAAGTTCAGGGCCAACGATTTTTCAGTATTTACTTTTAAATCGTACAAAGTAGACATTTTTTGTAATTAATTGTTTATGTTGTTTTTTAATTTCCTGTTGCAGTGTATCGTATTTTTCACCTGTAATGAGAATGTTTGTATCATCTGCATATAAGATTGACTCCCCCTGAGTGAATGCAGTTAGAAAGATCATTAACGTATAGCAGAAAAAGGACAGGTCCTAAAACTGAGTCCTGTGAAACACCGCTTAAAACTGGGTTGGATTGTGACAAGAAATGACTACGGGATGACGTTTCTTTATCCGTGTATATTAATTCGACCGATTGAGTCTGGTTTTAAAGATAGGATTTTAACCAGTCATTTACTACTCCGCGTAAACCATAGGCATTTATTTTCTCAATTAGCATATTATGGGGTACTAAATCAAAAGCCTTTGACAAATCTAGAAAAATGCCTAGACACTTCTTCCCATTATTCAATACTTCCCGTATCTGTTCAATATAATTATATATTGCTGTAGTTGTTGATTTGTACTTTTGAAATCCATGCTACGAGCTACAAATAATGTTGTGCTTGGAAAGAAAAGCAACAATTTTGTTAAGTATTGCAGATTCAAATATCTTTGAGAAAGGAAAAAGTATTGAGTATGGTCTAAAATTATCTGACATTGTTTTTACGCCTTTCTTATGTAGATGTTTAAGTTTTGCATATTTTAATATGTCAGGAAATTCACCGAGTTGAAAAGACAAATTTATTAAGTAATGTAACGGTCTTGCTAAATGAATACTACTTCTTTTTACTATAGACATTAGCATTTCATCTAGACGTGTGGACCATTTGTATTTAGATCGTTTAATTATTGTTAAAATTTCATTTTCCGACACTGGGCGGAGAAACATTGAGTTATTCATTCATATTTCATGACTAAATACATGTTTAATTACTAACTTCACAATATGGTATATTTCATTTGCGCTAAAAATATCAACATGGAGTATTTTTCTCTTGGTGTGAGATTTTCGGGCAAATCTGTCGAAAGAGACTCAGGTGATTTTCTCTTATGTATACCATTAATAATCTAAAACTCAGCGTATCTCGTTTGTTCTGAAATGATCCACAGGAGCTAGTTCACTTCTTCGGATGAAGTTTCCAAAAAACGCCTTATAATTTTATTCGCATTTCACAAATTAATGTTTCAATAATAATGACAGCATAACGTGATTTAATTTAAGAAATTGGAACGAGAAAATTAGTTCGTTGGTCTGTATCCTTTATTCTTGAAGTACCAATGCATAACGCATATTTCATCGTCATCGAATTATACTCAGAGATTGATCTGTTCGTTTCCATTGTCATATCCAAACATTCGTAGTAGGTTTTATTTTGTTTGTTTTGTTCTATTCTGATGTTGAAATATCTTATAATATATATAATTATATATTTATTATATTTATTACATTGCTTAAACCATATATATATCGCGATTGATATTCTGTAGCTCTTTAAACTCCTGGAATTTTACTACGATAAGAGGTCTCTCACCTTACATGAAGCAAACCAGATTTAAAGGGTAACCTAGTCAATAACTTCATGTATTTTTAACACCCTATGTAACTCTGCTACATATTCTTGTAACAACAAATTCCTGATAATTAACTAGCAACTCATGTGTTACCCTATCTTCCATATACCTGCATACATGCACACACACACACACACACGCACGCACACACACACACACACACACACACACACAAACACACACACACACGCACACTTTCTAAATATGTCAACCATTCCGACAGGAGGTTATTTATTTTCGCTGTGTGTATAATTATCACTGTTTCGTTGTGTGTATAATTACCATATCACTGTAGATTCTTCTTATATATTTATTTAATTGAATCAGTTCAGTGTTCTTTATCTAAACGTTATATGCTTATGCAAGTTTTATTTATTCTTTTCCAGGTACGTATGCTTCTTCCTCAACAAAATATGTATGCATAGGCACAGTTCCAAGAAACGTGTAAGTACATGCATTTCTATTTAACTACGACTGTAACACGAATCGATTGTGCATACATCTTACCAACGTCATACGAAAATTATAAAATTTATTCTCAATATTTTATAAAAATATATATATATATATATTTTCGTTTACGTTGCATGCAAGTTGTTCCAAAAAATAGATCTTAAATTCAAGAGCATGTTCCACAAGCAATGGTATTCAGTGTTGTTTCCGATCGTGGAACAGGTCGTGAGTAGTAATACACCCTTCTGCATTGTCAAAGACATAGTAACATTAGCACGCATTTAACGTGGATAATATCATGTTCATAGCTAGTTTGTTTTTGCAACTGTAGATGTTCAAAGTTGCTATGAATATTATTTTGTGAAGTAATATTGCAACAAAGGAAGAACTAAAAATATCATGTCTTATTTCGTTAAACAATTGGTCTGCTATAGAGCTGCTTGAAACATTTTGAGTTCTATTGGAAGTTCTAAGAAATGTAGTTGCATTCAACAAAAGATTTGCAACTTTCTAATTATATCTTACAACCAAATTCAGTTGATCAATGTTCGTTAACTTGCTACCATCTCTAGGTCTTCTAAATCAAATCCCTATTTTTTTCTTAAGAAAACCTCTGGCAGTAATCGGACATTCTCTTCTTTTCTTTCTATTTGTGTTTACATTCTCATTTTTGTAACTATTTCATAGCAATGCTGATGGTGTCCTCCCATCTTGCCTAATCCCATCTTGCCTAACGATTTATAAGCCACTGATATCTCTAAGATAAGTATGTCCACCATTAAAGGCGAGATGGGAATTCCCATCTTGGTTAATCCCATCTCACCCAAAATGGCGGGAAGATGCAAGGAGGTAATTTCTACATTAAAGAGGAAATTTCTGTAGTAGCATTTTAACAACCAACACTAAGAAATTGTGAAATCATACGCACATTTCAGAAAACAAGTTCTCTATGTATTAATCTTTCGTACACAAGACAATTAATAACCTAGCTTCAGTATGTTTCAATCAATATTGGAAATTTCTGTTTTCTATTCTGTTAACTTCGCCCCGCGTATAATCTGCAAGTAAGTCACATACATGTTTAGAACAATCTCATAAAAAAAGTATTTGCTACCTTCATATATCAGCAGCACAATGCATTAAATATACACAGTTTGTTTCAAAAAACACTGAAAATGTTTGGGAGTTGATTTCTGACAAAAAGTATAGACCAACCTGGGTGTACAAATGCTTCCTTTTAGCACTATGACCACACGAAAATATGTTGAAAAAAATGCAAAACCAGCAGTAACTCGAGAACGAAATGTCGGATTGATGTCTAGTAAAAGGATTTTTTATTAAGTTGTAGATTCCATTAATGCACAATTTGATGTGGTGCAATAACGAATAAAAATCGTGCTACCTTGTCCAAGTTAGAAGAAAGCTGTTAGAATTCACAAAAATAATATATACACATGTTTAATTAATCTAGTTTCCATCAGAACAGAATAAATTTTCCGAGGGGGAACTGCTCTTGCGATATACATATGGTCTGAGTGTATGACTGTGGTATGACTTATCGTTTGTTGAAAATACTGAAATATGCATGTTGCACGGGAGAGCACAGCTTTTGTAAGTGTAATTATTAAGAATGTATTGTATTTTATAACTAATCCATTACTTGAATCTCTCTCTTATCTTTCTTTCATTTTTTTTAATTATAATATATTCTTAGTGTGCGTACATTCCTATTGAACTTACTATCATACGAACTTCTAACTTTATTATATATGTGTTACCTTGTTATATTTTCCGTCTTACTCCTCCCTTCTTAAGTTCTCCTAGTAGAAGTTTCATACACACGTTTCATTTGCGATGCCCTTCCACTGTTCATGCCCTAATACGTTTGATACTCCAAATTATGTAAAATTTAAGAATCAGTGACAACACCAGAGAGGAATATGAAGACGAGCGTCCGTCCCGGTGACGACGCCTGCCCCCCACAGACAAAGCGTTGTGTTACGTTATAGGTGAAGTAATATAAAATTATCCTTTTCATATAGAAACATTTGCTGTCCCTCATTTTTTTATGTCCCTCCGCTTACCCCACCCAATTATTAAAACTGGTGTCTCACTGTCAAGAATCTTTCAGTGAGTTCCTGTATCAATTTTATCCGAATGTAAAATACTTTTCACTGAATATTTTATATGTTAAGAAATAGTTACTGACTCAGTGAAGCAATCGATGCAATTTAGTTTACTATTGTTGACTGCGTAGGTATTGAAGAAATGACCAGGAAACGCTTGCTAAATCCTAGTGTGAAATACGCTAATATGAAGAGTGTTCAAATACATATCCTCATATATTAATGTCTAGATCTTGCCAAGTATGAATTGAAGTAACTTGTGCTATTTTTAGACGCACTAGCGTGTCATTACGTTTTTTCCACCCCTGTGTGAGCCTCTTTACTCAGTCATTGTAGAATTATTTTGCCCGTTTCTTCATGAATATAAAATAGTCTGAGCTATTTCTTGTCCATAATACAACTAATAATGCTAAAAGACTCACAAATCGAATTTAGTTCGTATCTTTAGCATTTCTTACAATCAACGTAAACTGTAGTTCTCAAACCTTCGAAAATTATGAGTCCCGTAGAGTCCTTTTTCTCTACAAATAATAGCAACAATAATACGTGGTGACGGTAACGGTATCTGAACTGTATTGTGTTGCTAATGATGTACCAGAAGCCAAGAAAGTTTGTATTATTATATCAGTTATGGGAAATGCAGTTTATAAGACATTAAATGAACTAGCAGCACCCAAACGAGTACCGGAGCTTGATTTTCAGCACATAGAGGATCTGTTGATGAAACAGTATCACACAGCAACTAATTACATAGTTGAACGATACAAATTTCATTCTATGAAGCAAGAACTAGGCCAAACTGCACATGATTACATTTTGAATTTAAAAAAAAGCAGGCTAACCGCTGCAATTTTGGCGTATTTCAAGAAGATTCTATAAGAGACCAGATAGTCTGCGGTCTCTGATCTGAATCTGCGCGAAATAAACTGTTGCCTACACCTGACTTGACTATGTCGATAGCTATTGATATAATTAATCAATTCGAGTTACTGGAGAAAGAAGCTTCTGTATTTTACAGACCAGAAAATCGGTAAGAAGGGGTAATGTTGTAGGGAATTAGACGGATATGTGGCGGAAAGCGCGAAAGAATTTTGAACATGCTTCAGGAAGAAAGAAGTTAGTGTTTGTTAGTAATATAATATACTAAATTGAATATCGAATAGTTGCTGATATGGATGCCACAGTTATTTAAGTTTAAAGCCCATTGAAGAATTGTTAATTATATTAATTGTGCAGTAGGTACTGGGCGTAGTAAGAGGGCTAGAGATTTATGTGTGTAAATGCGGCATCTTAGATTTAGATTTATTATATGTGGTCATATGAGGTAATGATAATAAAGATAGGTGTGAAAACGGAAACTATTTAAGTTGGATTTATTTGTTTACTGATGTGTAATTAAGAGGGAGTCGAGTCTGTGTTGTTCTATGAAACGTAATACCGCCCAAGTAACGAATTGAACCCACGTTGAGCACAGCAAAGTTTCTGTATTCGTCAACAGGGGATTTAGCTATAACAATTACTTAAAATGTCTTGTAACTTCTCCAACGAACGTTGGTAGCGAATGTTTTATGAAAAAACACTCCCTGATGCGTATCCGAACCGAGATTTTCCATTTGGATGTCTAGGATAGTACCAATACACCAACGGTTATTCTACCGAAACATATTTAAATAAGGTATAGTTATTATTTCTAAGAACAATAATATGAAAGATGTATACTACAGACCAATTAAGTGTTTCGAATTGTCCTAGTAACCTTCGTAGCTATTATTTGTCCTTTCCATACCAGCGTTTGAAAATTGTCTCTATCATGATACAGGCGTTTGATTCCCCATTATTGTCGATTGCTCGTCTGGTTTGAGAAGTCACTTTTCGATTTTTCACGATCTCTTTGTGCTGGTAAATGTCTTTACATATTTTGTTTTCTTTATTTAATAAAAAAAATATATCCAAATAAATGCCATCATAATTACTTATATTGAATGTAAATGTAATTTGCAATTGATAAAGAACAAACATTTTTCGCTCCGAAGTAGCTGCAAAATGTGTAAAAACGTAGCTGCAAACAAAGGTGGAAGTATTGAGGTTCGAACTCATACTGATGGATATCAAAAGTATTACAACCAGCTGCCTAAAACCGCTTGGTCATGATGATTACGCATAGTAGCACGCCATTTATTCGAGTTCTGTATTGCCCTATTGGAAGTATGCGTTCGAAACCCAAAACTTCCACCTTATTAAAGGACAAACATTACCGGTTTTAAGCATTATCAATAATAATTACTACGAAAGACTAAAACGAACTGTTGAGCTTTTACTGACGCAAATTACAATTTTAATTAAAGTATGTTAAGGTCCACCGTGTTCTATAGTACCCAATGGACTTGAACCTATGTCCACGCGCAAAAGACATAAGTAAATATTTTTCATAACGCTGCATACCAGATTGAGTTATTCGACAATAGCATGAGTAATACTGGTTACGACTTTTATGTATACATAAGATCGATCCCATCACATGTTATAAGGACTTTATGGTGGATAAAAAGACGTTTTTTTTTTCCTGGAAACGGAAAAGTAAATGGAAAAACTGCCTAATCTTCGAAGAATGTTCGTTAGAGTGACTTCGTATGTTTGTATCATAATTCGTTGAAATGACAACTACCGAGTGAAAATGAACAAATTTATTATTATTATTATTATTATTATTATTATTATTATTATTATTATTATTATTATTAGTAGTAGTAGTAGTAGTAGTAGTAGTAGTAGTAGTAGTAGTAGTAGTAGTAGTGGTAGTAGTAGTAGTAGTAGTATTACATGCGTATTTTTGAACCTGCACGGGGTTATTACTAGCGGTGGGCATGAAAATAGTTTTTTTTTCGGTTTTCGTTTTTTATAAAAACTGAAACCGGTTTTGAAAATTTTCAAAAAAACGGGTTCGGTTTTCTAGAAAAAACTGTTCGGTTTCTCATCAAAACCGGTTTCGGTTTTCACCCAAACGTTTTCGGTTTTCTTAAAAACATTGTTTTTTTACCATATCCGGTTCTGGTTTTCTTCAAAACCGGTACGTTTTTTTTCTTTCAAACTTTATTATATTTCTGACCAGAATAGTGTTTTGTTGTTCTCCGGAAACCGATTTTTTTCCCACAGAACCAGTTTAATGTGTTTTCCAAAAGTTGTCACCGAAAACAGTTTTGATGAAAATCGAAACGGTTTTGAAGAAAACCGAAACCAGTTTTGGAGAAAACCGAAACCGTTTTGCAGAAAATCGAAACCGTTTTTTTTTTTAAATTTCAAAATCGTTTTTTTGTGCCCACCACTAGTAATTACCCACCACAGTAGAGTGGTGGCACTTGGACTTGATTTTTAACCTACTGCGCATGCGTAAACTGCTCCGATTCCTGTTTCGGTTGCGATTCCTGCTCTGACTCCTGTTCCGATCCCTGTACCAACTCATGTTCCAGTTCCTGTTCTGGTTCTCCCGGAGAAGATTACGCGCAACGAGTAGCATTTTATGATCATGAACATCACCGGACCAAGCATGCGCAAAACATTACACACTACAGCAAGGCTACGAACATAGCAGAACGACCATGACACCGCCGGTGGTATTTTTTTTTTCAATCATTATACCATCAGGTGTGTAGTCGTTCTCTTTTACGAGCGGTTTTTTGATGTGAATAAAAGCCTATGGCAATAGAGTAGAGCAGAAATTAAAAAAAAATAACAACAGCCATTAACAGTATAGCAAAAGTCACACACAGACACAAACACACGCACACTCACACACACACACTAGATTGCTTATGCACAGTAAAATTAAATTTCCAAATTATTAGACATTACACGCATGCGCAGAATAATTACAGTTCCAATTACCACTTCCTGTTCCGATTAAACACACCACCTCCAGCAGCAGAAAACAGACTACAAAGTTTACAACATAGGACTATCAACACACATTCCAACTCCTATTGAACATAGTAGTGCAGTGGTTCACTCACCGTTTGCGTGTGTTTGTACGCACATAGTTAGTATTCACACCGTTCCAGTATTCAAACTGTTCCAGTTGCAGTTCCAATTCCGGCTCCGGAGCAGACTACGCAACGAGTACCTTTTTACGACTGTGACCTATTATAGCGATTGCGTAAGCTGTTCCGCTTCCTGTTCCGACTCAAGTTCCAGTACCGGTACCGGTTTCGGAGCAGAATACGCAATGGGTAGGCTGTTAGACCCCTTTCTGAATCGTTATAAAATACTGTTACCTATTTTTCATTCCCTAAATAACATAGTATACACATTTGTTTACACATGCGCAGATCCAATTTAGTAGAAATTACAGTTCCAGGCACCTACTTCCGCTTCCGATTAAACACAGCAACAGTAGAAGTCACACTTATGCGCAGAAAAAGTACAGTTGTGATTCCAATTACACACAACAGCAGACTACCAACATTACAGAACGAGTATGACATTGGCGGCGGGGATTATGTGACCTTTATAAAAGACTATGACAATTTTTTTCCCCTAAATAACATACAACATTTACCCGTATTGGTGTGGAAAAAAAGACTATGGCAACATAGTACAGCAGAGATTTAAAAAGAACAGATGCGCTGGCGTATCACACATAAACTATAAGACCTATGTAAAAATAAATATGGTATTCGTAATCAGCATATCCGAAAACCCCTATATAAAATATGTGTTCATAGTCCTATGGTGTAGCATTTGTAGTCTGTGGTCTCCTGCTGCTGTTGCTGTGTTCAATCGGAACCGGAAGTGGGGGTCTGGAACTGTAATTTCTACTAAATTGGAACTGCGCATGTGTAAGTAAGTGTGTGTACTATGTTATTTAAGGAATGAAAAATAAGTCACAGTCTTTTATAACGGTTCAAAAAAGGGGTCTGACAGCCTACTCATTGCGTATTCTGCTCCGAAACCGGTACTAGTACTGGAACTTGAGTCGGAACAGGAAGCGGAAGAGCTACAATAAGTGACAGTCGTAAAAGGGTACTCGTTGCGTAGTCTGCTCCGGAACCGGAACTGGCACTGCAACTGGAACAGTTTCAATTCTTTAACAGTGCGAACCGCTGCTCTACTATGTTCAATAGGAGTTGGAATGTGTGTTGATAGTCCTATGTTGTAAACTTTGTAGTCTGTGGTCTGCTGCTGGCGGTGGTTTGTTTAATCGGAACCGGAAGTGGTAGTTGGAACTGTAATTATTCTGCGCATGCGTGTAGTGTCTAATAAATTGGAAATTTAATTCTACTGTGCATTAGCAATCAAGTGTGTGTGTGTTGGTCACTGGAGTGGGATTAAGTTCTCCGTAAATCATGTTAGTAACCAGACTTGAGTATGTGTGTTTGACTTATGCTATATTGTTAAAGGCTGATTTTTTTTTTTATTTTAAATTTCTGCTCTACTATATTGCCATAGTCTTTTTTTCACATCAAAAAAGTGATCGTAAAAGAGAACGACTACACCCGTGATGTTATAATGATTGAAAAAATACCGGCGGTGTCATGGTCGTTCTGCACATGTTCATAGCCTTGCTGTAGTGCAATATTTTTCGCAAGGGTGGTCTAGTGCTGTTCATAGGCGTAAAAGGCTACTTGTTGCGCGTAGTCTGCTCCGAGTGAACTAAAACAGGAACTGGAACATGATTGTGAACAGGAGTCGGAGCAGGAATCGGAACCGAAACAGGAACCGGGAGGGTTGGCGCAAGCGGAGTAGGTCAAAAAACAAAAGCAATTGCCACCACTCTACTCACTACCACTTTTTCGAAAACATAAATGTTTTTTTTTCGTGTTTCAGTTTTTCTAGGAACCGGCTTTCCGTTTTTTTTTATAAAAAACGGTTTTGCCATCCCTAGTAGTTACTGCACAATATGTTATTACTTCTGAAAATTTTCCTGGATTGTATGTTATTTATTTTATTAATGGACGCTAATTTGTCTGCAGGTCGCCGAATAAATGTATTTCGGCGTGGACCTTGGTGCGAATAATCTCACAGAATAAAGCCGTTTCGTTCTAAAGAGCATAACTGAACTTAGTAAGACTTGAATTATAGTTTCAAGTTGCAGGGTAGTACAGAGGTAACGTCCTGGATTTACGAGTAGTGTAGGCTCAAAATATAGGCTCAAATCCTAGTCAAGCCAAAGGATATTTTTTCACAAAGTGGTCGTGAAGAATCGAAAAGTGACTTCTCATACTAAACAAGCAATCTGTAAGAATCAAACACCTGTATCATGATAGAGACGATTTACAAATGTTAGTAGGGAAAGGGCAAATAATAACTATGAAGGCTACTAGGACAATTCGAAACACTTAATTTGTCTGCAGTATCCAATTTTCATGTTATTCTTCTCAGAAAGAAACACTATACCTTTTGTTAAATATGTTTCGGGAGAGTAACCGTTGGTGTATTGGTACCGTCCTAGACTTCCAAACGAAAAATCTCCGTTCGAATTCCCATCAGGTAGTATCTTTTCTTTCATAAAACATTCCTCTCAACGTTCGTTCCAGAAGTTTATAAGACGTCACTGGCGATAATCCGAATAAAAAGGGTGTGCGTTCTTCATCATACAGAATAATGACAAGTAGTTTTGGTATTTATATTCTTCTCTCTTTCTCTCTATATATCCATTTTTCTTGACGTTTCCTTATCATGTCTTGCATCTTTCTCTTCCTTCTCTCTCTCTCACACACACAAACACAAACACAAATACATACTTTATGTCAAGGAAACGAATGCAGTCTCTTTCCTTCCTGTGTGTTACCGAGTGTCAATCGAATCACCATACCACCGCGACGACCCGTTTCAACTCTAGCATTTTCATTACATCATTTCAAATTACAACATATCCGTAATAGGTGAAATCGAGAGTGAATGTTCGGAACAGACAAATGTTCAGACAAAAGTAGAAGCCCCCTTATGGGTTATTTCAAGAGAGATTCTATTTACATTAACTTGAACAAAATTCGCTTCCATCCTATATTTTTTCAATTTGTTTTATCCATGAATGATATGCGAAATATACAAGATTTGCTACATTTATAAGGAACCAACATCCAATTTTCATTTTCAACATTTGTAACTTTTCAGTATGATACAATTTGGACTTTTAATGTAGGCTCTTTGTGATAAAAATGTAGCAGTAAAATAACACTCATTCAATTTTTCTTTCTGTCTATTTGCTATGTTACCCTATTCTTTTCTTTCTTTTTTTTGCATTAGTATTCTGGATTGGAATGCATGACCTACTCCACCTACTACACTTAATATAATGCATTTCAGATATGTACTTTTAATGAACACTACCCAATTTGCAACCGAACCAAACGGAAATACAGGGTGTGTGTTAAACTTTTGGCATGATCTTAGATTTGTCTCGGAACTTTATAGTTTTAGTGGAAAGTGAGAACTTAATTTGACCACCAAGTCCGGTATTCATTTTGAAACTAGCTTATTTAATTTTTCAAGCATCCTCTACTATATATTCGAAGAGTTATATAAAATATATAAAAACAAACGTTATTTCTATATTATGCTTGGATTTCTAGAAACGGAACTTTATAATGTTAAGTTATTTCTTACTATGTTTAAATAAAATATTTTTATATGTGCTCCCTTTTGTCTTTCTTCCTCTATCTTTTTTTTCTCTTTCTGTCTCACTTCGTACATCTAACATATACATTGATTTCAATTTTTCATTGAGATATGTTTAAATTTCTCTCTACATCAACTTGTGAATCTCGCATCGCCTCATTTTTGTTCTTTCACTTTATTAACACTAATACATGCATTTTTTTATATTGAAATTGTGCTCAATTTTATGCTGATTTTAATATGGGAGAGAGAAGTGGAGGGGAGAGAAGGGGTCTCTATACAGGACACGATTATGCGAAAATGTGTAGATTATTTGGCCTAACTGCAATTTGTTACATGCCGCTTTTTTATGCGGAGTATATAAGTTCAGTAATTCACCACGAATAGAGTCAATCAGAAGTGTTTTTGTAACGAAGGAATAACTACATGTAAAATCTCTTTTAACAAACTTTCGAGATTTGATAGTCGACAAACTTTACTCTTTCCGGCCCGATTACCTTGAAATCCCGGTAGCCAGAATTAGCCCAGGATAGAGGACTTTATATATATATATATATATATATATATATATATATATATATATATATATATATATATATATATATATATATATATATATATATATATATGACAATCTCAACAAAATGCCAAAGTCTTTTAGTCTGAGAGAAAAAAAAAGGTTTAATTCACTCATTTCTAGTTTTATTAGTCTTCCAGTTCTATGTAAAATTTACTAATAGAAATAAGAACAATGAATTATGATTATTTTGTACAACATTCCACTTTAACATTACAGGAATTTCGTATTCTGGCTTGCTTAGTTGTGAAAAATTACAGAGTATATTGCTATACTATGTAAAGTATGTGTACTCTCGCTGATTTCTCATGATAAAAACATAGGTAAAAAATAAATTACAATAATAGTTTTATATTGAGAGGGAAGGGTAACTACTATTTTTTTAACATTTTTTTGCTTAAAATGTTTGTTCGGATTCACCCCTTCCCCCTCAAACTTCGGTACGGAAATGGAAGAACATATATAGATTTTGATTGTTGATTCAAGTATGTCCCATATCCTGAATTTTCTATATCAATCTTTGAAATGGAGGGAGCGAGGTTTTAGGGGGCCCTAAGACTTGCGACAGGAGTAATAAAACTTAATTTCTACAGTAATGTCCTCTAATGAGAATTTCTTTATCATTACCAATTGCAACGTAAATAAATGCAGTTGCAAATTTGCAATATTATATACTGTAATTTCTTAGGCGCCAACACTTTTCTCTTGCCGTTAACAAGAATTTTAGGAATGGTCCAAATAATGGATCAAAAGATTGCGATCTTGGCCAATAATTAGATGTTGGGTCAGGAGCCAAAAAAAAAAAATGAACGGCGTCTAAATAAATGGAGTTTCCGTATATTTTACGGAATAAGCACATCAAACTGAGTTAAGTGGTAGTTTTGGTTTTGATACACTATATGCAGTTCTCCAGATATAAGACGTACAAGAAAACGTTTGGTTGAATGAAATATATTGGATTTTTTGAATCAGGGGCCACAAAAAGTTTAAATGGCCTCAAAATCAAGATTTTTTTTTTTTTTTTACGGAATAAGGACATCATACTGAATTAAGTGGTAGTTTTGGTTTGGCTAAAGTATATGCAGCTATCGGGATATAAGGCGTAAAAGAAAATTTGTATTTGAATGAAAAAAAAACATTGGATTCTTTGGATCATTGCCCATAAAAATTTTGGATGGCCCCTAAATCAAGATTTCGTATTTTTTTTTTTTTTTCGGAATAAGCACATCATACTGAGTTAAGTAGTAGTTTTGGTTACGCTGCACTTTATGTAGTTCTCCAGATATGAGGCGGAAAATAAAATATTTGATTGAATGAAATATATTGGATTTTTTGTATCAGGGACCACAAAAATTTTGAATGGTCCCTAAACCGAGATTTTATTTTTTTTTTTATTTTTTTTTTTTTACGGAATAAGTACACCATAGTGAGTTAAGTGGTAGTTTTGCTTTTGCTACAGTGCATGCAGTTATCGTGATATACGGCGTACAAGAAGATTTGTAATTGAATGAAAAACATCGGATTTTCTGGATCAGGGGCCACAAAAATTTTAATGGCGCCTAATCGAGTTTTCGTATTTCTTTTTCGGGAATAAAGACATCATACTGAGTTAAGTAGTAGTTTTGGTTTTGATACATTATATGCAGTTCTCCATACATAAGACGTACAAGAAAACGTTTGGCTGAATGAAATATAAGGATTTTTTTTTGGATCAGGGCCCACAAAAAATTAAAATGGCTCCTAAATAGAGATTTCGTATTTATTTATTTATTTTTTTTTTTTTTTACGAAATAAGGACATCATACTGAGTTAAGTGGTAATTTTGGTTTGGCTGTACTATATGTAGTTCTCGAGATATAAAGCGTACAAGAGAATATTTGATTGAATGAAATATACTCAATTTTTTGGATGAGGGACCACAAAAAAATTGAATGGACCCTAAATCGAGATTTCGTACTTCCTTTTTCGGTATAAGCACATCATACTGAGCTAAGTGGTAAGTTTGGTTTGGCTACAGTATATGTAGTTTTCCAGATATAAGGCCTACAAGATAATTTATAATTGAATGAAAAGCATTGGATTGTTTGGATCAGGGACCACAAGAAATTTTAATGGCGCCTAAGTCGAGTTTTCGTACTTTTTTCCGGAATAAGCAAATCATACTGAGTTCAGTGGTAGTTTTGATTTGGCTACACTATATGTAGTTCTCCAGATATAAGGCCTACAATAATTTTTTTTTTTGTCTGAAATATATTGGATCTTTTGACCCCCCCCAAAAAAAAACACAAGCACACATACACAACAAGAAAGCACCTGTCAAAAGCAGGTGCTTCGAACTTTGACCTAGAATTTATCAGAAGAAAGTTTGTTTGTTCCCCTCTTTTTCGGATTTCCATTCCCTTTGACATTTCGGACCGCTCATTGAAAAAAAAAAAGCACACATGGCCGTTATGTGCAGACACGCTTTTAGGCAGAGTCAGAGATTTTGAAAAGGAAACGAGTTTTCAATAATAATAATAATAATAATAATAATAATAATAATAATAATAATAATAATATGTAACCTTTTTTTCTCTTTTCACAAGTTTTTTTTTTAAGAAGGAAAGAAACTAATTTTCTCTCATATCTATTTTTTTTTACCATTCATCTTGTTTGAACTGCTTAAATAATATCATTTTGCAACTTTACTTTTATGCCATCCATTTCCCGCACAATAATAAAACCGTCATTCTTAACAATTTATTTAATTCTCTTATTTACAGTTCGCCACATTGATAAATTTGTAACAAAATTTAGGTGTGTTCCAACGTTTTTCTTATTCCCAACCAAACCAACGACCCTGCTTTTTTGGGTTGCCTACTCTTGCAGTAAAAGGAGATTTACAGGTGGTAATGCACTTTCGGAGTCGTCCATACATAGGTTTTTACAAGTTGTACATATAATTCTCTCTATATTTCTCTTTTTTTTTCATAGACTAATATAACATTATGCTAATATAATTGTATTGTCTCAATATGGATAGTCAACCACTAAATAAGTGATGGCAATTTCTTGTGTATTGCTTCTGGTTCGATCCCAGTAAATACACATTTATATTGATTAGCATCGTGTCTGTGTTTTTTCCCGTGATTGTCCCGTGTCCTCACACATTCACATTTTACCAATTATTCCGTAATTATTCACGTTAATTAACGATCTGTCTATTTCAGTTTCAATATCATAATGTAGATGTGGAGTTGAATATATTTTTTTATTTGTTTCTAAATGTAACGTCACATTTCTTGTGTATATTGAAACGCTGAACTCCAGAGAAAATTAAAGTTGAAATATTTTGAAATCGAGTTGAGTTTAGTTGATTTTGAGTTTAACGTCCCTTTTCAGTAGCGAGGCTATATGAGACGTATACCTACTGATTAACGTGGAATCCAAACCACATGAGCTCCCGCCCGGAATCGAACCCGGGTCTCCCGCGCGGAACGCGAATACGCTAATTACGTAGCCACGGAGGAGCTCTAGTTTGAAATTAATATCAAACTATTTAATGTTCTTTTTCTACTAATCACTGTCTACCACTTCTGCATTGTTGTTCTTAATTGATCTTCTTAAGACTTTAAGTCAACGGTAGCACGAATGTACTGAAATTGAGTTCTCAGTAAATAAGAATATAACCATTGCAAGGAATTCATAAGATAAAGTTTTAGTTTGATCTCTTCAGCGCCTTTGTTATATTCGATAGTAAATGCATTATGGGTCATTTTGTACTCGGATCTCATATACATATGACAAAAAAGAGAAGTGAGAAGTTAAAATTCATAAGTTACTGATTCACTTAGTACTATGTACAGCGAATATAGGTGATTAAATTTTGTGGTAGCTGTTACTACCGGCAACATAATGAGAAATAATCTGTTATAATCATCTATAATGATTACCCTCTACAAATATTGCGCGCGCGTGTGTGTGTATATATGTGTGTGTAACAACACAAAACTGCAAATGCACTTATGCTAGTTATACACGTATACTATCGTTTCACTGAAATTAGCTTAAGGACAAATGATACAAACTACATGTTTATTTGTAGTTTGTTGATGTAAAAATTTCTATTTTTTTTAAGTTGAGAATGTTCCAAGAGTTTTGCCAGATCAAACTTTAAAACTTTTTTTTTTCAAAATTTCTACGAAATTGTATATTAAATATTTTGATTAAGTAATGGCGTAATAATTATTGAACCAATAACTAATGACGTAAATATTATTGAATCAATAACTTGTGTTGTTATTGAATCAATTTTGGTATTGATCAACACCAATATCACCTATCTGTGCTGCTATGATGAACAAAATGGTAAGCGCTACTCCCAGCTAAATAGAGCTATTATATGGAATGGATTGGAATCGAGCCACGGAACAGTATGTCGATAGATAATTTCTGAAATATACCTTTAGATGGTAGGAAAGCTTGTTTTGGTGTGTGCTATTACATTGATTTGATTGGAAATTGAACTTTCTTTCCCAGTTTACTCGAAAGTTAGAAAGCATTACGTATCATTGTGTGATATTTTCCACAGTCTCTCTGTTGACCTGGAAAACATTTGTTTTACTTCTTTGATTCTTCTAGTTCTCTTTCAGTTTCCACTTACGCATACAAGAGTAGTCCAAATTTTCCTTCTCCCACTGTATTCATACATCCTCAACAATCCCCTCACTTCATTGGATGCATTTTGCCTTATTTTATATCCCTTATCGACATTGTCGAAAGCATTGCTGATTAAAATATTGTGAAATAATTTAATGTAATAATAGTTCCTTAATATCATTGCATAATAGAGAACAACTCAGAAGATTGCTGAATGACAGATATCGAAGCTGCACACCTGAGATTTGCAAGAAAACCTGATAAAATAATAATAATAATAATAATAATAATAATAATAATAATAATAATAATAATAATAATAATAATAATAATAATAATAATAATTCTGTTATTCAGCATGCACAAATCTATAAAAAATCAAAGGAAAACTCGTATGTTTTGTTTTATTATTCGCAGACGTGTTCTGTTTAGAATGGAAGCTAATAATTCTTAATTTTTGATTTTATTTTAGTTTAGCGTCTTTCAGCAGCGAAGCTATACTAGAAGTGGACATAAGGCTTAACGTCGGATCCAAACCAAATGCGCTTCCGCTTGAATTGTTTATAATTTTAACCTAAGTAATAACAAAACAAAAAAGTTTTGAGTTCCTGATGCAAAACGGAAATGTAATATGTGTATCCGGTTCTTAATTTGACCAGAGAGAATAAAGAGAATATGAATGCTACGAAGCTACAAAATTATTTATCAAATACATATATTTCAGAATATGATGAGAACTTCGGTTACGGTCGAGTATATCAAAGGTGCTTCCTTCGAATCGAAAGTCAATTTGTCAAAAACCTTTGGACGTTTTCGAGATTTGGATCGTTTGGAACACGTTGGAATAAAGTCCAATTAGAAATTTGTTGGAGAGAAAGAAGCTTATTAAGATTTGTGTGCTATGTTTAATTACACGGAAAAGTTAAAGAAAAATAACATCACAATAGTTATTCACAATATATGGATATTAATTTTTAATTTGTTAAAAGAGCATCAAATGGAGATGGAATATGTCCAATCTTCCCAAAACTGAACTTAATTTCCTTGTGTACTTAACACCCAATGTATTGCATGGCAGATAGATAGACGAACTGAAAAAAAGAAGTTCATTTTTACAATTTTAATCCAAAAATAAATAACTACAAATTTTGAATAAAATATAGTTTAATTACTGCAATCAAAGTATAGCTCAAGTAAATTGTTTAAATATACCAAAACTGTAAAAATACTTGTGACTACCTTAGCAGTGTTAATAGAGGGGAAAGAACTTTTCTCTTTTATAATTTATTTTTTTTCTTTTACTTTTTTTGTGGAGCAGAGGGTTCCAATATTAAGCAACATTTAGCAAATAATTAAAAATCCGTACATATGAAAGTAAATAGTATTTGTGAACTTATCAGACATGGACAATATAAGTAAACACTAAAAGTTAATCACAAATTACGTTTTTAGACACGAAACTACCAACAAAAAATAATGTCATGAATCTCTGTTCAGAAAATATGTTGATCACTGAGAATAAAGAAAACAATGAAACTAACTTAAAAGCATATGTCGCGTGGGCAAATTCTGTAATTTCCGGTCTTAGCGTTCCTCTATATGAGACAACCTGGGGTGAACGTATGATTGAAAAGTATGTAATGCACGTACTGTCCGCCGTTCAAGTGTAATGAGGTCATAAAAATGGTTTCATGTACAGCAGAGGTTCATACACATGTACATCAAATTTTCGTTTTCTGGCGTCATGACCGTATTCAGCTGACGGATAAGGAATTATGGAATTTGGGTGATTCCTGGAGTTAGTTTTATTCCTCGCCGCTGGCGGATCAATATGACAAAATATGGTAGAAAGTAGTCTGTCATGGCATTTCATTACAACAGTGGCACTTAGAAGGGGAACTCAACACATGGAGAATTGTGGGGGAAAAGCTTAACAATATCTGTTCCTCTTGGAAATGAAATGTTTTAGTTTAGCGTCCCATTGTTATACAATTTAGACTAAATTGTGAATGATCTTGCAATTTACTTTTGTATTCTGCCACCGGGAGTCGAATGCAGACCACGTGCACCAAAGGAACACGTGCTGACCACTAGGCAAGCGGAATAAACTCTATGTTCGTCTTGTCTTAATCGCTAGATAATCGTTCGTGTGAAATAACGCACGTTCAACACAAGACTTAGGTTATCATTTATCAGGAATGCATATTATATCTCTTATACGTGTATTGAAACGTAAACACAGATGGAGCGATGGTTAGTAACAATTTGACAAGCTGGGTCTGCAATTGGCAATATGGAATGACCAATTTGACTTTTCTTGTGAAAGAACAATACACACACACACACACACACACACACACACACACACACACACACACAAAAAAAAAAAAACAGTTGGCCATAATTAGTTTGACACTAGTAGCTAAGACAAATACCCGTTTGTCAAGTGGCATGGTCCATCCTATATGTCGTACATTGTCATGCTCACTTTGATAACACTTGCATTTTGATCGAATTTGCCCTTCTTCTAGTCTACAAGTGATTAACTTTGTGTGTTTAGACCTTTGGTTTCCTAGTTATGGGACATCGAATTTGGCGATGAGCTTATGCAGCAGAGGTTAATATAGGGTGAGTAAAAATGACTTTACAACTTTCAAAGCATATACAGGGTGATTTAAAAAAAACTCACGGATTTCATTTGGGTCTAGAATTTCTAACTGAAGTACAATTTTCGTGCGGTTTGTGGCAAATAACCAACGAAGGCTGGGAGACTTATGGTACTGTGTTTACTGGTTTAAATTCTTATGGAGTAATATCGATTACGCCTCAAGAAAAAAAATCGCCAGTGTACCTCACAATTGGAATGAGGTGCGGTGCGGTGTTGAGATCTGAAATTTCTTCGTTAGATAGCAACCTCGCCAAGTCAATAAGAAACATGAAACTGGGCTGCTGTATTGGGGATTGTTGTACTGTTCTGTAGTACTCTGTGTGAGTATGATCAGGGCATAGCGAGAATAGTGTACTCTTTGGAACTACTTTAGTTTTTCGTTGAAAGTTTTGGGGAACGGAATCTGTTGTTGGTATGCAAAGGACACTCACTAACAAATTTATTTCATGTTCTGCCCCATACAGGAACATACTGTTGTCCTGGACAGGGGAGCATTGTATTATTATTATTATTATTATTATTATTATTATTATTATTATTATTATTATTATTATTATTATTATTATTATTATCCAGAATTGGCAGTCCTATGGCCAAACTATCATAATACGATGATTGTGTCCATTAAGACATTTTTCTCATGATAAGATCTTCAACGTATCTCAGTTTTACTAAATCTTACCGAAATCCAGAACATTGTTATATTCAGCCTTTTTCAAGAAAGTAGCCCTGTAGTGACCAAAGGATTAGTGATTTGTGATTGTGTCTATGGAGGCTTTTTCTCAGGATTACAATATCTACAATATCATATTTTCAGTCATTTTCACCGAAATACAAAACATCACTATCTTCGGCTGCTTTCCGAAAAGTGGTCTCGTAGCGGCCAAACGATCAGTGATTGGTGGTTATGCCCACTAACACTTTTTTCTCAGGATCACCATTACAACATATCACAGTTTCAGTCATTTTCACCGAAATACAGAACATCACTATCTTCGGTTGCCTTCAAAAAACTGACCTCGTAGTGGCCAAACGTCAGTGATTTGTGGTTGTGCCCGTTGAGACTTTTTCTTAGGAACATCATATCTACAACATATCACAGTTTGAAGCAATTCCATTTAAATCCAATTTCCGTAAGGATTGTGCGGAGTAATTTGTCATTTCGAAGGGGGCCATTGCCCCCTGCAACCCTTTTCTCGCAAAAAAACGACAAAACACGTATTTCCTATTTTGAAGTCATTTTTTTCATTGTCAGAGTTTTGTTTCCTTAAAGTGGACCTTTTAATCACGAGGGCCCTTTTTTCGAAAAGGGGCCCTTTCTCCTTTAACCTACTTTTCGAAAGAAACAGAAAATACGTGTCGATTTATTTTCGATCTATTATATATGCGCCAAGTTTGAAGAAAATCGGATGACGAGAAACCCTTGTGAAACTATATCATTTACACTTTCACTGTCTGAATTTGACGGGTTTTCGCCCCAAAGTCTTCAATTTGAACTTTTAATCTAGAGTAAACCTATATGGCTCGTTCTGTTACTTGATCTCGGTATTGACCCAAAATACCTATATACCAAATTTGAGCCCCCTAGCTGTTATAGGTAAAAAGTTATATTGTTTACAGAGTAACGTATTTCACCCCATTTGCGAATTTGTATAGCTCGTACCTCGCCATATTAAAGTGTGTCTCAGTAAGTGATGCTACTAGCCAATTAACTGATCAAGTCATGTTGTTAGTTAGTTTCTTTATTTAAGCCGTATTTATTCGTATCTAGTTCATCTGTTTTGAACTGTTAATAAAGTAAACAATCAAACACTCATTAAAGAACACAACTACACCGTTAACTAGATGCCTTCTTAGTATACGTTAATTGAAAACAAACAACAACTCAGTTTTCTTTTTCTTGTTTATCATTTCAAGTAATTAAATTATCTGACGTAGAAGTTCTACCTTCTGCGAATGGAAGTCTCAAATGACATAGCTAATTTCAAAGTAATTGCATTCTCGGTTTCGTCTATGGTTTTCTTCTCTCCTCAGTAATCAATTCTCATGAATAAGTAGATGCTATAACAAAACCTAAGCTAAACCAAAACCTAATTCTTGCAGGAAAAATTAGCATTGAACAAGGTAAATCATAATAACTTTTTTTTTTCTTTTTTTTTCCCTATTGTCAACATATATTTCAATTTAAGTAAATAACTTTTGACTTACTGCATGCCACAACCTGTGGAGTGTACTGAAGTAAAATGTAGTTAAAATGAAATAGTTTTACGTCCCATGGATATACCGTATAGACTAAAGGGGACGGTGATGATGAAAATGAATAATATGGCAGAACGAAAAAATGGAAGGAAAATGGAGAACCTTGGGATAGCACATGCACATGGTGTTTATCCACCACAAAGTCTACCTGGTGCAAGCTTGGATCGGACCAACAACCCCACAGGTGAACACTCTATCAGTGAACCACCTCGATCCCAGTACTGAACTAAAGTAGTAAATTTAAGTTCCAATATGTTTATTTCAAGAGCGTATGTTAGCTTACTGTCTGAATATCTCCTGACAAGTGAGAATGATTCGATAGTTCTATCTTCATCTAAAATAAAATTCACTTCAATCCTCACTAGTAGAATAATAATAATAATAATAATAATAATAATAATAATAATAATAATAATAATAATAATAATAATAATAATAATAATAATAATAATAATAATAATATATGATTTTCATTTATGGTAATGATTTTGTTACGGCTTGGTGATAATATACAGGGTGGTTCACATAAAAATAGTCCTGCCTAGTAACATCGAATACCGGCCCAAAGAGTAGGAAAATTTTAAAAACTAAGTTGCCTGTATGGATATGCTGAAAGTGATTCATGGTAATGTAATGATACTTTTGCGCATATTGCAGCATATTGCAAGACTTTTAAAAAATGGAAAGGTGTAGGAATTATGCATTCTCAATAAACTAGTGCCGCGTACTTTGTCAATTTACGTAACCGATAAATGGAACCAAGCTTCGTCGAACATATAGCACGCCAGTGGGTCCAAATGTCCGTCTACAATCATTGCCAATAACTACCTGCAGTAAACAGCCTGTTTATCTGTATCCGGGTCCTTCAGTTTCTGGGGGAAATGTTGCTCTGTATGGTTTCGGTTTCAGTGACTTCAGCACTTACTCACACGTTGTTTATGACACAACTATCTGCTGGAATAGTTTCCGGCTAGACTTATGCAGGCTTGGTGTTACCCGCTGCTGAATATCATGGACGGCTTCCGGTGTTCGAATAGCATCTCGTTTCTGCCTACTCATGTTCGCCACAAACCCGGTTTGACGCAAGTTTTGGACCAGGCTCTCAATACAGCGTTTCACAGGTGACTTTTGTTCCTGGGTAACTTGCAGTGAACGCCTCTTGTGAGTTCTCTATTGACTCTATCCGCACCATTCTTCCACTAGCACAATTATCTGATGCACGGAAAACTCTACTTCCTGGATTTTTTTTTTTTTTTTTACCAGAACTGAACAGACAGAGAATTACAGCGAACAACTGCACATTGGGTGGCATATCGGCGCCAGAATTATTTGCAATTACTATTTGCTAGTCTATGGCATTACGCACTGGGCTATTTTTAAGTGATTAACCCCTTATTAATATATAATGTATATGTTAATAAATTCCACTGAGCACATAAGGTATAACAGCAACATGAAATTCTGGTCACGTTTAAACATCGTAACAATGTTTCCCTCAGAAAAACCTCCCATTTCAAACCCTAGAGATGATTTTGTTTTAATTTATTTTTTGAGATATATCATATGTAGAGCGTTTACTTTTTTTCTTTTGTTGACATTATTGTTCATAAATATGTTGTAATATACTATTGTATTTTGTCTTAAAGCATTACGAATTCTACTTCTGATATGATGAGGCTAAATGTGGTTTCATTTAAAATAGATACGTGTAGGAGTATCACGTGTGTTACTAATAAGAAAAAAAAACACTTCAACGTTAAAATTAGGATTATAAATTAACTTCTGGGCTTTCGGCATCTATGGACATGTTAACCCGTCACGTATGAGGGATGACGTTCCTCGGCGTTCACACTATCCGAGAAAAGAACAGTAAGAAAGTGGCCTGTAACCTGTGTGTTTGGTTATCATCTCATCATTTGTCTGGTGTGAATAAAGAAAACCTAGAAAACCCTCACTCAGGATGGCTGGCCTAAAAAAAGCTTTTACACTTTTCGGCCGAGTGCCCCCACCGGGAATCGAACTCGGGATTAACACTTCAACGTGCCAGAACTGAGATCACAATACACAATATTTTTAACTACATGGACAAATTTTGTAATTAACTCTGCGTAGAGCAATATTTTATCGCACTATACCAGTTAGCGGTTAAATAATTTTCCTAACTATGGTTATCTCTTAATTAAACTCAACGTTTCCTTTTCAAAACAAACGAGAGTAGTTCTACAGTGTGATCAAGAAGTGGTAAATCTGTAGGAGAACCAGTTAATACTCCACGACATTTTTTTTTTAAGAACGTAGATAACATTATATAATGAGTACTTGTGTATATAAAATATACCAAATAATATTTGTATGTTCTAATTACATTAATAAATTTTATTTTTCCTATCTTATTTTATTTTTGTCTTCATTATTTTGATAAAACTGTGTTGATATGGAATTAATACAATGCGTTTATGCATTTTGCAGTTCTTTCAAGATCAAAGCAATATTGACTAATGTATTTTGAATCCATTAACACAAAAAAAGTTCTTACTTCATTGTATTTATGTTTGATTTAGAAAAAAAATGTAGTATTGTGATAATTTCAAATAATTCAAATGTGATAATAACTTTGCGTTTTCTTTTATTTACAATAATTTTAAACTTTTATTGAACAATAGCAGTTTTCTTATTGGATCAAAACTACGAATAGTCCTCTTAAGAGTAACTTAATGTAGTAGTAACTCTGTGTGAAAGATTAACGTGTTGAGAAGGGAGAAAGGAACGTTTCCTGCATTGTAAAAGTAAATTTTATTTATTTGCATTTTGAAAGATCTAAGTTGTATTCTTTGTTCAGAATTTGCAGTAATAGTTTTAAACTTTCTTTCTTGGAAACCGTAATTCCGTGTCTGTAGTTACCTTAATTCCTTACAATCCAAGTCCCTGACTACCAATCGCGATTTCATGTGAAACTACCTTAAGACTACTTTACTCCCACACAGACAAAAAAAAAAGTATGAATATTTAGGAGTGCAGACAAAGTTCTCAAGTTTTCCATATGAATACAAAATACACAAACGTTTTGTCATCCAGAAGATTAACAAAAGAAAGGTTTGTTAACTTGAGTTCTTTTCAGTAATTTTTGGTGTTTTCTTTCTTGTATGCATTTTCTGGGAGACGTGTCATTGTACTAAAGTTTGTAGCACCTCATTCGTGTAGCACTGACAACACGTGACATTTACGTAGTGACACCCACATTGTCATTGCTTATCATCAAGTGGAAACAGCAATTAACTGAAATATACAAGCTCCATTTTTATTGATTACGCAAGCCCAAAGTAAATTCAATAGTGCGATTTAGGAGGTAGGAAAGTTACTGAAATATTTAGTAATTGACTACGATCCATTCTACAAATAATAAAAAATGAAACAAAATGTCGTTAGCAAGCAATACAAACCAGTTGAGAATACTTCAAGAGCATTGCCAGAACGAACTTAAAAATAATGGAGAGATAGAGCAGGAAGGTTACTTGTAAATGTAAGTCGTCTTATCTGCACCTTCTTCTGCTCCTCGCAAATAAAATAAAATAAAATAAAATAAAATAAAATAAAATAAAATAAAATAAAATAAAAATAAATAAATAAATAAATAAATAAAAATAAAAATAAAAAAGTCGCAAAATGTCATCTCTCTATGACTTACAGTTCTCGAGATATAGCTCCTTACATCTCCAGAAATTAGATAAATTTTTGATCAATATATCTGGAACAGTAAGTCATAAAGAGATGATAATGGTGTCAATCAATAATTAAAAGGATGGTAAACATTGTGGTGGTGGCATTAACTGGTGGACATTGGTTAACTGGTCACTGGCTTAACTAGTGGCGACCAGTTACCATTTTGTACCAAAATGTTCACATCCTCTTAGGTGTTGTTCAACACCAACATTATCTCTCTATAACTTATGGCCACAGAGATATGGCTTCTTAAATCGAACTATAGCTCTGAAAGAAAGCATTTGTCCACCTATGTTGGTCCGTACTTTTTGTGTTATTTTGTTATCAGGAATCACCGCCTAAACGTTGTCGGCGTTTTTGAAACACCCTGTATGTTCCATGAAATAATTGATGCGAAAATGTATAGAACGCTATATTGATCATCTCTATTTTAGTCCTGGCAATCCAAAAGTTGTACATTTGCGTGACATGGTGAAATATTTGATCCGAAAGAAAGGGTACGAAAATGCACACAACAATTATGACGATGAGAAAATTCAAATAGTGATATTAGCAGAAAATATTATAAAGGCAGATATTCTTGAGCACTTGCATAATGTTAATACTTACTCAGAAATGGAAGAGATACGAGATCCCAATTTAGGCAAGTCATGTGTTACTACATTATTGCAAGCATTGCTGCAGCATCTAATTCATTCTGCTACGAAACAGGCATCATTTGGTCACGATCATCTATGCCTGCAGATCGAGATCTACGATTCTCCCAACAATGTTTGGTGTCGGAGTGCATATAAATCATGCGTTTGGGACTCTCTGGTTGATATAAAAACTGTATCAACTCGGATTTTCAGTGTCTCACAACAAAGTTATGCGTTGAAAGCAGTCGGTAAAAGTTTCTGATAGTAGTGACAACATTTTGAAATAGATATATTCTGGAAATTTTCTTCAGTGGGCCGCAGATATCATTGATCATCATCGACACCGTTGCGTATGAGCTTGCCCCTACGCCAATATCATTGTTCAAAGACGGATTCATGCAGAAACCAGACAAAAGAGGCCTTTCCACAATCCTCACAAAGGTTGTTACATTGGATTGATACGATTCTTCAAGTACGAGTAGTCATGAACACGAAGGATGTAAATGCTATAGTTATGCATTCGATGTGTCTTTCGACTCCTCCGCAGACATCAGAGTCAGCCGGAAACATTTATATCTATTAGCACTAGAGATGCAAAAAAGCCGGCTTTTTTGAATCGATGTTTTTTTTTTCTCATCTTGGGAAAAAAACGAGAATTTTGGAAATTTTGGCTTTTTTTTCATTTTCATGATTTTTCTACCTAAATAGTTTTCTTATAGTATATTCTATAGTTAGATAAGAATTCCATGACCTAAATGCCATATTTCGCTCTAAAATTTACAATCAAGATGGATGGAGCACATGTTTTACGAATTAAAGCTAACATGAAGAATGTAGTATTTGAGGGCAATTTTACAGGCTATTTAACTTTATTTTAACTTTTGAGTTATCGATTTTTTTTTCTTCTCAGGATCATTTCAGTTTGTCATCTGTGTTTCATTTCTAAGAGCTTAGTACTCTAGCTTCTAGCGCAAAAGTTAAACTTGCGTTTTTCTATATATCTGTCAAAACGTACGTTTTTTAATATATCCGTCTAACCGTACTTCCACATTTCTATTATACTGTAGCTGTGCAACGATTTAGCAATAATTTTCCGGATACAACCTTGAATACTAATTTATACAAATAATCAGTAGCGGATTTAGAAACTTACTTTGGGACGGGTTTCTCTGATTTTTTCGTTTTCTAAAATGTCCTAATTTTATTTGGGAGGAGCTTGAAGTTTATGAGTACAGGTATAACTACTACAGTATTTCGTTTCGTTTATATATTTAGCGATAATTTTCCGAATACGACCTTGAAGATCATTTTATACTGAGAATCAGTGGTGGAATTAGAAAAGTATTTTGGGAGTTTTTTTTTTTTTTTTGCTAATGTTTAGTTTTTTAAACATTCGTAATTTTTATTTGACGGGAGCTTAAAGTTTATCAGTAAAGGCATAACTAATAGATATTTCGTTTGTTTTAGACATTCCGTAATTTTGGGGAACAGGCTTCAGTCCGAAAGACCGCCCCCCTAACCTACGCAAAACCGTCACTGCTGGTAATTAGTAATAATAACGATTTAAAAACAATAAGAAAGGAAGTCAGTCAACTCACAGTACACGCACTATTTCTACTTCACAGATGGAATGAAGAAAAGCTTTGTCAGAATGGTCGAATGCTGGGTTGAATCCCGGACTTCCCGATAAAAGCGCAAAAGCTAACCACTCAGTCATGTTTGTTGTGCAGTTGTATTTATCTTAACTTAAATATATTCCGTAGTCCTTTATTTATTTATTTATTTATTTATTTATTTATTTATTTTATTTATTTATTTTTTTTTTTTGTGGTGGTGGTGAGGTGGGAAGAGTTCCATAATGATATGAAGGGTGTGAGCCAAGAACATGGTAACTAACAAATTTTCAATAGCTGAGTTATTCAGCACCAGATAGACAGCAACGCATACCGCTTCGTTTAATCCTTCATGTATAGTCTTATGTGAAAAATCAGCTTTCCTACCTTCAAAATGGATTGTGCAGCAGAACATCTCTAATTTCTTAAAATACTAAAATTATGGATTACCATGTTCTTGCCTCACACCCTTCATATGTTGAATCCCTCTTGTTAAAAATACAGAAAACTTGATGACTGACGTGAGTAAACCGTGATGGTGCTTATATAAAACTGTAGAATTTCAAGAATATACAAAACCAAAAGCTTTAGATGTGCAGCCTTTAAGTGTATCATATAAATCTAAGTATTTTTCTTATGTTTTATTTTAATTTTATTTTGTTCCGAAAAGAGGGTATGGAATATTTTGAAGTAAAAATACTACATAGAATTTTGCTACTTATTTGTGTATTTTTTAAAAGAAGTATTTACTTTTAGGGTTGGCTGGTTTACACCAGCTGTTTTTTTTTCTTTTTTTAAAAAATAAACAACTATTTTAAACCAAAAAAATAAATACATAAATAAAAAGAACGACAAATGCGAATCGTGTGAACTTCATGGTGACGTTTCCAAATATCAAACAATCTGCATTAGTTTTATTTCCTTTTCACCTTTTAATCAAGGTGTTCCATGTTCAATTCTCGGTCGAACCACAACCCTTCTTTCATGCGTAAACAAAGTAGCGGTTCGGATGTAACTTTAAGCACCGCCCGCTGGACGGAAGGTTCGCTCGTTGCTGTCATTCACTGCTTGCTCAAAGACCTTTTTTTCCTATTGTTTTCCCCGAAAAATGTTTTTCGAAGTTTGAAGCTAGGAGGCAGCACAAGCACACTCTACTCCAAACTCCACAGCATATATCACAATACAGAGTGAGATATATTTCTGTCGTTGTTTTACAATGTGTTGCTATTTGCTAGATATATTTTGAAAAAATGGAATACTGCTGTGTTTCTTTTTGTAAATCAAAACAATGAAACCCGAGGTTTCGTGGTATACCTTCAGAAACTGAACTGAGGCAGAAGTGGTTGAAAGCAATATCAAGCGTTGTTTAGTGCTGTAAGAATGGGGAGTGTAATCAATGACATGACTGATGCCAGAACAGCCCAAAATGCCATAAAAAGAATTGTAAGATCTGGATTTATTCTGGCATCAAAAGATGCAAATATTGCATGCCAAACAGACTGTGATTCTACCTCAGAATCCATCAATCTGAATTCGAATAATATAATGCCGCCAATATATGAACTTCTAGGTTTGTTTCTGGTAATCTTAGAGGAAATTTAAGAGCCAAGAACGCCCCTTTAGGCAAGTCTGGAAACTGCATCGCAGGCATTGGTTTCAGAATATTTGGTGCACGTAGCTGAGGAAAAAATAGGATGCACTACATGTGTCGAAAATATTTCGGTGCCACCAACTAGAACACCGATTAATGGATGTGAAATGCACTCAGGATAGAGGAGGACTTCGTTATCCCACTTCTCACTTTCTGCGAATTGTGAAAAATATCCACTCATTTGGTGAAGCGGCTTCACCCTATTGCAAAAACGTCAGACTGCCTTTTCCAAACTTGAGTCATTATATAGCTCCCGCGTCATGCTAATCAACTGCGTCCAGATGCCCAAAAGATACAACCCACACATCTCAAGTCGTACGTACCTATAGTGCTACAGAAATTCGTAAAAATCTGCTCTGACAAACATTGACAAGAGAGAGTTGGAGAAAGTGACACGAATTCGTTTCAAATCAAGACCTCCTGAATTAAAAAAAAATGGAAACAACAGAATATCAAGTGTTCAGTGTTATTCTTCATATGGCTCTTCTCACGAGATCAGAACACGAAATTATAATGATACTCTCGAGTGTAAGTATGTTTCAAATTCTGAAAACATTATAAAAAATGTCTATTTAGCTGTGGTGGTTTTAGCAGTAGGCCGAGTGGGCACGGAACTACCAAAAAAAAAAAAAATTGAAAATATATAATCATAAACGCTAAACGATACAATAAAGAGTAAATATATTTTCCACTACTTATATTAATGGCAGATAATTAAACATCAAACACTACTGTAAAAGAAATTTTCTACTGGCATTGATCAGTTAAATATGTATATGTATCCATAACCAAAGGAGCGGGTCTACCCAAAATTACAATCATAAAGCCGCCCCTGCTATTTAGGTATACATGAAACCTATGTGAATTTTTTGTGAATTTTATGTGAACTTTTGTATAGATATTGTTTTATATTTGGTGTGTGAGTGATAGCATTATAAGTAGAAGAACGGCATCGCAAGAAAGTATGTAATTTAGTATTTAGTAATTTAGATTTTATTAAAGAAAATAGAAACAAGCACACAAAATAATAAATACTTCGTCAGACGTAGCCTAACAATTTCACAGAAATTTCTTTGAAGCGTACATTTAAAACAAACATTTAAGAAATAACTATACTCAAGCCAGGGTTCTGGGGTGGTATAGTAGCGCGCCAAGCGGTGAAATCTGGCGCTACTCGTGTACGTGAAAACTCATGGAATGAGCGGGCAGTAACGACGAGCAAACGTACCGTCTAGCGGGCGGTGCTTAAGCGAAAGTCTTCCCCTTGATAACCTCGGTATTACGTAAGGATGTTAAGCCTGAACAAACGAAACGAAACTAAATTGTATATTTCTGCATGCCTGAATGCCTGTTGTTTTATAAAGAAGCCAAGGTTGCTTAAATATATTGATATAAATTGGCAAAATTTATCGATTGCCTAAATAGCTTCCAACATTAGCTTGGATTGTACTTTCATGATATGTACGTACTAAATTTGTAATTTAATACTTAAGTTTTAGCGTACTGATTATGATACGTTGACGTTTAAATTTTACATGCAAAGCAATAACAGGAATTTCCGTTGTTGTTTTACATTTAGAGTAATGACGGGATTTTCCCGATGGCTAGGGCGGGAGTTTCTCAATTTAAGAAATTTACTGCCCGGACTTCTTTAAGCTTATGTGCCCTCTTCCAGCATAACCCGGTTGTTGCATAACACCAAGGCGAAACAAACTTATTTCTGTCAATATGTAATATAAATACATAAAGCAAAATATCTAAACCCAAAAAGCCTGGTTTAAACAAAAAAATACTAGTTTAAACTCCCCCCAAAAAAGGGTTTTTGGCATTTTCAAAAGCAACCATGGTTCTTGCCAACCCTGCTTACTTTTGTATGTAGGAGGTTAAAAAAATCTTATTATATACATTGGTTAATCCTTTGGAATTCATAATGTAAATATGTTGAGAAGTAAAACTGTTTGAAATATCTTTTCGAAATTCATGGTTTATTTTCGAGGTTTTATATTATTATCGGCATCAACCACTAATTAAATGACTTTTTGTGTTATACAGAAGCGAAACAAAATCTGGTTTATCAATTTAAAGCAGAATTTTGAAAAAAAGCCCAAAATTTCCCAAGCAAAAAAGCGAAGCAGAAAAAACCGAGTTTTTTTTCCAAAAAAAGATGTTTTTTTTTCGAGCCCTTGCATATCTAATTAGCACACAGAAACACAAATTTGCGCTCTTCTTTCTCAGGCACTTACATTAGACGATCACGATATTTCTCAGTCCACTGGAAATGCCTACTGCCTAATTGTCCAAACGGTTTTAAAACATGCTGTCTCGGGCAATTTTGATATTTTTGTTGTGATTGCTGATGACCCAGATATCATTACTCTGCTATTATACCACTTCAGACCTGAAATGTGTCATATATTTGTTTAAAAATTGTGGAATCAAGAGCAGTGACCACTTATATGTGAGTGTCTGTGAAATATTTAGTAATATAACACAGGCTGTGTCATCATATTTATTGGTGATTCATACCATCAGTTTATGTGATAAAGTATCTACACCTGTTGGTATTGGGAAACCTAAACACATTCCGAAGTTCAGAGAAGACAAGTAGTTCACTCCTGGCTTGTCCAGTAAACCCTGCATATGTCGCTATAATCGGAATATCAATACTGTAGATTCTTTATGTGGAGACCCTGACACATCTTTAAACAAACTTCGATACTTCAGTTACATGTGCGCAATCGCGGGATTAAAGAACTCAATTATTAAGGAAACACTGACTTCCACGGAGAATACCGCGTATTTCCATATTTCGCAAATAGTACGTTGGAAAACACTTATCTGCAACGCCTTTGATCCAGCAAAGTGGGGCTAGGTGCTCGGCAATAACACTTACATTACAATTCAAACCAATCTAACGCCAGCGAAAAGGCTCTGCTGAAGGTAATCTTCATCCAGAAACCCGTGGAATATAAATATCTGCTCATATCGAAAGCACGACTGAAGTGTGTATAATCATATGCTATCATAGTATATCATGTTGCAATGCTGATATTCTGGATTTGCTTGACAGTGACGGTGAAGATCTTGACAGCGAAACGTAAACGTCTGCATTACGTTCAGTATGTAATAACATTTATTTGAAATTAATTTTGTGCTCAACTTCAGTTGCAATTCAGAGAGCCTACTTATTTATAAAGGGCCAGGTATTAGCTGATTGTTACTTATGCATTTTCGCTTTACTAGATTTAATTCTTACGATAGTAGGCTTCATGCATAATTATATGTTGAGAAGCGTGTATTTCTTTATATGTGTTTATTTATTTATTTAGTCTTATTTTATATGGCGAAGTTAAGACGAATCATGCCTTGTCTTCCACTTGACCATGCACTGATCATGATTACTAATACAATAATAATAATAACATATGTGTAAAACATCCCCAATCATACACACACATCACATCACATACATACATAGATTATTGCAAAATAACCTCATAAAATAGTCACATAGATTTAGTGAACAAAAAAGCAAATAGAAAGTAGGAAGAATAAAAGTCAGCATTAGTAAGCCTTGATAGGCTTATGGAGGGTCTGTTCAACCGACTTCTTAAATAGATTCATTGTCTGAGATTGTCTTGTGTTGGATGGAAGGTCATTCCATGCACGGATAGTAGATGCAAAGAACGCATTCGAGTAGAATTTTGACGAATGTAGGGGAAGAGAAAGAAGTTTATCTACACCTGATCTTGTATTGTGATCGTGGTGATCATTTAGTGGTTGCAAACGTTGAAATAAGTAGGAAGGTTGTTTAAATCACAAAGCCTTAAATAGAAGTGTGAGTGGATGCAAATAACGTCTATCGACAAGTTTCAAAACGCCCAGCTTTCTGTAGTATTGAGTTAAATGATTTGATGGTTTGAGATTATAAGCAAACCTTATATAGTCATTTTGGATACGTTGCAAACGATCCGCTAATTGTTCATTTAAGTCTGATAGATCTGCAAAGCTGCAACACAATATTTAAGGTGAGGACATATTAGATATTTTACCAGTAGAAGCTTTGTTTCAGTGGGTAGAGTTTTCTTTAGTCTAGTGTGTGAATGCAGAGACCAGAACGCTTTCTTACATCTTACATGCAGCGTTAATGTGAGGTTTCCTCGCAATAAATGGATCTATCACCCCGAGATTTGTAACAGTTTCAGAAATTGGATTAATTGGTCCGTTTATCTGTACTGTTGGTATATTCGAACGGTGCATTTGAATAAGTCGTTTAGAGGAGACACAAATGCACTTCGATTTAAGTGGATTTATGATTAACCCATTTTCATTTGACCACAAGTAAATGTGGTGCAAATTGTCATTCATTTGTTGAACCGAATTGTCCAAGTTTTCGAGTTGACCTGAGATATAAATTTGAAAATCATCTGCGTATAGGTGATACTTTCAGTATTTTAAGATTAACTATTTCAAACATGATACTTCACCGGAATAATAACTTTATATCTTCAGCAGAATGTATTTTGCTTTATCTTTGCTTGTATTACGTGGAAGAACAATACTATTCTGTATCACTCTGTATGTGCGCATAGACTTATGACTAAAATAAAATGTACTGGTATACGTGTAAAAGTGTGCAGTTTTCCACTTTAGATGAATTAAATTCCTCATGTGAGTCATTTGTTACTGCATAAAGTTATTTTACACAATATCATTTTATGCACTTCATATGGTCAGCAACTTTGGACCACCTTGGATAGCGGTGGGCTTTTAATGTGTCAATCTTGGAAGGATTCTGCATCAAATCAGACCAAAGTCAGCTTTATACCAACTATTTCTAGGTTGACACTAATTTTCAGCTGGTGCGCTAACACTATTAGAGGCATTTAGGGAAATATGACACCTGTCGGAAAAGCATTGGACCATGATCCCAGAAAACCAATACACTTGACTAAGTTTTCTTCATCCTAACCCCTTGAAACTGATTCCCTTCTGTTTCCACGCACAGAGTTTGTTGGCCTAGCTACTGCTGGAAATAGGCCTAGAACCCTCAACGACAAGTGCTACGAGAGCAGCAGTTGAGTTGCTCTAAATCTCCTCTCGGGCGTGAAAATAGTTTCCTTCTGATACCTTTGATTTTTGGGAAGAAACAAAAGTCTCAGGAGGTTGGATAAGGAGCTTGACGAAACATCGAAATATTGTGCTGTGGTCAAAAGGACATCCACACGAGCTGCATGAATGAAATCAATATTCTGGTGCAGTCTTTGAGGCTTTAAAGATCACAAATTTGACAATTTAGGACAAAGAGCGGCACGTAGACGACGGAAAATGTTTGAAAATAAATCTTCTCTGGGTCTTCGTGAGTTTTGCCAGGCTTTGGCGAGGTCGGATGTATCCACGATTGGGACTTCGTTGTCGCTTCTTATTCATACGCTCATGTCTTTACCAATGTACCTGCACCGAGACCTCACAAGAGCACCAGATATAACTACTTAAAACATTAAAAATTCAAAGGAATTAACGCCATCTGCAGGCCAGAAACATCATGGACCTCTCTTCCATGACGCAAAATTTGACCAACCTACAAGATGTAATTTTCCCCAAAATAAAGAGGGTTGGAAATTTCTCGACAGGGCTCGTATTGTCTCACTTACAGTGTAGATTATGAGGAGAATATGTATGCAAAATATCAAGATTCTATGCCTAACAATTTCGAAGATCTGGAAAAAGACAAATACACACACACAAGGAGAAACAAAGCGCAATACAAAAAATGGCAGAATTGTGGCAAAGGACCTGAACCATTACAAGGAAGTGAAGAAGGACACTAAGAAGGCAGTTATTGTATCAAAAGGCCAGGCTTATTACGAGCAGTACAACAACCTGGAAACAAAATATGTCATGAGTGATGATCGGAAAACAGTTTGCAAAACATGTAATTGTTTTAGTATTTAATGTAATTTAATGAAAATTGCATTGTGGAATAATAACATGTGTGCCTTGTTGTGTATTTATGGACCTCGGATTATGCCTATACATACATGAGAATCGAGCATTTAAAGTTGTGACTCGTCTGGAAATTTGGTCAAGAGTTGAAGTTAGATCAGTGACGCGGTTCCTTTAGCCAAAATACTATAGCTGATGATGTTCATAGGTATGTTGTGGAGGTGTATGAGAATAACTCCATTTGAAGGCAACATGTAGGCTAGTGGTGCCGCGCCTTCGAAAAAAAAGAACGCACCAGTATTGTTAATGACAACCCTAGACACAACGGTGGATCCAGTACCGCAACCACTGAGTAGAGAATACCTTACATCCCTGACCTAGCTCCAAGTGGCATTCACATTTTCTCTGATCTAAAGTAGAGTATGGCTTGGGACCATTTCTCTGAAATATGATGATGTCAATACCGTCATGGCCCTATTACGATGGCTACTAGAACTTGACACGGATTTTCGTGCAACCGGTATGGAAAACCTCACTTACTGTTGTGACAAGTGGTTGAAGAAATGTGGTAGTTACATCGAAGACTAGTGTTGATTCCTCTCTACCGTAAAATGTGTTGATCTTGTAGCTATCACACATAAGCCATAATAGGATTTGTATTTATCATCCTTCTTGCAAGCTTTCGAAGGTGAGAGAGATGCAAAATGAAAATATTTTGCATATACAACAAGAATAAAAATAACGAAGTTCTGGGAAGTGAGAAGATAAGAATCATTGGAAGGAGCATTACTAGAAATTTATGAATGAAGAAAACTGAAGAGAAACTTGCACAAATCTACCCATGAATCAGCAAATATGTCGGCCTGTGACCATGATAGCGGAAGAATATACAATGAAAAAGATGGAAAGTGGTAAAGCCTCAAGACCGGTAATATTCTTATCCACACATATATAAAAAAAGTTTAAGTAAAGAAAAAAAAGCGCAGTAGTTCACTCAACCTTTTAATAGGGTATTGGAAACAGAAAATGTGAAAGAAAGGATTTCCTCCGTCTAGTTTTCACGATTAGTTGATTTGATTTGAGTTTAGCGTCCCGTTCAGCAGCGAGGCTATATGAGACGTGGACCTACTCATTAACGTGGAATCCGAACCACATGAGCTCCCGATGGGAATCGAACCCGGGTCTCCCACGCCAAAGGTGCGTATCCTAATCGCTTAGCCACGAGAGAGCTCTCTTCACGATTAGTATTAGAGATTTAGGGCTATATCGTCTGGAAAAAGTGTAAAAAACTATCTGATATCCAGAAATATATTTCATATTGTGAAAGTTACGTTACATCTCATATTACGTAACTAAAATAATGTTAAGTCTCGACTAGGGACGATCATCAAAGTATATTCTAATATTTCACTTTCTTCTATTGACAATAAGTGAATATTAATAGATTAGGTTCCCTTATATAAGAGTTTAATCAGAGGCATTTCTTCACAATGAATTTTCATAGTTTGTTATAACCATAATACGTGGTAATGGCACTACTCACTGTACATCAATAAAGTACAAAAAAAAAACTAACCTAAGGGTATGGCATCATTAGTTCATATATTAATCCAGTCTGGCATGAATGACTACGATAATCTATCTCTTTTGTGGGCTATATCATCAAACGGGAAAGGGATGCCTCAGGCAAACAGATGTCAATGTCGAAGCCATCCCTAAAACGTTGAAACATGTTTCTGCGATAGCAGTCTGTTTTTGATAACGACCTCAATTTTTCATTTGAGGATAATATCAAAGTGAGTTCGTGAGTAATGTGATATAAGCTGTTTCGCAGAATTCATTAATAAGTTGGATTGTTGTACATATTTGTACCGAACTTTAGGATTATTATTATTATTATTATTTATTTCTTTGCCAACAGTTTAGTTTGTAAATAAGAAATGAAATAGTGAAAATGCACATACGTATACTTACATCTATGTACAGGGTGGACCATTTCTTTTGATGCGTCCTTTTAAGGTGTAAACAAAAAAAATGATGAAATGTTGTACCATGCAAATATCTGCAGAAAGACGTTTTCTGACATATTAATCAATACCAAAAGATTGACAGTGTTGCCAATCCAACATAAAATTGTGGTGTCTTTATATATATATATATATATATATATATATATATATATATATATATATATATATATATATATATATATATATATATATATATCACTACGTCAAGTTCTTACACATGTCAAATCTAGACATAAAACACCTACAATACTGCACAGTATCACAAACTTCGAAAAACAGTCAAATTTTATAGGATTCTGCAGCAGTAATTACGCAAATGACACATATGAAATTAACACATATCAAAATGGTCTTGAATACTAGGGTCACTGTGTTGTGATGCACTTCAAGCAAGTACAAAGCAAGTTATGACTTTATTTTGAAAAAGAAAAGATCTAGATACGCATTACATTCAGACATGAAACTTATAATGCTGTTTGCAGCAATTTGACATATTAAACCATTATGGACGTATGAACAAAATGGCTAAATTTAATATGTTAATATATATATATATATATATATATATATATATATATATATATATTTGTGGGAACTTTAAATACTCTCCTTTTATTTTATTTGCTTCTATGGCATTACAACCTTTTTTGATAAGTTTAATTACAAGTTCTCACAATTGCATAATTTAAGCAGTGTTGCCAGCCTTACCAGTATCTATCATATACAGGGTGCCGAGAAGCCCTAACCATTTCTGGGAACTATGACTTGTATTGGAATGAAGTGTTTATATTATCAGATAATATACCGTAAGTCAAATAACTCACAACAATTCGACATAACCATCCTCCATATCCAAGCAGAGCTACCATCTCACGCGGCGTGCATGAACAAACGTTGCATCATTGCTGGAGTAATTGTACGCACCGCTGACGAAATGCGTTCACGCAAGTGCACCGAATCCTTGATCTCCTCTTTGTACACCTGACCCCATATAAAGAAGCCCAAAGGGGTTAAATCAGGCGAGCGTGCTTCTCAGAAACGTGGTGAGCCTTGTAGAATTCAGAGTCGTGGGAACGTCTCGTTGAGGTAATCACGCGCAATGTGCAGTAAGGCAGCGTCCTGTTGAAACATCACTGAATCCAGAATGTTGTTAGCAAACATATTACGGTTGCAGAATGTGCTGAAGCATATCCAGATAGAATGTTGCTGTAATTATTGCTTCTGTAAAAAAAAAAAAAAAAAAAAAAAAGCGCTGTTCGATGATGCCTAATAACATGTTCAACTTGGTAGTGTTGCATTCCCATTCCTTGACGATGTTTTGGTTGGTTTTCAAGTCATACCCTTGTGTTGTGGCGATTGACGAAGTCACAGGTGTCAAAGGCAGCCTCATCACGGAAGAGGATGTGTGTCAACAGATTTCCTTTGTTCACTGCCTTAGTTAAGTCGAAACGCATGGTCATGCGTGCTGCATAGTCTTCAGGTTCAATACGATGGAGCATTTTGGATGTGATAAGCCAATTTATTCAGTACGAAACGCAAGGTTTGCCAGATAGTGGACTTTGGGATGCCGTGTTTCCGGCTGACACAACATGTCGACCCTATTGAACTCTGCTCGATCGCCTGTCCTATGGTCTTCACAGTTTCATTCGATGTTAATGGCTACCTAGAACGTTCCTCGTGGCGACCACTTCCATTTCACTGGAACTTGTTGACCAAATCTCTAATGGTTGTTCGCATTGGGGCTTCTCTATGGTAAATTCTGTGAAAACATTATTATACCTCAGTAAAGGGTAGTTCATTGAGTCTCCATCCTACGAAGTCTTTTTTTTTTTTTACGTTTTATTGATGTTCTTTGTTGTGTCAACATATTTTAGATTACTTGCAATTAAGAGACAAACATGAGTCCAGTGAGTCTTCACCTTACGACTTCTAACGTTGTTCTTGGGTCAATCCCTAACAGCAAAAGATGTGCTAGGCATGTGCCATTTAGGTTTTCCAGCTACTATTTAGGTACCTGACACTTGACACATACGATATTCATGTGCTAATTATTATTACTTCAGCTACCTAAAGTTTTAGGTACTGTCTGTCAGGGAATTAAATGTACATCTGTTTTTTGAGTCTGGCATTTCTGCGCTCTAACCATGAAGAATGTGAGAATTAAATCAATCAAATAGGAAGTAAGGGTAAGGAGAAAAGTCTAATCTAATAAGATATTGCAGAGGGGCAAAAGCTGTGAATATGAATAGTGCATAGTGTAAATAAAGGACAACATCGAAAAGAAAGCCAGAAACAGCTGCTGAACGGAGAAAAAAGAATAAAAATTGTCGAAGTGAAAACAGAAAATACAAATACAAACAAATATGTCGACAACTAAACATCTACCGAGCAAAGATGTTCGTGTAGTGGTTAAGGTGCTAGATTACAAATGCAAAGTATGTTAGTTTGAATTCCCTCCAAGGAGATTTTATTTAAAATTCTTGTCAGTAATGCAAACAGCTCATGAGAGGTGTTAAAAGAGAGTGTATTACCCGTTTATGTTAAGTAAAAACGATATAAAAATTTCGGTGACATTTGTTAGAGAAGTGAAACCTTGAAAACGAGGAAGCAGGTATATTTAATCAGGGGTGTGTATCAGAGAGCGGTGACCGGAAAAACGACATTTTTTTTCGAATTTCGAAGATGTCAGTCTCTTCAATAGGCAACTTTCTTCGGAAATGCGCCTATTGCAGAGAACATCACATCAGAATTGCCGCAATATTTTCAGGCACTTTTGCCGATCATCACTCTCTGAGACAAAAACAACCCTCAGTTCGAAAGTTTATCTTTTTGTGTGCGTCTATCTATCTACCTATCTGTATAATCTGTATATTTATCTATCTATCTATCTATCTATCTATCTATCTATCTATCTATCTATCTATCTATATATATATATATATATATATATATATATATATATATATATATATCTATCTATATATATATATATATATATATATATATATATATATATATATATATATATATCATCATAGGTATTCTGCCTTCATTGGCAGGTCACTTGTCGCAGCTAAGCAGCTTCCATGCTCCACGGTCCTCCTCCGCTAACCTTTTCGTCTTCGCGTATGATCTTTCTGTTTTAATATCATCCATTAATTGTAGTCTCCTTCGCACCCTCCCTCTCTTTCCCGCCACCATACCCTCTAGGACGTCCCTCATGATACAATCTCTTCTTAGGCAATGTCTCAACCAGTTTCTCTTCCTCTTCCTAATAATATCTAAAAGTGTTCTTTTGTCACCCACCATTTCTAACACTCTCTCGTTCGTTTTCCGCTCGACCCAACTAATTCTTTCCATTCTTCTCCACACCCACATTTCGAAGGCTTCAAGTCGGTTTTCATCACATTTACGTAATGTCCACGTTTCCGCCCCATATAGTACAACACTCCACACGAAGCATTTTATGAGTCTTTTTCTCAACTCTTTGTTCAAGGTCCCACAAAACATATATATAAAACGCTTTTTGTGAATGTTTTAACTGCCGTAACTTTCCACGGATTGAAACAACACTTGAAACAAACAATAATTGTTGTAATATCTTGGATGAGTTCGTTCGCCAGAATAATCAGATGAAAATGTTCAAAATGGCGGCCCTTCAATCTCTTAAAAAGTTCGAAAGCAACCAAATTTGGCCCATAAATGTGTGTTCACAATGTTTGAGCGACTATTCGTTTTTTACTCAAATATTTATATGCAGGGACTTACCCTCTTTATTGAAATATAGGACCCGATCAATCGCGAAAAGAAGGTTCTATCCCTTTCGCTACGGCCAGGTTCGGAATTCGGGGGGGGGATATTTTATTATCCGGACAAGATGATTGTTAGTGATCATGTGAAGTTACACATTGAAAGTGAGGTAACTTGTGGAACGTTTTATTTGAAAGAATAGTATAATGAACATGCTTTCCCCTAACACAGAAAACTGTAAATCATGTATTTCAAGTTCGAGAGCGTGAACGACGAGGAGTAATAATTGATTTGCTTTTCAGTAACACGTTGCATTGAACATAGTAATAGGCAAAATTAGTGATAAGTAAAATAGTAATAATCATTATTATTATTATATACAGGGCGTTAATAAACTATACCAACAAACTGTAAGAGGTGATCCCTTACATCAAAATAAGAGAAAAAGTTCATATTGACCTGTGAGGAAAAGTGCATAGTTTTGGAGCTTGTGCTGTCCAAAATCGCGAAGATGCCAAGTTTAAAGAGACCCTATTTCAAATTCGAGAAACTGTGGATGATGGTCCTTATCAGTGTAAAAGGAAATCACGCATACACAATTCATAAATGCATATTTCATTAATGTTCAGTGGGTGTACAGAATATTCCATACAGTGTGAAATTCCCAGATATGCCTTCAACCGAATTTTGAGATATGGTCTGAATATATGATTGGTCAAAAGTACGCAAACGATAAGCCTTGATAGCAGTGAACATGAGATCCTTTCGCGCGATGTCGGAAGTGTTAAGAATCGTCAGTAGCACGTTCTGTCGTACTCGGGAGAACGCATGCTGCAGTGTTTTCTCCTACGCTTAGAACGTGAAATATACCGTGAGGAAATACATCACACGTTATTCCGAACACAAGAAAACATGAAGCTCCCGGTTCCTAACACTTCCGACTTCCCTACGAAGCATTGGATGTCCATTGTTGTCAATGCCTACCTTTGGCCTACTTTGGACCGTCCTTGAAATCAGGGTATATCTTAAAACTCTATTGATAGCATATGTGGGAATTACACCCTGTAGGGAATGACCTGTACACCTATTGAAAATTGACGTAATATGCACTTTAGATTGCGTATGCAAGACTTCCTTTATGGTGATAAATACCACCGTTCACAGTTTCTCGAATTCAAAGTTCGACCTATAGAAATTTGGCTTTTGCGCGATTTTGCACAGCCCAAGCTCTGAAATTATGCACTTTTCGCCATAGGTCCATATCAACTTTTCTCCTTATTTTGATGTGAAGAATAATTTCTTAGAGTTTGTCGGTATAGTTCATTAAATCCCTGTATGTATATTATTAGGAATAGGTGTTGCTTGTGGCAATGCAATACCTTCCTCAATTCTTCATCAAACGTAATGATTGAAACGCCATATGTCCCTTACAGGCAAAATATTAATAATTTATATCGAGAGGGCGGGAAATGATAGAGGGATGGGAGTAACGTTGGACACGCTACACTCATAGGATTCATAGAAAAATAAGCTATTACAATGCAAAAAGAACGAAGAGGCATTGTCATGGGGAGTCATGGGTTCATGGCAGAGCCCTCTGTAGGGAAAAAGTTGCTAACGTATATCGAGAGAACAGGAGGTGATAGTGGGATGAGACCAGCGTTGGAGATCGAAAAAAGAATATGAGGGGGCGACAGCCAGCCTTACTTATTTCCACATGATAATATAAAATTGCATTGTGCGAAATATACAAATGGGTCAGCTAGTAATATTTATTATTATTACTATTATCAACAGCGCCTTTCATTACCTATGCGTATTGACATGAAACCAAAGAGAAGACCCATCATTCGTAGAAATAATAAAAAAAAGTTTAACTGGGAAGGACGGCGAAAAATATGAAAAAGAGCGACTATCTGTAGCGAAAAGAAACAATACTTGCTCTCAAATCGATAAAAATAAGTCGTGATGGATTCGAACTCGGGTGGCCGGCGCGAAAAGCCAGTGCTTTGAGTTCTTACTCAATGTGTCGTTAGGGATTACAAACACTGCACTAGTAACTAGATATGTGTAGTAATACAACAACTTTGGTTAAATTGATAATTCGTTCTGCAACCTGTAGTAGATCGTATGTTATACATAGTGCTCTCAACGGGTCGGGTCGGGTCGGGTGGAAGACCGACCCGACCCGACCCGTGGCCCGAATTGACTGACCCGACCCGACCCGACTGAACCGAACCGTGACCCGATCTGATTGACCTGACCCAACAACCCGACCCGAGCTGACCAGAGATGGAGTGGGTCAGTGGGTCGGTGGGTCAGTGGGTCAAGTGGGTCAAGTTTTCTGAGTGGGTCAGTGAATCGTGGGTCAACATCATGTGACCCACTGCGACCCACCACCCACCGTGACCCACCACCAACCATGACCCGCTGTGACCCACCACCCACAGTGACCCACTGAGACACACCACCTACCATGACCCACTGTGACCCATCACCCACCGTGACCCACTGCGACCCACCGACTAAGTATGATCTACCGACCCTCTGCTCACTGCATTGTAGAGAGTATCTTTTGAAGACTGGTAAATTTGTCTCCGTTTTACTCTCAAGACCTTCCTTTCCCTTTATTTTCCACTTGTTTCTGTCTACTTACCTGAGGTGAGTATATCTTACCAAGTGAAAAAAAAAACTTCGGACACTTTAGAATATTGATATTTTTAATAGAAATAATAGCAATAGGACTTACACTACAACTTGGCTTTCGAGACCTGTGGGCTTTTAGAGCTAACTACTAGAAAAAAAAATACATTTTTGAATCACTGTAATATATAAATTATTTATAAAAAAAATTGAATGTAACTATGTGTGCTTGATCATCAGGGTCAAATTGCAAAGTCAAATGAAATTAGTTTTGGTATATAGTTAGGCCCTAATCCAAATCGGGATGTTATATTGCTTTTATTATAATGCATACTATCCTAAGGAGGTAGTGAGGATAAGAATTTTTGCGAAAAAAAAATGAGTATCTCGCAAGCCGTTGAACTTACGGAGCTTAAATTCAGTGTATTAACTCTTTATTGAAAATAAACAGAATGTGTCCTAGCATTTTTTAAAAATTCTCCTTTATGTGTGTGTGTGTGGGGGGGCACTTTCTATATATGGAAAATTGATAGTGAGTTGGTTTGTAAAAAGGATCGAAAACGATCGATGTTATTTCAGAAAAAAAACAGGAACAAAAAATACAGTGCTTGGCTTCATATATCCATTGCTTTCTACTATAATAATTGCTGAAGCTTATGTTTATTATATGGAGCGCTCACAGCACAGGGCAATCAACCCATAAAGTTGTGAGAAAAATAGGCATAAAATTTGTACTGTAAGCTTAATTACACGGAAATTTGAAGTTTGGATTGTACGCATAATTGTATGGAAAATTTTACGTTTTTCTCCCTTTACGTTGATCTACTTACTTTGATTTGGAACTTCGAAATTTCATCCTTTCTTCCACTGAAAAGTATTGATGATTCAACAAGGAAATAATTATACTATGATAATTTAATTGAAATTCATCGTAATTTGGCACATGGCAAACAGCAGTGTGGTAATTGAAGTTGAAGGAGGAGGGAAATTCCCATTCACCTCTGAATACTTTCCAGAAACCTCGTTCCCTTTCGCTTTCTGGACGGGGGAGGGAACTTGGTAATGGTATCAAACCTTCATGTGTAATTACAAAACTTAAATTTATAAACAAATAAGAAATCATCAGTTTATCAGGCTTTAATTGATAATTTATTCACAAGATTCCCTATCAAAGGCGTGATAGATGAAGTTTCTGTTCTAAATAGGACGACATTGCCAACTGACATGGTCGATATGGAAAAGATGTTGTATGGTGATAGAGAGATGATATTTCTTGCTGAGTATTTCAAAACTGACAGAGAAAAATCGTTATCAGACTTAAGTCTAACAAGTAGATTGTCGATGAGAAGTTGCAGAAATCGGGTACAAGTATTACTTGTTGCTCATCAATGTTAATGGCCCACCGCTAGACAAGCTCAAAGTAGACGAGTTAGTTATTTCTTGGCTGAAGGATGGACATCATTCCACTGCGGATGATTTACCACCAAAAAGTTACTAACAGGAAATAAATCCGATTTCAGATTTGTTTTAAGGTGGAAAATTACGAGTTACGGAAAATGTATACTTGTATTAGTAATGGCTTATTTGTGCTCTTCAACTTTGTACCTACTTTTTAGTAAGTCTTTTCTTTGCTTTAGGTAAACTACTTTGGAATAACTATTCATAATAATTGCAATTATGCATATTTGTAACTTAAATTTAACGTGGTGTTTTAGTGATTACACAAATTACAATTATGAGCATACTTTATGGAGATGCTCTCACATAGGGTACCCGAGCACCTTTATACCGTATGAACAACTGATTTTTCAAGTCTTTTGTGAGAAAAATACTGTGAACTGAGAAACCATAACCTTTTTCCATATTGTACAGGGGTATTTTCCTGCGAATAGAAGTTTCTTGTGGAATGCTTTCAGAAATTAACACTTGCAAGAATACTCTGTTAGTACAAGTATATTTTAGGCACACACTAATTTTCCCCACCTCGAACTGTTTCAATTTCCTCACTGACAAACACTTTACCATTTTATATCGTAAAGATCAGATCCACCGTTATTGTAACAGAGTGGTGCTTGAGCGATTGACTAGAAATTTAAACTCCGATTAGTGACAATTTCACAGTCTTGTTTTATTACAAGTGTAAACTCTTTGATCAGTAAAGAGGCCGTGGATCGTGTTCAGAGTTGATGACGATGGATTTTGGTGAGTTAGAGTAAGTCACAGTGGATGATAGTGGTTCATGGTGGATGGTGGGTCAGAGTGGGTCACCGTGGGTGGTGGGTCAAAGTGGATCACGGTGGGTCGTGGGTCATGGTGGGTGGTGGGTCAGTGGGTCGTGGGTCACGGTGGGTGGTGGGTCAGTGGATCGTGGGTCAAATTTTCATTGACCCACGCCAACTCTGGAGCTGACACGGTTGACCCGACCTGACAGCCCGACCCGAGCTGACCCGATTGACCCGACCCGAATAACCCGACCCGACAACCCGACCCGATAACCCGACCCGAGTTGACCCAACTGACCCGACCCGACAACCCGACCCGAGTTGATCCGATCCGAGTCGGGTCGGGTCAACCCGATCCGTTTGAGAGCACTATAGTCACGACACTGGGTGAACGCCAAAATGCATTCCCATTCGGAATTAAACCCGGACCACGTGTACCGAAGTCTTACACGTTAACCACTAGCTAGATCAAGCGGGGGATTTGTATATGCATCTTAATGAATATTTGGCAATTGAGGTTTGGTTATTTCTTTTCATAACTGATACCAATGTTCGACATGGGAGTATTTTTTTTTTTTTTTTTGTTTCTTGCTTTAGTTCTATGTGACGAAATTTTTATCCAAGGTCAGTGTTCCCACCTGCTTGGACGGCAGGGGGTCTTCTCGGAAGGCAGTAGCAAGAGTTTCTTGGCGGAGAGAAAAGGAAATCGTTTAACTACAATGATAAGGGTTGAGGAAACAGGAGAATACCTGTGATTTTTTCCAGCCCTTCAACTTTCATTCCAAAATAGGTTCTTATGATTCCGTGACCCGTGCCACTTTGATTTTTCTTTCTCGGTAATTAAAACGTATTTTACAGTATATATAGTTGCATGTAAGAAGATATATAATATAAATTTTGTAATTTAAAATTAAAAAAAAAAAAATATAGCATGATATTTAATTATAAAGTACTAATTTTATATCATCACTTTCAGCACAACAAATGAAATTCAAACAATTCGCTCCCTGGGTCTTGGTCATCAATACTGCGTCTTATTCTTTGTCTTGCAGTCAAGTCTTGGTCCTGCATTTCGTAGTCGTGGTGGTCTTTCATGCTATACAAGAGCGAAGAATGCTCTCCTCATCGGTACAAATGAAGACCAAGTGTGATTTTGATTATGGTCTTTCATGCTATACGGAAAGCAAGAAAATATGCTCATCGCTACTTGGTGATCACCAAAACAAAGCCAAGAGCAAGATTACTATGCAATTCGTCTTGCATATCCAATCTTTATCTTGTTCTTGTATCGATGTCCTTGGGCTTAGTGAAATAAAATGAAATATTCAGTTTAAGGTCCCTCGATTCCGCACCGAGGCTAAGGGATACGGTGACCATGAGAAATTAATGAAATGGTGGAATGAAGAAAGTGGGAGGAAACAGGAGAACCCCGAGAAAACCACTACACGGCGTTTCTCCACCACAAAGCCCACTTAGCACAAGCTGGGATCGAACCATGGACAACATGCACCAGACATGAACTCTCTGCCTGTGAGCCACCGCGGCCCTGCTTGGGCTTGGTTGTCCATATCCAATCTTTTTTTGGCCTTGCTTAAACAACTTCTAGTTTTGTTCTAAATCCAGACTCCATATTGGCGTAAATATTTATATTACAGTCGATTGGTAAAATCAACCTTCCACATTTACAAATTAAAGTACACACAAGTACAAAAATAAGCATTTACCATAAAAACACTAGCTGCAAGTGTTCAGAATAGATATATGGCTTCTATAAAATCAATTGAAAATTGCTATTTTTAATTAGGCAGCTAGGGAAAAACATCAGCTTTCGACTCCAGCCGAGTTTAAGCTCAACCTAAACTCAGTTGACCAAAGTGAACTGACCCGACTGACCCGACCAGATAACCCGACCCCATAACCCGACCCACATAATCCGACCCGAGTTGACCCGATTGACCCAACCGGACAACCCGACCCGAGCTGGCCCGACCCGACAACCGGACCCGAGTAGCCTGACCCGACAACCCGACCCGAGCTGACCCGACCCGACAACCCGACCCGAGTTGATCTGACCCGACTCGTTTGAGAGCACTAGTTATACATCACAACTTTATGGGAGAGCAGAGAATGTCTTACTGACCCTATCGTATATAAAGCTTTACTAACTCTATCATGTAGATAAAAATGGATGTAACTGTGAGTATTACAACTTGGATTTAGCGAAACCCCTTTAGACATTCAATGGTTTTGCAGGGTTGTATATTCAGTAAAATATAAAACACGATGCAGTTTTTCATAGCTCAGCTTCCAGTAGCCAGACACATGCAATGTGTAGTTAGATAATGAAACTGCTGGCAAGTTTTAATGTACGATATATTGCAGATACAAAATGTTTTTGCATTACTTGTTTGTTTTTAGTCAGCTGTTAGTTTAGTGTTCTGAAAGGTTTTGTGTAAATTGGGGATGTCAAATTCCGGAATTTTTACTTTCCAGAATTCCGAAAATAAAACCGGTAAAATTCCGGATTTCACAAAATTCCAGATTTCAAAAAATTCCGGAATTCGGAAAAAAATCCTATGTTGGAAAAATTCAGGATTTCGAAAAAAAACGGAATTTAGAAATGTCTGATTTCGTAAACATTCCGTAGTTGGAAAAAATCCGGAATTTTCTGAATTCCGGGATTTTTCTGAATTGCGAATTCTTTCCAAATTCCGGAATTTTTGCGAATTCCGGATTTTTTGCGAATTCCGGAATTTTACCAAATTCCATAATTTTTTGAAATACCGGAAGTAAAATTTCCGTTTCCGATAGTCCATAGATTACCGAAAATGTGTTTTCAACAAATGGTGGAGTGATACCAATAACATGAAAAGATGATGCTTTTACTGTTTATCATATTTGAAACATAGAGCATGTTTTCTCTTGATGCAATAGTGTTCACAAATTAAACTTCACACACTACACATCTTAGTTTTACTTTCTTACTGTATATTGTCCTATTTTTTTCGATTGCTCTATCCAAACATACTGGAAGCGAATAATACTACACCGAAAACTACTCTCGTTAGCTTTAATGTATAAATGTCCCATAAGAATAATACATTTAAGAAGTGGAAACTATGATGGATTAAAGGATAAACAAAATTCTTGCTAAACGAAGATGAGAGTCAAATCACCCCGCGCAACATGTTACCTTTTTCATAAAGTTTCAGTAGATATATTAAAACTGAAAAGTAACGTAATTAAAGGTAACGTTGAAGCGAATAATGTAAAACATTCAGATATTTTACAAAGTATTGTAACCTGTAAAATAAATATGTAACCAATATTGACTTTTCCACCATAAGTCTAAGATTAAATAAGTTATCTTTGTAACATTATCGTGATATCGATCGCCCTGAGCCCATTTTGTGATATCAATGACTCTGAATCCATTTCAGAAATCAAAAAACCTAAAGCCGTTATGAGTTGGCAGTTTCATACATTTTGTAACAACACCACAAATGCAAATTAACAATATTTTATTCGTTTTTGTTTGGTTTGAGGGGAGAGTTAACACAAGCCACGGTTTAAACTCTTTTCTAGACATTTTATGGAAAAACAGAGATAACAATTTTTATTAGAATTCCCAGAAAATCTCCCAATAGGGGAATTTGTTTCTTTTTCTTAACATCTGCTGGATTTGAACTCGGCTCTCCCAGTAGAAGGCGATTGTGCTAGTCGTTTAGCCACCGAGGAGCTCACCGTTGGGAGAGTCATCAACTTCCGACATTTTGTTCCACAACGACGAATGTAAAGCTGTTACTCTTATAGTTTTGCTAATATTAAGAGGTCGTTAAACCAAATTGTGTGCATACAATTTAAAATTCATAATAAACGTAATAGAAATTTGACTTAATTGAAACGGACAATAGTGTTTAAACACAATTGTGGGAACACTAAACTAATAGCTGTCTACAGACAAAGAAGTAATGCAAAGCATTTTGTATCATGCAATACGTCGTGTATTAGAATCTGGCAGCACTTATTTCATTATCTAATAAGAAATCACATGTATGTGGCTAATGGAAGCTGAGATATGAAGAATTGCATTGTGTCTTATATTTTCGGTGAATACACAGCCCTGCAAACCATTGAATGTCTAAAGGGCTTTCGTTAAATGCAAGTTGCTGTATTCACAGTTACATCCACTTCTGTCTACATGATAAGGTTAGTAAAAGGAATACGGAACAAGTTAATATATCACGATGACAACGTAAGACATTTTTTCTTTCTCTGCTCTCCTATAAAATTGTGATGTATAACATACGATATATTCCAGGATACTGAACGAAATATCAATTTAGCCAAAGTTGTTATATTACTCCACATCCCTTTCAGTCTCTGTCAACTCTGGACGTCTTTGTTGACGCGGTATGTTTGTTTTGTATACCCCTGTTTTCGTTTAGTGAACTAAACAATAATTCTGAATTACGATATTGCGCATGCTTCGTAGATGAATACGCGACAAAACGTACCACTTGATAGGACGGTATATATATATATATATATATATATATATATATATATATATATATATATATATATATATATATATATATATATATATATATATATATATATATATATATATATATAGGAAAAAATAAGGTTAAAAGTTGAAAAGATTGGTGCTGAGAAAAGTACCGATGCAAGACCAAGACTAAGACTAAGACCATGCATGCAAGATTCTCGCAACACCAAGACAATACCTGCAAGATTCTCGCCAGACCAAGACCAGCAAGAATCTTGCATATGCAATATTTGAATATTTGCTGATTTCCACCACACTTTATCCACGCTTTGGACCAGAGAGGGATAGGCATAATTAGAGGGGCGTGGGCGCTTTCTCCCACAAGGGCCACCAGCATCTCAATGTCACAAATCAATTGCAGTTTTCTTTCTACAGTAAGTCAATAGTATTAACAATTAACAATTAAAACCTGATATTCTTTCATCAGTATATTTTTCTGAATTGTTCAAAATATTATATGAAGTTTAAGGAGAACGTATACTATTTTACAAAATTAGCAGATGTTTTAGTGTACTAGTTTTTGATGCTACTGTATCTATCACTTTTGCATTCGAAATATGTTTTTAATAAATCTTTTTCAATAGACATCAACAAACTGTTTTGAAATGTTCCTGAGACATGGTACTCGTTAGCCTATTTTTAATGTATTTCAGTTTATTTCAATTTTGAAAAAAAAAGTATTTCACATGTTACCTGAATTACGAGCAAAGTCAATAAAAATTTGTATGCTGGAAACCTGGATAAGTATTACTGCACAAATTACGATTCTGCAAAATTAAAAAGCAGCACATTGGACATTTTTGCAACACGTTTTGCATTCGCTTTCCTTGTAAACAAATGTATTTTCTCTTAATTCTGAATCACTTGCACCATCAGCACAGTCATTTTTCCTCGGTTGTGCTCGTCATCAAGACTGACTTTCAAGGATATCCACGTCCTTCAAAAGTCCAAGAGAATACATTTATAGTATCCTTGGAAACTTCTTAAATGAAGTTTCTTTTTAGAAAATATGTAAGTTTATCGAAAGGCACGTCTGGAAGTTCTGTTATTTGGTTGAAGTGGCTAGGGTCCAAACAATCCATAAAGTACATTGTTTCTTGAATCTTGAAGAAATACTCAAAACTACCATGTCCAATATTGTGTTGAATGCTTCGATGCAGTACCTGGTCATTGGATAGAAGCAGCTTCATATTCATATTCACAGGAAAAATCTTTGTCCATCTCTGAAGGCGAATTGTCGATAGGTCAGTAGAAAAATCACGTTCTAAGTCTTCAAATTTGTTATTGGCCCACTCTGCAAAGCTTAATGCTGCATTCTTAACGGATTCAAAATCATCTCTCTACTCTTTCAGTTCGAACAGAGTAGTCTGCATCATCCGATAGGACTACACTAGCAGCACCCTCTATTTGGAAATAGTTTGACAGAGAGGTCGTCACTTGAAATATCTTAAGGAACATTTCTGTTGTCTGAATTGTTTTGAACTTGAGAAGATCTTTTATATATCCTTTCACTTTACACCTAGCTTTTGGTTTGATATTTTCTGTAGAAGCAATTTTCTTAATTGTTATTGTCAACTCTACATACAAAGAACTTTTTGGGTTCGAAAAATGACCAAACATTTTCTAAAAAGACAGTGTGTTTTCTAGCATCTTGTTTCCGCAATAACTGTAAGACGCCTTTGTTAACATTTGATCTTCCAAATGTACATTCATTGATAAGACTCACGCATAAATATCGCACAGTCATTCAGCAGAACAATGACACAGAATCAATGCAATTTTTTGTCAGATCACATATGACATGATCGAGTATATGAGCGTAACGCCACACGTGTAACTGAGTTTCTTAGTAGTTAAGCGGTTAACGTATGCGCTTTTGTCGTGGGAGATCTGGGTTCGATTCACGGCGGGACCTCATGTGCTTCGGATTTCCCTTAAATCAGTAATTCCCGTATCATATAGCCTCGCTGCTAAAAGGGCCGTTAAACTCAAAATCAACTGAATCACACGTGTAACTGATCATAGGTGAATTGAAAAAATCCGAATATTGTCCTTGCGTATTACTTGAGCCATCGGTTGAATTGCAAATACACTTCTTAATATCAAGGTCAACTTCTGCAGAATTTCCAGCAGTAAACCGCAAAGACACTGGCCTGTGATAGATATGCATTTTACAATGACAACAATACTGTGTTTACAACCATTTTAACAACATACCGTAAAACAACAGAGCACTGGCCTTATACTACTATATCTTGAGTAGTGTCTAATAGAATAGAAAATATTGAAGCTTGAGAGACTTCTTTCGAAATATCTTCTCTGATAAGTGTGCTGATAACATTCAAAACATAATTCACCATGTTTTGTAAAAGTTATGCGATCACTATCCTGCTTACTTCCTCGTATGTGACTCTTCTCGGTGACCTTATCTAAATTACTTTTAAGCGGAAGATCAAGTTTGCTTAAGAAAGGAACAATATCCATAATGTTTCCAAGATCTATAGCTGTGTCTGTTAGTTTATAGGCTGTTACATTTCCTCTGTAAATGAGCCCTCTTTTGCCAATGAATTTCTGCACTTTGACAACTCGATACATTACCTGTCTGTTCTTCTCAACCTTATACTGCCGTTGTTTTACCTGCTCATGAGGAAGTAGTTTCTTAACATGAAGTAGTACGTTTTGTCGCGGATTAAATATCCGAAATGTTTTAATTAGTCCATGACAGGTTGTAATTTATATAAGTGGTACGTTTCGTAGTGGAATAAATATCAGATATGCTTTAGTTAAACCATGAAAGGTTGTCATTTATTACAGGTCGTAAAAAGTGGTACGTTTTGTCGCGAAAATTCAAGTGGTACGTTTTGTCGCTGGTACGTTTTGTCAGGATACTGAACGAAATATCAATTTAACCGAAGTTGTTATATTACTTCACATCCCTTTCAGTCTCTGTCAACTCTGGACGTCTTTGTTGACGCGGCATGTTTGTTTTGTATACCCCTGTCTTCGTTTAGTGAACTAAACAATAATTCTGAATTACGATATTGCGCATGCTTTGTAGATACCTATTTCTTCTAATGAAAATGGTTTATGCTTTCTCCATGTAATCTTCCGTATCTTATTTCCAGCAAGAATATCTTAAGACGTTATATGGAGAGCATGTAGGTCTAAATACCTCATGTATTAAATACCATGTAGGTTTAACTACTAAATGTAAGCCCATTGTCGACTTCCACCAAAGAAGGAAAACGTGTTCTCAATATACAATCCACGGAAGTGATAGCGGTTAACGATGAAGTGGGCAAGTGGACAAAGCACTGGCTTCTCGCGCCTGCTACCAGAGTTCGAATCGATCTTGACTTATGTTTTATCAATTTGAAAGAAAGTATTTTTTTTCGCCTTCACAGTTAAAGTAAGTGTCTATTCTTATTCTTTCTACGAATAATGGATCTTCTCTTTGGTTCCATGTCAAACATACGGAGGTAGTGAAATACGCTGTTGATAACAATAATAATAATAAATATTACTAGCTGACCTATGTGTATATTTCACACAATATAATTTTATATTATCACGTGGAAATAAGTAAGGCTGGCTGTCGCCCCTTCATATTTTTTCGATGCGCCTTATGGGGTCCACAGTGTCCAACGCTGGTCCCATCCCTCTACCACCTCCTGTTCTCTATAACAATTGTTGATATTTTGCCTGTAAGGGAGATATGGTGTGTTACTAGAAAACAAATCAAATAACATTCCTCGACATTCATGCTTTCAAACTCGAAATACATTATTTACAGTTATCTGTGTAATAATAATAATAATAATAATAATAATAATAATAATAATAATAATAATAATAATAATAATAATAATAATAATAATAATAATATATATTATTATTATTATTATTATTATTATTATTATTATTATTATTATTATTATTATTTTACTTATCACAAATGTTGCCTATCACTATTTTCAATGCAATGTGTTACTAGAAAACAAATCAAATAACATTCCTCGCCATTCATGCTTTCAAACTCCAAATACATTATTTACAGTTATCTGTGTTATTTGAAAGCACATTTATTATACTGTTCTTTCAATTACAACGTTTCGCAAGTTACTGCATTTTCAATGTATAACTTCACATGATCACTAACAATCGTCTTCTTGTTCCGATAGGAAAATATCCCCCTCGGCCCCAAAAAACGAGCCTGGCAGTTGCGAAAGGGTGTGAACCTTCTTTAGGTGATTATTCGGGTCTAATATTTCAATAAAAGAGGATAAGTTTATTCACACAAATATTGCAATAAAGGAAGAAATGTCACTTAAACATTGTGAATGCCCATTTATGGGCCAAATTTGATTCCTTTCGAACTTTCTAAGGGTTTGAACGGACGCCATTTTGAACATTTAGTCTGATTACTCTGGCTAACGACACTGTTCAAGATATTTCAATAATCAATCTTTATGCCAAGTTTGGTCTCAATCCGCTGAAAGTTACGGCAGTTATGGCGTTCACAGAAAGTGTCATATATAACTCGTCAGTTCACCCTGAGAGTGGTTTAAGTCTCACAAGTGCATATATTTTTTTTCTGAAGAAATTTGCCTATTATAGAGACTCATGTGTTTGAAACTCGGGAAAATGTATAGTTTTTTTTTTTTTTTTTTTTTTTTTTTGATCATCGCCCTCTGATACATACCCCTGATCAAATATACATGCTTCCTCGATTTCATCGTTTCACTTCTCTAGCAAATGTCACTGAAATTTTTATCTCGTTTTTACTTAACATATTAGACCGGTAAAGCGATCTATTTTACCATCTCTCATAAGCCGTATACATTATTAACAAAAATAAATAAATAAATAAATAAATAAATAAATAAATAAATAAATAAATAAATAAATAAATAAAATAAAATAAAATAAATAAATAAAAAGTCTGCTGGGGGAATTCGAACTGACGTTTTTTAGATTTTTAACCTAGCACCTTAACCACTATACCAACATCATTGCTTGGTAAACGTTTAGTTGTCAGCGTATTTGTTCGAATTTGTATTTTATGTTCCCACTTCGACAATTTTTACTCTTTTTTTCTCCGTTTAGCAGTTGTTTCTGGCTTTGTCTTTCGATGTCGTCCTTTATTTACTACATGCGCTATTCATATTCACAGCTTCTGCCCCTCTCCATTGTCTTACTCAGATTAGAATTTTCTTCTTCCCTCTCACTACACATTTGATTGATTTAACCCTTTTAAATTATGATGGCACAACACCTGTACCATGGCGTCGACCTTCGGAATTTGCTTTATAAGTCTCTAGTAAAGCTTTTTAGATCGTTTTTTTTTTCTTTTGCATTCATTCAAATATAGAAGCATCATAGAACATATTTTATGGGCATTTTGCAGCCTTGCTTGCTCTGTGTGGGGGCTGTGACGTCACAAACATGGGCGATGTGTTTTAGAAAAGGGTATATTTGAGAAGTTCTTTTCAAAAAATCCCTGACACATTACTATTTATCCTAGAATCATGGTTTGTACCTTGCTTGTTTTGCTATGAGACAGGCGTTCGAAATGTACAACTCCAATTTCCCTATCGTGTACTAGAAGCGGGAAAATCTCGTCCAAAATGGAAAAAGGGCATTTAAAATAATCCCCCTTTCACCATTTTTATCTTCATAGGTACACGATAGTGACATTTGAGTGGTACCATTTGAAAGGCTGCCTTACGCTGAAGAAAACGAGTTATGACTCATGCTTCCAGAGTGAACAGACGTGTGTGAAAAAAATCTTGATTTCTTTATTTTTCTCATTTTTTATCCATATTAAGCCAATTACTTTAGTAGAGTATCTACAATATTATCACTATTTATTCTAAAGTCATGATACGTACCTCGTTTTCTTTGTCATGAACCAGTCTTTTAAACGTAACCACTCGCATGACACTAGCATATACCACAGTGGAGAAAATTCGCAAAAAAGGAAATTGTTGTCAAAAAATCCCTTTTTCCCCGATTTTGGGCCCTCTCGAATTTTCTCCACTATGGTACATGCTAGAGACATGCAAGTGGTATCGTTTAAAAGACTGGTTTTGGCAAAAAAAAAAAAACGGTGTATCAATCGTACCTCTACGATAATTAGGGATGAATCAGGAAATTTTTATATAAAAATGGATTATCCATTGCTCACATAGAGGAAAGCTAATACTGTTTGCACATAGGGCAATATTTTTTCCTCTCTTATTTTTCAACATATATCATGGAAACTTCTCACAGTTATTACACATAGTAATATGTTTGAGATTTTTGGAGCTCTGTGGGTTGACACAGGGATCGGCCAGAGGGGCCCAAAATTAGTGAAAAGGGATTTTTTGACAAAAATTCCTTTTTCCACGAATTTTCTCCACTATGGTACATACTAGAGACATGCAAGTGGTGTTTGAAATACTGGTTCATGGCAAATAAAAGGAGGCACAATTCATGTTCCTACAATGAACAGTCTTGATGATGATGATGATAGTATAGAAATTCACTAAAAAGTATTATCAAGGGAAATATGTAAATCGGCTGTAGCATCAAAACTGTTCATCCCAGGACCACTCTTTGTATCTCGTTCTCTTTACCGTAAAGGATTTTTTTTAGTATAATTTCCATGATCGTATCCTATACAAAAGGGGAGATAGGCCTATTCGCGATAAAAATGAATTAAAAAAAAAGAAAATCCTTTTTTTCCCAATTGAGCGGAAATTTTTCGCATTTGGTACACTTTAGGGAACTTTTGCGGACACAGTTGGAAACACTGCGCTATTAGAAACGAAACGGTGTATGAACTATTATCCTACGATAAATAGTCTTGACGCAATAGATGATTGAGTGAAAGTCTACAAAATAACTTAAAAAAGTCATAATTTAAAAGGGTTAATTCTCATATTCTCCATGGTTAGAGCGCAAGAATGCCAAACTCGAAAAACAGATGTACATTCACTTTCCTGACAGACAGTACTTGTTAAACCTAATTGATATTTGCAACTATGTATCACAAATATAGCATTTACACACCTGGCTCAGTTTCGCACTATAACCGTCATTTGTTCTTATGTCGTCACTTGGGACATTTATTTGACATGTTCTAGGTACGTCCTGTAGGCATACTGTTTCAGATACCCTAACAGCACAAGACGTGCTAGACATGCGCCATTTAGGTGTTCTAAATTCACCTCCCACATTATGCACTTGTAGCTTCTTTATCGATTGTATACTAGAAACAAAAAAAAAAAACGCATCAACTTTATTAGATAACAACTGTTGCCGATCATTTGAAAGTGAATATGGAAAAGCCATGATAAATTAAATAGTCACTCGCCATTTTGTTATAAAATTACATGTCGAGCTGATTTTATCTGATCCCAAACGGTTATCGTCGAATATACGCGGTTAAAGGAGCACTCTGATTAGCCAACTTTTTCCTCTACAAGCGACGTTCTCTTCATTGCCTCCGTGGTCAAGTGAGAAGAGCACGCGGCTAGTAATCCAAAGGTTGTTGGTTCGCGGTTAGCCTAGCGTACATTATTTTCACTTGTTTAAAGTGTTTTTTTTAGACTCACCTTATTGTAAACACATTACACATATAGGCGATTTAACATTTTTTGGGAGTAATTTTGTGGTTCATTGACGCTTCCGGCATGGGGAACATACCTACAACGTATTAGTCACGTTCCCCAGGTACATGTCAGGCACGTGCCTAGGGGCGGACATAGACTGTGACTCTCACTTGCCATCCATGTGATTTCTTTCTCAGAAGTATATAAGGCACATACTGGACGCATTCCCATGTACCTGAGGGAACATGATAGGCGTATGTCTGCTATGTAATTGTGCTATTAGGGTATTCATTCTAAATCTGTCATTTCATGGCCATTGGATCAAAAAATAAAGTATTTTGAATGTGTATTGCTATATCCGTCTCACTTGCATTCTTATTGCTACAGTGGCCACCAATATATTGATGTTTTCTGGTGCTGTAGTATCCGTAGTTTGCAACACTGAACAACAATGTTTATATTGCAAGCTTTCGTTTGACATGCAGATTTGAAGTATGCCATAAAACGATGTATTGCTACTTATAAGAAATACAACTTTATACTGGGTTGGAACACTGTTAACCTTGTGGTATCACATATTACTATCAATGTTCTTTGCAAATATCTGCATGGTGCAAAATTTCAGATTTTTCGTTTATTAATTTAAATATGTATTACCGAACATGTGATATACGTTAACAGACAGACGGACGGATATTGTCGTTCTATTATGTATAATACTTTTAGTTCGACGTAACGTACGTAACGCTACTTCAAGGTTTAGTTTGTTGGTACACTGTGTTCAGAAAACAGCACACTCTTCTTTCCTGAGGTCAAATTTAAAAGTATATAATGAAGTGCTTTTATATAAAGCCCTGAGCTATTTAATTTTACAATCAGCTGCTTATGAGAGTTTTGTCTACAAGAAGGTCTTAGACATTGCATGTGGTAGTTCAGTCTTATGTTTGCAATGAAAATATTTAGAAACAGTGGATTCAAATATTAAAAATTGTTATAAAAATGACTCTTTTCTTTAACGATGTACTGACGTATAATGGTGTAGAATGATGAACAGTTTAAAGTAAATTACTGAAGAATCTGCTTTTTTTTAAAAAAAAAAAAAAAAAATCTAATATAAATTGCACAAAAAGTAACAAAATGGTCCAATTACACTTTTTATCATTGTGCTAGATTTTCAGAAATTACCAAGGTTTGCACAGTTGATTTATCGCTTGTCATTAAGTTTCAGTGAAGTGAACGTATGTATCCTCCGAAATTCATCATCGACCCAGATGGTCTCACCGAATTAGCCGGCTTTTTTTTATTATAATTTCTTAAAAAAGAAACTACTCTTTCTCTCTCTCTCTATTTGTCGCTGCGTCGAGATAGAGAGGAGAGGAGGATTTTTTTTCTTCTGAACGTCGACAAATTAGGTCATTCAGCTCTACAGATCTCTTTCAGTGTTTCATTACATAATTTACTTCCAAAATAAGGTTTAAAAAAGTTGCTTGAATTTTTCTACTCTTCAATTTTTTAACAGAAATTAGTCAGATGACAAACAAAATTCTTTGCCGAAGAAGAATCAAATACCGAAATCAAAATTATGGCTACAATGTTCAATATTAGCTAGCAGTACTGGCAGAAGTTGGGTTAACTGTTATGTATTGGTTCATTAGCTCGGAGATAATGGTCCCTAGACCAGGGTCAATGACCTAAGACCCCTCTAAATTTTGGAAAATAGTAGGTTGGCTCACCCCAACAAAGTTTGGGAAGGCTGTATATTACCACTCCTTAAATTTCGGAAATTACCAAATTAAAAGAATAAAATAGAATCGTAGTATAGGACCATGAGTATATACCTCTGCAGGTTTAGGAGATCCATCTCGTTCCCTTACATGGGTAAAAATGCCAAAAAAAATGTAAATTTCGGAGGATTATGTCCAAACTTATCCATTTTTGATGAGGGTTTAACACAATATATTGTCATAAGGAGTTGAATACAATGATCCATTCCCTTTTATAGGACATAGGCACATTGACGCACCTCTCTTAAATTTTGGGAGTGATACATAGGACCACCCCTTAAATTTGAAATTGCCACGTCTTAAAACTTGACACGGTAGCAAAGGACCTGAATATGCATATCTGCAAGTTTCGGTGATCCGTCTTGTTTCCTTTTAAGGGTAAAAAATGCAAAATTCAAATTGCGGATGCTTTTGTCGTCTTTTGTAATCTCTGATTAGGTATTAACACATTGCATGAACATATGGATTAAGTACAGTGGTCCACTCTGTTTCATAAAGAAAGGCCACGGTGGCTCAGCGGTATAGCGCACCTATGGTGCGTAGGGTTGCTGGTTCGATCCCCCGCCAAGTAAGTTTGTAGCGGACAACAACGTGTCCGTGGGTTTTCTCGGGTATTCTACTTCCGTTTCCTTCCACTTTCTCATTCAACCATTTCTTCTATCATCATTTACTTGCTTTAATTATCGTATCCCTTCTTTTAAAGGGCATAATCTTCGGACGTTAAACTGAAAGATTTTATTTAATTTAGTTCATAAAACATTGCTACATTGACACACTCCTTCCAAAATTTGGGAGGGATACATAGAACCACCACTTAAGTTTAGGAATTGCCAGAAAAGAAAATTTACTAAACGTTCTCTTGAACTCGATTGTATAATTATGTATATTTGAGTGATTATGCTTATCTTCTTCCGTGCGTAAAAACGTGCCCAATATTAGTATAGCCACATATTTGCCAGGTGGTCAGTAATTGATCTATGTTATCTTCTTTGAAAAGGCTTTAACACATTATGATCCTAAAGTTGAGTACCGGAGTCTGTTCTTTTTCATGGGACGTGAGTACATCGATGGTCTTTTCTTGGGAATGATAAGATTTGGGAGGGGCACATAGGACCACCCTCACATTTGGGAATTGTCAATAACTAAACTTTCTTATCGTTTTCTAGGACTCAGACACATAATTTTGTAAATTTGCATATAAATTTCTATGCGTAAAAAATCCAAAATATTCATATTACCATGTGGTTGCCATGCGGTCGGTTATTGACCTAGTTTATTTTATTAGATTAGGCTTTACTAAACGCATGGCATATGGTTGAATACCGATTCGATATTCTCTTTTCACAGAACTTACGAGGGAAGGGCGTAAAGCCACCCAGATAATTGCACCAAACTTGGTGTAGAAGTAGGTAAGGAGAATAGAAGAGAACGTGTGGACATAGACTGTGACTATCACTTGCCATCCATGTGATTTTTCTCTCAGAGGTACATAAAGCACATACTGTACACATTCATATGTACCTGAGGGAACATGATAGGAATATGTCTGCTATGTAATTGTGCTGTTACGGAAGCCACGGCACCGTTTGCTACCTCATTAGGAAATTCAGTGTAAGTGGTATTGTTGCCGAAAGACCAGGGTGAGGTCCCCCACGAACCGCGACAGATGAGGAGACATCCACAATGCTGCTTGCTGCGAGTGTGAAAAGTCCGAAGAGCAGCACAAGACAAGTATCAGCGATAAAAGGCGTGCCACATGCTTTGGTGATAAATATTCTCTATACGAACAAATGGCATCCCTTAGCTGCTGCTTGTCCACAATCTTTCAGAGGATGATCCAGACCGGCGCACGGAATTCGTTAACTTGGCTTTGTCACAGTATGACCCAGATCTGAATTTCCCAGCCAGCGTTGTCTTCACAGACGAGACAAACTTTTATTTGTATGGGGAAGTGAATCGCCAGACCATGCGATAGTGGTCGGATGTAATCCCACATGCGATCAATCCCTGCAAAAGGGTTACCCCTTCTCATATCATGGTGTGGTGTGCCATATGGAATACGTCGATCATAGGACCCTTATTCATTCCTGGTACGCTAAATGGTGTCCGATATCTGGACATGTTACAGGAGTTGGTGTTTTCGTTGCTTCTCCGCCCTCATACCACCTTGCTGCTATATTTTCAGCAAGATGGTGCCCACCGCAGTATGAGCTGTCTGTGCGGGAATGCTTGGATCTGTATTTTACTGGACGTTGGATCGGTCAACAAAGCCCTGTGGAGTATTCTGCGTGGTCGCCGGACCTCACTCCATTGGATTCTTTTTAATGGGAATACTTAAACAACTGGTGTATCAGAAGATTCGGTATGTTGCACACCTACAGGGACGTATTCAGCACGCTTGTGATAGCATCACCGCCGCTGTGTTCTTACGTATTCAGGAGGACTGGATTAAGAGACTCCGGTTCTGTGTTGGAATGGACGAGCAACATGTGGAGCACATCCTGTAGGTGGGACTTCGGCGCGTCATAACTTTGGAGCAGGACATGATAACGCATTTCTACTTGCGGGATTATATTCCCCTGCAAAAAGCAGTGTCAATTTATGTGTTACATGCCTACCTTTCCATTTGAAAAAAAAAATATCCTGGATCCAAAATGTCGGCCATCAAGATGATCGCCATTCACCACGTATGCATCAGTCGGTAACTCCTTTTCCCAAATTCGCCATGCGCTAGTCAGATTTGCTCTAATCATGCTTGTTTCCAAAATAATCTACTGTACTAACACAAATGGACCACCCGATATATATATATATATATATATATATATATATATATATGTGTGTGTGTGTGTGTGTGTGTAAATATTCTAGAGAATTTGATTCCTCCCTAAACTTGGTTTGTCATGCTTACTTCCCTTTTATTGGTGTAAACTTGTCAAACATATGTTGTCAATTGTAGCAACGTATATATGGCTAAAATTTTATTTATTTATTTATTTATTATTTTTATTTATTTCTTTTGCGTGAAAATTGAATTAACATGAGGCGTAAATTTTGAATGATGTGCTTCATGTTGATTAAGATAAATTGCAAATTGATTAATTCATAAAACCTATTGTAATTCATTAAACATGATTACCTAGATACACTCTTCTTAAATTTCAGAAGAAGTACATTTATCCTGCCCTGAAATTTTGGAAGTGTCAAGAAAGTAAACATTCGCAATTATTATCTAGGATTCGTTCATATTTTGATAATATGCGTCCTTTCGTAGGCAAAACATTGCCAATATTCAGATTTGAAGATATTGACTTAATATATCATCTTAACAGTTGAAACTTTAGGATAACTCGCAGTCTAAGGGGATTGTGCAAACGATTTAGTACTTCGAACCAGACAGGTGATTATTAAAACCGATTGATATAAAACACTAACAATTACACACTTTGGACGTTAGCTGCAACTCATAGTCCAGGGTCACTTGTGAAGACTACTCTTGATGTAATCTGATTGGGCAATCACTTTCAAACAAAAGATGCAGTTTCTCAAGAGTAGGTTCTATCTCCTCTCTCAATCCCCTAAAGATTCGAGAAGGTTAAATTAACCGTTTTCGGTTTCAACATTATCGCTATTGAACACAATTATAATAGACAACGGCAGAGTTCTTTCGTGTCTAAGTGGTTAGCGTAAGTGCCTGTGGCGTGGGAGACCCGGACTCGATCCCCAGCACGAGCTCATGTAATTCTGATTCCATGCTAATCAGTAGGTCCCATCTCATATAGTCTTGCTGCTGAAAGGGGCGTTAATCTCAAAACCAACTAAACTCAATAGACAGTGACAAGCAGTTTTCCGCAACCAATTCAGAGTCTCAAGAGTATACCATCACAACTCGCAACACTCTACCAAAATTGGATGTGGTAGAAAAAATAGTATTACTTCCGGTTTAAATATAGATTTTCGTCGAGCAACAACAGTAAGAGATATAGAAATGTAGTTTCTTTCTTTCTTTACTTTTTCTTTCTTTCTTTTTGTTTCTTTCTTTATTTCTTTTTTCTCTGTTTTGCAATTGGTTCAGTTTTCTAAAAGTACATTCTATCCCCCCCCAATAACCTTCTTTTCAAAGCTTAAGTGGTTAAAGTTAACGGTTTCCGGCTTCAACCTGTATTGCCCTAGAACAAAAACAAGAAGACTTAGTAGTAATGACTTTCCGATATGGGTTCATTGCCCGATGAAAAGGTTACACCTTTGATCGTATTATTGTACTCCAACCAGTAGCTATACGTGTGCTACTTCAAGTTTCATTTCTGAATTGCCTTAATTTGGAACTCTATCGTAGTTTCACAGAGTGAAACGGAACTTGCTTTTTTAACCTAGTATTGTAGTTATGTCTCATAGTGTAAGGTCATATCTGAAAAGTTATTCTTGATGCAATCTGATTGCCTGATTACTTTGAAATTGTATTTAAAATATTTTAATAACCTAGATTTCGACATGTTTGCTTAAAATTGTTGATTACTGTATTAAAATTATAGACTAAAAATTTTTGAACCTTTAAACTGTAGTTGCGACTCATTCGTTGATGCAAAAAAAAATATATATTGGACTTGAAACCAAACATGTAACTGTCAAAAACCGATTAATATTTAACAATAATAACTTCACACTTTGACCTTTAGTCACAAGTCATAGTATAGGTCGTCATGTAAAAGTAATCATGGTGGAATATGATTGGCTGATCACTTTGAAGTTTTAATTTTAAAATTGTCTAATGTTTTGAATACACTTTTAAAATTATTATTATTATTATTATTATTATTATTATTATTATTATTATTATTATTATTATTATTATTATTATTATTATTATTATTATTGAAGTTTCAACACATTTTGATATGCAACAACAACAATTTCCCATCTTGAACTTTAGACAACTCATAGTCTAAGGACATTAGTTAAAATCTACCCTTCGTGCAATTTGGTTGAGCGTATCAAAAGTACTTGACGTTCTATATACAAAAGTGGCTTTGATCTCTGTTTCATTTTTTGAGTGAATATTTTTGTTTTCCCAGCTTAAAACAATCACTCATTAGAAGCTTTAGAAAACAAAATATTTTCTATGTGAAAATATTCTTCTACTTATTTAAAAGTTTTTTGATGTTTTTTTTTCAATTATCACTTTAAATTCAAATATTTTAAAGTTTTTGGATGCTTTAATCTCATTTTTTTTCAACATGTTTGGATATTTTTTCAAATTTGAAAATTTTTGCACTAATTAAAAAAAAATAAATGTTCTAATTGAGTTTTTTGCACTTGTTGATTTTTAAAAAGTAAATAGTTTTTTTTCACTACCTGAAATTTTGCAGTTGAGTTAAAAAAAAACATACTAAAGAAAATGAGGAACTGTGAACAAGAATTGCATCATCATAATACAGTCAACATCATCAGTTTATGTAACGTCAGGAGAATTGCATCATATCTATTTGCAATTGCTTTTGATACCTTTTGGTTGTGCAGGAAATGAACAAAAATAATTAAAAAGTGTAACTGCATTTATTTCATTTTCTGAATGAACACATAGCCTACACTGATTGGTTAACTACACGTATGCATATTAAAATAACGATTCGAATATTGGTTATAGTTTATTTTGAACTTCTCGTACGAGTTCTCTTTTATCGTATGATTTTGTTTCTAACTGAAGTATTCTCAAGTCTACGGCAATATCTATAGGTGAAAAATAATGCCTATATTGTCACACATAAACTGTCTATCGGTACATGAATGTGTTTTCGGACAAGCTTCACATATTATTCATAAATATTGTACGGGTTGCATTATAGTTTTCAACATAGTATTTTTTTTTTTCTGAAATGTGTTTGTCTTGTAATACACTTAAACGTAATGTTTCACACACTTCAATGAACTTGTACATTTTAAACATTAAGCTTGTACTAAGCTCAACTTGTTGCACTAAGCTTGTGAAAAGTACACAATATTACGAGACACATGCAATGTACTTTTCCTTATGTACAGTGGGCCACATAAATTCTTGAGGTACAAAGTTCGTGAGTTAGGCAACCCAACTAACCCCCGCTGCAAGATTAATAATGCCTGGTAGAGTAGCGAGAGCACCAGCATGAAGTTGCCCCCACCTGTTAAAAGAACAAATCGTAAAGTATGTTTTTTGTGCAGGAGTGAGCCGAAACGCTGGCTGACGAAATGACAAAAGGCAGTCTTTGGATACTTGTAGTCACAGTAAACAGTACAATATCAGAAAAAAAGATACGGACACCAGAGACGCCGATGAGAAGATAAAAGTCAGGTGACTGAAATAATCTTATAATTAACTCAAATGAGGGATAATAAACAAGTTAACTTACTTCAAATGACTATACATATATACGTATCAAATAATATACGGATAGATTATGCGGTATATGTATTAGGTAATTATTTTAAGTAAACACAAAGCCTTGTGCCGAGTTTTGAAACTATTGACAATAGTCCTACCTGCAAGTCAATTAAAATATGGTTCTATCATTTGGGGCAAGAGCCCAGCCTCCAATGAAATTTTTTGGGGTCTAACAGGGCCTGAGCTCCTTGGTTCCGGCGCCACTGATTGATACGTAATACCACTTCGAAAGAAGAACTTGTCAGATTTCCTTCTATGTTAAATGACTTTTGAAAATGCTAAATACGGGTATGTAGTATTTTTGTAAGTATTAAAAATGCAAAATTTGATAACACTCAAACGAGTTGGAGAACTTATCCGTACTAAGCGTATTTCCCCTTAGGTTGCAAATATAACTGAATACTCCTGATTTGTGAAAATTTACATATTGAGACACAAGGAGAAAAGGGGAGAATATAGTGTCAATTAACAACAATTTAAAAATACACGAAATTAACGGATAATATCAAATATAGAACCATTATCGGAATTAACTCTGTAATTCTTTTTCTCCATTCATTTTCTTCATTTACTTTCAGGATTACATCATTACTGAATTTCTCCATTGGAGATTATCTTCGTTTAGCAGAGCCCAACTGGAGCCTAGACTTGTAAATGAAACATTTTAATAAGTGTACATCGAGAGAGCGAGAATCAATCCCTGACCGGTAAATTAGGAAACGTCAATACTAACAATTGACATAAGGCGTTCCTTACTCTTTCTTTAAAAAATAAAAATAAATAAATAAATAAATAAATAAATAAATAAATAAATAAATAAAGAGCCCTTTCTCTTCGCTCAAAATAGTAGCTTGTTTATCGTCAGATTGATTGGTAAAACACAGAAAAATGCAATTGAGGACGCGCAAGGCATTACATCATCATATGCACTAAATTGTCAACATTACAGATTTTCTTAAAGAAATATAAAACTCCTTTACTTTGAATCAAATACGTCGCGTATATTATACACGTAAACAAACTAAAGAGGAATCAATTAAAGCGAAGTAATCGTAGGTCAGTAGTAAAGGCACTCGACCACATCTCTAAAGGTCGGGAAGGTTTTTTTTTTTTTTTTTTTTTTTTTTTTAAATATGGAAACATTTCCTTAAATCTAAAGTTCTGTTTCGAAGTGCTTGGAGAAAACAAAATCTACTCTTTTCGTCAATTTTCAAACCTCAGTCTCATTTATTCACAATGTCCATCATTTATATACGAAGACGCTAAAATGAGGAACGTTAACATTGTTATAATGGGAACACATTTCTGATTTGAATACCAAACTTAAACCACAAGTCCAAAATGATGTTTTTTCGTGTTCCTGATACTTATTGCAATATACAGGTGTATATGTTGAGAAAGAAAGAGAGTGTGTGAGTGAGAGAGGAGAGAGAGAGAGAGAGAGAGAGAGTATATGAGATAGATAAAAACAATATATCCTTGTATTTTTACTTACAACGTAAAAGTTATTGTAATTCATAATCTGGACTTTTATAAAGCGATTTAAACGTTTGAAGCGACTTAATGTTCATAAAGCTTCTTTTTCTTAAAGCTTTTGTAATTAATGTCGCAAATAGTCCGATGCTTTGTAATATGTGAAAAAGACAAAAATGTATGCTTTCAGCTGGATAGTATCGTCTACCCCTTATTTCTGTTGATGGTATACAAATAACGTTGAGTTGATGTTGAGTTTAACGTCCCTTTCAGCAGCGAGGCTATATGAGACGTTTACCTACTGATTAGCATTGAATCCGAACCACATGAGCTCACACCGGGAATCCAACCGGGTCTATTACGTCAAAGGTACGTACGCTAACCGCTTAGCCACGAAGAAATTCGGTATAAAAATAGAATACCACACATTACCCCGTATTACTTCATTGACATGTTTATATTTTGGACACCGTAGCAAAAAATGTAGTTCCTTTTTCACGTGCTGTACGAAAAATACAAATAATGCACACAATAAAACGAAAGAAGAAGAATGATTCAATGTAAAGTGCTTTGCCTCTCTCGAATAAATCACTCAATATATTACAAGTGCATATCTAGAGTATTTCTATTATAACTATTAAAATGCGCTGGTTTCACTTCTTTCCTTTGTGGTCTAGTTGCTAGCACGTGCGTCTCTGGTGGACAGGGTGTGGGGTTCGAGTCCCGGTGTGAGATCTTGTGGAATTTTAAATGTTCTCAGCGTGTATATGTTCGTGTCCCTATCGTTCAAGGTTACTGGAAATAACTGTAAAACGTGTACAGTCGAGTAGGAAATATACACAAGTTACTGAGAAGTAGAATGGCAGACTGTGGTAAAAGAACTTCTGGGCTACCTTTCGCGAGGTAAGAGTGCACATTTAAAGTCTCGATATTACAAACTGCAATAGCCAGAAAACCCGTCTTAAAGTTTCTGACTCTACGCATACATGATAGAACGCGTTAAGTTATCAAGTCGCAGAGTAAGGAGTAGCTACACCTTACGCGCAAAAGGTCACGCTCGGATTATTTTTCTTGTTGTAACCAATAAAGTAGTCATTTGTAACTACAAGTAAAATATTAATTCACCATATGTTTACAATGCATATAACAATAAAAATGTTCAAATCAGCTGTATATATTGACAGTAGCGTATTTAGGTGGGTTGCTATCCGGCTCAAGCCCCCTCCTGAAATAAATTTCGTATATGCACAATTTCATCAAAATTCGTCGGCACCCAAAAAGAAAAAAAAATGTAATTGCTTATTCACGTGTTGTGCATAGTCCCTCCCTGAAAAAAGTAAATACGCCACTGTATATTGGTATCACTAGATATATTATGGTTACCACAGCCGTTGTGTAAAAAATGTTCTTGACGCTTCGTATCCATATCTGTGGACAGTGCGAATTACAAGGAACATGAAGGGGAAATCCCCTTTGGTAATACTAGATATATGATGCAACCAGAAGCATCTTTTGAGACTTCGCTTTAGTGTAACAAGATCACCACCGACATAAGACTTTCACGTTTTGTACTAGTATATTAAGGGACAATTGATTAAGTTATATTTATTCCTCAAACTCTTAGGGGTAATTGTTCCCTCTTGCTTCCCTAAATGACACCCTAGGCTACAACTGTTATAGCTTCCCATGCTATTGTCATCTGAAATGACGCCCCTGGTTATAACATACATCCAGCATTACCAAAGGGGATTTCCCCTTGTAATTCGCACGCTGTCCACTGATCAAGGCACGAAGTGCAAAGAACATTTTTTACACAACGACTATGGTAACCATAATTTATCTAGTAATAACAATATATACTGGCGTATTTAGGATTTTGTTTCGGGGAGGGGCCATGCACACATGTGAATAAGCACTTTCATTACCAAAGAAGGGGAACAAAAACGTTATGAAACTGTGGGTTGGCAGGCCCGTGCCGTGTGGTCATACGGTTAGCGTATTGGTCTGCGGAATCAGAGATCTTAATTTCAATTAACGCTCAAAGTAACAATTTTATGTGTACTTTTTTGTACTCAAATATAAGTTCATACGTTTTAACTCCGATAAGATTAGCAATACAATACAAATTGCAACAAAAATGGCATGCTTTTGTTGTAAATAACCCTATGACCTCTAATCATAATAACACTATTACTAAGTACCACTTCCTAAGAGCTAGTTTGCAAAATAAATATCGAAATTTGTATCGTGTATAACTTGATTAAAGTACTAATTGAAGCTAAAACGTATAAAATTAATATTTAGGGAAACAAATAAAGATATTGTCTTGCACGGAAATCAAACTTAAAGCCTTTGAGGCTCGGCTCCAGTACGCTAACCAGATGACCACAGACTACGGGACCGACAACAGATATTCTCATAACGTTTTCTTGCCCCCTTTTTTGTGTGTCTTCAATTCTGGGTCATCCTCATAAAAAATTTTGAAAATTGACTGCTGAAAGGCAAGAAGAAGTAGACCGAAGTCGATGAAACTATGCATATATATTATAGTCATAAAATGAAGGAATACTGTTTCGTATTTTCTTTTAAAACAGTTGAGCGGACACAGACATTTTAAACTGATTATTACGAAATATCAAAAGCATAATTCGGAGGGGGCCTTGTCCCCAATATTGTTGTGAAGGCTAAGGGCCCCTTCGAAAAAAAAAGTAAATTTTATCGTAGTAGCGCAGGAAGGAGCGGAACGAAGCAAATGAAAATGTGTGTCGGTATTGTATATGTCAGGCCTGCCCATGAATTGGCTCCCGGAGCCGAAGCGTGAGCGACAACGAGCGGAGATAAGAACAGGTGAGCTCAGGTGTTGGTAGCTCCGCCCCTTCCACTGTATCCGATAAGTGTTGCCAACCGCACATGATGGTAAAAAACCTACGGCCAAGCCTGGTCACAAATTCGCACGATGTTGAAGCATTGAGCAGACGCAAGCGTGAAATGTGCAGGTGTGCTCTCCCCCTCCCCATTTCGAAAGCAGTGACGCGAAAACACTGCAGGAAATAAAATTGGTACGTTTTTTGATCGAGGAAGACGCATGATAGAGGTTACAGTTAGCGTTGAAGTAACTAACAAATGAAAAAGAAAGAAACAAACTAATATTAAACATGTCAGCTTACAGACGTAAAAACGACTGCAAAAATTGGAAACGAATTGTTTCAGGCCTTTTTTAGCTTGCTTACACAATTCGTGACATTGTATTACATTAGCACTCGGTCTGTAACTTGTCACTCGCTTCACGTTTGCTAAGTTGTGAACGCCTCTCGTTGCTAGATTGATAGCAGAACGACGGGAGGTTGAAAATAATAATAATAATAATAATAATAATAATAATAATAATAATAATAATAATAATAATAATAATAATAATAATAATAATAATAATAATAATAATAATAATGCGTATTATTATTATTATTATTATTATTATTAGTAGTAGTAGTAGTAGTAGTAGTAGTAGTAGTAGTAGTAGTAGTATTCGGACCAAAGACGGATGAAAATGGAGATTGGAGGAAATTCATAACGAGGAATTGCATAGTTTATACCGCTCACTTAACATTGTTAGGGTCATTAAGTGTAGAAGGCTCAGGTGGCCATTCCGTGTAGCCAGAATGGAAGAAATTAGAAACGCTTTCATAATTTTAACTGAAAACCCAATTGGAAGAAGACCACTAGGAAGACCTAGACGTAGATGGGAAGACAATATTAAGATGGATCTTGCAGAAATAAGAGTACAGAGTAGAAACTGGATCCAGTTGGCTAAGGACAGAAGTTAGTGGAAATATGTTGTAAACGCCGCATTGAACCTTCGGGTTCCATAGGCCATAGAGTTAGTTAGATATTATTATCTAAAAGAAATGTTCAAATGTTGTTAAGAGACAATTACACAGAAGAATTGAGTTCCGACCAAACACTAATTTGCCGGAAGGAAATTCCAGTGCAGTCCAGCCCACTTTAAGCGTTATCCGTGCAATCCACGTTTCATGTTCAAGACATTGGGAATAATTGTTCGTATCATTCAGTTGGAACGTTCCCTTCCAAGTTTACGCTGTTACAGTAGGCCTACAACATCGTGACTTTCAAAACCAGTCAGTAACTATCGAAGAAAGACAAGCGTGTAGCTTCAGTCGTTGATATGATTTAACATTCTTTTTCACTTTTAACAAGCTACCGGCAAGCAACGAGCCAGGAACAATATATTTTTACTTATTAAAAAGACACTCCTTGTTAAAAAAAAGACTAATGGTACCCACTAATGGTCACTCTTAAAAATGGAAAATCTCTTTGGCTCTCTTAATATTTTGTTTGATTCTTTGCGATCAAAGTAACATTAAAAGTGGAAAAAATGAAATGAAATCTTTGGGTTTTACGTCCCACGGTTATACCGGTTAGGCTAAAGGAGACGGTGATGATGAGTGATGAATGAAATGATAGAATGAAGAAAGTGGGAGGAAATGGGAGAACGCCGAGAAAACCCACGCACACGGTGTTTGTCCACCGCAAAGTTCACTTGGCGGGGGCTGGAATCGAACCCGGGACCCCAAGCACCAGATGTGAACGTTCTACCACTGAGCCACCGCGGCCCCACTTTAAAAGTGGAGTAAGAAATACTATTCTTCCTATTGATAGTGTAATAGTGGCTTCTAATCTCCACAACCAACCCCTTGCTAAGCCTATTCGTACAGACATACATGCATAAGCTAATTTTCTGGAGATAATACTTAGATAATTACAAACAAGTGCTACAGTATTTTTTTTCGTATCAACAGATTATCTCTTTTCCTAAAAAGCGAAACAACATACCCACACTCGGATTATGAACTTGATAATATATATATATATATATATATATATATATATATATATATATATATATATATATATATATATATATATATATTGAAAACTGGTTTTCCATTGGGCAAACTGGCAAATTTTTATAAATGTAAGCGATGGTTTGGTTCCACCACATCCTTCTTTAACAAAAGGAAAGAAAAAAGAAGAAAAGGAACGTACATAGTTTATCATTTGATTGCTGTTACCAGTTTGTGTTGTGTATAGTTAACGGTTACCACATTGTAAAAAACACTATACACTAAATGGCAATCAGTTACCATACATACTTTTTTTTATTTGGTAAGCTAGTGATTACCACCAAGGTTGACAACACTTCCGCTCCTCTAAGGACAAAACCCGAAGATTCACGAAGCACGAACAACGGTATTTGCTCGTAGAATGCTCGTGAGCGTTCACGAGGAGAGTTTCCACTATCTGCTCGCCGTGGCCAGGGCTGGTATATGTTAAAAAAAGGCCTCTCGTGCTTCCTAAGTATCCGCATCCGATTTGCTTCATATTGGGCACATCAACAGTAAATACGAAATAAATTGACACGTCTTCCTGTTTATGCGGAAAAAAAATGTAAGGGTTAAAGGTGTCTCTCAAAATTTTATAAAATACGCTATACTGTTTGTGCTTACTGTTGATATGCCAAACTTGAAGAAATCGGATGGGACACTTGTTGAACACGAAATGTCTTATTTTACATGCATAATACTCTAACAGCACAACTACATAGCATGCATATGCCGATCATGTTCCCGCAGGTACATGGAACCTGCCCAGTATGTGCTTTATGCACCTATGAGAGAAAAATCAAATTAATGGCAAGTGATAGTCACAATCTATGTCCTCCCCATGACACGTGCCTGACATATACCTGGGGAACTTACCTAGCGTGTTCTAGGTATGTTCCCCATGCTGTAATGCCGTAAACGTCAATGAACCACAAAATTACTCCTGAAAAATATGTTAAATCGCCTATGTGTGTAATGTGTTCACATTAATGTGGTCCAAAAAAAATAAACAAGTAAATAATGTACCCCAGGGTGGGCGAGAAGCACAAACATTTGGATTACTAGCCGCGTGCTCCTCCGACTCGCCCACGGAAACAATGAAGAGAACGTCGATTGTAGAGGGATAATATGTTGAAGTCTTTTGAATTTGGCTAATCAAAGTGCTCTTTTGACCGCGTATATTCGACGATAAGCGTTTGAGATAAGACAAAATATGTTCGCCATGTAATTTTATAACAAATTGATGAGTGTCTGTTTACATAATTTCATGGTTCTTCCATTTTCACTTTCAAATGACCGACGACAGTTACCATCTAATAAAGTTGATGTGTGTGTTGCTTCTAGTACGCAATCGCTCAGAAAAGGAAGCAATATATGCATCAAGTGTGGGTTATGAATTTAGAACACTTAATGGCACATGCCTAGCACATATTGTGCTGTTAGGGTATCTGAAACAGTATGTACCTAAAAAAACGTACCTGGAACATAGCAGATATATGTCCCAAGTGATGACATAAAAAATGACTGTTAGAGAACTAAACTGAGAAAGGTATATAAATGCTATATTTGTAGTATAGTGCCGGTCATAAATCATTCATCGTGTAAAGGTGACTGTTTTGAAACAAATGCAGAGTATGATAATTAAATCTGTCATACCTGTAGTTTCGTGTGGAGAAGAAACAAACTTGTGAACCAAAGGTTTAAGAACAACTCAAGTCATTAATATAAACTTCGCTGAAGATTATTAACTTATATCATCACAACAAAAATACGAAGAACATTTTGAAGCCAACAAATATAACATACAACTTTGCAAGCGGATGCAATGAAACTTACCGTAACGAGACTAAGGACGAATCAGTTACGGATAGTGATTGTGGTTCAGTGGTTTGATTCGGTGACTGGCTGTTGCCGGGAGTAGACGTTGACAATTAAGCTCCGGGATCATTCATTTTTTTTTTGCGAGCTTCGACTTTTATTCGACACATTACTTATAACTGAACATTGTTTTCAAGTTTTGGTAGTGTTTTTGGCTCCAGTGTTAGTGGTACTATGCAAGAACTTCCCAAGAATAGTGTAAAATTTGGTTTTGACAAAACCATACGCACGATACGCCGGCTGAGTTACATGCATAGTTATGTGCACTTTTTCCCAACATATTTGAGGATATCCAAGCTTTACAGCTTCATAACGAAGAGTGTTGCATGTTTGTTCAATTAAAAATAGTGATAGTTACGAAAAGTTTATGTCTAAGGCTCCAGACAAATTACCTTTTACCCATTTTGATCAATCTGTTAGTCATGTGCACATTATGGACGCACAAGCAAATGACGAGTGTTAAAATTATGGACTTGCTATTCGATTTTCCGAATGAACAAGTGTCTCATGTATTATGTAATTATGGCGAAATTAAAAGTGTTGAGTATGAAGTATGGAAAACTGTGTTCCCTACAGGCCTTTATAATGGTAACAGGATTTTTTCGATGGCGTTAAAAAATCATATCCCTACTTGATTACATTTCGACCCTATTAAAGGCAATGTCTCCTATCCAGGACAGTTACAAACTTGCCACTCTTGTGGATCACTCGATCACTTAATTTCCACGTGTAAACAGCTGCGACGTCCTACCCGGTCCATGCGGATGGAAAGGGACGCCCCTGTAATGACAGATCTGCGTCAAGTTACAAAAAAAAAAAAAAAGAAACTACGTCATGCACCCGAACGACCTATGCCCTTGACATCCTCTGTTAGTGCTACAAATTCCGACAGTACGTCCCAACAAGTGTCAACACTGCTGTCTACTTCAGAAACTGATTTCCCCCAATTGACATCAATTGACTCACCCACTTCCACATTAACAGCTAAGCAACCCTAAGTTCCCACTGATTTGGATGACGGGGTGCCATGCTCCCCCGAGGCCCCCCAGGTACACCACCCTCATCTCTCGCTTCATATGCGACAGTAGTACTTCAAGATCCAGCGACAGGTCTTCCTTCTTCTAAACACGGCATGACCTAGGATTTAGTGCTCCGTTCAGCTATACCTCTGCTCGCTGACGTCTTTAGTGATGATACAAACTTTTCTTCGCCTATATTGTCAGTAAAACACATGAAAAATTGTAAACCGAATATACGAGAAAGTGTGAGTGACCTCCAAACGCTTGATCTTTTGAAATAGCAAATGTGGTAGGATTTCACTAGTTTCATTGCTTCGTCTCGTCATCACCAGCTGTATGCTGTTCTGGTGTTTTGCTTCCTGTATTTGCTACTTTCGTTATGTGGGAAAGTTATGTCAATTTGGATTTTTCCTGCTTGTGTATAGCAAAGATATTAACCTATTTTCGAGAAGTTCATTTTTTTTACAATGCAGTGCTTATTTTTTCCTTTTTTTTATTTTATTTTCTGTGTGGTCAACAATATGTATGATGTTTAGCAGATTTATTCAGTGTATGTATTGTTCTCCTGGCGAGGTAAACTTGCAGGTATGAGTCCTGGATATTTTGTACGGCCTTGTAAGGTACACATTCATCTTGTTGGTACGATTCTTGTGTTTTACCTAATGAACGTTGGGGTCAGCTCCCGTTCGTATTTAACTTTAAACATTAATTCTATAAGCAGCATACGGAAGAAACAGCTATTAGCGTACTTCATAGCGCTTCACGATGCTGATATTTATTGTTTTGCAGGAGGTACAGGATCCCGACCTATCCTTTGTGTCTAATTATACTGCAACTGTCAATATTGCGCCCCCATCATTGGGCACTGCTCTACTTGTGAAACGAAGCCCCCAAGCCACGCATATCCACCTATCCTCGTCAGGGCGGACCATTCTATGTGTTATATTTTGGCTGTCTACGGGCCCTCAGGGACAAATCAGCGTATGACCCGCGAACGTTTTTTTTTTTTCACGAAGAAGTTGTTGACATGCTACCTACTACACGATATCCGATTTTATTTCTTGGAGACATGTATTGTCACGTTTTCTCAAGATACGAGCGGTAAATATCACCCATCTCCAGCTTTTCATTGTTTTATTACACATTTTGGCTTAAAATACATTTGGCTTCATTTTCATAAGAATCATAGTTTTACTTTCAAATCAGCCTAAGTGGGCTCACGCTTGGACCGATGCTATCTCCCGGCAAGCCTTCTAAGCAGAGTAATTTATATACAGCAATATGCGGCTTGCTTCACAGATGATACAGGTATTACGCTTTCCGACGGCACTTCCCAAATTGTACGGTCGTAGTTATTCGAAATTAAAGAATCAATTTTTAACCATCGACCACATCCGGTGCTTATTTCATGCTAGTTGGAAACGATGGCTACGAGCTTGTATATCTATCTTAATATTAACATGTAGTGGTGTCAGTACATTAAACCCCAAATTCGAACTTTATTTCAAGGCATATGGAAATTACATCGTCAAAACTATCGCGAGATGCACGAATTATTATACAGTGTAATATGCGAACTGTGGAACCAACCAAGTAGCGTTTCCAATAGAGTATGACGGTCATCATGCGTGTTAAGCACCAATTGAAACAGGTACAACATACATAATCTCTGAGCGTTCACATCGAAGACGGGACGGTATATAGATTTGTTTCTGAACCTTCGTCTTGGGATCATTATGTTAAAAGCCTCAATCGCCAACAACATCAGTTTATCTCTCATGTGTCCACCTCGGATGGGCAAAAGCTCACTATTAAAGACGCATTATACGAGCATTTTCAGGAATATTACACGTCATTGTACGCATTATCCTACGCTAATGTAGTACTTCCCTCTTTCCTCACCAAGATCCCAGCGTGCCTATCCGAGCAAGACCACACTTCTTTACTTGCGCTCATCACCCTTTCCGAAATAGATACAACCTTCTCCCAAGTTAAACGGAGTACATCTCCGGGTAGCGATGGGATCGGATACCGCTTTTACCCAAGCTATTTTTTTACACTAGTCGGTCCAATACTCTGTGAATTATTTAATTTTCTGTTGCAAGTTGGACCGGTCTATCAGCAAGCAGGCGTTATCATTCTACTACCCAAAGGCGGCAATCCGACAAGCGTGGTGGACTATCGCCCGATCAGACTTCTATACACAGATTACAAACTTTTTACTAAGCTTTTAGCCACTCGTAATAAGTAAGTTATCCTCCCGTACATCTGCCCCACTAAAACGGCGTTACACTCCTCCCACAATATTCATACCACGCTTGTGACCATTCGCGACTTCCTTGCTTATGCCAAATTTCAATCTCTTCCTGTAGGAGTTCTTGCATGCGATTTTCGAAAAGCCTTTGACATCCAAAACCACTCTTATTTGTTTGAAGTCTTACAACAGTATCACTTTCCTCCTCAGATACTTACCATTCTGCACCAGCTTTATCACAATGCTACTTCCCAATTACAACTTAATGGCCATTTTCTTCCCTCTTTTGGGATTCATAAAGGTGTCACACAAGGTTGCGCTCTCTTGGGAATATTGTTTGCCTTGCACTAGATCCTCTCCTTCATCATTTCCAGCACCCCCTTGCATCGGCTCTTCACAGTTTCCATCAATTGACAGCCATTTCATATATGGATGATTTAACGTTCCTCTGTGCTACCACTGCTCAACTTGTCTCAGCGTTACGAAAAGTCTAAAGCTTTTCCCTAGCGAGTGGTTTGCAACTTAACCTACACAAAACAACTTTTTTGACGGTCAATAACTTCCAGACCTTGCTTCCCAGGGACGTAGTACCCTCTCTGACTTGCACGACAGAGTCAGTCATTTTAGGTGTCCGATTTCAAGTTGTATGCCGCACGTCTTATGACCATATTTGGCTGCCATTACTCAAGGTGCTGTGTATAAACTTAGCAATGTGCCGCTCAAGACCTTTTACACTAGCTCAACGCATTCACTATCTGAATATTTACATTAGTTCCAAACTCTGGTTTGTAATGCGTCTTTTTCCACTGCCCGACACATATGCGCGCCAAATGTATTTATTATTTGGTTGGTTCATCTCTTAAACTCCATAACTCTTAAACTACATGTCCCGCGTGCTACGACACATTTATATCTTCCGACTGCACGTGGCGATTTAAATCTAATCAGTGTGAGTCACAAATGTCGAGTTTTGTACATGCTCACCGCCCTACATCATCTGGAACATGCCTCCTCCCGCACTAAGCAATGGTTCCAATGCTGGGTAGATCGCATTTGGCTAAGGAACAATCCTGCCCATGTTTGTTTTCCTGAATCGTGTCCAACATACATCTTACAATTCACCCTGGCCTGGTCGATGGTTCCGAATGAAAATCCTTCCACGTCTTGGACTTCTAAATCTCTCTATATCACATTGTTGCAATCTGAAATGATAAATGTCACCCCCCAACGTCAAGTCAGAGAATCGCACCACAATTGGCCTGTTATTTGGCGTACCATTCAAGCGCCGTAACTTACATCCCCAATGAGAGAAGCCTAGTATCGTTTTGTAAATAACTTGACTGTCACAAAAGCCAAACTGTTACAGATTCGTAGGAGTACGTCCGACATATGCGACTTCTGTCCGGAGCTGGACACTTTAGAACACCGATATACACGATGCAACCGATATATACCGACCTGCGTGGCAAAGTCTGTGTTTTTTTGTGCTGATTTGTCGCTGTTCACGGAGATGTTTCATCTTTGATCTCATTTTATTTCCGAAATATCAGTGGTTCCCCCCTATCAAACAAAGAACAGTTACCTGGCTCATCTTCTCTACTATTTTATTTATAGACAACTACCGACCCTTCTGTGACCGACATCTATATCTGACATACTTGAACTGAGTTCGGAAAAAAAACAGTTTACTCGCCTAGATGAGCAAAGATTGTTCGCTCGATTTCTCGAGTTGACTCTCACTGTTTATTCTTAAACTATAATGTTGTTTGTATTCTATATTCTCCTTGCACATATGTTTTAGGTGTTCACATTAGTCTTTAGATTTAAGCCTGTCCATATAAATATGTCTCTATTTATGTATCTTATACAATTGTAGCACATAATGTATTCTATATTGCTGGAAATAAATACAATTTAGAAAAAAAGTGGTCAAACCGTTCGACAAGAAATCTGAAGGGTCGAATCCGCGTTGGGCATTTTTTTTTTTACTTTAGGATTTGTGTTGGTGATTGATCGGCGATGACACACGTTTGATTGTATTCCGATATTTGAATACTCAGATGTTTCAATACTTGAACTATCAAATCTTCAGAAATAATAGTAGTAATAACAATTATTATTATCTCGTAGAAGGCTAAAAACTAGGAGCCAATTATCTCTCAGGTCATACCATTACAAGCAGAAACGTGACATTTGGCAATAATATTTCGGCTTTGTTTAATGTTGGTTACGAGAAGAGGAATTTCTGATCTCGTTCCTAAAACAAGTAAAATAACACGAGAATTAACATTTTACATTGGAGAAGGGACAAAGCTAACTCAAATTATCGTCTCGCTTTGGAGATGAGGGTCGAGCCGAGAAGAAAAGTAACGTAAACAATTCTCGTTTTCTCTCGATTCTCGAAATAGTGTGTGTCCATTATTTAAGTAACAATTGCTCTGTAGACTAAATCTTATAGAGTTTTGCTACTTTGTATTTCAGAGTTCATTGAATTATGATCTATGTAGGTATTTTTGTAGCAAAATTTTTATAATTACTTCTGCATATCCCAAAAAAATAGTTTATTATATGTCTTACTGTTGAGTGATACTCAGTGATTTTTGTTATAGTTATTTTCCTTAAAACATACAGTAGAAAACTTTCTATATAAAACATTATTAGAACGCTTTCGTTTAAAATGCGGATAGTTGCAGAAGTCTGTCTTGAAAGTATGGAACCCCCTTCCCCGAAAGCCTTACTTTTAAGTAAGTTTTGGCCAACTTTAATGCAACTTTAAAACTTTTAATACCATTATTATTATTATTATTATTATTATTATTATTATTATTATTATTATTATTATTATTATTATTATTATTATTATTATTATTATTATTATTATTATACTTTCCAGTATAACCGTGTGTGTAGGTTTTCTCCGGGTTCCGCTTCCTCTCACTTTCTCTATTCCAATATTTCTTTCATCCTCATCATCAACGTCTTCTGTAGCTTAGCCTGCATAACCATTACTTAGAAACAAATTTTCTTAGGTCTCTTGTGAGTTCAGTACCCCTACCTTCTACATGATATTTGTTTCGAAACATTGAGTTTAACATTTAGCTAGTAGTGGGGACGTATGCAGAGGGTTTGTACTGATGGTCCTGACATTTCTCTTCAATCCCGACAATTTTGTAACTTCTGCCTAACACTATGTGCGATGTTACAGATTTGAATAAATCTGTAATCATACGGAATTTGCCTTTTATATTATTATTATTATTATTATTATTATTAGTAGTAGTAGTAGTAGTAGTATTGGTATTAGTATTATTACTGAATATTTGAGACCTCAATATTACGTCCTATTCAAATGCAAGTAAGCATACTGAATTAAGAACAATGAAACGATTTTTTTAACCCTCTATAAGGATGAATTGCCTTATAAGAGATACTTTGGAAGGAAAAGAAGATGAAAAAGGTGTCATCTTCTGGACAAAACGTAAACCGAAACTTCGAATGCCTAAACATAAACTAAGTAGAATTTGTCTTCGTAATGATACATAGTATTATATTTTTTTTAAGAAATACACATACATATAAAAATGAATAGTTCCTGTTTTCAAAATTTGGTAGAACAGATATAGATAACGTGTTGGAAATGACAAACGAAAATTTTATTATTATTTCTGGTAAGAGTGGAAGAAATAATTCCACAATGAAACATTAACGTTTCAGACACATTTATGACTCATGCCTTAAGTGTGCATGAATTGTTTGCTAAACTCGCTAAGTTTTCAGAGAGTACGAATCCAGATTGTGGACCGTGACGTCATGTTGTCAGTATTTCCAGTGTGAAGGAAATCGTTTCAACTCTAATTTGTAACAATGAGAGAAATTGACTATTTTTCATATTATACGTCAGAAATATCAACATTGTAAAGGATAATTTTTGTCTTAATTTCGGGTCCCCGGTTCGATCCCAGTTCACGCCGTGTGAACTTTGTGGTGGACAAACGCCGTGCTCGTGGGTTTTCTTGGAGTTCTCCCGTTTCCTCTCACTGTTTCATTCCACTATTTCATTCATTTCTCATCATCACCGTCTCATTTAGGCTAACCGCCATAAACGTGGGACGTAAAACTTAAAGATTTCATTTCATTTTTGTCTTAATTTCCTGAGGGAATCGAACCGCGGACGCGTAAATTACTAAACGAATGCTCAAGCCACTACCCTAAGACTGCTCTGTTAAGTGAGAGTCAAGAAAGATTCGTGTATGTAGCGAGTTGCTCACGTTTACGATTAAAATATTTTATTAACGATGAAACACTGATTTCGGTGATGATAAAATATTATAGTCCAGATAATTCAAATCTTAAATTTGAAAACAAAGACTTACAAGGACATGAAGGACAAAGTGGTCTTGAGAGTAATTCAAATTATTAATTGGAACCTGGTGCCTCAGACCACTCTTTTTTCTGAATCACCGAAAGTATTTCCGTAACTTATCTCTGTTATATTCGGTTATTCTCGTTTTACAGTTATTTCCAGTAACCTTGAACGACAGGGACACGAACACAGATACATCGAGGACATTTAATATTACAAAGGCTCTCCCACCGGGAGTCGAAACTGAGACTCCGCCTACTAATCTATCTGATCTGTGGTATACCTGGATCGTTCTCAAGAAAAGTAAGATTGGGACGGACAAGACCGTGATCGTAGTTTTTTCGGGACACTCCCACTTTCTCATTCCACCAATTCGTCCTTTATAATTCAATTGGTTTAATCATAGTCTTCCTCAACCTAACAGGCATAATCGTGGAACATTAAAGGTAAAGATTGCATATTCAAACTGTTAACCCAAACAAATCTGAACTGGCCTAACAGCACAATCTCATAAGAGGCATATGCCTATTATGTCCCCTCAGGTACATTGGAATATGTCCAGCATGTGCTTTATGTAACTCTGAGAGAGAAATAACATGGATGATAAATCATAGTCGCAGTCTATGTCCACTCTTAGGCACATGCCTGACATGTGCCTGGGGAACATGCCTAGTATGTTTTAGGTGTGTTTCCTATACCGTAATATTCCCCCAAATTATATTATATCACCTACATGCGTAATGTGTTTACATTAAGGTGAGTCTATAAACACTTTAAACAAGTAAAAAGAAATACTCCAGGGTGGGCGCGGAACACGAACCTTTGGATTACTAGCCGCATGCTCTTCGGACTTGGCCACGAAGGCGATGAAGAAAATGTCGCTTGTAGGGGAATAAATTATTGTGGTCTTTTGAATTTGACTAATCAGAGTGCTCCTTTAACCGCGAAGATTCGACGATAACATTTTGGGATCAGGTAAAATCTGCTCGCCATGTAATTTTATAACAAAATGACGAGTCTTTATTTACTTTATTTCATGGTTCTTCCATATTCACCTTCAAATGATTGGCGACACTTGCCATCTAGTAAAGTTTATGCTTTTGTTGCTTCTAATACACAATCGTTTAAAAAAAGAAGCAAGCAATGCATCAAATGTGGGGGATTAATTTAGAATACCTAAATGCAACATGCCTAGCACATCTTGTGCTGTTAGAGTATCTGAAACAGTAGGAACCAAAGGGACGTATCTAGAACATGACAGATATATGTCCCAAGTGACGACAGAATAAAAGTGACTGTTATATTACGAAACTGTTCCAGGTATATAAATGCTATATTTGTAGTACATAGTTGCAAATATCAGTTAGGTGTAACAAGTGCTTAAAACTGTAGGTAGCTGAAGTACATACTTAGCACGTGAGTATCGTCTGTGCCAAATGTCGGGTACCTAAAAGGTAGTTGTGACACTTAAATGGCTCATGCCAAGCACATCTTGTGTTGTTATTGCGAGAAACAGTTGTATTTTCTTGGTCATGGTCGTGTTTTCTTTAAAACAATATGTAGAGAAAAAAACATGGGGAATCATAATTCCATTCAAAAGTGATACAGCAGAGTCATAATTCTTTAACCTAAAACGAAACCATTACATATCGTTTGGAACTTTTCCAAAATATATACGGATATTCTGAAAAGTCACAATATAGTGCCTGTTTTCAAAGAAAACAACCAAATTATGTTCGTTTTCTGAAATAAATGGACACATTCTGTTTCATGCTTAAACCGAACCCAAAACAGTTAACCGAGTCGTGGGTCAAAGAAACCTCACCACGTCCACTGACTCACCACCTACCGTGAAACGCTCTGACCTACGACCCACCGTGACCCAACACCTCAGTGACCCACTCTGCTCCATCACCTACCAGGACCCACCACCCACCGTGACCAACTTTGACCAACCATACACCCTGACCCACTCCGACAAACCACCCTACAAAACCAATCGTCATCAACTCTGACACATGATTTACCGACTGAAGAATTTACACTTGTAATGTAAGCAGGTTGTGACATTTTAACTAATTGGAGTTTGAATTAGTACTATCAATCGCTCAAGCACCGCTCTGTTACAATAACGGCGGATCTAACATTTACGATATAAAATTGTAAAGTGTTTGTCATGGGTAAAATTACGATGAATTTGAATTAGATTATAATGGTCTAATTATTTCCTTGTTGAAATATTGACACTTTTCAGTGAAAAAAAAAAAAAAAAAAAACGAATGAAACTTTTAAAGTCCCAAATCAAGATAAGTAGACAAACGTTCAGAAGCTTACATTACAAATTTTGCCTATTTTTCTCACAACTTTATGGGTTGTTTGCACTGCGCTCTAAGCGCTCCATATAATAAACAAGCTTCAGCAATTATTATAATAGAAAGCGCATGGTAAGCAATTATTATAATAGAAAGCACATAAATGGATATATAATGCAAAGCACTGTATTGTTTGTTTCTCAACTAATATCACTGTTTTCGGTTCCTTTTTACAAACTAACAAACTACCAATTTACCATATATAGAAACTGCGGCCCGTTTCCATAAATGACAAGTTCAAAGATGCTAGGAGACGTTCTGTTCATTTTCAATAAATAGTTAATATACTGAATTTCAGCTTCATAAGTTGAACGGCTGGCGAGATACTGATTTTTTTTCCGCAAAAATTCGTATTCCCAATTCTCCACTATCCATTAGGATATTATTATACTGCAAGCAATATGATAACGTCTCTGTTTGGATTAAGGCCTAACTATATATCAAAATTCATTGCATTTCACTGTCGTTTGGCCGCGATGATTAGACACACACAGTTACATTTTTTAAAAAATAATTTATATATTTCAGTGATTCAAAAATGCATATTTTTGAAGTAGTTTGCTCCTCTAAAAACTCACAGGCTGTGTGTCTCGAAAGCCAAATCGTAGTATAAGTCCTCTTGCTATTATTACATTTGCAAATATCAATATACACAAGTGACTCAAGTTCTTTTTTCACTTAGATATACTCATCTCAGGTGAGTAAACAGAAACAAATGAAAAAAATGAAGGCCTTGAAAGTAAAACGTAGACAAATTCACCAGTGTTCTGGAGCATATTTTTAAATAACGCTCGACCCTACTCAAAGGAGCTAAATACCAGGTTCTGGTTATTTGGAGTTATCAGTTTCTCGCCACGTAGCCTAAATATAACAGAAATCAAATGCCTGTTACTGATGGTCTCTCTGGTCGAGCGTATTAGCGCAAAGACCTAGTAGTTGTAATTGCTTTTGCTATGGGTTCAAACCCGAGACATGGAAAGTTATTTTTATTTTTATAAAAAAATAATACGCAAAAAGTTATTTATTTACCTTACGTGTGCGGTTTTGCTATACTATTCCTCTGTGTAAGTAGTAGTAGTAGTAGTAAGAGTAGTAGTAGTAGTAGTGGTAGTAGTAGGAACGGGTTAGAAGCCCCGCAGGGCTCGTTTTGTTTCAACTTGACTGACATGATATAAATTTAACCTCAATTGTTTCTTCAGTGTTCTTCTTCAATTCCAACAAAGTGACAATTTTTTCTGTTACTACTAAAATACACAATACATACACCAGAAGGTTTGGACAATCACAAACTCCAGCAAACAGAAACGTGTTTTAGTTTCTATGGCTAGCGTCGAGGGTGAAAAAAATGTGCTGTTCTGAAGATGCTGTCTACAATGCAGTGAGCAGAGTGGTTCGTTCGGTCAGAGTGGGTCACAATGGGCGGTGGTTCAGAATGAGTTACGGTAGGTAGTGGATCAGTGGGTCATGGATCAGTTCTTGATTGGCCCACGACTCGGTTAACTGGTTTGGGGTCGGTTTAAGTTTCAAACAGTATGCGTTTATTTATTTCATAAAATAAACCCTAATTTCGTTTAGTTCTCTTTGAAAACAGACATTATTTTGACATTTTTAAGAATATCGGTATTTATTTTGGAAAAGTTCCAAACAATATATAAGGTTTCGTTTTATTTTAAGGTATTATGAGTCTGCTGTTTCACTTTTGAATGGAATTACGATTTACCATGTTTTTTTCTCTATATATTGTTTTATGAAAACACGCTAATGAACAACAGAAAATACAACTGTTTTTCGGTTCGGATGACTTTGGGTTATTAGCTTGAAAATATCATATTTACGTTTAATGTCCCACGATTATGCCTGTTAGGTTGAGGAAGACTATGGTTAAACCAATTGAATTATGAAGGACGAATTGGTGGAATGAGAAAGTGGGAGTGACCCAAAAACACAATAGCATGATGTTGTCCGTCTCAAGCTTACTTGCTTTGGGAACGAACCAGGCACCCCATCCATCACGTAGTTTAGTAGGCGGAGTCTCAGTTTCGACTCCCGGTGGGAGAGCCTTTGAAATATTAAATGTCCTCGATGTATCTGTGTTCGTGTCCCTGTCGTCCAAGGCTACTGGAAATAACTGTAAAACGAGAATAGCCGAATAAAATAGAGATAAGTTACGGAAATACTTTCGGTGAATCAGAAAAGAGAGTGGTTTGAGGCACCAGGATGCAGTTAATGATTTGAGATACTCTTAAGACCACTTTCTCGTTCGTGTTATTGCGTTTTTGTAAGTCTTTCTTTTCAAATTTAAATTTGAATTCTCTGGACTATAATAATATATCACGACCGAGATCAGTGTTTTATCGTTAACAGAATATTGGAATCGCAAACGTGTGCATATTGCAACATACACGAATGTTTCTTGACGCTTAGGGTAGGTTTAGGTTAGTGGCTTGAATATTCGTTTCGCAATTTAGGGGGTCCGCGGCTCGATTCCCTCAAGAAATTAAGACAAAAATTATCCTTTACAATGTTGATATTTCTGACGTATAATATGAAAAATAGTCAATTTCTCTCGTTCTTACAAGTTACAGTTGAGACGATTTCCTTCACAGGGGAAATGTTGACAACATGACGACACAGTCTACAATCTCAATTCATACTCTTTGAAAACTTAGCGAGTTTAGCAAACAATTCATGAATTCATAAGATATGAGCCATAAATGTGTCTGAAACGTTATTGTTTTATTGTGAAATTGTGTCTAAGTTCTTCCACTCTTACCAGGAATAATAATAATATTTTCGTTCGCAATTTTCAACACGTTCCATATATCAGTTGAACCAAAATTTGTAAATAGGAGCTATTATGTTTTTATATTTGTATGTATATTTTGTTAAAATATCAATTTAACGCATACATAATCCAAAGTCTTTAATCCAAAGAAAGCGCGTTACTATATATCATGACGAAGAAAAATCCTACTTAGTTTGTGTTAATTCATCCGAAGATTCGATTTTCGTATTGTCCAGGAGCTGACACATTTTCCCCCTTCTTTTCCTTCCAAAGAATCTCTTGTAAGGCAATTCATCCTTATACAAGGTCCTAAAAATGAATTTTCATTGTTCTTAACTTCAGTATGCTTACTTGCATTTTAACAGGACGTCTCAAATATTCAGTAATAATAATAATAATAATAATAATAATAATAATAATAATAATAATAATAATAATAATAATAATGGTATAAAAAATTTAAAGTTGCCCTAAAATTTGCCAAAACGTACTTAAAATTGGTATTTCGTGGAAGGGGGAACTTGAAGACACACCTTTGCAACTACCCACATTTTAAACAAACGCGATCCACTAAACTTTGATGTAGAAAGTATTCTACTGTTTGTTTTAAGGAAAATAACTGTAATAAAAATAACAGAATATCACTCAACAGTAAGGCATATAATAAACTATTTTTTAGGATATGCAGAAGTAATTATAAAAGCTTTGCTACAAAAATACCTACATATATCATAATTCAATGAGCTCTGAAATACAAAGTAGCAAAACCCTATAGAATTTAGTCTACAGAGCAATTGTTACTTAAGAAATAGACACACACTATTTCGAGAATTCTATATACTTTTCTCCTGGTCTCGAGTCTCATCTCCAAAGCGAGACGATAATTTGAGTTAGCTTTGTCCCGTCTCCAATGTAAAATGTTAATTCTCGTGTTATATAACTTGCTTTAAGAACGAGATAAGAAATTCCTCTTCTCGTGAGCAACATTAAACAAAACCGAAATATCCTTTGCCAAATGCCACGTTTATGCTTGTAATTTTATGACCTGAGCGATAATTAGCTCTTAGCCTTTAATATTCTACGAGATAATAATTATTATTACTTTTTTTTTTTTTTTTTTTTTTTTTTTTAAGCCTCCACTTTCCCCTGCCTTTGCCATTTCATATGGTCTTATTAAATGGCAGACGCTACTGCCTCTTACTCGTAATTCTCTCTCTACTACTTTTTTTTTTTTTTCCCCGTATGATTTCTCTCCTCTTTTTATGATTGGCCTCAGTTAGGGTGAGGCGAGGCTTACCTTTTATTGGCATGATACCTAAAACAAAATTTAAATCATGCCCTATTCTTTATTTTTTCTTGTTGTTTTATTTCCTTTTTTAGAAAAATTTGAAAAGATACACAAAGACACATACACACACACACATACTACATACATATACATGAGCAGGAAACACCTTGCATAAAATGTTAAGGTAAGCTGAAAAGAGAAAAGAAATAATTAGTAAACAATTTAAACAAGTATTACCAGGTTCTTTTTTTTCTTTAAATAGTTATCTCCCCTGTATGAATTTATTTCTTGGTGTTATTCATACCTGTCTTTCCCACTAAAAAGAAAATTCTTTGAAAGGAAATCGGACTTCCAGATTTCCAATTTTTCGTTAGTTGTTAGTTCTGGAAATCAACATCAGAACTGTTTTGGTCTGTCTGAATTTCTCTCACCAGCTTTGTAAAGTCTTCTTATTTTCTTTCTTCTTCTAAAACACTTGTTATATTTTAAAATCCTGCCACCACTAGCAAAACACTAAACAAGGCACTATACACTAACACAAATAAGGAACGTGAAGGTTTAAGTTCTGGAATTGTCATCAGAACTTAGTTTTTTTTTTCTGTTTGATTAGTTTACTTTCTTCTAATTCTTTATTTCTTTATATTTACAATATAGGGTGTGGGTCTTGTTAATTTCTTCTTCTTTCATCGTTTCTTTCCTTCCACAAGTTTCTTGATACATGTCTTGCAACAAATTGTAATTTTCCTAATTTCATTTTATCGTTTATTAAAGTTTGTATATTATCCCTTTTTAATTGGTCTCTTATTTCTCTTATTTTGTTATTTGTTATGTAATTATTGCAATTCCAGAAGACATGTTCTGGTGTTTGTACTTCATTACACGTACATTTATCGTCATTAATTATATTAAGTCTTCTCAGATGAGATTTATACGGTCCATGTCCCGAGATGTATTCTATTAATTCACTGCTTATTGTTCCCATTTCTTCTCTTATTTTTAAGTTTGGGATAATGGTTCTTGTTCTTTGTCCCTTTATCGAATCCCTCCATTCATCTTCCCACTTCCGTTTAATCAGTTTGTTAATATCGTCTTCGGTGCTTGGCAATTCTCCCGTAATTTCCAATATCTTCGTTCTCTCATTATTCTGTAGCCACGTCTTAATACATCTTCTTAATATCTGAAGGTGTATGGGTTCTTCATTGGCCAATAGTTGTATTGTTTCTGCAGAGATAGTTTTTATGATGCCATGGGTTCTAATTAGCATTAATCGCTGCACTCTTATTAATTTTTGCCTTAAGTTTTTGTTTAGAAACAGTCTATGACCCCAGATTCCGGCACAATATTGTGCAATAGCCATTAGAATAGCTTTGTTATACAATTTAAAAATTTTTCTGTCAATTTTAAAATCTTTCATAGCCACTGTTAAGAGTTTGTTGGCTATTTTTTTCATCTTCTCTGTTGTTTCAGTTATATGTTTTTCGTAGTTTAGTCGTTTGTCTAGCCATACACCTAAATATTTGAATTCATTCACAATTCCTATTTTAGTGTTCCTAATTTTGATTATGGGTTCTCTCTGTAGAGTTTGGCCAAATACTGTAATTTTCGTTTTATTAACCGATAGAGTTAATTTATTTTCTATACACCATCTTTCTAGATTTTCTAATATTATATTTCCTTTTTGCTCTATTTGTCTTCTTGAGGATGCTGTCATCACAATTGCTAAATCGTCCGCATATCCAACTACACCTAATGTTTCTTTTAGATTGTTTAGTTTTCTTAAACATGGTTGGAAAGTAATGTCCCACATTGTAGGTCCGCATATTGAACCCTGTGGGCATCCTTTGGTGCTTATTGTTGTTATGTCTTTTCCTGGAGATTTTAATGTAATCGTTCTGTCAGTACAGTAATCCAGCATGATGTTGTAAAGAGCTTTACTAATTTTTAGTTTTTTTAGTTCTTTAAATAGTGCGGGCCACCATAGATTGTCAAAAGCACCACTAATGTCGGCATAAATAACAACTTGGTACTTCTCCAGTTTACCTTCTTCTATGAGGTCAATTAGTCTTTTTACAGCTGTTTCGGTGCTTTTTCCTTTTCTGAAACCATATTGCAATTTGTCATTATTTAAAATTCTGTTTTTGTTTATTCTTTCCACAATGGTTCGTTCGAAAAGTTTACTTATTACATTTAATAAGCAGATAGGTCGATAAGATTTTGGATCGTCATTTTTCTTGTCATCTGACTTTTTGAATATGATTAAATTTGCTTGTTTCCACCTTTTTGGAATTCGTCCGTTTTTAAAACACAAGTTGAAGAGTTTTGCTAGGTATGGTGCCCATGTGTCAGCATTATGTTTAAAAATTTCCGATTTTATTCCATCCGGTCCAGGAGCTTTTTTGCTTTTAAGTCGTTTTATGTTATTTATTATTTCTTGGTTTTCTATTACTTCTATTCTGTCTTCTAAAGGTGGTAATTGCATTTCTCTTCTTATGAAACTTTGTGAGTTATTATCTTCTTCAGGTATATCCTGTGGTAAAAGAGATTTTATTAGATAGTCTATTGTTTCTTCCCAATTATTTGTATATGTACCATTTGTTCTTTTTAGAGTTGAGAGGGTGGTAGGTATGTTAACTTTATTACTTATAATTTTGTAGGGTTCACCCCAAGGATCTAGATTTAAATTAGTTTCAATGTATGTTTTCCAGCTGTTTTTCTTTGATTCTATTATTTTCTTTTCATATTTTTGTTTTAACTCTCTATATTTGTTTAATCTGTTTTGTCTTAGATTATTTTCTGATGTATGTTGATAAAGTTTTCTAGCTTTACGTGTTTTTCTTTTCAGGTCTTGTAATTCATTGGTCCAGAAGGTATTTGTTTTCGTGTGTAATCCTTTAGTTGTCTTTTTTGTTCTTGTTGAGCTTTTAATTGCTAATTTTATTGTATCTTCTATTTTCTGGGCTAATTCATCTAAGTTGCTCTCTTCTTCTATCTGTGGTAGATTTATCGTTTGCCAGAACTTTGTCCAATTTATCTTCTCTGCGTTATATATTAATGTTTCGTCTGAAGATTGAAAATAATTTGTTTCTTCTTGTTTGGTTGGTTTTACGATATCAAATATTATTATATTATGATCGCTTATTGTTGCTGAATCAAGTACTTTCCAATTTTTTATTTTATTACTCAATCTTGTAGAAGCTATTGTCTGATCAATGTTTGATTCCCCCTGACTGTTCTTAAATGTTGGTGGATTCCCTTCCTCATTTATTATTATTAGGTTATTATTCATGACCAATTCTTCAACCCTTTCCCCTCTATTGTCCGTTTTATTGCCGTGCCATAGTGTTGATTTGGCATTTGAATCCATGCATATTAAGATGTTCTCTTCTTTGTACATTTGACAAAATCTTTCTATATTATCCAAAAAAGGTTGTATGTCCATGCAAAATTGACAATAACAGTTGATTAATTTAATGTTCCCTAGATTCGTTCTCAATTCCACACATACAGTCCAATTATTTCCAAATTGTGTTATATTTAATGTTTTGATGTTTTTATTTCTGTTAATGATTGCAACTTTTGGTTTCTCACCTACGTTTTGAGGAATCTGGATCTCTCCTGTGTGGTTTTTCGCAATATTATAATTACAAGCGGAGCAATGTAAGCGGAGCAGCGGAGCGGTTCAATTTCGCAATATAATTATAATTATACTAATATAATTATTATTACTATTATAATTATAATAGTAATAATAATTATATTAGTATAATTATTATTACTATTATAATTCCTGAAGATTTGACAGTTCAAGTATTGAAACATCTGAGTATTCAAATATCGGAATACAATCAAACGTGTGTCATCGCCGATCAACCGCTAACAAAAATCCTAAAGTAGAAAAAATGCCCGACGCGGATTCGAACCGCGAACCTCCAGATAGCTGGTGGAAAGCCTTGACAACTCATCCACGATCACTGCGCGGTAAAAAATTCGTCTTTAATCTTGTTACGGTCGGTTTCTTTGCCTCCGCTTGTAAAGTTGTATGTTATATTTGTTCGTTTCAAAACGCCTTTCGTATTTCTTTTATGATGATACAAGTGAATAATCTTTGGCAAAGTTTATATTAATAACTTGAATTGTTCTTAAACCTTTGGTTCACAAGTTTGTTTCTTCTCCACACGAAACTACATATATGACAGAATTTATTCTCATACTCTGCATTCGTTTCATAGAAGTCGCCTTTACCTGATCAATGACTTATGTCCGGCACTATACATAGTTGCAAATGTCAATTAGGTGTAACAAGTATCCAAAACAGTAGGTAGCTGAAGAACATACTTAGCCCATGAATATCATATGTGGTAAGTGTCGGGTTCCTAAAAAGTAGCTGTGACACCTAAATGGCATACGTCTAGTACACCTTGTGCTGTTAATGTATCTACTCACAATTTTGTTCGCTTCGGTCCACTCTTTACCCCACCCGACGCTTCGGTCCACCTAACTGTTTTATTAACAATATTTTCATTATTATTATTATTATTATTATTATTATTATTATTATTATTATTATTATTATTATTATTATTATTATTATTATTATTAATATTATTATTATAACTAAACACTAAACATTTGATATTATTAAATGAGAAATCTAAGATATTGCAGATTGCTTAAATAGCGATTTTATTCAATGTTAAGCATTATACAACTATATCAACTATATCATCGTTTAAGTTGCTTTATAAAGATGTAGATTATGAATTACACTATTTTTTCAATGAAATGAAATTAAATCTGTAAGTTTGACGTACCATGCTTATGTCAGCTAGGTAAAGGAAATGGTGATGAATTAATAAAAATTGTGGAATGAAGCAAGTGGGACGAAACAGTAGAACCCTGAGAAAACTCACGCACACAGTGTTTCTCTACCGCAAATCTCACTTTCTGCAAGCTTTGATCGAACCAATGACCCCATGAACCACAGGTGAACGCTCTACCGCTAAGCCAAAACTGCCCTATGAAAAATACAACCATATTTATTATCTCTCTGTCTATCTTTCTCTCTGTATATATGCCCGTCTTGCCGACTGTTGGCGATGGTAGGCGACTCCTCTTCGGTACTGTCGGCTGCGTTGTAGTTGTTTATTGCAAACACGTGTAGTACACACACATGTATAGAGCATGATGTGAAGACATGCGGAACCTTACAATAATAATGTTATAGGAAGCTAATGTCCTGTTTCCATTTTAGGTATCTAATTAAACTACTCGGGTAATGAAAAAGTGGAAGAAATAAACTACCTCAAAACAGCAATAACCGACTTTCAAAACGCAGTAAAAAATAAAAAAAAACTTTTGAAATAAATATTATAATAAAGCATTTAAAAGTGGCACCGAATGTGAGAACGAAATGTAACCCAACAAATGTCGAGGCAATAATTGAACTCTTGCCACGCATAGGCCAACATGTGTTCCCAGACTGTTGCTGTGGCAATTCTCCTTTTGGGTTTCACAACATCATGGGAAAGAGGAGGGTCATATGCAATTTTCTTCACATAACCATATGAACAAATTACAACAGTCGGGAACCTAAGGGGCCTATTTGCCTGACATTGGTCGCTTGCTCCACTACGATCAATCCATTGATTGCATAGCTTTGCATTCAGATATGTCCTAACATCACTATGATTATGTTTGAAGGAAGTGTCTAACTGAAGAACAAAGGTCTCTGATTCAGTGTGCAACAATGGCATTAACCACTTCTGCGACTTTTGAACGAAGACTCTCCAGCTACGGTTTGTTCTTCTAAAAAGAAAAGCCCATAAAGTTTACTATGGGACATGGTACTTATATATTGACGTTTGGAGACCTCGTTCAAGTTGAACAGTGTTATGCGGGCTTTATGTCCCTCAAATTCTAGAATTGTGCCTGCTTATTTTCTCATTTGTGTGAAATGTTGCTAGTCTCAAAGAAAAAATCAAATTCGCAAAACCGTCACAAATATTTGACCTGCAATTCACAGAAAAACTTAAATAAATACTCTTTGATCTACAATGAAACTTTTGCACTAACTGTAGTCTCTACAATTTCTTGTTTAATATTATACGCAAAACACCTCACATAGTCATTGTTGACATTTGGTGTGAAGCTCTTGGCATAGTTCTTCTTGGACTCATTCTAAAACAGTGGTTATTAAAGTGGAATCCGCGACGACTAAAAATTGAAATGTGTTGTAATAAATGGAACTCATGGCTGTTATGCAAAAAGTTTTTTTTTTTTCAGCTACTATAAAGAAAACAATTAGGTATTATAAAAGCGTTTGTAAATTTAAATGTCTCCCTACTTTACTAAATTTCTGCCCTGAAGCCTGTCAACAACTATATAGAACTACTTCAAGTGAGAGAAATTCCTTCTTTGTTAGTACATTTTTCGAAACCAGGTGTACACTAACTGTAGGACTCCTTAGAATTTCATGGATTTAATCGTCAAGTTGCTCAAATCTCCCACCACTACCACAAATTCCAGATTTAAAAGAAAAAAAAGAAGTGAAGGCAAATCATTCCTATACTCATAAACATCAATCATCCCCCAATTCTGGGATTTCTAAAAGAAAACGATGATAAACACCTCCAAAACATCATTTGATTAATGTAGAAACTCATGACATACAAGGTATTAATCTCTCTAACACAAAATAAGAACAGCTATTGGAACTGTCCTGCGATACTTAATAGAAAAACGTTTCCAAAGAAAATGAACCTTTTAGATTTGGTAGTCTTTGCGCTGTGAGTATGAAGAGTTGACTAAAAAGGTATTGAAACATTTGATGAATTTCCCTATCAAAATCGTCTTAGTATGGAGTTGAACCTATGATTGACGGTGAAAAAACTTATTCCAGATTCCAATGCAATTATGGAAAAACACAAAGAATTTCATTCCTCACATTGGTGACAATACATTTGAGAACATTGTTTATCAAGTGGATTTTTTTTAAAATGATTTTCACTGTTGAAAGTTACTCTATTTTCAATTGAAATTTTGTTCACTAGGAAGCAATCATGTACCTTTAGAATAAATTACTTATTGCATTATTTTTTCTTTGATTTTTTTCTTGTTATTGGTAATTCTAATTATAATACTTTTAACGCCATGTGACATTTCAGATAACATTGCAAGGGGGTCCAAGATCACTTTCCGGATGAACAGGGGTTCGTGTGATATGAAAGTTTGAGAACCACTGTTCTAAAAGGTTATCCCATTCTTTTGATGTCATTTGAACTCCCTGGTCACCTGGTCGACTATGTCTCTTCTCGACACACAAATACCCAGTTTCAACAAACATTATCTGGTAATTGTAAATTGCCTTTCTGGTTAGTACTGTTTTCCCATATTCCAACGTAAATTGCCGTTGAGCATCCGCTACGCTGTTTGTCTTGTCAAATTTCAGCACACAAAATGTCTTCTAAGCTAAAGGAAATATCATTTCGAATATTACACTACCTAGTGACGATATATGAAACTGCAAGTAATTCCTAGAGTGAAGGAAAAATCAACTCCACTTTTTGAAATGATATTTTGTTATTTGGTAGTGCTCTTCGTTTGACCACAATATTTTAATGTGTTTCCAAGCCAGAGAATTTAATCCCTCATAATATGTATTGCCATTGGAATAATCTTATATTAGGCAGGCACGAGCTATTTTCTGCTTATAAACGCTATACTGTAGAGTTCTTTTTAAGTTCATTTGTTTCTTGTTACAGAAGTTTATTATTATTATTATTATTATTATTATTATTATTATTATTATTATTATTATTATATGAGAAATATCATTATAAAGAATATTGCTACACACGTAATATTGTGGAGTCTTGTTTCATTCATTTTTCTTAGTGTGGATAACGTCAGCTTACTTAATTGTTAGTTTGTGAGACATAGATTGCACATTCTGAAAAAAAAAAATAGTTAGTCTACTAATTAAGTAATTTCTGCTAGAACTGGTTCCTATATGATAGTCTAACACATATCTTGCCGTTGTTGTTGTAGAGGTGAAATTCGGTTGACGGCCAGTTTTGCTATGTGGGTGAAAGTTTCAATTTACGATTTCAATGCATCGGTATAGCTTCATACGTGACAGTAAGAATTAAACTGTATTTCATACAATTACCGTCTTGGTAAGTATCGCGTTGACTTATAAATACCTCGATAATATATTTAAGTCAGGAGAGTCTAAAGGGTTGGGATATAAAGTATGTCGAATGCGTAATATTTTCAAATGCAACAACTTTAAACATGACTTCTAGTTGTTTAGAAAACTACTATAACTTATTTTAACACATGTACTGAATTATCACTGTAATTACACGAAGAATATGTATAATCTAGCAATCAATACTTTCATCCAGCATTGTTGTCGGAAAGCGTTTGAAGAAGGTGCAAACGGGAGATACTGAAGTAACTGTTTCCAAAGGAATTCATGTTGATGCAATGCACCGCATTCACACAGATAGTTTCATCACCAGCATCTCTCACCCTTGGGAGCTGTTCATCTTCTCACCCTGTTTCCACAACCACGGAATTGCTGTATCCACATTTCCCACTATTTTCTTTCTTGCCCCTTAAGAGCATATCTGATCTCCAGAGGGTAAGAACGGTGTGGCTTAGACACGAATATACGTTTCACAAAGTTCATGGCTTGAATCGTTGAGAACGCTACGTGTTCAACTACAGCACATCTTTCAAAAGAGAATTAAACATTAGAAACGCGTGTTTGCCATTACCATTTCTTGTTTAACATTGTAGTGTTTCTTTAATTTTATTATCTTTATTCCGTGTTGTTTAAAGTAGTTAATATTGTATTTAAAATATACAAACTTTCGAATTATGTGTAATGTGTAACTGGTTTTAATATTTTTTTTTTTAGTTTATGCCGTTGAAAATTGCTCATTATCACTTCAACTTAATGTTTGACATTTCATCGCTGTTTATTATCACGATTATCAGCATTTTGCAATCACAGAGGTAATTCGTGACTGAATAGTTAACGGTCTGCTCTTCGTTCAGCAGATCTGTGTTTGGTTTTAAGTGAAGGCATATATTATTTTCATCTTCGGTGAAGTATAGGTTTCTGTGCTAGTGTGCTTCAAATACCACAAAATAAATAAATAAATAAATAAATAAATAAAAATAAATAAACAAAATATGTAATCACTAGTATGCAACTTCCCGCGAACTGAGAAATATCTAGATTATAAGACATTTAATATTTTCCTATGAATTATCATCCCAGTAACCGGAATTCTCTATTTCATATTTATTTATTATCTCACAAACAACTCGTTCCTTCTCTCTGAATTTGATAGTATATATTTAAGTATAATTTGCTTCAATGTAACAATTTCTACACTTCAAATAAAGTTCACTCATTTTTAGCAGACTTGAAATTATTATGAACGGATGTTAGGTGTATAATAAATGTGTATCATCGTTTGTGTAATGGAATGACACGCAGTGTAAAAACAACTTCTTATCTGAAATCGAACTCGAGTCTATACTTACCACACACAAATATGTAAATCATTGTCCTACGGCTAGTTTCTAGTATTCCAAAAATATAAGTTGAACACGTCAAATTCATTCCATTTCGTTATTATGCATTTACTTATTTATTCGAGTAACTTGCACACTCGCAGGTCTCAAGTCACTCTACATTTCAAATGCTAACAACATATCTCGAAAGCGAGAATAAAACTAGGAAGTATATCTGAATCTGTATATGAATATTCCGTCCTAGCATTTATAAGGCAATCAAAAAAGTTATGTCGCTTTCTGCGAAGGTATGTGTCCAATTGGCCCTCACACCGTGAGTTGAATGCGAATGGAGATAAGGTAAAGGTCAATTGATGATGTGGGCATATCTAACACACTAAATGCTTGTGGCACTTCAATTACATCGTGAACTTGCTAAAGGACAGAGTGAACATGGAACCTCCGGAAATCGTCATAGAGGCCTGCATCCTCTACGAGTTCAAACTGGGATCAAACACCGATGCAGTGGGGCGGAAGATATGCCGGGCCTTTGTGAGGATGTCGTGACAACGCGGACAGTGCAGCGGTGGTTTAATAAGTTTATGTACGGTGACGAAACACTCGAAGACACACCACGTGCCAGAAGACCAACTCATGCATAAAATTAAGATCTTCAGGCAGCAATTGAGGCGAACAGTGGCCAGAAATATGAGGAGCTGGGACTACAATTCAGTGTAAGTGGAGAAACTATTAAATAGTATCTCCATCAACTTGGGAAGCACTACAAGTTGGGTTGATGGGTCCCATATGATTTGACTCCGGGCCAGAAGGCAACGCGAGCAGACACCTGCGTTTCTTTGATGTCTCGTGTGATGAAGGAGTCATTTCTGGTCAGGATTTTGACATGTGGTCAGAGGTGCTTCATGTACGATGCTCCACGGCGCCGTCATCATTGGTTGGCATCCCATGAAGCGGTTCCGAAACAGCCGAAACCAGCACTGCACCAGAAGAAGGTCCTCCTGTGTGTTTGGTGGACTACTCACAGCATCGTGCATTGAGAACTGGTATCAGCTGGTGCACTGTCAGCAATTGAGCTAGGTTCAAAAAAATCCTCAAGATTCGAGCCAGCACTTCTGAATCGCATCGGGGTCCTCCTGTTACAGGAAAATGCTAAGCACCACGCGGCTAGGATGACCCAGTACACCATTCTACTCTTTGGATGGGAAACGCTATTGCATCCGCCATTTGGTATGCAGTCGTAGTATTGCCATAACTTCTTGTTTCTAACTTCTTTCTTCTTTGTCTTTTGTGTTTGTGTCGTAATGTGTGTCGTAGCCTTCTGGGTAGGTTTGAAATACATTGAATTGTGGAATGAGGACATCTCGAACACTTGCGCGGCTAAAAACTGTAATAATTATTGAGGTGAGACCGTATACCTACTTTTGGTCCACCCTGTATTTAATATTCGAAATCTAGACCTCCTAACTGAAAATCAGGGGCCTTAATCGTCGTTGAGCATTTATTAAGGATTATATACAATATTGTCCTTAATTAGAAAATCATGTTTGTCCTAGCATTGAATTGCAAGAATTACATATGTTTTTAGCCTTAGGAAAGTATCACTACACGGAGAAAAAAAAAATGCATAATCCAGTCGGCATATAAATGCTGTTCTTACCAGGTTACGCACGTCTCTACATTAGGTAATGCTGTTTCATCCGTAGTACGATCTACACCACCGTTCAGCAAACATTTTGTTTTGTGTTACCACCATTTCAAATCTACAATTAACGCCATTCTCATTCCGACGGTGGTAACTTACGTATATTATGTTGTTACCACCTACCTACGACTGTCCCCTCTTGCTTCTTTCTAAATCTGTGACTCCCTACTTTACGAGAGTATTAAGACGTCACATCATTCTGTGAGAAGGAAAGAGAGGAAAGATGTTTTTAACACGACGCCGAACTCCAGACTTGGCATAGTGTTCCCACCTGCTATACTTTTATACGTGCAATTACATTACTTAAGGAGGGCACCCGCGTAAATACGACGTATCCACATGAAAATCCTAGTCCTTTTTTCTCAGTGTATGTGCATAGATCAAATTGTAAGAAATAAAATTGAAACACATTATAACTAATTTGACCACGAGGGAAAGATAATACAAATAATTAGCCATTGTTAATTTGAACATGGTAGCACAAACAGAAGCGGATTAAAATTAATATTACTTGCTTTTCTTTTCGAAAACTAAAATATGTGTCCATTATATTTATCTTTCTCTGATTTTGTTAACAGTAGAGCTTAACAAATCATTAGGTAAACCTGTAACACTTGAGGTGAATAGAATATTGTAAAATTACCTAGTTAAGTAGAAGGAAGAACAATTCTCACACGGGATTCGATTTTTTTCCTACAATATTATAATTACAATATCCTAACTATATATAAAACGAAATGAGCTGACATAAATTATTGAGCACTTCCTGTAGGGCTACAAAGATTAAATTTGGCATGATTGTAGCGTTCCGGAACTAACCCACAGGAAAATTGTCAAAAGTGAATATTTTTAATTTTTAGGGGGTCTAAAGAGGGGATGAAAAATTTCCCCATGTTATTTACATGGACCTTTTTTTGAACATTTAATCTCATGTTTTAGGTACTTAGAATTGGAATACAAACTTGAAATTCGGTATGGTTACACATTTTTGTTAGCACTACCTAAGTAAATCAGTACAAGTAAAAAATTCCAAACTTAGAGTGGTTTTATAGGGAACTGAAAAAAATTCCCATGTTATTTATAAGGGACACCTTTTACACCCTCAAATTATTGAGCACTTCCTGCAGGGCTACAATGATTAAATTTGACATGAATATAGCTATTCGGGACAAACCCCCAGGAAAATTGCCAAAAGGGAATATTTTTAATTTTTAGGGAGTCTAAAGAGGAGATGAAAAATTTCCCCATGTTATTAACATGGACCTTTTTTTGAACTTATAATCTCATGATTTAGGTACTTAGAATTGGAATAAAAACTTCAAATTCGGTATGCTTGTACGTTTTCGTTAGCTTTACCGAAGTGAATCATCAGAAATGAAAATTTCTAAACGTAAAGTGGTTTCATGGGGAACTGAAAAATCTTTCCAATGTTATTTATATGGGACGTCTTCTATACCCCAAAATGTTTAGGCACTTCCGGCAAGATTAGAATGATGAAATTTGGCATGATTGTAGCCTTCCAGGACTAATTGACATAAAAATTGCCAAAAGTAAAAAAATTCCAAATTTAGAGTGTTTTTATAAGGAACTGAAAAATATTTCCCATGTTATTTATATGGGACACCTTTTATACTCTCAAATTATTGAGCACTTCCTGCAGGGCTACAATGATTAAATTTGACATGAATATAGCTTTTCGGGACAAACCCACAGGAAAATTGCCAAAAGGGAATATTTTTAATTTTTAGGGTGTCTAAAGAGGGGATGAAGAATTTTCCCATGTTATTTAAATGAGACTTTTTCTGGACATATAATCTCATGTTTTAGGTACTTAGAATTTGAATAAAAGCTTCAAATTCAGTATGCTTGTACGTTTTCATCAGCTTTACCGAAGTGAATCATCAGAAATGAAAATTTCTAACCGTAAAGTGGTTTCATAGGGAACCGAAAAATCTTTCCAATGTTATTTATATGGGACGTCTTCTATACCCCAAAATGTTTAGGCACTTCTCGCAAAATTGGAATGATGAAATTTAGCATGATTGTAGCCTTCCACGACTAACGGACAGAAAAATTGCCAAAATAAAAAATTCCAACTTTAGAGTGGTTTTATAGGGAACTAAAAAAATATTTCCCATGTTATTTATATGGGACACCTTTTACACCCTCAAATTATTGAGCACTTCCTGCAGGGCTACAATGATTAAATTTGACATGAATATAGCTTTTCGGGACAAACCCACGGGAAAATTGCCAAAAGGGAATATTTTTAATTTTTAGGGAGTCTAAAGAGGGGATGAAGAGTTTCCCCATGTTATTTAAATGATACATTTTCTGGACCTATAATCTCATGTTTTAGGTACTTAGAATTGGAATAAAAACTTCAAATTCGGTATGCTTGTACGTTTTCGCTAGCTTTACCTAAGTGAATCATCACAGATAAAAATTTCTAAACGTAAAGTGGTTTTATGGGGAACTGAAAAATCTTTCCAATGTTATTTATATGGGACGTCTTCTATACCCCAAAATATTTAGGCACTTCCGGAAAGATTAGAATGATGAAATTTGGCATGATTGTAGCCTTCCAGGACTAACGGACACAAAAATTGCCAAAAGTAAAAAAATCCAACTTTAGAGTGGTTTTATAGGGAACTGAAAAATATTTCCCATGTTATTTATATGGGACACATTTTACACCCTCAAATTATTGAGCACTTCCTGCAGGGCTACAATGATTAAATTTGACATGAATACAGCTTTTTGGAACGAACCCACAGGAAAATTGCCAAAAGGGAATATTTTTAATTTTTAGGGAGTCTAAAGAGGGGATGAAGAGTTTCCCCATGTTATTTAAATGAGACATTTTCTGGACCTATAATCTCATGTTCTAGGTACTTAGAATTGGAATAAAAACTTCAAAATCGGTATGCTTGTACGTTTTTGTTAGCTTTACCGAAGTGAATCATCACAAATAAAAATTTCTAACCGTAAAGTGGTTTTATGGGGAACTGAAAAATCTTTCCAATGTTATTTATATGGGACGTCTTCTATACCCCAAAATGTTTAGGCACTTCCGGCAAGATTAGAATGATGAAATTTGGCATGATTGTAGTCTTCCAGAACTAACCGACAGAAAAATTGCCAAAAGTAAAAAATTCCAACTTTAGAGTGGCTTTATAGGGAACTGAAAAATATTTCCCATGTTATTTATATGGGACACCTTTTATACCCTCAAATTATTGAGCACTTCCTGCAGGGCTACAATGATTAAATTTGACATGATTATAGCTTTTCGGGACAAACCCACAGGAAAATTTCCAAAAGGGAATATTTTTAATTTTTAGGGTGTCTAAAGAGGGGATGAAGAGTTTCCCCATGTTATTTAAAGATACATTTTCTGGACCTATAATCTCATGTTTTAGGTACTTAGAATTGGAATAAAAACTTCAAATTCGGTATGCTTGTACGTTTTCGCTAGCTTTACCTAAGTGAATCATCACAAATAAAAATTTCTAAACGTAAAGTGGTTTTATGGGGAACTGAAAAATCTTTCCAATGTTATTTATATGGGACGTCTTCTATACCCCAAAATGTTTAGGCACTTCCGGCAAGATTAGAATGATGAAATTTGGCATGATTGTAGCCTTCCAGGACTAACGGACACAAAAATTGCCAAAAGTAAAAAATTCCAACTTTAGAGTGGTTTTATAGGGAACTGAAAAATATTTCCCATGTTATTTATATGGGACACCTTTTACACCCTCAAATTATTGAGCACTTCCTGCAGGGCTACAATGATTAAATTTGACATGAATATAGCTTTTCGGGACAAACCCACAGGAAAATTGCCAAAAGTGAATATTTTTAATTTTTAGGGAGTCTAAAGAGGGATGAAGAGTTTCCCCATGTTATTAAAATCAGACATTTTCTGGACCTATAATCTCATGTTTTAGGCACTTAGAATTGGAATAAAAACTTCAAATTCGGTATGCTTGTACGTTTTCGTTAGCTTTACCTAAGTGAGTCAGCACAAATAAAAATTTCAAAACGTAAAGTGGTTTTTTGGGGAACTGAAAAAATCTTTCCAATGTTATTTATATGGGACGTCTTCTATACCCCAAAATATTTAGGCACTTCCGGAAAGATTAGAATGATGAAATTTGGCATGATTGTAGCCTTCCAGGACTAACGGACACAAAAATTGCCAAAAGTAAAAAAATCCAACTTTAGAGTGGTTTTATAGGGAACTGAAAAATATTTCCCATGTTATTTATATGGGACACATTTTACACCCTCAAATTATTGAGCACTTCCTGCAGGGCTACAATGATTAAATTTGACATGAATATAGCTTTTTGGAACAAACCCACAGGAAAATTGCCAAAAGGGAATATTTTTAATTTTTAGGGAGTCTAAAGAGGGGATGAAGAGTTTCCCCATGTTATTTAAATGAGACATTTTCTGGACCTATAATCTCATGTTCTAGGTACTTAGAATTGGAATAAAAACTTCAAAATCGGTATGCTTGTACGTTTTTGTTAGCTTTACCGAAGTGAATCATCACAAGTAAAAATTTCTAACCGTAAAGTGGTTTTATGGGGAACTGAAAAATCTTTCCAATGTTATTTATATGGGACGTCTTCTATACCCCAAAATGTTTAGGCACTTCCGGCAAGATTAGAATGATGAAATTTGGCATGATTGTAGTCTTCCAGAACTAACCGACAGAAAAATTGCCAAAAGTAAAAAATTCCAACTTTAGAGTGGCTTTATAGGGAACTGAAAAATATTTCCCATGTTATTTATATGGGACACCTTTTATACCCTCAAATTATTGAGCACTTCCTGCAGGGCTACAATGATTAAATTTGACATGATTATAGCTTTTCGGGACAAACCCACAGGAAAATTTCCAAAAGGGAATATTTTTAATTTTTAGGGTGTCTAAAGAGGGGATGAAGAGTTTCCCCATGTTATTTAAAGATACATTTTCTGGACCTATAATCTCATGTTTTAGGTACTTAGAATTGGAATAAAAACTTCAAATTCGGTATGCTTGTACGTTTTCGCTAGCTTTACCTAAGTGAATCATCACAAATAAAAATTTCTAAACGTAAAGTGGTTTTATGGGGAACTGAAAAATCTTTCCAATGTTATTTATATGGGACGTCTTCTATACCCCAAAATGTTTAGGCACTTCCGGCAAGATTAGAATGATGAAATTTGGCATGATTGTAGCCTTCCAGGACTAACGGACACAAAAATTGCCAAAAGTAAAAAATTCCAACTTTAGAGTGGTTTTATAGGGAACTGAAAAATATTTCCCATGTTATTTATATGGGACACCTTTTACACCCTCAAATTATTGAGCACTTCCTGCAGGGCTACAATGATTAAATTTGACATGAATATAGCTTTTCGGGACAAACCCACAGGAAAATTGCCAAAAGTGAATATTTTTAATTTTTAGGGAGTCTAAAGAGGGGATGAAGAATTTCCCCATGTTATTAAAATCAGACATTTTCTGGACCTATAATCTCATGTTTTAGGCACTTAGAATTGGAATAAAAACTTCAAATTCGGTATGCTTGTACGTTTTCGTTAGCTTTACCTAAGTGAGTCAGCACAAATAAAAATTTCTAAACGTAAAGTGGTTTTATGGGGAACTGAAAAAATCTTTCCAATGTTATTTATATGGGACGTCTTCTATACCCCAAAATGTTGAGGCACTTCCTTGAAGATTAGAATGATGAAATTTGGCATGATTGTAGTCTTCCAGAACTAACCGACAGAAAAATTGCCAAAAGTAAAAAATTCCAACTTTAGAGTGGCTTTATAGGGAACTGAAAAATATTTCCCATGTTATTTATATGGGACACCTTTTATACCCTCAAATTATTGAGCACTTCCTGCAGGGCTACAATGATTAAATTTGACATGATTATAGCTTTTCGGGACAAACCCACAGGAAAATTGCCAAAAGGGAATATTTTTAATTTTTAGGGTGTCTAAAGAGGGGATGAAGAATTTTCCCATGCTATTTAAATGAGACTTTTTTCTGGACATATAATCTCATGTTTTAGGTACTTAAAATTTGAATAAAAGCTTCAAATTCAGTATGCTTGTACGTTTTCATTAGCTTTACCGAAGTGAATCATCAGAAATGAAAATTTCTAACCGTAAAGTGGTTTCATGGGGAACTGAAAAATCTTTCCAATGTTATTTATATGGAACGTCTTCTATACCCCAAAATGTTTAGGCACTTCTGGCAAAATTGGAATGATGAAATTTAGCATGATTGTAGCCTTCCACGACTAACGGACAGAAAAATTGCCAAAAGTAAAAAATTCCAACTTTAGAGTGGTTTTATAGGGAACTAAAAAATATTTCCCATGTTATTTATATGGGACACCTTTTACACCCTCAAATTATTGAGCACTTCCTGCAGGGCTACAATGATTAAATTTGACATGAATATAGCTTTCCGGGCAAAACCCACAGGAAAATTGCCAAAAGTGAATATTTTTAATTTTTAGGGAGTCTAAAGAGGGGATGAAGAGTTTCCCCATGTTATTTAAATGATACATTTTCTGGACCTATAATCTCATGTTTTAGGTACTTAGAACTGGAATAAAAACTTCAAATTCGGTATGCTTGTACGTTTTCGCTAGCTTTACCTAAGTGAATCATCACAGATAAAAATTTCTAAACGTAAAGTGGTTTTATGGGGAACTGAAAAATCTTTCCAATGTTATTTATATGGGACGTCTTCTATACCCCAAAATGTTTAGGCACTTCCGGCAAGATTAGAATGATGAAATTTGGCATGATTGTAGTCTTCCAGAACTAACCGACAGAAAAATTGCCAAAAGTAAAAAATTCCAACTTTAGAGTGGCTTTATAGGGAACTGAAAAATATTTCCCATGTTATTTATACGGGACACCTTTTATACCCTCAAATTATTGAGCACTTCCTGCAGGGCTACAATGATTAAATTTGACATGAATATAGCTTTTCGGGACAAACCCACAGGAAAATTGCCAAAAGGGAATATTTTTAATTTTTAGGGTGTCTAAGGAGGGGATGAAGAATTTTCCCATGTTATGTAAATGAGACTTTTTCTGGACCTATAATCTCAAGTTTTAGGTACTTAGAATTTGAATAAAAGCTTCAAATTCAGTATGCTTGTACGTTTTTATTAGCTTTACCGAAGTAAATCATCAGAAATGAAAATTTCTAACCGTAAAGTGGTTTCATGGGGAACTGAAAAATCTTTCCAATGTTATTTATATGGGACGTCTTCTATACCACAAAATGTTTAGGCACTTCTGGCAAAATTGGAATGATGAAATTTAGCATGATTGTAGCCTTCCACGACTAACGGACAGAAAAATTGCCAAAAGTAAAAAAAATTCCAACTTTAGAGTGGTTTTATAGGGAACTAAAAAATATTTCCCATGTTATTTATATGGGACACCTTTTACACCCTCAAATTATTGAGCACTTCCTGCAGGGCTACAATGATTAAATTTGACATGAATATAGCTTTTCGGGACAAACCCACAGGAAAATTGCCAAAAGGGAATATTTTTAATTTTTAGGGAGTCTAAAGAGGGGATGAAAAGTTTCCCCATGTTATTTAAATAATACATTTTCTGGACCTATAATCTCATGTTTTAGGTACTTAGAATTGGAATAAAAACTTCAAATTCCGAATGCTTGTACGTTTTCGCTAGCTTTACCTAAGTGAATCATCACAAATAAAAATTTCTAAACGTAAAGTGGTTTTATGGGGAACTGAAAAATCTTTCCAATGTTATTTATATGGGACGTCTTCTATACCCCAAAATGTTTAGGCACTTCCGGCAAGATTAGAATGATGAAATTTGGCATGATTGTAGCCTTCCAGGACTAACGGATACAAAAATTGCCAAAAGTAAAAAATTCCAACTTTAGAGTGGTTTTATAGGGAACTGAAAAATATTTCCCATGTTATTTATATGGGACACCTTTTACACCCTCAAATTATTGAGCACTTCCTGCAGGGCTACAATGATTAAATTTGACATGAATATAGCTTTTCGGGACAAACCCACAGAAAAATTGCCAAAAGGGAATATTTTTAATTTTTAGGGAGTCTAAAGAGGGGATGAAGAGTTTCCCCATGTTATTTAAATGTGACATTTTCTGGACCTATAATCTCATGTTTTAGGTACTTAGAATTGGAATAAAAACTTCAAAATCGGTATGCTTGTACGTTTTTGTTAGCTTTACCGAAGTGAATCATCACAAATAAAAATTTCTAAACGTAAAGTGGTTTTATGGGGAACTGAAAAATCTTTTCAATGTTATTTATATGGGACGTCTTCTATACCCCAAAATGTTTAGGCACTTCCGGCAAGATTAGAATGATGAAATTTGGCATGATTGTAGCCTTCCAGGACTAACGGACAGAAAAATTGCCAAAAGTAAAAAATTCCAACTTTAGAGTGGGTTTATAGGGAACTGAAAAATCTTTCCCATCTTATTTATATGGGACACCTTTTATACCCTCAAATTATTGAGCACTTCCCGCAGGGCTACAACGATTAAATTTGATATGATTATAGCTTTTCGGGACAAACCCACAGGAAAATTGCCAAAAGGGAATATTTTTAATTTTTAGGGTGTCTAAAGAGGGGATGAAGAGTTTCCCCATGTTATTTAAATGAGACATTTTCTGGACCTATAATCTCATGTTTTAGGTACTTAGAATTGGAATAAAAACTTCAAAATCGGTATGCTTGTACGTTTCTGTTAGCTTTACCGAAGTGAATCATCACAAATTAAAATTTCTAACCGTAAAGTGGTTTTATGGGGAACTGAAAAATCTTTCCAATGTTATTTATATGGGACGTCTTCTATACCCCAAAATGTTTAGGCACTTCCGGCAAGATTAGAATGATGAAATTTGGCATGATTGTAGTCTTCCAGAACTAACCGACAGAAAAATTGCCAAAAGTAAAAAATTCCAACTTTAGAGTGGCTTTATAGGGAACTGAAAAATATTTCCCATGTTATTTATATGGGACACCTTTTATACCCTCAAATTATTGAGCACTTCCTGCAGGGCTACAATGATTAAATTTGACATGATTATAGCTTTTCGGGACAAACCCACAGGAAAATTGCCAAAAGGGAATATTTTTAATTTTTAGGGTGTCTAAAGAGGGGATGAAGAATTTTCCCATGTTATGTAAATGAGACTTTTTCTGGACCTATAATCTCATGTTTTAGGTACTTAGAATTTGAATAAAAGCTTCAAATTCAGTATGCTTGTACGTTTTCATTAGCTTTACCGAAGTAAATCATCAGAAATGAAAATTTCTAAACGTAAAGTGGTTTCATGGGGAACTGAAAAATCTTTCCAATGTTATTTATATGGGACGTCTTCTATACCACAAAATGTTTAGGCACTTCTGGCAAAATTGGAATGATGAAATTTAGCATGATTGTAGCCTTCCACGACTATCGGACAGAAAAATTGCCAAAAGTAAAAAATTCCAACTTTAGAGTGGTTTTATAGGGAACTAAAAAATATTTCCCATGTTATTTATATGGGACACCTTTTACACCCTCAAATTATTGAGCACTTCCTGCAGGGCTACAATGATTAAATTTGACATGAATATAGCTTTTCGGGACAAACCCACAGGAAAATTGCCAAAAGGGAATATTTTTAATTTTTAGGGAGTCTAAAGAGGGGATGAAAAGTTTCCCCATGTTATTTAAATAATACATTTTCTGGACCTATAATCTCATGTTTTAGGTACTTAGAATTGGAATAAAAACTTCAAATTCGGTATGCTTGTACGTTTTCGCTAGCTTTACCTAAGTGAATCATCACAAATAAAAATTTCTAAACGTAAAGTGGTTTTATGGGGAACTGAAAAATCTTTCCAATGTTATTTATATGGGACGTCTTCTATACCCCAAAATGTTTAGGCACTTCCGGAAAGATTAGAATGATGAAATTTGGCATGATTGTAGCCTTCCAGGACTAACGGACACAAAAATTGCCAAAAGTAAAAAATTCCAACTTTAGAGTGGTTTTATAGGGAACTAAAAAATATTTCCCATGTTATTTATATGGGACACCTTTTACACCCTCAAATTATTGAGCACTTCCTGCAGGGATACAATGATTAAATTTGACATGAATATAGCTTTTCGGGACAAACCCACAGGAAAATTGCCAAAAGGGAATATTTTTAATTTTTAGGGAGTCTAAAGAGGGGATGAAAAGTTTCCCCATGTTATTTAAATAATACATTTTCTGGACCTATAATCTCATGTTTTAGGTACTTAGAATTGGAATAAAAACTTCAAATTCGGTATGCTTGTACGTTTTCGCTAGCTTTACCTAAGTGAATCATCACAAATAAAAATTTCTAAACGTAAAGTGGTTTTATGGGGAACTGAAAAATCTTTCCAATGTTATTTATATGGGACGTCTTCTATACCCCAAAATGTTTAGGCACTTCCGGCAAGATTAGAATGATGAAATTTGGCATGATTGTAGCCTTCCAGGACTAACGGATACAAAAATTGCCAAAAGTAAAAAATTCCAACTTTAGAGTGGTTTTATAGGGAACTGAAAAATATTTCCCATGTTATTTATATGGGACACCTTTTACACCCTCAAATTATTGAGCACTTCCTGCAGGGCTACAATGATTAAATTTGACATGAATATAGCTTTTCGGGACAAACCCACAGAAAAATTGCCAAAAGGGAATATTTTTAATTTTTAGGGAGTCTAAAGAGGGGATGAAGAGTTTCCCCATGTTATTTAAATGTGACATTTTCTGGACCTATAATCTCATGTTTTAGGTACTTAGAATTGGAATAAAAACTTCAAAATCGGTATGCTTGTACATTTTTGTTAGCTTTACCAAAGTGAATCATCACAAATAAAAATTTCTAAACGTAAAGTGGTTTTATGGGGAACTGAAAAATCTTTTCAATGTTATTTATATGGGACGTCTTCTATACCCCAAAATGTTTAGGCACTTCCGGCAAGATTAGAATGATGAAATTTGGCATGATTGTAGCCTTCCAGGACTAACGGACAGAAAAATTGCCAAAAGTAAAAAATTCCAACTTTAGAGTGGGTTTATAGGGAACTGAAAAATCTTTCCCATGTTATTTATATGGGACACCTTTTATACCCTCAAATTATTGAGCACTTCCCGCAGGGCTACAACGATTAAATTTGATATGATTATAGCTTTTCGGGACAAACCCACAGGAAAATTGCCAAAAGGGAATATTTTTAATTTTTAGGGTGTCTAAAGAGGGGATGAAGAGTTTCCCCATGTTATTTAAATGAGACATTTTCTGGACCTATAATCTCATGTTTTAGGTACTTAGAATTGGAATAAAAACTTCAAAATCGGTATGCTTGTACGTTTCTGTTAGCTTTACCGAAGTGAATCATCACAAATTAAAATTTCTAACCGTAAAGTGGTTTTATGGGGAACTGAAAAATCTTTCCAATGTTATTTATATGGGACGTCTTCTATACCCCAAAATGTTTAGGCACTTCCGGCAAGATTAGAATGATGAAATTTGGCATGATTGTAGTCTTCCAGAACTAACCGACAGAAAAATTGCCAAAAGTAAAAAATTCCAACTTTAGAGTGGCTTTATAGGGAACTGAAAAATATTTCCCATGTTATTTATATGGGACACCTTTTATACCCTCAAATTATTGAGCACTTCCTGCAGGGCTACAATGATTAAATTTGACATGATTATAGCTTTTCGGGACAAACCCACAGGAAAATTGCCAAAAGGGAATATTTTTAATTTTTAGGGTGTCTAAAGAGGGGATGAAGAATTTTCCCATGTTATGTAAATGAGACTTTTTCTGGACCTATAATCTCATGTTTTAGGTACTTAGAATTTGAATAAAAGCTTCAAATTCAGTATGCTTGTACGTTTTCATTAGCTTTACCGAAGTAAATCATCAGAAATGAAAATTTCTAACCGTAAAGTGGTTTCATGGGGAACTGAAAAATCTTTCCAATGTTATTTATATGGGACGTCTTCTATACCACAAAATGTTTAGGCACTTCTGGCAAAATTGGAATGATGAAATTTAGCATGATTGTAGCCTTCCACGACTATCGGACAGAAAAATTGCCAAAAGTAAAAAATTCCAACTTTAGAGTGGTTTTATAGGGAACTAAAAAATATTTCCCATGTTATTTATATGGGACACCTTTTACACCCTCAAATTATTGAGCACTTCCTGCAGGGCTACAATGATTAAATTTGACATGAATATAGCTTTTCGGGACAAACCCACAGAAAAATTGCCAAAAGGGAATATTTTTAATTTTTAGGGAGTCTAAAGAGGGGATGAAGAGTTTCCCCATGTTATTTAAAGGAGACATTTTCTGGACCTATAATCTCATGTTTTAGGTACTTACAATTGGAATAAAAACTTCAAATTCGGTATGCTTGTACGTTTTTGCTAGCTTTACCTAAGTGAATCATCACAAATAAAAATTTCTAAACGTAAAGTGGTTTTATGGGGAACTGAAAAATCTTTTCAATGTTATTTATATGGGACGTCTTCTATACCCCAAAATGTTTAGGCACTTCCGGCAAGATTAGAATGATGAAATTTGGCATGATTGTAGCCTTCCAGGACTAACGGACAGAAAAATTGCCAAAAGTAAAAAATTCCAACTTTAGAGTGGGTTTATAGGGAACTGAAAAATCTTTCCCATGTTATTTATATGGGACACCTTTTATACCCTCAAATTATTGAGCACTTCCCGCAGGGCTACAACGATTAAATTTGATATGATTATAGCTTTTCGGGACAAACCCACAGGAAAATTGCCAAAAGGGAATATTTTTAGTTATTAGGGGGTCTAAAGAGGGGATGAAGAATTTCCCCATGTTATTTAAATGAGACTTTTTCTGGACCTATAATCTCATGTTTTAGGTACTTAGAATTGGAATAAAAACTTCAAATTCGGTATGCTTGTACGTTTTCGTTAGCTTTATCGAAGTGAATCAGCAGAAATGAAAATTTCTAGCCGTAAAGTGGTTTCATGGGGAACTGAAAAATCTTTCCAATGTTATTTATATTGGACGTCTTCTATACCCCAAAATGTTTAGGCACTTCCGGCAAGATTAGAATGATGAAATTTGGCATGATTGTAGCCTTCCAGGACTAACGGACACAAAAATTGCCAAAAGTAAAAAATTCCAACTTTAGAGTGGGTTTATAGGGAACTGAAAAATCTTTCCCATGTTATTTATATGGGACACCTTTTACACCCTCAAATTATTGAGCACTTCCTGCAGGGCTACAATGATTAAATTTGACATGATTATAGCTTTTCCTTGCCAAATGTGTAATTGCCAGGGAAATTGCCAAATGTGAATATTTTTAATTTTTAAGGGGTCTAAAGATGGGATGAAGAATTTTCCCATGTTATTTAAATGAGACTTTTTCTGGACCTATAATCTCATGTTTTAGGTACTTGGAATAAAAACTTCAAATTCGGTATGCTTGTACGTTTTCGTTAGCTTTACCGAAGTGAATCATCAGAAATGAAAATTTCTAACCGTAATGTGGTTTCATGGGCTACTGAAAAATCTTTCCAATGTTATTTATATGGGACGTCTTCTGAGTGACGTATTCTCTCACGGCTAACTGTACGTCGCACTTGGACTTGTCCGATCAAGGGATTCAGTTGTATTACTGGTTCAGTCTGAAAGAATAATTGAAGGAACCGCTTTTGTAAAGAATGTTGTATACCCACAACTTCTACGATAGTTCCTTTTAGTGAGTGATAGCTATGGAATTACCCAGGGAACAACACCATTGCACTTTCATTTCGGAGTATGATACATGTCTGCTGCAAAAATTCCTTTTCACTTATACTTGATGGTTACATAAGAGTCTACACAAAAAGAAATCCCTTTAAGCTTCTTTATGGAGAATGTTTGGTGCCTGTCCAAATACAAATCATATTGAAGTTCATTTTGACACTATGATACGAACCTTCCCAGATACAAATACCACTTACGTTCCAGTTTTTTTAGTATACGAAAGACATGACGAAGCAAAAGCTTTCATTCAAAGGAGTATGCGTGTAGCAGGATACCACAGGGGTGGTGTGGAAATACTACAAAGTTACAAGAAAAAGAATCGACCTTTGTCTTACAAATATGCAAGAGTTATGGTCGAACAAAAATCCCAGATTTCTTTTTTGAAAATTATAAATAAGAAAAAAAAACTCTGAAAATGAGAATCCAACATCACCATTCATTATATTATAAGTCGATAAATTGTGGTTGACAAAACAAAGGTTGCTATAAAAAAATAAACTGTGAGTTATTAAGCAGAGTATTAAGGAGCAAAGGATGATAAATATGAGATCTGGGGATGTTGGGCCGATTTAAGGAAACATTAAGAATAAATGCAGGAACATATGACATGCGAGGCCGTAGGCCGAGCAAATACGGGGGTCTAGGGGCATCAAGTGTGACATTTTAATTGATTAAGATAATGAATTTATTTGCTTCGCTTTGTTCCGAGCTTAAGGTATAAGTGAAAATAAATTAAGAACAGATAAAGAAGAAACTAAGTCAATACCTGTGTAGATAACAATAAGCAAATGATACAAACTGTCATGACCGACCAGTATGGGAGTGTATAGCTATTTTTGGGCCACTCTGTATATTATTTTGCAATATTTTAAAAAGGAAATATGAATAATAATTTACAAAAGTTGGCTTTATCTTTTAATTAAACAAGTTCATTTGTCGTCACCCACATTTAGGATTATGTTTAGTAATTAGATTTCTGAGCTTTTGGCATTTATGGCCATGTTAGAGGAATAAAGTCCCTCGACAAGCGCACTACCTGGAAAATCGGGAATGAAGAAATAAATGGGGAATCAATTATGCTAAGTACCGCCTCGACAGTTATCTGGTGGGAACAAGGAAAACAGAGGTAAGCCCAACTCAGGATAACAGGCTTGAAGAAGTTTTTACACTTTTTTAATCGAGTGTCCCCTCCGGGAATCAAGCCCGGGAGCGCTCACATCAAAGACAAGAGCCTTAGCAACTACTTTACACGGGGCCGCGTCACACATATTTGATAGTCAGGGTTTATACTGAGTTGGTGTGTCGTCATCAGTTCAAATATGTATGAATTCAATTGCATTCAATCCTTCATTTTATTTTTCTAATAAATAAATAAGTAAATTGTACGCGATCGGTGAAACTCACCCGATTCTCATCAAACTTGAAAGGGTGGTATATCTTGAAAAACTTAGTATGCGCACGAAATAGTATGTTGTGTAGACCCTTAGTTCTAGTTATAATATAATAGTAAAAATGAAATGAAATGAAATTTTGAGTTTTACGTCCCACGGTTATGCCGGTTAGGCTAAAGGAGACGGTGATAATGAGTAATGAATGAAATGGTGGAATGAAGAAAGTGGGAGGAAACGGGAGAACCCGAGAAAACCCACGCACACGGTGTTTGCCCACCACAAAGTTCACTTGGCGGGAGCAGGGTTTGAACCCGAGACCCCTAGCACCAGAGGTGAACGCTCTACCACTGAGCCACTAGTTTTATTGTTCATATGCTTGTCTTTATACAAAAAGTGTACAAGAACCAGACTGACTCCTAGGGTACTACAATACAATATGTCTTACATACAAGAAAAGGAAAATGTAAGTATAACAATAACCACGAAAAAAAATAGAAACGAAAAGATAAACCTACATCCTGAGTTGTAGCTTTTTTTTTTTTTTTTTTTTTTTAACGAGAAGGAAGGAGATTACTGCAACACCACTTCTAAAAACCTACTAAAATACTGCCTGTCCAACTCGGGGGAAAAGAGCTTTCGGCGAGTGCGTTTTAAAAAATCCAAGTAGGTGCGAGCATCCAGCAAAGGCACATGGCGATGGATATACACAATTGTACAAGCCAGTATAAAAAGCACAGCGTGGTGTTTGGTCTGTGGAAAATAACGAAAATCCGGAAACAAAACATAGGATACTGTGAACTGGTGTGGAGGTCGACGACAAATTCGTCCTAAGAAGGACGTGAGACAGTTCCAGATAGCTGGAGCACCCACACACTGATCGTACCGGTGGGATAGAGTATCTTCTTTGGTGCATCGAGAACACATTGGGTCAGGAACACGTTTCAGCTCAAATAAACGAGAGCGCGTAGGCACCAACTGATGCACCACTTGAAACCATTCAACCTGTAGGTATGAAGGTAATACCGGGGCAAAGATATTAGCCCATACCTGTGACCACGTAGTCTGAGGATATCGGTGAGGAATTCGGAGAATAATCTGATCGTTAGGCAACGAGAGAAGGAAGTTATACAAAGTGCGAGAATTGTATCCTGTAGGGCAGAGAACCACACCACTGTATGTCCAATAACGTATTAGTGAAGTAATGTACGTCGGACAACAATCAGCAAAGTTAATAAACGGGGGGCTCACAGGGTATTCATAACTAGGCCAAAAACATCGTATCCATTGCTGTGTGAAGGATTCGTTAATAGCAACTGCCGCGTAGAAATCGAGCATAAACAGAGTTTGACATTTCAATCTGAGATGTACTAGACCCAACCCTCCCTGTGAACGGGGAAGATAGAGTCCTGCACGTGGAATACGAAAATAGAAGCCACACCATATATTCCATAGGAATAAGGAGTCAAACCGCTTAGCGAACAATTCCGGTAAGGGGAAAATTCGAGCCCGGTACCACAGCTTGGGTGCAATGTAAATATTGATAAAGTGAATACGATGAATTAAATGAAGGCGACGGAAACGCTGTGAAAACAAAAGCTGCCGAATTTGTAACAACAACGGGGACCAAATCTCCTCGAAAAGGGGAGTAGGTTGTGACGTAAACGGGATACCTAAGATCTTCAAGGAAGTGACGTGAGGTACACACGGCACCCCGGGCTCGTTAGCAGGTAAATGGAAACCATTGAACTGTAATAGGTTAGTTTTCTGTACATTATACTGTAATCCGGAACAAAGTGCAAAACGTTGCAACACTGCAAAAACCCGCGCCATAAGAACAGGATCCACTCCGGTGATGGTGACGTCATCCGCATACCCGAATATATTTTGACTCAAAAAAACGGGAGGGTCCAGGGGGGTGCAGGGTGGCCAACTGTCGAAGTAAAGGATCTAATGCAAGTGCAAAAAGTATCGTTGACAAAGAACATCCTTGCCTTAATCCACGTTTCAGCGGAATAAGAGGGGACAGGTGTCCGTTAATCTGTATACGGAAATTGGCCGTGGTATATAAATTGTTAATGACTGTGCGGAAGGCTAAAGGAAACCTCCAGGCTTCCAGCACCTGCAACAAAAAACTGTGATCCAAACTGTCGTACGCTTTTTCTAAATCTACAGCTAATGCACCCGCAGGCACCTGCCGAAAATGAAAATAAGCAAAAATATCGCGCAAAGAACGAAGAGTATATGACAGGTTATGCGTACCATGGAGTGCTGCCTGATAAGGACTAATGTAGTGACGGATGATTGGTCGAAGTCTGGCTGTAAGCACTTTAGTGAACAACTTAAGATCGACGGGCAATAAAGAAATAGGTCGATAGTCCTGAACATAATGCGCTGTGCGGGATTTCGGAATGAGGACTAAGATAGCGGTATTACGACCCACTGCTTCGCCTTGTAACCAAGCATTGAATAAAGCGGTAATAGAGGGACTGAGGTGAGACCAATACTGTTTATAAAACTGGATATTTAATCCGTCTTCTCCGGGGGCACTACTGCCCTTTGCCCGCCTGAGGACTGCGAAAATTTCCTCCGCACTAATGGGATTGATCAATGTCTGACACTCGTCATCCGTGAGATGGTGAGATAACGTGGACAAAAACTCCGGGGCATATGAGTAGTCTATGGGACGCGCACGTGCAAAGTCTGTATAGTAGCGCGTGAACTCTTGTAAAATCTGCGAACAATTAGTAGTAGTAGTGCCATCTCCCAGAATGAGAGAATGAATGGCGGTGGAACGCCGTTGTCGCAAAATCCTATCAACATGATAAATAGTTATAGTCTCCTCCGGAAAGCGATGATAAAAGTCTTCCGACAAATACGCACTAATCGGCGTGTGGGAGTAAATAGTTTTCAATCGGTGTTTGATACCGTTAATACAAGCCAGGTTCTCCAGAGAAGGCGGAGCATTCCAAAATTCACAGAGAGCTTGATATAAAAATTCATGTAAATGGTGGTCGTCTTCCCTCGCGACCCGCCCTTGCCATTGAAAAAAACTGCGTAATTTAGGTTTACAATATAAATTCCACCAAGAAATAACAGAGGGGTAGTACCGCTGCATGCTGCACCAATAAGGTAAGCGACGCGAGAATTCCTCTACAACCTGCGGGCGAGACATGATGTCATTATTAATCTTCCAATAGGAAGGGCCCCGGGCCGGTGGTAGCAAGAAAGGCATTTTAAAGGCTACTTCAATCGAGGCATGATCGGACAGCGCCACAGGAATTGTATTTTGTTGTATCACCGCAGTGCATAAACTCTCTGAAATGTAAGCGCGGTCGATTCTACTCTTCGTCGTAGTAGTGCAGTGGGTGAATACATGCTTAGAGTTTGACACAACTAAAGCGTCTTTTAACTTTAGGACACGAATAAGCTCTGACAAAGTAGGACAAGGCGTGGTAGGCGTCAGAGAATCTCGGGGATCTACAATTGCATTGAAATCTCCGGCAATTATACAATGAGGAATTCCCGGAGGAAGTAAAGAAGGAATGGTAGTTGCATAAAACTCGTTCCTCTCTTTTGTACGTGTAAAGCCAGAATGACCATATAATGCTATAAAACAAATGTTCTGAATATAACAACGTATAGCCCTTCCTTCGGGGGCTAACACAACACGATCATAACTCAGACCCTTTCGCACCAAAATCGCAACCCCAGTCTCTTGGTCGCGGTTAATAATAACTTGATAATTGGTAAGAAAATCCAAAGATGTAAGCAGAGAACTTATTTCTTGTAGAAAACACACGTCTGGTCGGCGGCTTTCGATGAACTGTTTTAGAAGGGCCTTATTATGATCGGAACTGATTCTATGAATATTGAGTGATATTAACTTAAATGAATTTACTGGTAACATTATAAAAGCACTCAAAAAGAAAACTTTAACAAAAAGAAAAAAATACTTACAAAGGTGAAAGGAATTCTTTCCCATGAACACTAGTAAAGTGACGCATTTTGAGACGAATAGAAAACAAACCGAGTGAACTTTTTTGTACGAACACAAAAACTAACACTGCCATATACCTCATAACAGACAATGCGGACGAAGCCCTGGAAAGCAGGTGTGAAGGTCAATAGCGAAGAGTAAACACACCACGCCTCAGGGCAATTCTGAGTCAGATATTTCCCGATGTTGTGATCGTAATTCGCGTGGCTCAGCTTGGTCTATCCCTCGTGTAACATCAAGGGCACACTGTTCCTTCTTTCGTGTAGACGTTCGAGTAACTTTCCGTCTTTTTTGTTGTGAAGAAAAATCAGCTTGCACAGAAGTAACAGTATGTTCAGCTGAAGACGGGACATTATTGTCTTGCACTTCAGACGAAGAACCAGACTGAACTGTTAACACTTCCTGCTCCGACGGACGAGTCGAGTCAAGTTCCATGACATCCACAGGCGTATTCTGTAAAGGCGGGGGTCGCAGTTTCACTTCAGAATCTTCCATAACTAGAACATTATTTGTTAGAGATGAATTCACTTCGGGGGTTCGTACTAACACTGGAAACTCGGTGGTATCAGTCAATGAAGGCAAGCCTGAGGAACTCTGAGCAGGGGCCCGGGGGGCAGGGACAGAGAGCGAAGGCGGGCCAGAAGAGGGAAAAGAGCGATGCACTTTGCCAATCTCCGTCATGTGTAAAGACGTCTGTTCAGGGGCGGCCGTAGTTGGTTTTGCGTTCTTCAAATGGCACGTGGCTATCGTATGAAAATTGCTCTGACATCTGAAACAAGTAATAGGCTGCCCTTCATAAGACACACTCACCTTACAACCGTGCACTATGATACGGGATGGTATATGCTTATGTATTTCCATATGAACAATACGTACGCCACTGTCTATGCCAGGGGGAAAAGGGGCACTCCATAATTGTGGTTCCACTTTGCGCACTTTACCATAACTTTTGAAATGATCTTCTAGGAATGATAACGGTAATTCAAGAGGAAAGTCATATATACGCACCAACCGAATGGGGTCATCAGCGGGAACTATCCTTACTGTGCTTGTTTCCCCAGACACATGCGTGAATTCTACAGACGAAGGAGCTGTTGCTGCGAAATGTTCATAGGCTTGTAAATCTTTAAACTTAATATATATGCTATATGATTCCGCATGTAACTGGAGCGCACAAATGTTGTCGAAGATACGAGGAAACTTATTTTCCAACCACTGATATACTTGACTAGCATTAGGTTTTACATTTCTATATCTTCGGTCAAATATTAATTGAAATTGTAAGTCCTTCTTATATTCCATACTACTACAAGCTATTACACTGCAAAACACTGTACACACAGGGTGAGAATTCACCGAGCACACTAAAGCACAAACTTGTGGAAAAAGCACGAGTCTTTTCAACTAACGTATGAGTAGCGATATCAGGCACTCTAATGGGACCAACACTACTCACGATGTGAACAGCTCGAGACGACGAGCTCAACTGTGAGCCACCGCGGCCCCCAATATAATAGTAAAACAATATAACACAGATTCGCTAAAATCAATACAAAAAAATCCACTAAGCAAATAGGGTAAATATGTATCCCAGCGGCCAGGCACATTAGGGAGGAATTTCCACAAAGCTCCAAGCATGCTGGGTGGAATAGGGTTACGATTATTAGCTCTCCACTCAAACAGAAATGTTAGAAAACTCCAAAGCTCCAAGCAAGTAGAACTGTGAGGAAAACCGCGAAGCTCCACACAAGCTGGGTGGTTGCAGTTAGGAAATTCTCAAAGCTCTGCGAACGCTAGGGAAGCGGTTAAGTTCCCAAAATGCTCCATGCAAGCAGAGGGAGCAATAGGCCTCAGAGCTTCAGGCAAGATACTACGCTTGTATTAGGTTAGTTTCTCTGAGAGCTTCAGGCAAGCTAAGAGAGTTGACCAGCCGAAACTGATGTCTATTCTAGCTATGGCTAGAGTTTTATACCTTTTTCAGAGTAGTGGTGGCGGTGGTAGTTCTCTTCCATAAAATAACCAAGCGGTGACGATGATTCCTGAAGTCTGCTTCATGTAGTAGCTTCTAGAGAAAGAGCGCATGGTCTTGTTTATAAATAAAACATATGTCGATGATTATAATTGTAACCACGTGCAGTTCATTACAATATGTATTGTAGAATATTTATAATTCGTAGTAGCTTATGAAAATATAATAACCCCATCAGGATCCTGCCAACTACAATCGGACAATTTGTCCGTGTCTGCCAGATGCCGCTGTCAGATTACCGCCGCCGAACACCGGCGAGTTTCCGCGTGTTTTTCCACCGCGACGAATAGTTGCCTTGCTTAGCACTCGGCAGACAGCCGGAAATGAGCATTAAATGCGTCGGCGCCGCCGTCGAAAAGAGGCCGGCATAAGGAGTTGGCAGAGGGTCGGAAAGAGGCATTTCCGACTGTTTTGCCGACTCTAACGGTCGGCCACAGTCTGCAAAGATTCGGCAAAGGACATTTTATTTTACGATTTTCGATTGCTTGCTGCCTCGGCAAAAGGTTGGCAACTTTGAACAAGTAGATCGTCGTGCTGCCGTGGAAGGGTGTCGGCTTCCTCAGGCGGCAAACCCTCTTTCCGACCTCGACTTCCTGATGGGGAAAGAATTACATTCAAGTTAAGAAACTTAAAACTGTGAAAAAAAAAATGTGGTGTTATGACAAAGTTAACAGGAACTTATACTTGTGATTGAGATTAACAAAACTAGAAGTTGGAGTGATGAAAATATAATAAATGATATTTTCTTCTAGATTTATTATAATAGTGATGGTTTACGTATTGGATTTTATGTCTAGCGTGTGACGTATTGCGTAGATTCATTGTTCGAAGTTTAGCGTATCTACTCAGCACTGAAATGTGATTAATTTCACTACTCTTCTCAGTACTGAAAATTGACCCTGGGACCCCGTAGACTAAAGGCACGCACATAATCCATTTTGCTTTAATTCGCAAACCAAGATAGTTGTACTGGCGGTATTCTAAATAATTTTATGCAATATTTCACTTAAGCCAGTGCAACAGTGACACGAACACAGAAGTTTCGAGGAAAGTTGAAGTTATCCATACTCCTCAGTAAGACTCGAACTCAAGCAGCACCGTAACTTATACTTTTTTTCTGAAAGGGGAAGCATTTAAATTTGGGCCACCATGAAAAAGTTATTTTTTTAAAATTCTTGGGCCCTTTCTTTCCATCTTTCTCTTACTTTTCGTGGGTCCCTCGGAGCCTGTGGACCCTCCCGCTTGGCAAGATCTGCGGAGCCGTTAGTTACGCCCGTGGTCCGTTCCATACAAAACAAGTTAATTAAGAGGACAATTATTCTTAGGTCTCCTAATAGTAGACATTTTTACTGAAATGAGCCCTCCACTCATTTTATGTTTTATTTACATTTTGTGGTGTTTACTTTATGAAATACACCTAGGTAGTAAACCTGTTTGACGTTTCATTTATAATTTCATGTTATTATCGTATATGAATAAAACATGTCTTAAAGTGGGCCGCCTCGCACGGCGGGGACCTTCCCTGGGGGCAGTTGCATCTCCTGTCCCCAACAAGTTACGGCCCTGAATTCCAGATGGAAATGTTAAGTCGAGTTTAATTTCTGACTAGTTTTAGTTGTTAAATAAGCATGTTAGTGACACAAGTAATATTGAGTGCTAAAGCATACTTAATCTTTTTTTTTTTTTTTTTTTGAAAGAATCAAATATGCGTCTGTTACACAAAAGTAGGATAACCCTAGTGTAGCTGGATTTGACCTTTGATCTTTAGGCCTGGCCTGATAATGTTCCCTGGGGACCTACACCGGCCCTAAACCGGTCTAAAATTGTATGTTGCTACGCTCATGCTCTTGGAGAGGTGTTGGATCAGCTGTAGAAACCAAATGAAACATGCCTTTTCCTCTTCTTCTTTTTCTCGTCATGTATTGGTTAGTTATTTGAACCCTCATCGCAGCCCCTCCTGCGAAGAACATAAGCGGAACGTATGGATTGTGTAGATCATTCTAGTACCAGCTGTTGCGAAGGAAGAAAGGCTAAATAAAGATGGCATCATCAATGAATTTATTAGATAAGCTTAGTATGCGAGATTTAGAGACTGGCGTAACATTTCGTATTGTAAACTGTGATATAATTACAACGATTTGTGGCAGGAAGGCATGTGTGACATTTGAAGGAGGCGAAAAAGTGATTTCACAAGGACGTTGTACTGAAAAATTGGAAGCAGATAATGATACATTATTAACGTATTTACAAAATGGAAATGTATGTTTAATATGTAAAGGAATGAAGATTAATCTATCTGGACGTAACGTGCACGATCTTGAATTCACTGAATTGATATCTTCATCGTAACTTCGTGGTGGCATGTATAAACAAGATGACAAATGCATTTTACTCTTCGTCCTTCCCTTCATGCATACACAGACATCTGTATGCATAGTGCCGTTATTCTGTGTTGATCAGCTACTGGAGTAACATGTCTTTGAGTGCTTGTGCATCAACTATGGATATTAAAAAAGAGTACTTGTTAAATGTTGAATATGGACTTCAACAATTAAAAAATACAAATTCAATAAAAAAAACAATTAATTCGTAGTAGATAGTGACACATTTGAGCCAGTGATCCGTGTTGGTAAAGGATTTATGTTTGGAGTGGAGTTAAATTTGACAGAGTGGAAGAAACTGTACATTTGATCCCGTTTGTTTCGGACTATTTAAATTTTCAAGTGGAAATTACATTTATAAAATCTCTTGGACGAAAAAAAACGAGCTGGTGGTGCGAAAACTAATGGGTGAAAAATTAGTGATGTTAGAGAAGAAAGGAACACTTCATGCTTCCCGAAATACTGTGTACTTAACTTGTGTTCGCAGTGTTGTGCTACGTGAATATTTTGACTTGTCTACAGATACTATTCGCAATCATGTACAATCGCAGTGTCTTACATGTAGAGAACTTGCTGGAATCCATACATGTGTGATTGAACAGAGTATTATTAATAGAATGAACATCAGTCTTCCAAGTGTATCTCTTGAAAGAACAGTGATGTGAACATTGATGGTGAAAGATTAAAATTGGGAATAGAAGTATTTTGCAAACAAAAACTCATAGATTCTATTATGGGTGATTTATTTGATAGTGTACAGATACAGCCATGGTGGGGGAGAAACCGATACTCAACCTTCGGAGGGTATCGATGAAGTGGACGTCTGTTCATAAAGAGGAAGAAAATTGATTTATACTGACTAGTGTAGTTATAAATTCAATAAGAAAAATATAGTGAAAGTGAAATATTTTTTTTTTTTGTTTTGTGTTTGCTTCATACACTTCAGTATGATAGGATTGTGTTATTAGGGTTCAAATGTGTTGTATGATAAGAAAATCCTAACATATTTTTTTCCTTGTATACTATAAGTGTTATGTATAATAATAATGAACTCAAATATTTGAAATGTTTGTTAAATAAAAGTTAGTATTTGAAATCGTTAGTATTATTATACAGCTCTGTCTTAAGTATGATAGGCACTTTTTATTTAAAAAAAACTGAAACCTTCAAATAATTAAAATTAAATTTTAAAACAAAGTCATATCATCATCATAATAATACTGAATTCACATACTTGTTTTTTAATTTACGAAAGAATAACTGATTAAATATTTAAATTCATTATTATTATTATTATTATTATTATTATTATTATTATTATTATTATTATTATTATTTAATTATATGGTTATATCAGAGAGTTAAAAAATCAGTTCTAGATTCTTTTTTCAAAACATGGTATGAAATTCTTTAATTCAACAAGTTTAAAATATGTTTTATGATATATTTATTTATTACATAATTGATCATAAAACATATGTATTAGGAAATGGAAGAAAATAATAAATAAAACGCTTATTTTCAAAGAGAAAGAAAGAAGAATATAAAGTATTTATTGATCATAGTATTTACACAAGAAAAAAAGATGGTAACTATAGTACATCTTTTTTTTTCTAAAAAAAAGTGTTTAACAGTTATTTCTTCTTCTCCTTCTTTTTCATATTCACTGTGCGAATTATTTAAAAATAAGACACTGTTTTACACACTTACACAGATCTTTAGTTGTTAAATGTCCACTAGATGATGACTCCACAGACTCTGAAATGAAAAAATGAAAAACATAACTTAAATTTTATTTTATCGATAATCATGAACAAATAAAAGAACAGATGAAAAAATAATAATACGTAAACAAAACACGTTATAATGAAGAAGAAGAAGAAGAAGAAGGAGAAATGACTACCTGCAACAATATATAGTATTTAACGTTTATTTCTATAACAAAAAGTATCCAAAACAAACGAAGAAGAAGAATAAATAATAGTCATAATAATAATAATAATAATGAAGACATGATAATACGTATACAGGAGAAATGATTACCTGTAGTAGTAAATAGAATAATCCACGATCAATTTTTCCGGAGTTGATGAGAAGGTATAATAGAAATCGTTTAAGGACTTTTGCTTTGAAGCAAAGAAATAGGTATGAAGAATGTCCACATAGGGACGATTTCACACTTTGAATTTGTTTATTATTAAATGTATGAAAAAGTGAATTTCTATATAGAAATTGAATATGTTGCATTACATATGGAGAAAATTTAAATGTATCGAAGTAGTGGGCACGTCCATCAGTATTAATATATACGGATACCCAATGGGTACCGATTTTATTAGCTGGATGTGTATTTATGATGCTAGTTGAACGTAGTGAAACATGCTTTGGTAATTTATTCGCTGCATATATCCCAACGAAATGATTGTGAAATAAAGAATTTGTTTGAAATGCATCCAATAAATCTAGTGTAGAAGACATCATGTATAAAACTGCAGACATGTACATACATGTTGCGGCATTTAAATAATAATAATAATAATAATAATAATAATAATAATAATAATAATAATAATAATAATAATAATAACGTACATTTAAAATTCCGTGATGATGTTTCTCTGATGATCCAACTCTAAGAGAGATTGGAACTCGGCATATGTGATGCATGAGACAGGTGCTGGTAGAGGATTCTTAAAATAAACTTCCAGACGAACACATTTGTGCCGTATAAGATTCTAATGCTGCGCAGCGCTGGCTTCTCCATCTTACGTAATGTCGAAAACAAAGATAGTGTACCCTAGAGGCGAGGAATGTTGTTTCCATGATTGGAAAAGTGAATAACTGATAATGTTCACAGAATAAGGTATGATATGAAGAAACATAGAGGTTGTTTTCGAAATTTGGTTGTAAAGTTTTTGAAGGTACAGGTTTTCCATCAATGTATAATGAGATAAATTGATGTCAAAATGTTCGAAATGAAATGGATTTGAAGTTACCATTCCTGTATAGACATCATTTTGAGTAAACGCCACAATCACTCGAATTGGTAATACTCCCATAAATAAATTATCGATTGTTTTTGATTGAAGATCGTTTGGAATGAGGTATGACTTCATTTTTACTCTTGTGAGAGGATATTTGGCTGTTGATTGTAGAGGCTTGTTATGTGCTAGTTTTATTGTAGGACTAACACCAATCTTTTTTAATATGCAAAGCAGCGTCTAAAATATTCATTTTAGCCTCAACAGAAGAATCACTAGCGATGTGACAAAAATTTGGCTTTGCAGGAATTAACTTGATGCGTAATTCTACTTCTTGGATTAAAAAAATTATCCTGATTAAAATATTATAATTAAGATGTCCAAGCATGTCAAATTTGGCACTGTTTTTTTTTGTTAATTCATAACGTTGTTGAAATCCTCTATTACCACTAGATGTTGCATCCATATATCCAGCAGTATCTTGAAACCAGAATGTACATTGAAGATAAGTTTTTTTTTTTAGCAGAATCATCAAAATTTAACACTTTTTCGATATATGATCGATATTGTTGATTATGAGATGAAACTGAAATCAGTTTGTTATTTAAACACATTTTCACTTCACTGAACATTGAATTTAAAAAGTCATTAATAGGAGCCACAGCTTAATCATTTTCACCAAATACTGATCCATTAGGCTTAATGATTTGAACTTCAATGTAAAGGAGAGTATGTGGTAGATCTATGTATTCGTCACTTGTTCCTGGGATGACAAATTCTATAGGTGCATTATCAGCTAGTGAACTGATTGGTTTATATGTAACAACATGATTTTCCAATACACTGGTTTGCGTTGGAATTGCAGAAGACATATCTAGTTCGCTTTTTACAGGATTGATGATGTAAGAAAGTCATGATGATGCTGAAGAAGATTTAATTTAGATATTGTGTGATAATTTCCTCTTCTTATAAGACTGATTTTTCTTTGTTTTCTGTGTACGTTTCATCTTGCCGTTCTTCTTCTTCTTGCGCTTGATGATGTGTAATGACGCAGGGTTAAAGATGGGTAATGTCTGATTCTTCTTTTCCTTCGTTGATATCCAAATCGTAGCATAGGTTTCAGTTTATTTTTAGCTTTTTTCTTGCAATGTGGACCTCGCTTCACCCATTCGTTGATGAAATGAATCGTTAATAGGTTGTTTATCAATGATATCATTAATAACGTTTGCTCCAGATTTTAATATTTCATTTCCTATTGTTTTAGCTCCTTGTTTTACTAACTGTATGACAGAAGGAAATAATCCTTCAAGGAAACTTCCAATACCATGTCCAACATGATAAGGTGATCCAACATAGTTTCCAGTTCGAGAAAGAGTTTGTTATTGATAATATTGTAAATATGAATTATTCTTATTTGTTGATGTTGTCGCACTGGTCGAAAATATAGTTTAACGCATACAGTTCCGAAAGTGAATGCCAGTGGAGAGCCTGTACTATCTCTTATATCTATTTTGATGTGTTCAAAATGTATCTTCTCTATATGCTCATAATGTGGAGGATTAAAAATTTATATACCACTACTTCGAAGTGCATGATTCACAGGATTCATATTTGTGATACGTAATAATGATGCTACTGTATCTCCAATAAATACAGGTTGAATTGTATCACAATATACATACATTGTAGATGGAAATTCTAAACGTAAATTTGGAATTATTTGGCTTTGTTGCATATGCTTGCAATCAGTTTGGATCAAATGCCAACATCGCACGAACAATTGGTGATAAATGCAGCTTCAACATCTATGTCTTCATGAAGACGTCGCATGAAACAGGTATTACTCCAATGAGTGTAGGAAATATGTAAATTCGTGAATATGTTATGCGTATTAATTACCTTTATCAAATCAGAAATGTCAGTGTAATAACATACAGGAATAGTTACAAATTTCCATTCATCACTTTTTGCAGGTTTTTTTTTTTGTTTTTTCATTCATATTTAAAATTGAATGAGGATAATGAATCTCAACAATAACCACTTTCGACTTTTCACGGAATTCGAATGTTTGATGAAGTTTAGTAGTGTTTATGGTGTTGTCAGGAAAATATTCCATAGAACTATTACTGGGAAGCGTAACGTAAAAATCTCCATCACGTTTCATTGTATTTCTCAATCTTCTTTACGGATGATGCAGGTATCCAGGAATCGAAAGAAGAAGGATATTCTTTTCAATGAACAAGATATTCTTTTCTGCAGTCTTTTCTTCTTGCACGTGTGATTTTATCTATATAAAACATCTTTGATAATGTGACTGGTTGTAATGTCTCTCTATAAAATAATGCATCCAGTGGTTCCTTGTTTAAATCTTCTATTTCACAAACAGGTTGATCTCTTGGTATTATCTTCTTCACTTAAATATTTCCCACGCCCAGTTTTGGAGGTATCCTTTATCAAATGTACGTTTAGTTTTACTAATTCGTAATGTATCACCAATCTTAAGAAGTTTTGAGAAATTTGGATTATTTTTCTTCTTCTTTACTTTATTATCATACTGTTTGTGCCATAGTTCTAATAGGTTATTTTGAGAAACATTTGCATGTGATATCTTAATGCTTGAATGATAACCTCCATTGTATGATTCAACAAGAAAATGTAATACATTTAAATAATTATACGTTTGATACTTTGTGATGCTACTGGTGATGCTTTAATTCGTCGTAAAATATATGACAAACGTTTTGAATTTCCAACAAGTTCTTGAGATGTGTTGTTAGAAGATAAATAATTGCAAAATTTCTCCCATCCAGGTGGATTTGAGTGTTTCCTTGGTCGTGACACATAACAAATTAAATCTACAATGTGAGATCCTTCTAGTTTATCTCCTTTGATGTAAAGAGTTCCTTTATTATTCCACGTGATATTATCATCATGTTTCATTGTATGTAGTAGTAACTCAGCTCTTTTGCCAAACATTTTGGGTATAGATTACAATATTTATTCTTCTACTTCAGGCTTTTCTGATTTAGTTGACGTAATTGAAAGTGTCAGAGGTTCTTCTTATTTTCGTATTAAATGTTAATATTTTTGGAAAATATTATTATATTGATTCCACATTTCTTCATCACTGAGCGATGATAAATGTAAAATCAGTTACATTCCTGGATGCAAACTAGATTCACGTTTCTCCAGGGCTGATGATGATGCTGGTGTTTGTATAGTTTAAGAACTTCAGGTTGAACTAAAATCATTTTTTGCGTATTCCATTCCACTAACGAAATATTAAACTTGATAATGCACCACTTAAAATAGGAGCTAATAATGCCGGTACGAATCCACTCTGCTGCACTAATAAGTGATTCTTCTTCTTTTTTCGATGGAATTTCCTTTGTTCACAATATATCGAGGCGTCCTCTTTTGTCACTGTAATCTTGCTTTCTTTGTCCTGGTAAAAGGTATTATCCCTTTTAATACATTACATCAACATTCGCCAATACTACGAATCACTGAAGAGTCTGTATTTGTCATTATAGCTTTACGTAATTTATAATTTGCTTTGCTCTGCGTACGAAGATCTCCGTGTTTTACTCTTGGAAATATATTGACATAATGAGCAAACACAGTTTAAAATTCACATTATAAACCCATCTTCTTTTTTCTTTTATTGCGTTAGAACATGAACATAATGATAAATATCATCAGGAAAGATATTTGTTTGAAAACGAAGTTCATTTGGCGTATCCTGTTTCAAATCAATAAATACATATACATATGGTAACTTTGTTCCGTCGTTGAAACTTTCTTAAATAAATTTTGGATTCTCAGGAGTAAGTTGAAAACTCATATGCTTAATTTCTGATTTATCTCTTGGATTTTTGAAAAATACGAGACAAGAACCATTCAAGCTCATATCTCTGCTTCCTTTTCCCTGGTAAAATATGTTTCGTGTAATAAAGAGTACACTAAGATTTATATGATGAAAATTATTTGTAAAGAAATCAACTATATTGCGGTTCGCTTTACACATATGATCATCAATAATAATAAGATGAGGTCCAGTTTCAGGTAAAAAGTCTTTTGTGCGAGGTAATCCTTCAATAAATTGTACTTTCGTCGAAATTTCTCTGTATGCATTTTGCCACTCTGCATAGTACCAATAAATATGACGAAACGATCTATTAACCATACGTGATAAATTAGACAGGAATCATATTACAAAGGAAGTTTTTCCACATCCATTTGGTCCGGCAACAATAAATGAAAAAGGATGTTTCCACGTCGTATCCATGTTAAAGAGCATGATAATTCTCTCTTCATCCGTATATTTATAAGGGGTCATATTACATTTCTCTTCTTTTGTTGGAAGGAGTGTAGCCAAATGGAAGTGTATCATATGAATTTGGTATTCTACGTCGTTTTATATAAATTACCTTATAAACTTTTGTTTCGGGCATGCTTACAATAGTATGATATTTCCTGTGGCATTTTCTTCTCATTCGTTATTTTGATTTCGGTGGGGCGAGATTCTTCTTCTTATTATTATTCTACCGCCTCTTCATTATCTGCTCTCGTTTTCTTCATTACATCAAAATTTAGATGTTTAGAAAATTCATAATTTAATGAAAAAACCCGTATATTGCATACTTGAAACTACTTTTTCGTGCTGGTATCAAAAATACGTAACCCCTAGTTCTTGGGTCCAGCCGTTACATATTCTGAAATATAGGCCTCTTTACCATATTCGAGTACTTCCTTTGCTAAAACACCTAAAAAATTCACCAGTTCGAATTGTACTTTCACCTTTGGAATTATTTCTGCGTATAAATTACTGAATCAGTATCAAAATATAATACTCTTTCTATTAGTTGTTCTAAGTACTTGTACAATTCCAATCTCTCTTCTGCTGTTGTGTATGCTGGTATGACAACGCATACTGTTGGTAGTGAAACAGGAACTTAATCTGTGTACTGCCAATATACATATAACTTTTCATCATTTACTGGAAATATTAGATGTACGTCTATATCATGAGATGCAAATTTCTCATATAATTCCTTGTGGTCATTAATAATGTTTACATGACCCACGTTCTCACGTTGACCAAATTTGGCCCAAAATGAATTTAGCATTAATTTAGCTAAACTACTAATTGCTGGGTTATGTTTAAATTTATTTACATCTAGACGTTTTCCTTCCTTTTTATAAATTTGCTCTACGTACTTCTTCTTTAGCTCATCTGTTTCACACCATGATGGGCAGCCACCAACTTCCGTTTTTGCTTTCAGGAAGGTGTTTATGTACTCTGCAAATTAGCCGCCACTTCTTGTTTCTTCATCATATTGAACAACATCATAAAGCCAAATTTGATGAATATCCATTATTTTCTATTCTTTTCCCAATGCTTTTCTTACTTCATCTGCTACCTATGTACCATGTAGTACTCGGTCTTCATCACTGTGATTACAAAGTGCCTGGTTTAATTCATCATAACACGTACAATAAAGTGGAAACATCAATCTATCATTTGACTTGTAAGGGAACACTGGATGGTAGAGAGTTTTTGGAGGGAGAATACTTAACTAATCCTTCTACTTCTTCAATGCTGGGAAAATTTGAATCTCCAGGCAGATAGGTAGTGGGATGGCGGTCGGAAATTTCTTAGTTTTACATATATATAAAGATAAACGCTAATAACATCTTTGGAAGATATTTTTTTCAGACTCTTGCGCTTTATGATACAAACCTATGGCATTCACACATCCTCCATAACAAGCGTGACGAGTATTGTGTATGGATGATCAATAACATACTTGTTCATCTCTTCATTCCCTGAGAATTGTTTTTGAAATGCACACCCCCATATTTCGTGAACTTCACAGACAAAATCTTATAATTTTGAATCTTCTTCTTTGTTGATTCATATCGAAATTCCATGGTGTCTGTAGCATTGTTATATATGGGTTTATCTCTGTCGTTAGGGTAGCAAAAATACATCCACGTTTGAGACATCCTTCATACTTCCACACGTGTAGGAGGCACGGTGGCTCAGTGGTTGAGCGTTCACCTCCGGTGCTTTAGTTCCCTGGTTCGATCCCAGCTCGCGCCGTGTGGAATTTGTGGTGGACAAACACATTGATCGTATGTTTTCTCGGGGTTCTCCCGTTTCCTCCCACTATCTTTGTCCCACTATTTCACTCATTTCTCATTATCACCGACTCCTTTAGCCTACCGGCATAATCGTGGACGTAAAACTAAAATATTTCATTTCATTTTTCCGAGACGTGTATTCTCCCGGTATAAGGATCTGTCCATTTACCATCTGATTTCATTGATTCAATTCGTTTCTCTTTAGTACGTACAGTATTGGTAATGTGAACGTTTCTTGTTTTTTTTCTTCCCAAGCTATCCGTTGTCCTGCTTCAATCGGTTGCATATCTCTCTATCGATACCCGTTCTTTGGTATAATACCAATCGTATTTTCCTTTAAGGAATTTATTCGATACACCAAGTTACATGCACTAACGATTGTAATCCATTCAAGTAAGATATTTACATTCGTTTCTGACTCAAATGTATTCGTAAAGGAAATACATGCTTGACGTAAAAGTTCGAAATCCTGTGAACAATACTTGATGAGTTCTTTCATTTTAAAAGTGTCATTACGATGTTCAGTATACCATTGTACAAACAAGTCTTTCGCCTACTTTCATGGCATCTGCTCCATAATACCTAATGTCTAGAAGTGTACCTTCATATATTTGGTTGTCACGTAGACTGAAAAAGTGTGGGAAATATCCTATGCAGGACTCAAGACATAAGAAGAAAACTTAGCGAATGAATGAAGGTTACGTTCCTACTTTAAGAAATAGAATTTTCACCCCATTCATGATCACTTCTGCAGTCCAATTCACCTTCTCAACCATGGTCTTAATGATGAAATGTGCATCCTATCCCTTCGAGTTGTGTGCAATGCATGTTACTAATTTAATGTTTGGACGTCGTTTTTGTAGATGTTTCAGAATGTCTTCCATTACATTTTCTCCATCAAATATATTTTCTCGTCCACAAATGATACAGTCATTTTTATGTTGTTATCTTCATAACAACGGTAACATGCTAGCTGACTAATGAATGCATTAGGTGTATGTCCATATATGTTTGCATCATCTTCTTCTATTTTCGTATCTTGTGTACATTCAATATCATAAAATACAATCGCAGCTTTCTTCTCCATTATAATCTTTTGATTGACTTTCTTGATATTATTTCATTCACTTTTATGTAACATTCGTGATTAGGTGGTACTATAGTATAGCGAATATTGAAATACGTTTCTCCAGACACGTGAGATCCTTCTTCTTTCACAACATAAATTTTCAAACACTGCGCACAACATTTTACAATTGAACATTAAGGCTTTCCATTTTAATACGGAGCTGACTTATATTCATAGCATGACTGACCATAAAATTTTCGATTACAATCATTACATGTAATATGGCCTTTTATAAAATCACATGGTGCCTTCTGATGATCTGTAACACACAGCTATACAATGTTTCAAATGTGCATGTTTTTTTTCATATTCTTTATGGCAGCTTTCACAATAATACTTGCAGCTAAAACATGCTGTTAAGCTTTCAACGACGTAATGATTGTCTATGAGAAGTAAATTTAAAGATGTTCTCTAATTATCACTTGGTGGAGCCTCAAACATAACACCAATTCCGGAAAACCAACTATACACGACGATTTTATAATTTAAATATTCCAGAAATCTACGAGTTTCAGGAATTTCACCATGACCGAGATCTACACCGGCAGCTTCAAACAGGTCTTCTACTTCTATTTCTATGATATATTTATTTTGATTTTTTTACCTATCTATTATATCAGTTTGATTTCTCCCCTTGTGTTTTTCAGTCCTATGGCAACGACGATTGCATGCGCTAAACATCTTATACCTGTGTTCTTAATTGTGATAATACCACGTTTTGCCTTTACATATTCCTCAGTATTCGCAACATGTTGCTTCAAACGACCTTGTCCTATTCGTATGCATACATGATGAACATTTACGATACAATATTCATTGATAATAAAAGCTGCATTACTTTGGAGTACTTCCACATAGCTTCTCCGTAGATCTTCTGCTAAGAGATATCTTGCTTCTCTGAACGATAACCAAAAAGGGCGATTTCCTTTGCTCTAATTTGTTATGTTATTCCTAAGTAATCATGTTTGTCCACGTTAAGTAACAAATAATCTATTAGAGCCCATAGACTTGTTTCAATTGCAGTAAAATGGTTTTCATTTGCACGCACGGCAGCTAAACGGATTCTTAGCATTGTACCCTCCACATTTTATATTCTGTATTGTCTTCTATGTTCTTTTATTATATGAAATATATTGTTATCATTTTTTCGGCTGTTATTTCCAAATCCCACTTGTACATGTGTGTCTCGTTCTGCTTGAAATTCCGATAGCAATTCATCCATTCTTCCTTCTATTTCGCATAAATCAACTTCTATTTCTTCATGTTCTCTGTTAGCCTCTGCTAATATTTCCACAAATGGTGGATATATTTCTTCCTCCTCTTCTTTTTAAGGATTGAGAAACATTGTTAAGCCAGTTTTGTAGTTCATTTACGTAAAATTCTTATTCATCTATTTTTTCTTCCTAATTGTAAGCCTCTCCTACTATCTGCGAACATGTAAGATTTTGCACCTCTTCTTCATTTGCCCTTCCTTCGATGTCTTTCTCTTCTTCTTTTAATCATTTTTTTTTATTTTTTCAACTCAGATGGACGATTATTCTTCCTCTTCTTGTGTTATCATTCTATTACCTACATTTATAATATTTATAATAGCTCTTTATATTTATCTTCTTCTTCATATCCTGCATTTTGAATTTCATTAACTGCATCTCTTTATTCTTCTTAATATTATTATTTGGCACTTGTGATCATCTCTTCTTCTTCTTTTGCTATTTCTATTCCATTAACTACATCTCTTTCTTGTTCTTCTTCTTGCGCTATTTCATCTGTTGGTAACCTTACTTCTTCGTTATGTTTTTCTTCTTCTTCCTTTTATCATATTCTTCTTCTTCCTTATGGACTCCTTCCTTCCTCTCATGATGATCATAATCTTCTTCTTCTATCACTATTACGTCATCTATTTCCCTTAGAAGAACTTGTGTGTCTTTATATCGTACGTCCTCTTCTTCTTCTATGTCGTTAATAAAGGCCGTAATCTTTTTGAATAATTCTTGTGTGCTCTTTTTGTTTTTCATTTTATTTCCCCTACATGTTTATAAGTAATTGAAAAAAGGATACTTTCATATATGTATATGTAAATATTTGTACATAATATATAAATGTTATGTAAAATGGAATATATATATATATATATATATATATATATATATATATATATATATATATATATATATATATATATATATATATATATATATATATATATATATATAAAACGGATAAAGGTACTTTAAACGAATATATGGGTATGTAAAAAAGAGAATATATATAAGTATTTAAAAAGGAATGACAATATCAATAAGGATAAGGATAAAGAATATACACGTTTCTTTGTTTTTTGGTATTCAACTTAAAAAAGAAATACATCTTGTTACTTATAACCATATTCCAAATAAATATAAACAGTATATATAGAATTCAATTTGTTATAAGGAAAGACAGAACTTTGAAGGAAACAAAAAAAATATACCTTTTAAGTATCTTGTGTGTACTAAAATGATTTTTTTTAAACTTTTTTCGTATTCCACGGGAGTGAAACAAATGTATGTTCACAGTTTCCTTCAAGTGTGTAGTATAATGTACAAACGTTCTGTATGTGTTTTTTATATTTATTCTTTCAGAGTTTCAGCCACCACAAAAAAATAGGTATTTGACACTAATATTGTGCGTTTTACATATCCCGCTATCCCAATTTCCTACGGTAGTCGATGCAATGGATGCATGTAGAGTTTCAGCATTGATCTCAGCAATCGTGAATTCAATAGTACTATCAATTATTTTCTACACTGTATTACAGAGTACTCCCGTTTCCTTTCTCACTTGCTTTAAGCATTGTCTCCTTTAGCGAAAGAACGTTACATCAGCATAAACTTACTTGCGAGAGATCGAACGTAATATTATTGAGTTTCCCCTGAAGGGCATCATTGTATATGTCTCCTTAACGAAAAGGGAGCGTTAAAAATTTCATCTGTCTCCTTTACGGAGTACAGTGTGCTTATATCTGGTGTTTAAGATCGCCCTTATTCGTTCTCCAAGCTACTATATTTGTTATCGACAACATCCTATCCATCAGTTTTCCCGGGGTACTCTCTTTCCATATTGTATTCCATCACTTGTCTTAAACATATGTTACCTTAGCGTATAGAGCATATTTTTGTGACGCTAAACTAAAACATTTCATCTTTATCTCTTATGACGGCTATGATGTCTCAATGATTGCGAAAACTTAACTCAGTATGATGTTCATATTCCGTTGAAAATAAGAAAACTCAATATAGGGGGCCGTTCTAAAATTTTGTGACCCCTGATGCAAGATCCAATATATTTTGAATCGAACATTTTCTTCTACGCCTTATATCTGGAGAACTACATATAGTGTAGCCACATCCAAACTATCGCTTAACTCACTATGATGTTCTTAACTAACTAACTAACTCTATGGCCTATGGAACCCGCAGGTTCAGTGCCGCGTTCACAAAAGCTCTCCACTGACTTCTATCCTTAGCTAATTGCATCCAGTTTCTACTTTGTATTCCTATCTCTGCGAGATCCATCTTAATATTGTCCTCCCATCTGCGCCTAGGTCTTCCTAATGGTCGTTTGCCTATGGGTCTACCAGTCAAGACTTTGAAAGCGTTTCTACTTTCTTCCATTCTAGCTACGTGACCTGCCCACCTAAGCCTCCTAGACTTAACGACCCTAACAATGTTGGGTAAACCGTATAAACTATGTAGTTCCTCGTTATGAAGTTTCCGCCATTCCCCATTCTCGTTCCTCTTGGGTCCGAATATTCTTCTCAGGATCCTGTTCTCAAATACTTTCAGTCCATGTTCTTCCCTCAGAGTAAGCGACCATGTTTCACAACCATACAGAACAACAGGCATGATTATCGTTTTATATATTTTAAGCTTCAAATTCCTCGACAGAATTCGCGACGACAAGAGATTTTGAACCGAATAGTAACACGAATTCCCTGCTTTTAGTCGACATTTAATTTCTTCGTGAATATGATTTTCGTCTGTTAATATTGATCCTAAATATTTGAAAGTATCCACTTTATCAAAAGTATTATTTAATATTTTAACGCCTCCACAATTTGCCGTATTACGGTCCCGACGCACTTCCATGTATTTAGTTTTCTCTGCATTTACTTCTAAACCCATGTCCCTGCAAGCGTTTAATAAGATCTCTGCATTTATTTCTACTGTTCTCCTATCATCCCCTATTAAATTTACATCATCAGCATATGCCATAACCTGGTGAATGCCGTTCAACTCTAGGCCCTGGTTGCTATCTTTGATTTTCCTTATGGCGTATTCCAGCACAAAGTTAAATAATAATGACGACAACGCATCTCCTTGTTTCAGGCCATTTTCGACGTGGAAGCTCGTGGACAAAAATTTTCCTACCCGGACTTTACTTTGGGATTCACTTAAACATATCTTAATTAATCTAATTAGCTTTCTCGGTATTCCAAGTTCTGTAAGAACGTTGTATAATGTTTCTCTCCTAACCGAGTCGTAAGCCTTTCTAAAATCAATAAATAGTTGATGTACCGGGGTATTGTATTCCCACTTCTTTTCGAGTATTTGGCGAATGGTAAATATTTGGTCAATAGTTGATCGATTTCGTCTAAATCCGCACTGATAATCTCCAATAATTTCATCTGCGTATGGGGTCAATCTTGCTAACAGAATATTTGAAAGGATTTTATAGGATGTTGACAGAAGAGAAATGCCTCGATAATTATTACAGTCAGTTTTGTCGCCTTTCTTGTGAATTGGAACAATGATTGATTCTTTCCACTCTTGTGGCAATTCTTCCTTGTTCCAGATAAGGAGAATGAGTTTGTGTATCTTGTTCCACAATTTTTGCCTCCAGCTAAAATTAACTCAGCCGGAATTTCATCTACACCCGGAGATTTGTGTTTCTTCAATTTCTTTATAGCGGCTTCCACTTCTATTCGATTGGGTTCTGGAATATACGGTTCTGCGGTGTGTATCTCCTTTTCTCCACGCACATTAGTTTTTGGCTGTGTGTTCAGCAAATCGTCAAAGAAATCTTTCCATCTATTTAAGAGGCTATCCGTGTCGGTGAGAACTGTTCCGTCAGATTTCTTTAATATATAAGCACGAGGTTGATAGCCTTTCTTAAATTCGCTGATCCCCTTATACATGTCCCGAATATTTTTATTTTTACTATTATCTTCAAGTCCCTTAATTTTAGCTTTCAAAAAATCCCGTTTCTTTGTTCTAAAAGTTTTGGAAGTTTCCCGCCTGGTATCTGCGAAATTTTGTGTAGTTGTTTCATTCGGATTTTGTAGCCACCGTAATTTTGCCTGTTTTCTCTTCTCTGCTAGTTTAATGCATTCTTGGTCGAACCATGGTTTGTTCCTACGTATTTCCGCGTGTCCCAATTTTTCTATTGCTGAACTTTTAATGCTATCTCTAATTTCAGTCCAAGTATCCTCAACACTAGTGCACTCCGAGTCTTCTAAAACCGCGAATCTATTCGAAACTTCAATCTGGTATCCCTCTCTTACCTGGCTCTCTTCTAATTTCTTTAAATTAAATCTCTCCGTTTTCGGACATTGAATATTACCTTTATTCAACGATAATCTCTCCCGTATTATCGCTACTACCAGGTAGTGATCAGTGTCACAATCAGCCCCTCTAAACGACCGGACGTCAATTATGCTAGATTGTCTTCTTCTATCTACTAAAACGTGATCAATTTGATTATGTGTTTTTCCGTCTGGTGATGTCCAAGTGTATTTATGAACGTCGCGATGTGGGAATTTTGTACTCTTCACGATTAGGTTTTTGGATGTTGCAAAGTTCACGAGTCTAACACCGTTGTCATTACTTTCCTTATGCAAACTTGCGTTCCCTATAATCGGTTTGAAAATATCCTCTCGTCCTACCTTCGCATTGAAATCCCCTAATATAATCTTCATATGGTATCGCGGGAGTTGGTCAAATATCCGTTCCACTTCTTCATAAAAACTATCTTTTATATCGTCACCCTTATCTTCAGTTGGAGCATGTACATTTAAAACAATAATATCACACCACCGTCCCTTAAGAGTAATAAAAGAAAGTCTGTCAGTAACAAATTCAACCCGTTTAATTGCTGGTAATATTCGTTTGTGAACGAAAAACCCTGTTCCTAACTGGTGATTTTTATTTCCTTCCCCGTAAAAGAACGTAAAATTTCCGGAATTCTCAGATCCATTTCCTTCCCACCTAACTTCCTGAACTCCTACTACGTCCATCCTGTATTTCTCTAACTTACTCGTTACAGATTTTAACGCGCCTGCCCTATAAAGACTTCTAATATTCCATGTTCCAAATCTCATGACCATTTTCTTTTGCTGATGTCGTGCCAAGTTATCAGTCCTTGTCCGAGGCTTTTGTGAATGTTTCTGAACAAGTACCTTTTTTTTACAGGATGAGGGTGTTAGCCTTACCCAAACCCCCAAGCTGGAGGACCACTCCTAGTCGTCTGTCCGCGACTGCTTATTCAGTATATTCGCAGCTAACCTCTATATCTAGAGGCCTTCTCCTCGATCCGCAACCTGAGGACGCGCCATGCCGTGGTGACAGGAACCCACGTTACACGGCACTATGATGTTCTTATTCCCTAAAAATACGAAAAGTCGATTTAGGGTGCCGTTCAAAAATTTTGTGACCCCTGATCCAAGATCCATTATATTTCAATCAAAAATTATCTTGTATGCCTTATATCTGGAGAACTACATACAGTATAGATAGATCCACGATATCACCCCTGGGGCTCCACTTCATCCCCCCTTAGATGATCTGTTAAGTTCGGAGTTAAGTCATTGAACACAACGGCCACGAAAACTGGATTTGACACTAATATCGAGCACTTTGAATTATTTTACATGTATCGATAACCTACCCCCACATTGGTGGGGTGCTCCTTACCTCGCGAGGGTTGAGATAACTTTGAAAGTTACGTGAACTCTAGTTTAGCACTACAAAACGCTTCGTCTAATTCTGATACCATGACCAAATTTTGATAACTTTTCGGCCCCCTTGTCTGACCCCCTAGATCACAGACAGACAGACAAATATACACTTTTATTTAAAACTATCATATGATATTATCAATTGCTAAAATACACATATCTTTGCTTCTTCTTGGTCTGAGACCATGACCAAATTGTTGGTAACTTTTGGCTCCCTTGTCTGACCCCCCACATCAAAGACAGACAGACAGATATACACTTTTATTTAAAGCTGTCATATGATATTATCAATGGCTAAAATACACATATCTTATCTTCGTCTTGGTCTGAGACTATGACCAAATTTTTGATAGCTTTCGGCTCGCTTGTCTATTCCCCAGATCACAGACAGATATAAACTTTCACTTAAAGCTCGTATTATATTATCAATGGCTAAAACGCACACATATATTCACTTCGTCTTGCTCTGGAAACATGTCCAAAGTTTTTATAACTTTTCGGTTCACTTGTCTGATCCCCCTAGATCACAGACAGACAGATATACATTTTTGCTTAAAGCCATCAAATGATATTATCAATAGCTAAAACAAACATACATTGGCTCCGTCTTGGTCTGAGAACATGACCAAAATTTTGATAACTTTTCGGCTCACTTGTCTGATCTCCCACAGACCACATACATATATACATTTTTATTTTATTTATATTGCATAGGTATAAGTACGAATGTGCATTGTTAAAACATTCATGGGTGTCAAAACAATCTCTGCATGTGTACTGTGGTTTGCCGTCTCTCTCTCTCTCTCTCTCTCTCTCTCGTTTCATATTTTATTCTATTATCATTCACTTAGGGGCAGGGTGACTCAGTGCTTGAGGGGCGTAATATTATTTTAACATGCAAGTGCATTACAAGTGCTATGTCTTTATCGTTCAACGCTCACTATATGTTCTATACAAGACTCCAGATATTTCCCCACGACAGCTGTGACCGAATTGAAATACGAATCATCAAAATATACTCTGTCATCTTATCTTATCTTTTGCTCTCGAAACTAAACACTTTTTTAACATGGAATTCAATGTACACCGAAGAGACAGAGAGCAGGAAACAGACATTCACAACTCATTCAGATTCGCTTATATGTATGTATATGAGTTTTTTAACCTTATATTTCATTATCATTATCAAATACGAAATAGCTGTGACTAAATACACTATTTCTTGTTATCTCCAGTGCCTTTGTAGCTAAATTAAAACATAACATACTGTTTCATCCCTTCACGGATAACCATGGACCGTAATATTTTAGTAATATATTTTTACTTACCTATTTTAATAAAAACGTCCGGTGTCACACTTGTTCACATTTATCGAATCCAGGGGTACATGAACCACCAAATACACACAATCACACTATTACAACTTTCAACCGAAAGACGTTGTACTGTACAGTTTCACTCTGTCAAATTTCAATTACAATTATTATTTTTCCTGCCTACACACACACACACACACACACACGTGATTACCTTCAACAGAACATGTCATAACAAGATCAAACACGTCTTCAATAATCGGCATCGCATTAACCACATCTAATTTCTCGTGAGACCTCAAGGCGTGTGTGTCTAACTTGAAAATCGTTTGCATAATTTGATCTTTGGGTTCTCTGCACAAGTGATTTTGATTACTAGTCAACGTTTTCTATGGGAATGTGTTTCAAAAAATATCTCATCACGGCTTCAACACAAGCAACAAATTCGTTGGCATAATTTGATCTTTGGATTCTCTGCATAAGTGATTTTGATTGCTAGCCATTGTTTGTATAGGAATCTCATCACGGATTCATTACAGATATCATTATTATCATTTCGGTCATGTGATTCTTCATATAACACTTTTTACATGCAATACAAGCGCCCCTGGGGACTTGAGTATACAAATTTTCATAATAAGTTGTCAAAACATTGCGAAATGCTATGAGAAGCTTCCGTTCTTACATCATGTTCAATGGAAAAAAATGAAATGTAATCTTTGAGTTTTACGTCCCACGGTTATGCCGGTGTGGCTAAAGGAGACGGTGATTATGAGAGATGAGTGAAATGGTGGAATGAAGATAGTGGGAGGAAACGGGAGAACCCCGAGAAAACCCACGAGCACGGTGTTTGTCCACCACAAAGTTCACTTGGCGGGGGCTGGGATCGAACCCGGGACCCCAAGCACCAGAGGTGAACGCTCTACCACTGAGCCACCGCGCCCCCTCATGTTCAATGGAGTCCAAATAGCAAATTATTCACTCAAGACCTGGGAAAGGCATGTTTCATCTTCTTTATACAGGCATCTCCGGGGATAGGACCAAGGCCAAAATTTCGATACTGCTTACGATATTCATCTTAGCAAACCAACACCCATTGAACGTTCTCAGGGCAATGTTCCAACAACTCTCACCTGAGACCTAAGGCCACTCAACGTCCAGTCTATGTGGTCACCCGCATATAAGATTTCTCATCCCACGTTTTCAAAAAAAAAAAAAAAAAAAATCATGAAATACGATATACACCTTAGCAACTAAGACCAGTTCCATCAAATAACAAATTTCATACAGTCTACTGGGTAACTTCGATCATTGAATATCACACTTTCAGTTCATAAACTACATGCGTTTCGTGGGAATAGGACCAGGGCTGAGTCCCTTACGCTCTTTGCAGGACGGTCGAGGGGCTGAGTGGTCGAAATAGCTTACCAATACAAGACGAGAAGAAGACAAGGAAAAGGCATGTTTCGCTTTTTCTATAGCCGGTAGCTGTCCAAGAGTATACTTCCTTATTCTAGGATAGCAACATACTAGTTTAGGCCGGTTTAGGGACGGTTTAGGTCCCCAGAGAACTTTCCCAGGCCAGGCCTAAAGGACAAAGGTCAAATCCAGCTACCCTAGGGTTATTCTACTACAAACACATTACCTAGGAACTTTTAATTGCCATTTTTGCATTCAGATGAATTAATTTACTTATTTATTGCTGTGCATGTGGTAGACAAAAAATGTTAAATAATGATATATTTAAAACGTAAATCTATAAAAAAATAGATTTTCTCTACACACTCAGCAAAGATACCCTTCCAAATAGACTATGATATAACCCCAAAATATATTGTCAGACCTACTTACTGTTTACGACATGCAGTGCCACCATCCCTGGCATTGATATTGATTAAAACGTACCCGATTGCTATAATATACGGGAGTCAATATGTCTCATAATTCTGAGTGTCGCTCTTCAAAAAGTAAAGAAACGTGTAAGGAGCCGGAACAAGTTAATAGGAGCTATCCTTTGGAATATATACATACATACACACACATACATACATACATATAAACAATATTATTTTTCTGTTGAAGTTTCAATGATCTTGTAGGAAAACAAAAGGTATTTTTAATGAAAATAATTACGCTTGAATCTTTTAAATTTTATATACTGACAATGAAGATCTGATTTTAAATACGGAATTACAAACGAATACAGCTTGATAAGTACAATTATGAACGAAATGGTGACTATATTTGGTCAAACTCTTGGATACTGTGTGGTGATAAATTTTTATTTTCTTCTTCTTCGTTTTTTTTCATTGTACGCCTACACCCAAATTCAATTCCCGTTTGGAGCTCATGCAGTTTCGATCTCACGTTAAACTGTAGTTCACATCTTAAATAGCTTTGACCCTGAAGAGACGTTGCACTCGAAAGCAATTAATTACTGTTCAAACTCTTTAGTAGTGCATACATCGCACATATTATGTGAATAGACTACTTACAATAAGCCACTTGAAAACAAACTGTCATTTAGCTCTCTTGTAACAACAAAACTGACTCCTGTCTGACCTCTTTACTTAAAGATGGTCTTATTTCATTTATTCAAATCAAACAACCGCTGCAAAATGCAACAGAAAAGAAAACAACAAAAAATAAATGCAAGCAGAAGTTGAGTTTTGCAATAAACGTGCGAAAATGTCACGTTAAAATTATATGGAACTTACTGTCGTTAAGAACTTCTGTAGGACGGCAATACAATGGCCACAGACCTGCAACTTTGTCGTGGGCATGTATGCCCGAACTCATTAAGTCGGAGCCGACTAGTTCAAAATTCACCCTTACTGGATCTGAACGTCACGAGTTGAGTGGGATGTCGAAATGATAAACGTTAGATCGAATGTTGCCGATATTAGGCTGTGATGTGTGTGAGCGGGGCGTTATACACCTAAGGTTGGTTACGTGAGCGTGAGGTCGAGTATGTGTGTTGTTTTTGTTAATGTGATGCTGTAAGCGTGATGTCGTAATGACGAAACTGTGAAATCGGGTGAGCATGATATCGGACTGGCGATATGAACGCGAGGTTGGGTATGCGTGATCTTAATCTTGTAGATATGAAGTCGAATTAGTGTGCTGTCGGACTGGTAAAGTCAGCGTGAGATTGAGTAAGCGGGATGTTGGTGCTGCTAGTCTGAAGTCGAGTGATTGTGGTATACGACTGGTGAACTAAGTATGGATGCAACTGAACATGATGTCGAGATCGAGTGAAGGTGGCTTCAGTTTTATGCCGTGAGCGTTGACTGAAGTTAGGTCAAAATGAATACATTTGTACGACCCATCAGAGCCACATATAACTTGTAATCACAAATCAATACTGTTCTCAGTTCCTTACTTTATAACCAGACTGTATTTAAAGAACATAGAAACTGAACTTTGAGATACAGCTTACCTTCAAAAAGAGAGAAAACTTGATATTATATTATGTTGATGATACTACTTAATGTAAAATACCGGTACCAACAAACATACGAAGTTAAGATGCAACAAAAGGACTTACACTAGTTGGAGATACAATCGGATAATATTAACGCGAATGTAAGCCAAGTGAAACAATTGCCTGCTTCTCGTAATCGTGATCCTTGGTTCCAGTTAGAACGCAGTATTAAGATATCTTCTTCCGAGCTAATTTGAATACGAGCTGGATTTAACGAGAGGCGGCCTAGAATTAGGACGAGAAGATAATACATCTTGTCTCGAATAAAAAATCGTATTTGAATACCAGATGTAATTCATGTTTCAACATTTAAGCTCTTGTGAGAGTTTTATGAACCTTAAGAAGAAATGTCTGATTACGCTTTATTTAAAGTGAAATCTATCATTTTAAAGTTTTACCACAATAGGCTTTGTTGAAAGAGTATTTGCTGTATAACTTCCAATAATGATTTCTTAATGTACGTATCTATATATGATACATAGTTTTAAATTGATACTCGTTTAGAACATAGGTAAGATTATATATATAGATGCTAATTGTGCTTGCTAATTTCTTAAATAAAATAACGTGCCATGTACCTGCAATGATTCTAGCTAAAATATTAATGAAATGTGAACCCAGAATACTAACTTTTTTGTTAGTTTGTACTAAAATACTTTTTAGGTCGAATAAAGTAGTCTTTTAATATATAGGGTTTATTTCAAATACTGTATCCAATAGTTGAAAGAATTTTAGGGTTTTCTAAATATATAATTCCTTTACAAATTTTAAAAAGAATGCAGCAGAAATCTATAAATTGAAGAGCACCAATTATAGTATTACATTTATATTATGCACGAAAACTTTAGTAATTTGTGAAGCTTTATTCCTAGCAAATGCATATACTCGAAGTAAGAATGATAATAATACTTATAATTTATGCATTTACTTAAACATGTTAAATTCATATTTCTTGTTTTTGGCACTATTCAAGCACACAACAACAACAACAAAAAAGCTTATTTTGTTATGTATCTTAAATCTAAATAATTATTTTTCTTCTTTAATTCTGATTGAATTAAGCTCAATTGGAACATTACACTTGAGTATGCCATTGACGCAAAACCATACTAATTGCTTACCATATCAACTTACTAGTAATCTTATTTGTGGAGATACAGCATTAACGAACATATTTTTATGTGTCAGATGGAGATAATATTGTGTTTCTGAAAAGTTTAGATTTAAGGTGTGTCGCTCATGCCGAATTAGTCACTATAACAGCCAAACTAAGAGTGTACACGATCAGTTCTTCTAATCCGTCGGAAGTCATACTGGCTGGTGCTGTTTAAAAGAAATATATATTCTGTGTATCTCAGTTGGATAATAGTTTTCACACATAGAAAACCTTACCAGATTTACGCCTTAATTGTCTATTAAATGGACTGTGTAACATCAGAAATACTTACAAAACTTCTTGTCCTGTAAGCCACTTTGTATTGCGATTACTATGCCGTCATTACACTCACTCAACAACTGAACTCAATTAAACAGTTCAATTTGCAGGCGCTAGTGGCAGAAGTACTGCTTCCATCTACTTGCATTTTCGAAGCATAATTTTAATAATACACACTGTAATAGATGACATAAAACCCAACATTACCTTGTCTTGAAGTATCCGTTTCAACTTAAAAATTACGAGTTATAATTACAATACAATTTAAGACTAATTCGTTTGATCAAAGGGAAAAGCTGGAACTTTTACAAAAAATCTCGCATATTATCCTTGTATAGTACGTACAGTTACTACACGCATCAATCCATCAGTGACAGTATGAACTGTTATGCTTCTACCTAGTTTATTGTGCTGCGGGGCAAATGATTATCCTTCAGCAAAACAATGCTAGAAACCTGCATTCATTTCTGTAACAATCATTTTCGTATCTGCTGAAGCCTAGAGAAATATTCTAATTTGGTCCTTTTCCAAAATGTTTCAGCCAAATTTGAACCAGTTCCCATCTTGAAATCAAACTCATTTTGCCTAATATACAGTATGCATTAGATGCAACTAATAATGATTGTCAAACCAGAAAATTACTTGGTGTAAGTAGGTTTAAAGATTAGGATTACTAGACTATTGAGCCAAACCACAGTTAAAACATGCCTAAGCTTGAGTTAATACTTTATATAATTTCCCAAATATTATTATTTTTTTACTACAATGGTTTTATGTTTTATTGATTTCATACCTGCTATTCAAAGTCCACCAAAATGACTAGCCCTAGAAGGATTGAAATGCCATTCAATACCATGACTGCTAACGCATTCTAATAACTTTCCCTTGTACTTTACATCTAACAAAGTTTAATAATATTTTTAGATTTGCATTCACATCGACAAAATTGTTACCGTAGTCGCTATATGCATGCAAGGTTTTCCATCTACGCAACAAATTTGTGTAAGACAGCAAAGACCGTTTCAGTACCGACATCACTTAAACACAGAAGATGTATGGCTTTAATAGTGAAAGAGGTACAGAGTGTAATGTAACCTTTATAAGCTTTCTGACCTCTAAGCTTACTAGATTTAACTAACATAACTCGAGCATAGCCAATTCCACAATAGATAGAAACTTAGAAACTTGACCTAACAACAAATTACCCATAAATTTGTAGTTTTATCCTTTTCAAGCCGATGACGTTTTACTAAACCTTTTCATAATATGTCTTACAATATCTATGCCCCGTAGAACCTTAACTCTTTGACACAAATTCACTAATACCACCTATGCATTTCAATGCATTGTTTGTACATATTTGTATTTTCTTAACAACTCGTTAAAATTATGTTCATCGAAGAACGCCATTGGGAATGTATAATCTTCCAAAAGTTGAACACTGCGTAGTCTCTCTCTCGCATGCAGAAATCGCTGTTAATCTAAAAACGGATTCAAACTCAATAATTTCCTTTTATTTTTTATTTCTATTTAAGTATGTAAGTTTTGTTTGAAACCTTGAAGAATGCACCACCAAGGTATTTATGGTGTCATCACGTGCTCTCGGCTGCAATTGGTTGTAGGCCTACCAAGCGAGAAACTTTTCGAAGCGTGTTTTTAGTACTTATGACAATGATGTTTAAGTATTTGCCATTACTTTAAATCTATTTATATAACAATAGGTGGCAAGGTAAGAAATATTTAAGCAATATAACGTAGATATGAATCATAATATAAATTCCGGTGTAAGTCAGTTCAGCATTGTTCAGTATGATGAGATAAAGGCATGAGGGAAATAAAAAATGTATTGCATAACCTCATCATGTTTTCGTATAGTACAGTTTAAAATTAGTAAAAACCTACATAGTTGAATGCAATTTATTTTACTTTATGAAAACTAATGGCTAATATTGGCAGTGTACTACAAAATACATCTGACCACATAGCTGAAACAAGACGAAAATACTGGTATAATTAGCAAAGTGAAGCCTATTTTAGATTTGTATTAATGCACACAAATAAATTACGTATTGCTACTAATAAATGATTACATTATCATAAAACACATAATTGCAAAATTGAAGGTGACGCAGACATAATATAAAAGGTGCCAGGAACATATAATCACAAAAACGTTTATTTGAATGCTTCACTTGTCAGCACAACTTCATAGATGACTTTACTTTTATTCAAATTCACAAACAAGTCTCTCTCAACATTCATTAACATCAAAGGAAAGAGTAATCTTTCATACAAAAAAGACCTAAATTGTTTATATTTCGAAAAAAAACTCGCGCAAGGTTTACCTGAGTGGATGCAACTGTCATTATTAATTTAAAAACAGTATATGAACTATTTTAAAAAAATCCAGACTATAACGAGAGTTCATATAAAATAGAAATGCACAGGACAGACATTTGATTATTTTAGTACCATCACGATCTTCGCCAATTTCTTCTTCATTTATAGGTTCATACTTTCGTTTGAATACTCATCATCATTATTTAAAGTTATCATAGCTTTATACATTTTTTTCTTGTGAATCTTCATTTTTTTTTACTGAAATCTGGATTGAATCTACAATACTGGCTTCCAAATTGTTCCAGTTCTAACAACACACTTCTGTTTGCTTTTCTTAAGTGATATATAGTTAGCGAACAATCATCTGGAAATGTGTCACTTCCATTCCAACTATATCCTCGCCCCTTTCCGAATCCAATTAGGAAAAAATCAAGCAGTAAGCATTTGTGGATATAAACCATACTTTTATACTTTTATTCGCACAATCAAGAATGTTAAGATAGATTTCTCTGTACTTCTGATTATTCGATACATATCTAGCCTCGCCAGAAGTTTGTTTGTATAGCATTTTCTTCATCTTTGGAATTATTTTGTTCTAAAAAAAATCACATTTTGTATCGATTCCCTCATTTCTAAGATAAGTCTTAATATTTTTAGCGAGGATTTACAATTGCCATGCAATTTTTTTTTAAATTTTGTATCACTTTTTTTTTTAAATTTAATCTAATAATGCATCTACTGAGTTGCAGAACATTGTATAGTCTAAATACTTAATTCGCATAAAGATGGACACAGGAGAAATAACTGAAAACATATCTAGCATGACTAAAAGGAAAAACAAATCTTCGAATTAGTCCCACTGTTGAACAAGAAAGCACGCTGTAAATGTTGTTATGCAGTAAAAAAAAACTGTTGAAACAACTAACAATATTGACAAAAATGTAACAAGTTTGCAAGATTAATGAAATATGGGTTTACTAAATGTTAAAAAAAAAAAAAAACGTTTTTTCCTTATTTTTGAGAAAGTCATTCGAGAAAGTCGAGAACAATGCCATTTTTGACAGAATTGTCCAAAAATCTCCCAGAGTAAACTACCACTTCTAAATTTATTTCTAAAAAAAAAAAAAAAAACGATCGGTACAACAGGGTTATTATTATAAGGTTGTTAATGAAACATTGAATTACAAGGTATGATCAAAATCTCTCATGCTTATTTTGAGAAGGCCACTGATTTTCGCCATTCAGTAAACACTCATTATTTGCGAGCATCTAACCAATCGAAGAAAATGCAAAATAATAAAATCCTTGATAAATGTGGATGTAACGAATAATGGATGAGGATAATAGAAACAATGACAACAAAAATAAGGGGAATGGGGAAAATTTACTAGATCGAACGGAAATTTAATAGGTAAATTCTAGGAATAGCAGGGGAGGTAAGAACAATATTGAATACCTTTATTTTAATGATGAAAAAAGTTTTATCTGAGAAGCTATATTGTGAGGAATGTGATATAAAATAATGTTAAAGGAGGAAAGACTAAGTTAACAATTGATAAACAGTATTCAAACACAATCCTTACGTCATAAGAAGTTAGCAAATACCCGTAGTGATCAGAACTTCCCAATTACCACCACGTGGTCTGCTAATATTCCAAAATAGTTAACTAGTATAATTGCAGTGGACCCACAGGTTACGAACCTATCAGCTCACGAACAATATATATATATATATATATATATATATATATATATATATATATATATATATATATATATATATATATATATATATATATACTCTTACGAACAATACTTCGGGGTACGAATGCAAAGTTTCACAGTCTCTCTCACACGCGGTAAGTTGTGTTTTCACTCGTTTTCCGTAAATTATGTCAGAATTATATGATAAAAAATACATTTTGTTCTTTTTGTGTGTGATTCTTAGCCTTCTTAGCCCTCATACAATTTTCTTTAATTTAGAGTCATGTGTTTATATTTGAAAAGCATAATACTATTTTAAATTTATAATATTAATTTTATGTTCATAGGTAAAACGCTTAAAATGTAAAGAAAACGTAAATATAATATTATTGTGGGTATAATCAATTAATTACATTGATTTTAATAAACGAATCGGTTTAAAAACAGCGTTACAGGACGAATTAATCTCCTATCCCGTGAGTCAACTGCATTACTACTTTGCTGCTCATCCCCTATGGGAATAGTTAAGCTGGTGAATGGGAAAATAGTGGAAAATTTATATTAGTTTTGACAAAGTCATAACTGAGGAACATTTTGATTTACTCTGATTTTGTAATTTATTTTCTTATATGGGAAAATATAATACAGTATATTGATGAAAAAGAAACAAATAGTTTCTAACTCAGACAAATGATAATCGTAACAAGCACTTCCTATCTTTGTGTGAATCGAATGGACAATTCTTATCCCCGTGGTCTCAAGACAACAATTTTATCCTCTCCGTTGTTTCTTAAGTAATTATATATTCATCCCTTGTATTGCCCAATAGAGACGTCACTGTAAAAAGTTGTAATAGAGGAGTAAACCACAAGTGAATTTCCAGATTACGAGAAAAGTCAATATTTTGATTTTAGTAAGTTTTTGTTTCAGTACATACTTCATTCATTTAACGTTCAACGGGTTTCTTTCGTGTATATTCGATAATTATTGTTCTGAACTTTTCTTTCTTCAAATATTTGATTAAGTCTTAACTCAACTTTTATAGTCAATAACTTATTAAATAAGAAGACTAAAAGAGGAAAGCATTTCCTTCACATACTTACTGACCACGTCAAGATCTGCCTCCATGGCAAATATTGGTTCAGAACGAATTAACTGAATGAATAACGTAAGATATAAACTGATTGACATATTCTACGCTATTTGTGATGGATTTCCCACTTCGGATTTATTAAAATATGAAAGACAAAAGCAAGTTATATCAATAACATTATGCTTAGTATAATGTTAAAATGGAAATCGCATTCGTCTTTCATTCTGTTTTCACCTATTGCTAGCACGTTTTGACCACATATCTTTTTTTTTTGTTTTTGTTTCTTAGCAATGTCAAATATGCCCCTCCTGGCAGGTCTAGTGGTTAGCAAGCGACTCTCTGGCACATGGGTTCTAGGTCAAAACAGCGAAAACAATAACAGCGATGAGCGAAAACCGCGTGTGTGGACAAAAGCAGCGCATGAACAGAAAACGCGCAAGGACAAAAACAGCGCATGCAAATACCGCTTAGACAAAATCAGCGCATGAACAAAACCTCACAAGGACAAAAACAGCGCATGCAAATACCGTGTGGGCAAAAACAGTGCATGTACAAAATCTGCGCAAGGGCAAAAACAGTGCATACAAATACCGCTTGAACAAAAGCAGCGCATGGACAAAAACAGCGCATGTACAGAAACCGCGCAAGGACAAAAACAGCTCATTCAATACCGCGTGAGCGAAAACAGCCCATCCACAAAAACATGGATGAACATTTTGCACTAGGCTCAATCGCGCTCGAGCTCACTTCTTTCAACTGGGCTCGCGCTCACTTGGGCTTGCGATCACTTACCTCAATTGGGCTCGCGCTTTCGACCACTTTCCTCAACTGTTCTCACAATCACTCGCGCTCGCGGTCATTTGGGTTCACAATCACCTCTCTCGAGTGGGCTCGTAGTCACTCGAGCTTGCATTCACACGAACGGGTCAAGATATGAATTAGGTTGAGAACCACTGCCACAGAGTGTTTTTAATTTTTATAGACATTGGGAAAGATGAGCCAGGAACAATCACAAAATAAATCTATTAAGTTTGACAACCCAAAATTCTTTACTGTTTTTTGGGTTGCATAATTGGCAGGCACTCTTCCTAGTTAAATAGATACGATGAAGAGAACAGCGCATGGACAAAATCCACGCAACGACAAAACAGTGCATGGACAAAAACAGCGCATACAAATACAGCGTGAGCGAGAACAGCCCATGAGCATTTTGCCATGGACCAGAGATGAACATTTTACACTAAGCTCGGTCGCGCTCCAGCCTTTCCTTTCGACCGGGCTCGTGCTCACTTGAGCTGGCGATCATTTACCTCAATGTGGATCGCGCTTACCTCTCTTCACTGGGCTCGTACTCACTCGGATTTGATTCACAGGAGCTTGCACTCACTATTCTTAACTTTGCTCGCGCTCATTCAGGCTCACGTTCACTTCTTTCAACTGAGCTCACACTCATTCGCGCTCGCGCTTAATTCCATCAACATGGCTTGAGCTCGCGATCACTTCCTTTGACTGGGCTCTTGTACATTTACCCAAACTGGGTTCGCGCTCATACCAGATTGCACTCAATTCTTTCGAATGTGCTCCCTCTCACTAATCCTAAGTGGGGTAGCGTTCACTCGGACGCGCGATCACTTCTTTCAACTGAGCTTGCGCCCACTGAGGCTTGAGATCATTCTCACAATTGCTGTCGAGCTCATTCGGTCTCGCATTCATTTCTCTCGACTGGACTCGTGTTCAGTCGGACTCGCACTTACTTATTTCATCGAGGCTTGAGCTCACTCAGGCTCGTGCTCAATTATTCAGCCGGAGCACGGTTGAGCGCGAGTGCCGAGTTCACGAGCATCGGGCTCGATAGTTTGGACACCTATGAAAAAAGCACCGCATGCATGGCCCACAATACACATCCTTTCTCAAAGCCAACATTAAAGCAATAGTTGTGAAATTAATCTCGCAAAATACACTAGCTCTTGCGCTTAACCCGACTCTTGGCTGGATTGCGCTGACTTGCAGTATTTCAGCCTTTACTATAGACTTCATCTCACTGCTGATTCATGCCAGTCAGGACTATTTGAACAAGTAACACTTCCCAATTGTAACACTCCGATTTTGATCATATATGGCAGGTAGATACTACAAATAAAACAAACGAATGCGTGTGTTTTTTAATTCTCTGCGGAAAAACGGTTTTATGGGACAAAAGCCCCCACAGAAAATTTTGGAAGTTGATGTTCGAAAGGCAAAAAGAAGTGGACCGAAGTGAACGAATTTGTGCGCAGATGTTGTAGACGTAAAATAGGGGAATATGTGTTTCGTATTTTCCTGGAAAAATGGATAGATAAGGCTAGGACTTCTCCAAACCTTTGATCACGAAATATCAAAAGTGCCACTAACTGTATGTCAGATGTGTAAAGGACATGAGGAATTACAACGAAATTGTGCGTAGAAAAAATAAGTAAAGTAAACTAATATTTCCTTATTTTCTGAGAAAAAGCGGATTTCGGGGGAAAGGCCCCACAAAAAATTTGAAAGTTGGTCACAGAAAGGCAGGAAGTTAACCAAAGTGAATGAAACTGTATACAGGTATTGTAGCCGTAAAATGAGGGACCATATGTTTCGTATTTTCCTAAAAAAGACGGTTGGGTGGGCTACAGACATTCTAAACTGTTGATTACAAAATATCAAAAGTACAATTAAGTATACGTCAGAAGTTTCTAAAAGGTATAGAGAATTTCATCGAAACATCGTGTAAGGACAATTTGCAAAACAAACGAAACGTGTTTTAATTTGTGATGTAAAACAGTGTTGGGGCAAGGCCCCCTCCGAAAAACGTAAATATTACCGTAATATTTCAGGAAGGAGTGGACCAAAGCAAATGAAATAGTGTGTACATAGTATATATGTAAAATAAGGCCGTTCGTCTTTCTCAAATGTCCGTATCCAATTTGATTCAAATTTGACACATCAACAGCAAGGAGGAAATAAATCGACACGTGTTTTTGTTTATGCCGAGAAACATTGTAAGGTTTAAAGGCGCCTCCTGAAATACTATAAAGTACGTATACTGTTTGGGCTTACTGTTGATCTTCCAAATTTGAAGAAATCGGATGGAGACACTTGTGAAACACGAAAGCCCTTATTTTACATACCGTTTTTTACGCACAATTTCGTTCGGTTCTGTACAATCCTTCTGCCACCCAACTCCTCGGTCCACCGAACAGTTTTTTTTTTCCTTTTCAGAAAATGTGAAACACACATTTCCTCATCTTACTTCTACAATACCTGTGCACAATTGCATTCACTTCATTCTACTTCTTCTTTCCTTTCGAACGTCAAATTTTCAAAAGTTGGGTGCGGCTTTTGCCCCTAAAACCTTTCTTCCAGAGAAAATAAAAAAAAAAACGTATACGTTTATCGTTTGCTTATTGCCCCTACACAAAGTTTTGTTCCAATTCTCCATGTCCTTTAGGACTTTCTGACATACTATTACTTCCATTTTTGATATTTCGTGATCAAAGGTTTTAAGGGGTATATGCCCAACTCAACTGTTTCTTCCAGGAAAATACGAAACACGCATTCTCTCAATTTACGTCTACAGTATCTGTGCACAATTTCGTTCACTTCGGTCCACTTGTTTTCCCCTTTCGGGCGTCAACTTTGAAAACATTTGGTGGGGATTTTGTCCTCTAAAACCGTTTTTCCGCAGAAAATAAAGAAACATGTATTCGTTTATTTCATGTGTAGTATCTACCTGTCATTTTTTTAAATCGGAGTATTACACTTGATAAGTGTTACCTGTTAGTCACGTGTTACGCAAAATGGGACAAATAGAGCACCCAAGATGCCAATGCGAAGAAACAGGCACACCATAACATTGCGTATTACCGTGCACATAATTGGAGAAATGGCTAGAGTGAAGAGATCAAATGAAAAGCAAAGAAATGTACGAAATTATAGCTAATGAGGAGGACTATAGGATATTAAGCAGAATAACAAATAACTAATAGAAGTAATAAAATAATGAGCGCGATCCCGATCCTCAATTATATAAGTGAGCGCGAGTCCGAGCGAGAGTGATGCAAGTCAAGATAAGTAAGTGCGAGTGCGAGCCCAGTTTGGGGAAGTGATTACGAGCCCGAGTGAGCGCGAGTCCGAGTGAGAGTGATGCAAGTCAAGAGAAGTAATTGCGAGTGCGAGCCGAGTTTGGGGAAGTGATTACAAGCCCGAGTGAGCGCGAATCCAATTGAGAGAAGTGATCACTAGCGCGAGCCCAGTCGAGAGAAGTGAAAGCGAGTTCGAGTGAAAGCGAGCCCACTTAGAAATGGTGAGCGCAAGCCCATTCGAGGGAATTGAGTGCGAGCCCGTGTGATCGCATGCCCAGCTTGGGGAAATGATCGCGAGTCTAGCTGAGAGAAGTGATCGCGACCTCAAGCCCGGTTGAGGGAAGTGAGCGTGAGCCCAAGTGAGTGCAAGCTCAGTTGAGAGAATTGAGCGCGAGTCCCAGTAAAGGCGAGCCCACTTAGGATTAGCGAGGGCAAGCCCAAGTGAGCATATGTCCGAGTGAACGCGAGCTCACTTAGTATTAGTGAGTGCAAGCCCGAGTGAACGCGAGCTCACTCGAGAGAATTAAGTCCGAGCCCGTTAGATTGCAGTTTTGGGAAGTGATCTGGAGCCCAGTTGAGAAAAGTGATCGCTAGCTCGAGTCCCGTTGAGGGAAGTGTGTGCAAGCTCGAGTGAGTGTGAGCCCAATTGAGGTAAGTGGTCACGAGCCCCAGTGAGCGCGAGCCCAGTTGAAAGAAATGTGCTCGAGCGCAAGCGAGCCTAGTGCAAAATGTTCATCTATAATTTCTGTCCACGCTGTATTTGCATGCGCTATTTTTATACTTGCGCGGTTTTGTCCATATGGTGTTTTTGTCGTTGAGCGTTTTTTGTCCAAGCGCTGATTTTGTTCTTATATCTAACTAGAAAGAGTGCCTGCCAATTATGTAACTTGAAACACAGTAAAGAAATTCGGGTTGTCAAACTTAAGCTGACTTCTGCTTAACTTTGTTGACTTCTACCGTAATAGTTCTTGACTCATCTTTCCGAAAGATGTCTATAAAATTGAAAACAGTCTGTGGAAGTTGAGTTGTAAGACAAAGTAAGAGTAGGACAGAGTGAGACTTGTATAGATCATATTTTTTTAAAGCACCAAAGTCCACTGAATGTCACATCAACCGTGCTACAAACAAGTATAACTGACCACTTTTTCACTAGTATAAATGTTCTCATAACAATGCAAATGAGAGAATAAATATCATATGAAACAACAATTATAGATTATACTGTATCAAATGAAGAATTGAAAAAAAAAATGTAACTGGAATCAGGTAATACAGAGTAGTTGTGTTAATAGTGCCACTTGGAATTTCATTCAAATGACTAAAAGTTTATTTATTTATTTAAAGAAAGAAAAAATAATATATTGGATGTATCCAATATATTAAAGAATACTCATAAAAATACATAAACATATTAAATTATAAAATAACAATATACAAAATATTCATCTAATAAAATAAGAGAGTAAGAAAAATAACTGATACAGAAATTAACAAGTACATTTTCTACTTGTAATTGCTATTACTTCTCTAAAGGAAATCGGACTTGCTAGATTCCCTTTATTAATAGAGTTTAACTTACCCGGTATTCAGAGATGACAGGACTTCGTATTTCCAGAAGTCACGTCTATCTTCCGGTGTCGGGTAACTTAATTGTACAAGTAATTCACGTAATAACAATAAAAATAAAAAGTAAGTAGTAAATATCTCAAAATAAAACCATGCATAACAAAAGGATTAGTCAACTCTATAAGAGAAAGTGATAGGTTAAGTCGTTAAGTAATAAAAAACAAAATGATTTTTAATTTAAGGAATATTACGGAAGGTGTGGAAATAGACTTTCACAATTAATAAAAGAAGTTAAAATGACTACTATAGAAAACAAATTATATAATAACAATGATAGAAAATTATGGAAGGTAATAGCATATATTATAGATAAAAATGACAAAAAGTATGTAGAAATAAATGAACTAAACACTAAAAATGGTTTAGCAACGTTTGAACGTGATCCAATGTTAATAGTTGAAAGTTTTAATGAACACTTTTCCAGTGTTGGCAAAAATAGTTAACAAGGAGACTGATGATAAAATAAATTTTAATTTCCAGACTAAAGTAGTAAACTCTATATTTTTCACTCCAATAGCTAAACAGGAAACTGAACGCTTCATAAATGAATTATCACCAAAAACAATATCTCGTATAGATGGATTATCAGCAAGTGTATTGAAACATGCGAAATAAAATATATTAAAAATAAGCTGTGCATTATATAAAAAATGTACTGTGCATTATATCTTTAACCTAAGTTTAGAAACAGGTGTATTTCCTGATGATTTTAAGACTGCTTTAATAAAACCTATATATAAAAAAGGATCAAGGCTGATTCTAATAACTATAGACTTATATCAGTCCTTAGTAACGGTGCTAAAATGTTATAAAATGTATAACGAGAAGATTAGTTAATTTTCGTCAACAAAATAAATTATTTTCTTCAAATCAGTATATATTGTGCATTATATCTTTAACCTAAGTTTAGAAACAGGTGTATTTCCTGATGATTTTAAGACTGCTGTAATAAAACCTATATATAAAAAAGGATCAAGGCTGATTCTAATAACTATAGACTTATATCAGTCCTTAGTAACGGTGCTAAAATGTTAGAAAATGTATAACGAGAAGATTAGTTAATTTTCTTCAACAAAATAAATTATTTCCTTCAAATCAGTATGGATTTCAAAAAAAATGTAAAAGTACATCAGATGCGGTGTAAAATTTAACAGAGATTGCTTGTAAAAATGTTGACAAAGCTGAAAAAGTAATTGCAGTTTTTGTACACCTAGCTAGAGTATTCGACACAATATCACACAAAATTTTCTAAAATAAACTAGAAATATGTGAAATAAGGGATATATGGCTATCTTGGTTTAGCAGGTATTTGAAAAACAGAAACCAGGCCGTCCAAATAGGTTATTTTCAATGCAATTATCCATATGTAAAACAAGGAGTCCCACAAGGAACTGTATTAGGCCCAATATTATTTTTAATTTATATAAATGATTTGTGTAATTTAAAAATGGATAGGTACTTACAATCATTTGATGATGACACCTCTCTTATATTTACTGATAAAACATGGAAATACGTATTCGAGAAAACTGTCACTAAAATTCCATTATTGTCAAAATACTGAAAAAATGTAACTGTAGTCCTCTTATTAGTGAAACTGAAGTTAAACACTTAGGTATATGTATTGATAAGAATCTAAAATGGTCTTCTCACATTACACATATTGCCACAATATTAAGAAAATCTTAACTATATATAAAACTACATGAGCTGACATAAGTTATTGAGCACTTCCTGTAGGACTACGATGATTAAATTTGGCATTTTTGTAACTTTCCGGAACTAACTCACAGGAAAATTGCCAAAAGTAAATATTTGTATTCTTTAGGGGGTCTAAAGATGGGATGAAAAAAATCCCCATGTTATTTAAATGAGCCTTTTTTAACTTTTAATCTCATGTTATAGACACTTAGAATTGGAATAAAAACTTGAAATTCGATATGCATATATGTTTTCGTTAGCATTGCCTAAATAAATCAGTAAAAATAAAAAATCTTATTTTAGGGTGATTTTATGGAGAACTGGAAAATCTTTCCTCTGTTATTTATATGGAACACATTTTACACCCCCAAATTTTTCAGCACTTCCTGCAGGGCTACAACGATTAAATTTGGCACGATCGTAGCTTTCCGGAACAAACCCATATAAAAGTTGCCAAAAGTGAATATTTTTAACTTCTAGAGAGTATAAAAAGGGGATAAAAAATTTATCCATGTTATATAGAGGTTCCCTTTTTTGGATCTATAATCTCATGTTTTAGATACTTAGTAAAGTAAAATCTTGAAATTCAGTATGCTTGTACGTTTTCGTTAACGTTACCTAAGTGAATCATCACAAATAAAAATGTCCAAACGTAGAGTGGTTTTATGGGAAACCGAAAAATCCTTCCCATGTTATTTATATGGGGCGTCTTCGATATCCCAAAATGTTTAGGCACTTCCCGCAGGATTAGAATTATTAAATTTGGCGCAATTGTAGCCTTCCAGAACTAACTGACAGGAAAATTGTCAAAAGTGAATATTTTTAATTTTTAAGGGGTCTAAAGGGCTATGAAGATATCCTGATGCTATTTAAATGGGCGTTTTATTCGGAAACAAAATCTTATCTTTTAGATAGTTCAAAAAGGAAAAGAAATGGTAGAATTATGGGTTGAAGGGTTTCTTGGCCGTAGGCGAACAAAGGCAGTGTGTGGAGGCGAAGCACCCGGATGGACAGATTCAGGAAATATGAAGAACAAGTTCACGAAATTCACTGTTGATGCAAAGGACGATAGATAAGAAATGCAGTAAGCCGAGTAGACTCGGTGGTCTGAGAATGAAGCCCCAACCTAGCCAAAGGCTAGTTATTATATGAATGTGTTCAATTACGAATCACTGTAACAATAATAAATATATCGTACTGTCAAGGTTACTAGAGAACAAGTTGCCTCGAAACACTTCGGGTTTCGTTCGGAGGGAGTCGGTGAAGATCGTAATACGTCACCAGTGACCAAACGCTTTTAAGCCGCTTGAGGACACTATGATCATCCTACAGCTTTAAATGCATTAAATAAGATTAGAATGATTATTTTAGGCAATAAATTTGGCGTACTGGAAACTAATAAAAATACAAATGCTGTAGAAAATTAAGAATTTATTTCAAGCAAATTTCTTTAAAAATGTGGTTTATGTAGAGATGAAATGCTGCAGATAATGACCGAAGACAAAGATGTTCTTAAGTGAAGTGTGCAACACTGAAACAAAATCAGCGGGTCTAGGTCAAAACCCCCACAGCCAAAACCCCCACACTCAAGAAATGTCAAAACACCCACACAAGCGGTCATAACCTCCACACAAATGGACAAATCTCCCAAATACACGAACGGTCATAAGGGTCTAGGTCAAAACCCCCACAGCCAAAACCCCCACACTCAAGAAATGTCAAAACGCCCACACAAACGGTCATAACCCCCACACAAATGGACAAATCTCCCAAACGCACGAACTGTCAAAACCGCCACAGCCAAAACCCCCACACTCAAGAAATGTCAAAACGCCCACACGATCGGTCATAACCCGCACACAAATGGACAAATCTCCCAAACGCACGAACGGTCAAAACCCCCACAAACAAAACCCCCACACTCAAGAAATGTCAAAACGCCCACACAATCGGTCATAACTCCCACACAAATGGACAAAACAGCCACACATAGCAACGGTCATAATCCCCACATAAATGGACAAAACTCCCACACAAATGGTCAAAACTCCCACATGCAGAAATTGTCACAACTGCCACACAATTCGACAAAACCCCCACAAAATCGGACAAATCCCCCACACTCTGAAATGATCGTTATTTCACGTCTTTGTTGCGGTTCTTTATGACGCCCAAGAAGAATAGTTGCTACATCAGTTTGAGTGGAATAAAAAATGTTATTAAAAAGTACAAGGGCAAGACATGCAACCAGGATCATTTCATAGTGTGGGAGATTTGTCCGATTGTGTGGGGGTTTTGTCCATTTATGTGGGGAAATTGACCGTTGCTATGTGTGGCTGTTTTGTCCATTTGTGTGGGAGTTATGACCGTTGGAGGTTATGACCGATTACCAGTGTGGGGGTTTTGGCTGTGGGGGTTATGACCGTTCGTGTATTTGGGAGATTTGTCCATTTGTGTGGGGGTTATGACCAATCATGTGGGCATTTTGACATTTCTTGAGTGTGGGGGTTTTGGCTGTGGGGGTTATGACCGTTTGTGTATTTGGGAGATTTGTCCATTTGTGTGGGGGTTATGACCGTTTGTGCGGGCGTTTTGACATTTCTTGAGTGTGGTTTTTTTGGCTGTGGGGGTTTTGACCGGTTCCCAAATCAGCAATTGAAGATGGACTGGCGCATAGTATAGTAGGGTGATTTGCAAAAAAAATGTAAACAGTGCAATAAAAATGATTCCGTTCATCACTCTTCACCATCATGGATTCAAAGTAGAGGTGTAGCAATGGGGTATCCCATTGGGGCCTACCCCCCAGATGATTCCCTGGACCCTTGAAATGAGCAGCTTTTAAAATATCAACTTAATATTACCTTGCTTCAGTCATTTAAAAATAACAAAGTTTACATACAATTAATAATCGGTATATTATTTACCGATCTTTACCGATTGAAAAGTAGTATGGTATCTCTTGCGTGTAAGAAATGACCAAATGCACAGCTTGCTACCACATTTTCTACAATCGATTGGTATATTGCTCCTGTGCAGATCATGTTCAATATGAAGGATGAAAATATTTTATACAGGCCTATTTTAAAATAATGTCAATCTATACAAATACTTGAATTTGTATGTTTTTTTAGTCACGAACAATAAATAAATATTTTTGACAGGAAGTTTAAAGAAATTAAGTGAAAGTTGAAAGAAAATCAGTCTTACGTAGATAGGTTATGTCTGCAAGGTCTTAAATTGTAAAACTTTTAGTCCGGAGCTGTAGTTCTTGGATAAGCATAATAAAAAGTACCTGGTACATAATATTTATGAAAAAAGCAAAATCAAAAGCTAAAAAAAATAGTTTTTTTTTTTAGTTTTCCGGAAGGAATACAAAATTTCCGTTTTTTAGGGCTTCAAAATCACTAAATGTAACACTTTTTTTGGCTTTGTAAATTGTAGCTGCCCTCCCCTCAAAAATGACGGGCCAGTCCTAGATAAACCAGCTGGCTACACTCCTGATTCAAAGCTTATCTCATGGCCATTTCACACAGCCCACTTAAGAATGCCTTTCGTGTGTAACGTATATGGAAAAACAGTTTTCATTGTACCATGGAAGAACAGAACGTAAGGGAAAAGATAACATGAAATGCCTGAAGGGAATTAGTTGCGGGAGTAATGCTAACGCGAATTCTGAAATAGTGACTACATTTGTGCGAATGAAAAGATTTGCCAGAATTAAGTTTCTGAATAGTTTGGCAAAACAGAAAAGTGTTAAGGCTACTGTTAAAAATAAGAAGAAAGCTCCCAGAACCAACAGAAGAAAAAGATCAGGAAACTTGTCCAGCAAGGTAAGGTTGTAACAATAGAATATTATCGTAAAACACAATGATTATAAATTATTTTTTCGATCAATATTCTGTGTAGTAAATTACAGATACTTAAGTTTTGTTCTGTATGTAAGCAAAAAGCAAGTATTTTACTATGTAACGTTAATTCAGTATAGAATTTCTCACGCGAAGACCCTCTTCATTATTCTTAAGCGGGAAAATAACAGACGACGAAGTTTTTGCGCGTTTCACGGGTCTATGGGTGACGTCATTTCGGAACAGCCTATGACTGTGCAGCATGGATGAAAGGCAACCTGTTCTCTAGTAACCTTGACGTACTGTATATTATGCTCTTGTACATAGTATACTTACAATATGGTATATTAATTTGGGGTGCTGCTTACCCTACTCATTTAAAACCTTTGATTGTTCAGCAAAATAATATTGTAAGAATATGTTTAAACAAACATTTTAGGAATGATCAAAAAATGGATCAAACAATTGCGATCTTGCCCAAGAATTTTGCGAAATATTAAAAAAATGCTTCAAAGGATTGCGATCTTGGCCAACAGTTAGGGGTCACAAAAGTTTAGAACGGCTCCTAAATCGAGTTTTCGTATAATTTACGCAATACGCACTTCATACTGAGTTAGCTGGTGGTTTGGATTTAGGTACACTATATGTAGTTCTCCACATATAAGACATATAAGAAAATGTTTGATTCAATGAAATATATCGATTTTTTTTTAAATCACGGACCACAACAGTTTTGGATGGACCCTAAATCAAGTTTTCATATTTTTTTCTTTTTTTACGGAATAAGCACATCATACTAAGTAAATTGTTAGTTTTGATTTAGCTTCACAACATGTAATTCTCCACATACGAGAAAATGTTTGATTCAATGAAACATATTTAATTTTTTGTATCAGGGGCCAAAACATTTTTGAACAGTCCCTAAATCATGTTGTCATGTCTTTCAGCAAATAAGCACATCATATTGAGTAAATTGTTAGTTTTGGCTTGGCTACACTACATGCAATTCTCAAAATATGAGGCGTAGAAGAAAATGTTTGGTTTAACAAAATATATTGATTTTTTTTTTTTTGTATCAGGGGCATCAAAATTTCTGAACGAGCCCAAAATCGAGTTTTCATTTTTTTTACGGAATAAGCACATGACGCTGAGTAAATTGTCAATTTTGATTTGGCTACACACTAAATTCCCCACAAATAAGGCGTACCAGAAAATATTTGATTCAGTAAAATATATTCATTTTTTTATCAGGCACCACAAAGTTTTTGAACGCCCCCTAAATCAAGTTTTCATATTTTTTGAGGAATAAACTCATCACATTGAGTAAATTGTTAATTTCGGTTTTGCTTCATTACATGTAGTTCTCAAAATATGGAACGTACAAGAAAATGTTTGATTCAAAGAAATATATGGATTTTGTTGATCAGGTCCACAAATTTTTTGAGTGGACCCTAATCAAATTTTCATATTTTTTTACGGAATAAGCACATCATACTGAGTAAATTGTTAGTTTTCATTTGGCTTCATTACATGTAGTTCTCCACATATAAGGTATACAAGTTAATGTTTGATTCAACGAAATGTATCGAATTTTTTGGATCAGGTGCCACACAATTTTTGAATGGCTCCTAAATCAAGTTTTCGTATTTCTTTACGCAATACGCACATCATACTGAGTTAGCTGATAGTTTCGGTTTGGCTACACTATATGTAGTTCTCCACTTATAAGGCGTACGAGAAAATGTTTGATTCAATGAAATATATCCATTTTTGGATCAGGGGCACAAACTTTTTGTACGGCCCCTAAATCAAGTTTTCATCTTTTTTGCGGAATAAGCAGATCATAAATTGTCAGTTTTGGTTTGGCTACACTACATGCAGTTCTCAAAATATGAGGCGTAGAAGAAAATGTTTGGTTTAACAAAATATTGTTTTTTGTATCAGGGGCCACGAAGTTTTAGAATGGCCCATAAATCAAGTATTCATATTTTTTTTGGAGGAATAAGCTTATCATGTTGAGTAAATTGTTAGTTTTGGTGTCGCTTCGCTATGTGTACTTCTCAAAATATGGGGCGTACGAGAAAATGTTTGATTCAATGAGTCATATTGATTTTTTTTTATCAGGGGCCACCTAATTTTTGAATGGTCCCTAAATCAAGTTTTCATATTTTTGAGGAATAAGCACATAATACTGAGTAAATTGTTAGCTTTGGTTTGGCTACACTACGGGTAGTTCTCCATATATAAGGCGTAAAAGAAAATGTTTGATTCAATGAAATATATTGAATTTTCTGGATCAGGTGCCACAACGTTTTTGAACGGCTTCTAAATTAATTTTTCATCTCTTTACGGAATAAGCCCATCATACTGAGTAAATTGTTAGTTTCGGTTTGGCTGCACTGTATGTAGCTCTCAAAATGTGGGGTGTATAAGAAAATGTTTGATTCAACGATATATTTTTAATTGATGGTATCAAGGGCCACAAAATTTTTGAACGTCCCCTAAATCTAGTTTCCGTATTTTTTACTCAATAAGCACATCATACTGAGTTAAATGATAGTTTTGGTTTGGCTACATTATATACAGTTCTGGAGATCGAAGGCCTAAGCGAAAACTTTTGCCTGAAATATATTGGAACTTTTGATCCAAAAAGGGACTTGAAAGTAGACTAGATATACTCTATGACCAATTTCAAGTGTTAACACTTTCAAAATTATGTTTGTAGAATATATTAATAAGTGTAAAGGGATAGTAACAAATGGGAATTAATAAAATATTATGTACATAACCAGAAATGTGACAAACAACAATTTTGAAATTAAAGCAACGAATAAATCTATAACTGAATATCAAACATATTACATAGCTCCGAAGATCTACAACGAACTCCCACATTAAATAAAAGAGGAAAGTAATATCAAAACATATACAAGTTTAATTTCACAGTGGTTAAAATAATCAAAAGGTATTTTTAAAAACTATTGTTAGCTAAAGGTAAGAATTGTAAACCTCATATGTGACGGTAAGAAAATGAATAAATAAAACATGAGAATCAGGCTCACACACAAGCATTTGCTTACGTGAGCTATTTTATATCTTTTCTTTATTCTTTGCATAAGAAATACAAAAATTTCGCAATATAGAAATAAGTGAATGAATTAATCTTCCCGACACCGGAAGTTAGACATGACTTCTGAAAGTCCAATGTCCTGTCATCTGTAAATACCCGGTACGTTAAAGTATGTTAATAAGGAGAATCTAGGATGTATGATTTCCTTTGGAGAAGTAATAGCACTTACAAGTAGGAAATTTGACTTGCTAATTTCATTAGCACTTAATTTTTTTATTATGCTTTTATTTTAGTCCATTGATATTTTGTATATTGTTACATTTATAATTTAGTGTGTTTATGTATTTTTATATACCGGTATAATCTTTAATATATTGTATACACGCAATACACACATTTTCTTCTTTCTTTAAATAAATAAAATAAATACATAAAATAAAAGTGGTTCTCAACCTAATTCCTATCTTGACCCGCTCGTATGAGTGCAAGCCCGAGTGATTACGAGCCCAGTTGAGAGACGTGAGTGCGAGCCCAAGTGACCGCGAGCGCGATAGATTGCGAGAACAGTCGAGGGAAGTGGTCGAAAGCGCAAGTCCAATTGAGGTGAGGGAGCGCGAGCCCAGTTGAAAGAAGCGGGCTCGAACGCAAGCGAGCCTAGTGCACCATGTTCATCAATGGATTTTGTCCATAGGCTGTTTTCGCTCACACAGTGTTTGTATGCGCTGATTTTGTCCTTGCGCGGTTTTAGTCCATGTGCTGTTTTTGTCCCTATATCTGTTTAGCTGGGAAGAGTGTCTGTCAATTATGCAACCTGACACACAATAAAGACATTTGGGTTGTCAAACTTAAGGGACTTCTGCTGTAATTATTTCTAGCTCATCTTTCCCAAGGATGTCTAAAAAAATGTAAACAGTCTGTGGCAGTAGTTCTGAAAGTAATTCATATTTTGACCCGTTCGTGTGAGTACAAACCCAAGTGAACGCGAGCGCGAGTGATTGAGAGAACAGCCGGAGTGAGCTTGAGCCCATTTGAAAGAGGTGAGCTCGAGCGCGAGCGAGCCTGGTGCAAAATGTTCATCTATGTTTTTGTCAATGGTCTGTTTTACTCACAAGGTATATGCATGCGCATTTTTTGTTCTTTCATGGTTTTTGTTCATGCGCTGCTTTGCCCACGCGGTATTTGCATGCGCTATTGTTGTCCTTGCGCGGTTTTTGTTCAAGCGCTGTTTTGCCCACGCGGTATTTGCATGCGCTCTTTTTGTCCTTGCCCGGTTTTTGTCCATGCGCTGCTTTTGTCCTTACGCTGTTTCGACCAGATACCGGCACATGACGTGCAGGGTTTGGTTCCCGATGGGAAAGCATTTGAACGTATGAATATATATAGAATGGGAAACGCACATTTAATTTCTCATTCTTAAATCTTAAGGAGACGGAAATGTATGATTGTAGTTCGGATTCTATCTAAAACCATAAGATCCACCTCTCATAGGACATTTGAGCTGAAACAGTACACCAAAGTCGAACAAACAACAATATTCAATTTCACTGTGTGGTCCACCAGATTCCTTTTTACCGATCTGATGCACTCCGGATCGAAACCTTCACCACGCATTGAAAAGGCATGCATTGCATATTTTATTTTAAAAAAAAAAAAAAACAACTCTTTCCTAAATTATGGTCTAATTATGGCAAATTCTACCATAATTATGACAAATTTTGCCATATTTCCACATATCCCTCGGGAGTAATTTCATATCAAACAAAACAATGTCATATACACTTCTATTGTTTTGAAATTATTTTATTTACTTTGAGATGATAACACGTGTAAAGTTATATTTTATTTGAAATGTATATATATATATATATATATATATATATATATATATGTTCCTCACTATTTATATAAATATATACATGTATATATATGCATATAAAACCTCATATTTTACGATAACAAAATAAATAAAACATTATTCATTGCATAAAAAATACAAAAAATCGCAATATAGAAATAAGTGCATTGAATTAAGTTACCTGACACTGGGAAATAGACATGACTTCTGGAAGTCCGAAGTCCTGTCATCTCTGAATACCGGGTACATTAAACTCTACTAAAAAAGGGAATCGACGAAGTCCGTTTTCCTTTAGAGAAGTAATAGCACTTATAAGTAGAAAAATTACTTGTTAATTTCTGTAGCAGTTGTTTATCTTATTCTTTTATTTTAGTTTCATTAATATTTTGTGTATTGTTATTTTATAATTTAATATGTTTATGTATTTTTATGTATATTCTTTAATATATTTGTCCTTGCCCGGTATTAATATATGATACATCTAATATATTAATTTTCTTCTTTAAATATATATATATATATATATATATAGATAGATAGATAGATAGATAGATAGATAGATAGATAGATAGATAGATAGATAGATAGATAGATAGATAGATAGATAGATAGATATAGATAGATAGATAGATAGATATATAGATTAATACAGGAATATATATTCTTACTTTCGAATTCGACGTGCATTGCAGAATGCAGCAAAGTATTTGTTTGTTACCGCAAAAGCAAACACACTCCACTGCAATGCTTCCTTAAATATATATATATATATATATATATATATATATATATATATATATATATATATATATATATATATATATATATATATATATATATATATATATATATATATATATATAAAATATTCTGCATTGAATTCGACCTATCTGCGAGTAACCACGTTGGTTTTAGCCACTCGTCTGTAATGTAGATGGAGCAAGTTGCTTTTCGAGCTCTGTAATCTCTAAGGTAACACGAATGTGAATAATGAACAAGCTGAATGTACGAATGAATTTCCATAATGGCGGAATTTATGGTAATCTACCATTTCCCTTTTTAGCTTTGCATGTTGTCATCCAGAGGGCTGGCAGCTGGTAAAGCAAGGTTGGTCGAGTGGACACGGGGCTGGGTGGTCAATTGCATTGTAACATGAAAATAGAACATGATATAAGGGACAAATTTTCAAAAAAAAAAAAAAATGAAAAGCTCATTGCACCTGAAAGTGGTGACTATAACATAAAAGAGATCCTGATATTGAAATAAGTATTTCGTATCTCAAAATGAAATATTAAAATAGAACAATGTAGTTGAATATATTGTATATTGTCCCGACAGTGATGTTCTAATGATATGGCACACGATATAATGGAGTTTGAATTGCTATGTTGCGTTTGTTCCTAATGTGTAAGTATGCATTAACCTTACGGACCTTATTATTAACCATTTCCGAGGTTGCACGATGTAAATACGCTGTTTTGATTATTTATATGTACACACATGTCCAAAATTATTGTCGCATATCTATAGCTGTCTTTTTGTAGGAATATAATTTGATAATGATTTTGCTAGGTACTTTTAATACTGATACTATGTATATAATGGGGAAATGTATATTTGTGGTAAATTTCATAGGAAAATAATTATAAATGTAAAAATTATAATAAGTAAAATAAAATGTTGCTCAATAGACAATAAAATTTTATTTTTGTTTTATTGTTTTTATTTACTGCTCTTTTGACATGAAATTTTCCACATACATGCTGATTATACCCATACTAACGTTATAAGAAATACCGGGAGAATTCGTTATCAAATTATATTCCTACAACAACATATTTATAGGCATGTGACAATAATTTTGGACAGAGTGTACATTGTGTCCAGATAATATCTACATCGAAATATTTGTTATTGATGTGCTCATTTCTTGCTGCTAGTAAATGTATTTCGTATATGTCGATGAGAATTACATGACACAGATTCAGATATGGTAGCAATTCAGCTTCTTCAGAACTATATGATAATAGTAGAAACGTATCACATTACGTATTTTCTGTGCAATTAATTGATGTGTTTTTTTTCACGTCTGCAGTCTTATTAAACGATCATTATCTTCACTATAAATACAATCTTCTTTAAAACATCCCTCCATTTGTGCGTTACGGCTTGTTGTGTGTTCTTAAAAATATTTTCTGACTTTTACATAGGATCCTTCATAAATGCACTGCTTCTTTCACTCGCTCATTTTAGTCTGAGACAAATTAAGCCGTAAAACACAATACATATGTGTTTACATATATTAGCATAACACAATGGCGAATGAAGATAGATCAAGTTACTTTCTGACGATAGTTTTGAAAAATGCAGCTGGGGATCTGTTAAGATGCAATCTGACTCAAGTACCAATTGAAACGTAATTTGAAAACTTTCCGAACTTTCCGGAAAGACATCGTATACTCCATGTTATATGAAACATAAAAAAGTATACCAAAACGAAAATTGTGAACAAAATAATAATTTAAGTATTTTAGTTATAAGCAAGTAATATACAAATTATCATCTCATTAGTGGTTTAAAATTTCTATATTTCCTTATAAATTCAAAAATGTGATATTACCCAGGGTGGGACATATTGATGGAGCACGTTTAAATTCATTTGAGGAACATATGCACTACATTTAAACAGTTCATTTATTACCAATTATGTGAAACACATAGTCAAAGGACGATAGTTTTACACAGCGTTCAGTATTTGAAGATTACATTTTTTAGGTAGATACCACATTGACGAGAACATTCTTCAGCCCTAACAATCATGTTCAGCATAGTTGGTGCAGGATTTCTGTAGGAATGGTTGCTATCTACATTGGATACTATTCTTCAGTTAATTGATTATAATGGGCTGTTGTATCGCTCAGTGGTGTCTATGACGGTGTCATTATCCTTGTTCTAAAAAAAGGACCTATCACATCAGCATGACTTACTGCACACCACATATTAACATTTTAACTGTGCAATGGCGTTTCAAGCAACAGTTGCGGATTTTGTCTAGCCCAGAATCGACAATTTTGTTTATTGATATAACTACTGAGGCGGAAATGAGCTTCATTCGACGTGATAAGGTGTTGCACAAAGTTTGGTGATAAACCAATCACAACGTATTGTTCGTTGAATTTTATATTGCTCGAATAATTTATTTACTACCCACGGTTTGTATGGATACAATTGTAAGTATGTGTTAAGGATTCACCGTAGACTTATACGTGACATTTCTACTTGACATTGGGGAGTTGATTTCTTTGGAATTTGTTCCATGGGATTGGACACATTTCTAATGTTTACTACACTATTCGACGCTGTAGGTCTCCCAGGGGATCGTTATTTTCTTTCTTTTATTATTCGCGTCTGTGATCTCACGAGAGTTGTAAACAACACCCATTATGACGTTTCCGGATAGTGCTACCCTTTTATATATATAAAACGCAGTAGTGATGTGATGAAGGAGTTCCTACTACTAAAGAACTTCTAAACAACGTACAAAATTTCAACGAAAGTTCCCATCACGATGATTCCCTTCAACAACGAAAGACACATGCTTCAGTAACAATCATCCCTATACTTCCCATTAAGCTATATGAAAAACACATAAGCATGCTCTCAGTGTTAAAATATAAATATGTTCCATCAATATGGCCTACCCTGTATTTTAATCTGTTCTGAAGAATTTTAGAATGAAGAGGCGCCTTATATATCCTTATGATTCTTTGCAAGTCATTTGCATGGATGCTATGCTACAAATAATTTGCGTGTCTATCAAGCATTGAAAACTTCAAAGAGTTCCAGGTCTTCGAGTTTGTCTTCCATTGTAATATATAATTTAAGCACACCATATTAAAAATAATTGATGGTATTAGAAATCGAATCTAATAATTATGTAGTAAGGCAAATATCTCATTGTTGAAGACAACGTATCTCTTAACTATATTGACATATTATGTCAGAAAGTGTACTCAAACGAGCATACTGTTTTAATATCATGAGTTGCAATAACATAAAATAAAAATCCAAGTACTAAGAGTACGTTTCATTGGAATATTAGAGTTAAAAATTCCTCTGTTAAAATAAATATTTCCAGTTTTCGTGCCAACGGAATGACAAAAAAAAAAAAGTATGACTACATTAATCATGTACATATCTGGACAGGGATTGATATCGAAGATTGAAGTAGATTAAAATTGAAATGTGATACAACATGCAAGATTAACGATCAATTTTGTGTTTGTGTTTCCAATTTAGATAAACCATGCTTTCTATTCAGTGAACTGGACGCGCTCTGTTATCCCCCACACTCAACTCATATTTAAATCACAAAGTATAGATTTCTTTATGTATGCTTAGTGGTAGGAACAACATGCTTGACTAATGTAACTGCAAATAGTGTGTTTTCATTTCGTATATCTGCTACCTACAGATTAGTTCATGTACTATACTATAATAAAAGAGTTTGAAATTAATACTAAACTTGATTCAGATTGAAGTTTAGATGTGCATGAGTGTGTCAATTACATGGGAAAATATTACACTCTATTTGGAGTTTTTTTTTTTTTTTGTTGAGTTTAGTGCAAAATGGAAAAACAACAAAGAACGCAGTTTCGCAATTATTTTCAAATATATGTCAGAATGTACACTGTGCAAATGTTTATTGACTTATTAGCAATAAATCCAAATATTTTCCCATCTATAATTACCAACATTTGTCTTTCCTTCACGTACTTCAACATTCATATTTCCTTTGAGTAAGTTGTACCTCAAGGTTTGATTTCGGAAGGAAAATATATAGTTTAGATATCATGTAAAGCTGAGAGTATGTCATATAGGATCGATGCTGGAAAAGGACACTAAATTTAAATCAATCGACAAGAATAATATTCTTGTCTACCAATAAAGATGTCCTAAATTCGGATCCTACGTCCAGCCATCAACACTGATTTGGGTTGTCCTAAATCCCGTAAGACAAATGACAGAATGCTATTTTTAATATATAAGTTTTGGAGAAATTAAATCCAAATACACATAAGTCTGATATTCTTACGTTATTAATGTTACCACCACTTGAGAAATTTTGCACTTTCGTGTGATAAAAGTAATAAACAGGAAGCCCTAGCATGGCTAGATGGAGTAAGTTAAAGTATAATGTATTTGGTCTAGGAATTAATTCGTGCGGTTGGTACGCACACATTGAAGCTGTAGTACAAACACAAAATACATAAATACCTTAAGAAAAATATTGTCCATCGCTAGCCACCACTTTCGCCCATCTGTCAGGCAATGTACGGATTCCGTGGCGAAAGAAGTCCTCATCCTTGGAAGCGATCCAGTCAGAGACCCATGTTTCGATATCTTCTGAAGAAGTAAACCGCTGTCCAATCAAATCGTTGTTCATGCAATCGAACAAGTAGTAGTCCGAAGGAGCAACGTCTGGTGAATACGGCGGGTGGGGTAAAACTTCCCATCCGACATTTTCTAAATAGGTTTTGACCGGTTTTGCGACATGTGGGCGAGCGTTATCATGTTGAACAATAAGTTTATCATGTCTGTTCTCCCATTCTGGTCGTGTTCTGGCCAGAGCTTGCTTCAAACGCATTAATTGTCGTCGATAACGTTCTCCATTCATAGTTTCACCCGGTTGCAGCAGCTCATAGTACACCACACCTTTCATATCCCACCATATGCACAGCATAACCTTTGCACAGTGAATATCTCGTTTTGGTTGTGATGGACCTGGTTCACCTGGTTTCACCCTGGCCTTTTTTCGTTTAGGGTTCTCGTAATGGATCCACTTCTCATCACCCGTAATAATTCGATGCAGAAACCCCTTTCTGCTCTGTCGTTGAAGCAGCAATTCGCAAATGGTTTTTCGTCTTTCAAAGTCTCTGTCTTTCAATTCATGTGGAACCCAATGTGACATCTTTTGAATCATTCCCATGGCTTTCAAGCGTTTGGAGACTGTTGTTTGATCAACGCCTAATGCTGCTGCAAGTTGTTCCTGCGTTTGACACGAATCCTGCTCGAGCAATGCTGTCAATTCTTCGTCTTGAAATTTTTTTGGCTGTCCAGCTCGCTCTTGGTCTGCCAAGCCGAAATCACCACTTCTAACCCGTGCAAACCACTTCTGACACGTTCGCTCAGCTAGAGCATGGTCACCATACACTTCCACCAAAATACGATGACTTTCAGTCGCACTTTTCTGCATGTTAAAGTAATGCAGCAGGACACCCCGCAAAAACACTTTATCAGGCACAAATTGCGCAATGTTCACTTAACTACAAACTGGTGTTGTTGACGCTTTAATCCACTGCCCTATACTACGAACGATACGCGATGACAGGGGTTTGCAACACATGTGTGGATACACGGAACTGTGGGACGCTCCGTTCGTTGCGCCATCTCTTGTCCACCCGCACGAATTAATTCCTAGACCAAATATAATTTTCAACGGTTTCAAGTACTTTGCTTAAACTACAATTGCTACATGTATATGCAACTACGCCTTAGTGAATAATTATTCTTTTTTTTCTTCTATGTAGCAACAAAACGTTTTCTTGTGCTTATTTATATATTCACAGTGTTTTACTACTACTACTACTACAAAAAAAACACGTCTAATTCTTGATACAGACAAAACAATTTGATCATTATAACGCAAGTAATATTTTCTTTAACATTAAAACTACGTGTGTTTATATTATCTAACAATTATATGTTTTAAATATGAACCTGAGTATATTTAACGACAAAAACAATCATTTGGTTTTATTACAAGAGCTGCTAAGTTAATACAGGGTTAGCATAAATGATTAATTCGTTTTGAAAATTCTACATTTTCAAAAGTATTACACGGACACACATGAAAGATATATGAAAATAACCACAAACTCAATACGCTTGTATTGTTTATTTCAGGCCCCAACACGAGGGGGGGGGGCACAAGACTGGCCATCCCTCATTTTCACATACCGCATCGCTGGATTGGGCGTATTGGTGAGAGTGACCTTATGTTCCCCTGACCTCCCAGATCTCCTTATTTAGCGTTCTACGACACCTTGTTTACGTACCCTCACTACCGCAATCCTTAATTGAGTTCAAAGAACGCATCAGTGCTGGAGTCCCTAGATTTGTTGTTCTGACATTCCGGATTTCCTGATTTAATGTCCGGATGTCCCGCGACTTCTTCCTGTGGAGATACGTTGAGGACCATGATTACGTACCCCCACTGTCGCAACCCTTAGCAGAGCTCAAAACACACATCAGTGCTGCAGTGCAGACAATTAACAGGACTATGCTACAACATGTATGGAATGAGCTCGATTATCGTCTGAACGTGTGTTGTGTCACCAAAGGGGTACATATTGAACATTTGTAGAGGCTGTATAACCTTGGTGAGTTTGTGGTTCTTTTCTTATATCTTTCATGCGTATATGAGTAGTACTTCTGAAAAACTTGCCTTTTTTCCAACGAATGAACCATTTATACTAACACTGTATAACAGTATTTGAAAAAATTAAATGACCTTTTGAGATTTTAATTGTATTGTAATACAATTTTTCATAATTAAAGCATTATAAAACAAAGTAATGTTCTTGCAACATTAATGGTTCTCATATCTTTCTGTAAATACCATGGCTGACAAAAGCTAACAACACAAAATAGAAAAGAAAAACAGATGCCAGCACGGTGCTTACAAGTATACTGACAGTGTGACATCAGAGACACGTACCAATCCAGGGTTAACAGTTAACAGTTAAATTGAGGGGGTGAGCGCAACAGTGGTCTAAGCCACACTTTTTTTTTAAAAAATGGAAAAAATCAAAATAAAGCTTTTTGTACAATATATCAAAAGTAACCACAAGTGGTTGAATGTGTCATACACACACACGCATATACATACATACATATATATATATATATATATATATATATATATTGTAGAAAAAAACACATGTGTTTATGTTTAACTTGATTTTTCTCCATTTTTAAAAATGTGGGTTAGATCACTGTTGAGCTCACCCCCTCAATTGGCCCATGCGTTAAGAAGTTAATACAATGCTAAATTATTACTTTAATTCGAGATTTGTTTTCTTGTACAATACCAACGAATATGAGGTACAACACCACCTTCACTAACATTTATAAAATATGCTTAAAAATAACGAATAATTCTCTTAAATGCTACTTTAAATTAGCTATCTCTTAAAAATTATTGGTGAAACAGACGATTCTTTATATGTAATAGTACATAGCCGAACGGCTCGTAGTTACATTTTAATTTAGTACTGACAATGGAACAAATATCACATTGCTCTCACTAAGGATTAAAGTCGGTACAATTCCCATAAACACACAACTGCTAAACTTTGAGCTGCACTTGAGTCTAACAAGAAATTGTGTTCGGAAAGGAGTATTGATATATTACTTTCTTTTCTAAAGCCTCTGCTTTAATGATTCTTGTTACTACATGTGGGTATGTCGTTCAAGTACATCAGATTTTTATCTTTGTTTCTTGCAGTTCTAACAAACCAATACTCGTAAGTTTAACTTTCCTTTTAAATAAAAATAAAATAAAATAAGTAAGCTCTGCATTGCCATAAGAACTCTTATTTTCCCTAGAAAGCATTCTTAAAATATCTTACAGCAAGTAGCTTAGAAATCACATGCATTGTTAGTAAGATACAAATTATTTTCCTTTTCATGCAGTCAAGTAATCCATACGACACAGAGAAATGGAGCGAGATCCTTAGAAGTGAATAAGTAGTGAGCTTTTAAAAGTAGGCGGGTGTCCAAGTATTTTGGCACACGGTTATATATATTTCATTTAGGGAAAGATTTTCCGTTTTCGTGCTTCCTTTTTCCTACCTTGAAACGTGGAAGCTTGGGAGACTGGATTCAGTCTCTGATGGATCTTTTAGTCTCCTGTCTGTAGGAAATTAAACACGGCCTTTTTTCAGGGTTTTGTTCTTTCTAGATAGCCTCTTTGCGCAGTCCATTACTTGCCATTAAGAAGCGGGTGGCCACCCGTAAAGCCCCAGAGTGGCCTTTTAGTAGAAGAATGGCGCCACACAATAGTACTTGAAGAGCGGACTTCTTCTGCGAACCTTCAGCTTTTCTACTTCGTCTTCAAATACACAAACATAGTATGGAAGTATTTTGCTAGTGAGTTCCCTTTATATGATACGCACTTGATAAAGTTACCAAGTCAGCATCTACAAGTAAAAACGGCTTAATAAAAGAAAGATACAGTCTAGCTCAGATGTTTCATTTTTTGTGAAAATCTATTTTTTTTTTATTTTAAAGAAACATAAACGTTGTTTACATAACAATAAGCAGAATATAGAAACAAATTTATGACTGTAATTCCGTAAATTACTTTCTTCATGCTTTGCTTAGAATGTATTAATAATTTTCTAAGAGTTCATTATGTAGAAAGCTGAAACCTCGGTTTAGATTTTTTTTTTCTTGCGGGTACGGCTCTTGTCTCAATAAATAATAGCTCATGGATGTTATAGAGTAACATCCATTTATATGCTATATGACACTGTATACCACTTATTTGCTAACTGTATTCATATCCAATATCGATAGTTAGCATTTCTGAATGCTCGTATTGTTTACATAAGAACAAAGGACATAGCTTCCATGGAAGCTGTAGAAGCACCACTTCCCCTCAACAATGTATTAAGAACAACGTTTTGGTATAAAGAACTAAAAAAGATTTATAAATAATATCGTATATTAAAAATAATGCATTAACACTATAGGGATGGCAATTTCAAAAAAAAAAATGTTCAAAGACAGAAAAGAGAACAACCTTCGAACTGATTTTTTAAAATTGTATTGCAAAATGAATTATTTGGTGAGTTAAACGCAACTTGGACTTACTAACCACATCAATTTTCTCTATTCAGACTTTATGTTTATATATGGCATCTATACTCAAAGGAACGATCGGTTATGCGTTTATATGTCACCTTATATTTAAATGTTAGTAGTGTCTATTACAGGCCAAGAATAGTACATAGGGTCATTTAAGGAGATATCGACACTTTTAAGGTCTGGCAAAGCTAATGATCATACACGCACGCCAGAAGAAACATTTAGTACATGGATGGTTAGTGTTGTTTCTCAGTGACAAGTTGCATATGCAGAGAAGATAATTTTGCCTCTTGCAAAGAAAGCAGAAGCCTCTAAAATAGCTACATAAAGCTTTAAGAAAAATATACATTTTATAAGTTTCAGTAAGTCAAAAATAAGGTATAGCGGTAATATATATTGATGAAAGGAGGCAAAATATTGGTGTTATGATATGCATGTGTGGTTATGATATGCATGATATTGGTGTTATGAATATACCCTCTGTATGCATGTGTGTCAGGCTGACACACGTTGTTTGTTACAATGACAACTCGTGTCAACTTTTGTTGATCAATGCATTTAGAGGATAAAACAACAGTGATTGTAGGCAAATTTCGACATGTAGTTCCTTTGTTATAAGGAAAATCATCAGACAGAAGGACTACGTCTGGTTCAGGTTTAAATTACATAACAAACACGCTTTCTCAGCTTCTGGGTCATTTAGTCCAGTATAACCCTAATGGTACAAAACCTTTGGTTTTAGATCAGCACAATACATGTCGTCCCTTTCCGGCATTAATGCAGTAAGGGAAAATTTGAAAATTTTACAGGAGAGCCGAAAAACTGAAATTTTGATGTTTTTCCTTGTATAACGTTTTTGTTTTCTGGACTATTTTCGTAAGAAAAATACAGCTAATATAATTAAACAAGCTCCGTCAAATAGAAGAGTGATGTATATAATAGCTTCAATATATTCAGTTATTTTGGCGCTTAATTCGTTTTTGTTTACTTTTTTTTTTTTACAAATCAATGCTACAAACGACATTCATTCAAATGTATTAATGCATTATGGCACACGGTGTCGTAGTGAGATTGCGTTAAGCGACATTGAGGGGGGGAATAAATGGTAATAAATTGCTGATTCGTTAATTGAAGAATGCTAGTTGTATACTGATGGGTAAAATACTGAACGCTTCTTGAAATAATGCTGTTTAAAATCAATTAGCCAAGAAAAAAATGCTTTGGGTTACTTCTCCTTTATATGTAAATAGTAATCTTATCTTCTGAATGGTTAAGTTAATAAAACTGACACAATTATTCAGTTTTCTCATTTATTTTTAGCGTTATTTTTTTTTATTTCTTAAAACTTAGAATATTGCAAATTATTACTGATTTGTTAAGCTTACTGATAACAATGAAAATTTGCATCATACATTTACTAAATAAATGCAAATTGTCGAAACTTCACAAAACTGTAACTTATCAATTTTTAACTATTGCAAGATTTTTTTTTTTTTTAATGATGACAATATGTTTCAATCTTGAATGTCTTCGGTGTCCTCTTCATCTGTCTCAGGGAGGGTATCTTGTGCTTCTCCCGTGTGTGGCAACTGCTGGTAGAACCAGTGTAGATGATTTGGTAGAATATTCTGATTGAACAATTTGACAAGATCCTGGCTTTACTGATAAGAATGGCTGCCGCATAAAGTCTGCTTGGCTGATTTTGTCTTGGTGGGCGAAGTTTCATTGTAAGATACACTGTGTCCTTAGTCATTAAATGCTTAACTTTGGCAAATTCACTGTTTTTTGAAAAAAGTGACAACTCTCATTTTTGACAGAAAGAAAGGTTCCCCTGACTCATATTTCTTAGCACTGAAGATTTGGGCTGCCAAAGTTGACCAATTTCTAAAAGAATCATGCTTCAATAATTCAACGTTATATGGATGTGGCTTTGTTCTCGCCATTCCCATACGGTAATCCACTCGGAAGGACTTTCAGATTTTTTATTATGAGATGCTTTCTCAATTTGACTATGCACACTGTTCTCAGGCATATGTGTGTGACCCGGTACCAAATAATTGATCTGGATTCGTTGCAAGTTTTTGGATTTTTTAACTTCATATTTCAACATGGCCAAAATATTTCTATTTTTGTTTTGACCGACACAGTTATCGCAATACAGGATTAGAAAATGAAATGAAATCTTTGAGTTTTACGTCCCACGGTTATGCCGGTTAGGCTAAAGGAGACGGTGATGATGAGTAATGAATGAAATGGTGGAATGAAGAAAGTGGGGGAAACGGGAGAACCCCGAGAAAACCCACGCACACGGTGTTTGTCCACCACAAAGTTCACTTGGCGGGGGCTGGGATCGAACCCAGAACCCCTAGCACCAGAGGTGAACGCTCTACCACTGAATACAAGATTAGACTTGAAACATTACCTCGTTCTTCCACTACATCTATATATCTCGAAAGGATGGAAGCGATTTCATTCGATCCTCGTTTACCTTCGCTCTCACCCCGTACATAATTGTATGCATTTCTGTTTTTTTTTTTTTTTTTTTTTTAAATTCATATATCGAGAGGTTGTTTACCGAATACTTTCGTGTGTAATATAAAAGCAAGGAATCGCCATGAGGTACGCTCAAAACTTTCTGCAAATCGAAACTCGCGACAAGTGCTCCTTCCTGAATACCACTCAAACTCTGCTGTTTTCTTGAAACGAGCCATAGTTGCTTCTTTACCTTCAATATGTCGAGTGTAATCAGCCCTCTCTTCCTGGGTTACGTCTGTCTTGTTGGTAAATGCGATACATTTCTGGCATTTGTCCTTTTTGGGTCTATGCAACCAAATATTGAATTTTGAGTTAAATATACCCCGAAAAACTCTTTCACTCACAGAAAAATTTCCTTTTTCGTTCATTACACGTGAGTAAATCGTATAGAGATAAGTGACATTTTCGAGATCCTCGGGAAGATATAGTCGTGTTGTTTTATTTCTACAGTAGTGGGAAGGCACTGCAGGAAGCCTTTAAATGAATTCAACAACGAGCTTCACATCTCGCTCGGATGTCGCATTGGGGCGAAGTGAGTGGCGTCCTCGACCATCAGGTTTTGCTGAACCTTTAGTGGATGTGTAACAGTGTAACTCACAAACCTTTGTGAGATATCTAATGTTGAGAGCAAGAATTGAAGACAAACTCTTCTATAGCCTTCACATTCGTTAATAAAATACTGAAAAGATCATGCCCGTGTACTCTCTCCCTGAATCATCCTTCTTTTCACTTAAACTTACCTGGTTGCTCCTAAGATCCAATCCCTTTGACCATTCGGTTTTAAAAACCAAAAGTGTCTAAATGAGGATTGGCGCCTCTGTTCCGGAATATCAGAACATTTATTTGTTCAAGACTTGCATTTGTTTGGTTGTATTTGTTTCTTCTCCACTCTTTCTTGCCTGTTTTTTTTATACTCTTGGCCACTTTGCTTTAATCGTTTTCCCACTCTTTTTGAGGAGTTTTCTTTTTAATTCTCAATCCCTTTTCCCCTACGGTGTTCTTTTCTGTTGTAAAAGTAATCTTTCTACTTAGAATCTTCCTCCGTTTCCTAGCACCGCTTTCCTCGTTGTAACCATCACGTGAATTCGACTTTGCAGCTGAATTTCCTAAAACCCTTTTTCTCTTAACATATAATATATCTTCATCTGACGAGGTTGGTGTTGTGTCCAACCAATCTGTTGAGTTTTCGGAAGGACAAGTCTGGATAAGTATGATATCATCGTCAGAGAAATCGTTTAAATAGTTCAGTCCCAAATTTGTTCTTTTTCTCAATTTCTGTTTCTCACCGAAATAATGTTACTCTCTTTCTCGATTATTTTCTAAAGTTTTCTCTTCATTCGGGTTCAGTTCTCTCTTCCTCTACTACTGTCTCCTGATGCTTGATTGGGTTTTCCCTTCTTTCTTCGGTCTTCTACTCATCTTCGATTAGGATCCCTTCCATTGCTACTGTCTCCTCATGCTTCTTTGGTTTCTCCTTCCCTTCTTCAGTCTTCTCCTCATCCTGGTCTAGGGCCTCTTCCATTACTGTCAGTAAGGCCCCAATTTTCGGGATCTCACTCTTAGAACAGTTAACTATATTGGAATATCTCACGTTTGATACCTCGGCTTCATGACTTGTTCTTCATCTTGCTGTTTGGTTAGATTTAAAATCTTCCTCCCACGGGAAAACAAAGCAGAAAATAGCAAAAAAGATTAAACCGACCTAAAATGTGATAAAAGTATTTTATATATATATATAAGCGGAGTGCAAAGTAATAGTTTTAAAAGCTTTGACTAATAGTACATCCTGCCTACTAAATAAAGCTGACTTTTGAAATTGGCAGAAATAACATCCATGAAATAAATTAGATAGTTTTGATTTCCATTGACATGAAAGTTCAGCTATAAGTAGTAGGCACGTGGTAGTGTAAGTCGAAGCTTTAGGAAATTATTACCCTGCTAATTTTATCACGCTCTTTGAAATGGGTTTAATTTTTATATAATTAACATTGACAATTTGTTACCTGGCCGGTGGGGTAGGGGCAGTTTGCCTGCCTGCCAAACAGGGTTTCCGCCAGGATTTCAAAATCGGGGGTCTCAAAAATTTAAGAGGGGTGTGGTGTTTGACTCTCATAAATCTTATAGCTATTATTATATTTAGCTTTCTAGTATTATTCTAAAATTCTGCAATAACAAGAAAAATTACACTTTTATACTGCAACCCTAACTACAACAAAGCAGAAAATATTGAATTGGCCTTTTTATTTCTTTCTTTTTTTCTATTTTGCGTGAATACCCATTACAATCAAGGTAAGTTATAATGTTTACGATCTAATTCACTTGCCTGATGTTGAACTAAAATCCGTCGTAGTTTTCGTGATTAATCTATGCATGGAAAAATAAACGTCGGATATTCTCCTAAATTTATTATTTCTCTTGTCATTCTTAGACTTCTATTTGCCCTGCCTAAAATGAAAGGTATTCATTTTTCACGACTGAGATCAGTCAGTGGTTAGGTTTGGTTAGATAAACTCGATCTTATATCTGAAGTGCTAAAACAACATGATACACTAGAACATTTATTGCTAATTGCAGATATTGCACATTTATCGAAATATTGTAGGGGTAACTTAATTAGTTAAAATCTATAGCCAATTCAAATATAATTTTGTACTTACCAATGTGACTCATATATTCACGAATGAGTTGATTTTGAGTTTAACGTCCCTTTCAGCAGCGATGCTATATGAGACAGGACCTACTGATCAAAGTGGAATCCGAACCACATGAGCTCCCGCCGGGAATAGAACCCGGGTCTTCTACCCCAAAGGCGAGTACGCTAACCGCTTAGCCACGAATGACCTCATATCCACGAATGTATTAATAGTTTTGATGATGATGCATAGTTTGACGAACTCTCCTCAACCGTCGTAAGGCTTCTTCACATTTTTGCACATTGTAACACCACTATATAACCTATATATACCTTATGCGTGTTAGTTTAGTATTCAAGTTAAATGCTTCTTGTGTTCCTAATGAAAAACAAATATTTGAAATATATTAAGAAGAATTCTAGTGAACCGCGGCACAGTCTTTAACAACTGAAAACTATTGTTCCAAGCTCCTTAATGTCTTTTGATGCAAATTCATTTATTTTGATTCATCCGTGACGCAACTGAACCGATGCCACTCGTATAGGACTTCTCAACCATACCTCGTATGCACAACTTATAAAAGTTTCAAAATCAGTCCCAACACTTTGATTTTCACTTGGAACATCAGATAAACAAGGTCTTTCCAAGGTCACAATCAAATCATTAACGCGTTCTAGGGTGTGCCTACACCATTATAAAATTTGTTGAAAAGTATCTCTCTACTGAAGTGGTATCGATTAAAAGAAGAAGTTTTGTTACCAGAGCTGAGAAAATAATAAACATAATGGGGCCTGTGCAGAGTCGTCCTGACTCGTGACTAGTACCATGGTAGAGTTCGACTAGCATATGCTTCCTGCAATAGCCAGGCCTTTAATATGATGCTAATCATACGTCAAAACGACTACGCATAAGGCGAAATGTATTTATTTTCTTCACAGGAAAGTTTCAATAAGAAATCCATTGAAGAAAGTTCTTTCAATAATTTGAGAGTTCTATATTCAAACTGGACTTCTTTGCACAAAACATGAAATACGTGAAAAATTCCCTGTTCAGGCACAGATGAAAGCAGAAGTTTGCAGGGGTGTTACAGGAAGTTTAAGGGGTGACACCCTCCATTGGCGGGGTCTGGTGGAATCCCTGCTGTCAAATAGCATTGGATAGGTCGAACGTGAGCACGAACCTTGTTCTAACCGGTCATCCAAACTTGGGATTTCCGTGATATTTCTGTTTTAACAGGCGAATGTCGGTACAGCACCTTCTGTAAGACCAGAGGCGCTGGCTTTCAACATCCTTGCCTTCCACTCTTCTCCGATCTGATCCTTAGGTTCATAAAGGCCACAATTAATCCACATTGATAACTAGTTACCAAAATAAATATTTCATAAGAGCTAGATTTTATATGCAAAGAACGATCATTACAATAGGAATAACCGCCATCAAATATCGATAACACATAACTTCCACGTCATAAGCAGGTAACATAGAAGACGCACACGGCTACCGAACATAATAGAACACAGCTGATGCCCGTTATGGGCAAACAAAATTATGTGAGTAAATTTTGACTAGCGCAAACTGTTGGGACACAAATAGCTACTGCCAGTACACCTGAGACAGTCGTACTTGTGGGATGTTCAAGCGCTACAGTATCAAGGCTTTCCCAACAGTGCTCATGACGATCAGTCATCCGCCAAGCGATCACACTTGGATCAGGTACGTGCGGTGGGCAGAAAATGAACAACGAATAGCACTATCGTATCTCACCAAAGGCGTATGTCAATGGAGGAATTGACGCACCAATACAATGTGGGCCAATAAATCCTACAACAAATTTCAACCATGACCCTGTGGCATACCTTACATCGGTTAGGGTATCATAGCCGTAGACCAACACCATTACAACAACACAGAAATAGCATACGGCTGACGCGGACAAAAGCAAAGGGATCATTGGAGTATGGATCAATGAAAGAAGGTTATCTGCAGTAGTAAGTTCCGCTTTTCACTGAACCATGTCGAAGAGATTGTTGGAAACATCATGAGTATACGTCCCCGGGTTGCAGCATGGTAATTAAATAGGACGGTGGCGGTGTTGTTTATTGTCTGGGTCTGGGAAGCGACTCACAGGTATTTCTTACTCGATTAAACTTTTCATGGCGCAAGATATTGCAACCCACACTTCCAAGTCCAAGAGAACAGCGCCATATTCTACTTAACCCATACTTTTTCCCCGAAATATGAAACCTTAAAAAGTACTATACGACGTTACACACTGTTATTGCAAGTAAAACAACAATAAGTAGCTATAACAATATTATCGTTTACTTCAGAAGTGAGGCTGAGAGCCTCTTACATATATTTTTAAGATAGCAAAATTGCTGTAAGGAAAAGTGTTTGTTCTTAGCAGGTAAATAGAACTGCAACAAATACTGGAAATCATTGATATTATTACATCAAAATTGTTTCAAGCGACTCAGAACCAACTTCAAGCTGTCGCTTACTACACTTTTGCCATGAAATATTGTAATAATCATGTTCATATCACATTTATTTGCTTCAAGTACAAATATAACTTGGTGTTTGAAACAATCTAGACCACAAGTCAGTTTCTTCGTTTCATCAGAAACATTTATACAGTAAATACAAACGACTGAGTGTTACATACGAGATTGTTGTCTCCAGTAAGTCTAATTACACCCGTGTAAGCAACATAGCCCTCTCGGTAACGATTAAAGATAGAAACATGGTGATTAGACCATTCGATGCGCCTTAAAATTCTGAGCAAAAAACTGCATAAAAGTCAATTTCGAAAGAAATGTCGCTTACTGTGTTAATGCCGGAAAGGGGCGATGTGTCAAAGAACATGATGTATCAAAGTTTGAAAAACAATGTCAACTTATCTTATAGCAACTTGGTTCGTGGGAACGCAAGCAATATGTTGTGAAAGAAAACTATAAGAAATTCAGTCTCAGTTGGAAGAAATCAGCCTGTATTTGATTCTTTTCATATGGATTCCAAAAACGATTATGTTAAATTGTCATTTTCGATTATTGATTATTACGCGTAGTGAAATATTGAAAGCAATATGTTGCAAAACAGGTTGAAAACAAAGTTTGTTATTAAAGAGCTTACATTAATTCAGTGTTACTGTATTTGAACTTAGGTTGTGAAGCGCAGCAAAGTTTGCAAATAAGTCATATGTAGATAGTAGAAACCTCTAGTATTTCGTTGCGTTTTATGTTGCGTGTGTGGCGAAGTTTGGATTGGTCTATTTCAGGATTATGCCCCGATGTGTCTTGATAATTTCTCGTATTTCTGGACGAGGAACGTACTTTACTAGTTGTTGAAATACAGCACGTACTGAGTCGTATTTTGGATCATAATCGGTTAACAAGAAGTTATAAACTGTTTCTTGGTGGGACATTGATTGATACTCAGCAGAAGTGGATGCCCAATCCATATTAGTGCTGGCACTATTAGCAGATATAGGATCTGCGATTGGTGTTAGGCGTTGTTTCTTCGGGTCTAATGTTTGCTCACCATCAGAAAGAGATCTCGAACGAATTCGTTGTCCATTAGTTACACATGATGCATAACTTGTAGGAACAGTTGTGGTAGCTTGTACTAGACGTGTAGTACCGGTCCGGAAAGTCCACGAGCTGGGATCGAACCACTGACCCCAAGTACCGGAGGTGAACGCTCCACCACTGAGCCACCGCGTTTTTTTCTGTTTTTGTGGGATGCTGAGAACTTCACAAAAAAATCTGCGGGGTGCTAGAGCACCGGAACATCTCCGAAATCGGCGCTCCTGTTTCGTTGACTAATATAGTTTTTTGTTCATACAAACTGATTTTAAAATTATGTTTTCTTTTACAACATCCAGGAACTTTCCCATCTGTAATAAACCGTTAGTATGAGATTGCTTGCTGTCTATAGCACATACAGAAGAATAAAACATTATTTATCCATGCACATTATCATTTTTCCAGATTAGTATTCCACGATTATGCCCTCAGATTAAGAGAGGCGTTGAAGATGACGGTTGTAAATGAAATGTAAATTAGGGGAGTGGAAGGACAAGAAAATGGGATAACCTATGTTCAGGGTGTTTGTTAACAACTAAATTCACTTGGCGCGAGCTGCGATTGAACCAAGGGATCTTGTTCACCAAATATATGACTAACGGAACTTAAGAAGTGCGAATGAGATAGTAAAATAGGAAGTAAAGATAAATGTAGTCTTTATAAAAGAATTAAATGAGCATAGCTTCAATACGAATTCATTTGCACACGTCAGTTATTAAGGCATTAATATGTTAATAACATATGCTGGATGTAGTAAGAGGTAATATATTAACAAGCATTAGGGAAAAACGTATATTTCTTCTCTCACGAAGGTCGTGTGCAAAAAAAAAAAGCCCACAGACTGTACTTATTATATATATATATATATATATATATATATATATATATATATATATATATATATATATATATATATATATATATATATATGTATGTATGTATGTATGCACTTTTATTTCAATGTGTATTCCAAAGTGGGAAGATGGTTCAGATATTTTCCATAAATCTAGTCTGACCGCATGAAGAACGGGCATTTAAGCTAATAGATAAACAAAATATCCAAGGAATGAGCAACCACAGACTTTCCTCAATACGAAAGTTGACTGAAGTTGTACAATATAATAAGTTTTTGTGATTCCGAACAGTCGCTGAATCCGGACATTCTAAGCATATGGTAATACTGTTCTTCCCGCATATGTAATGTGGAGACTTGTTGTGAAGCTAATTTGAAGCACCGTACCTTCCTACAGTTCAGTGCTGACGAGGAAACGGTCTTAAGTGTATACAACCGATTTGGCTGGGGTCGGGATATGTGTTACTGGAGACCAAAGTAGGAGGCACGTATTTTGGCGTTTGGGCCCATACGCAGAAATTTCCGAAATGCGGGACCCCAAAGTGGCCCTACATGCTATAACTAGGAAGTGAATGACGTTACTTGAACACAACCGGTTTGGCTGGGATCCGGATGTGGTTATTATAAGCCCAAGTCGAAGATATGTAGTCCATCTTTCGACAAAACCTGACAGGGCGGCAAACTTTACTTCCGCCACTGTGCCCGGTGTCCTGACAGCACACGCCGTATCGATTAAATATTAATGTTCACTCTCTTGCACAAAAGTCTACCATCCGGTTTCCACACTTCCTAGCCATAGAAATACAAGCGAAAAACGCAAACATTCTTTCGCTCCGTTGACACCCTCGTTGTCAGCAGAGCCCCCATGACGGCTCGTTCTAGCTGAACATCTGTTCAGAATTGCATGGGAAACACATACGCCAACTTCATGGCCTTATTGAAAATCTACCAATAGCGGACCCTGCACATTCGACATTCCTTTTTGTGGGACCTAACAACAAACACAAGTCGCATACCTTTGGATATATTATAACATATCCCAATCCAGGCCAACATTCTGCACCAGTAACGCCATTCGCTTCCTAGTTATGGCATGTAGGGCCACTTTGCGGCCCCGTATTTCGGAAATTTCTGCGTATGGGCTCAAACGCCAAATTATGTGTATCCTACCTTGGTCTCCCGTAACACACATCCGGACACCAGCTAAACCGGTTGTGTACAAGTAACGTCATTCGCTTCCTAGTTATAGCATGTAGGGTCACTTTGGGGCCTCGTATTTCGGAAATTTCTCCGTATGGGCCCAAACGCCAAAATACGTGTCTCCTATTTTAGTCACCCGTAACGCATATCCGGACCCCAGCCAAATCGGTTGTATACAAGTAACGTCATTCGCTTCCTAGTGATAGCATGTAGGGCCACTTTGCGGCCCCGTATTTCGGAAATTTCTGCGTATGGGCTCAACCGCCAAAACATGTGTCTCCTAGCTTGGTCTCCCGTAACACACATCCGGACACCAGCAAAATCGGTTGTATACAAGTAACGTCATTCGCTTCCTAGTTATAGCATGTAGGGTCACTTTGGGGCCGCGTATTTCGGAAATTTCTCCGTATGGGCCCAAACGCCAAAATACGTGTCTCCTATTTTAGTCACCCGTAACACATATATTGGACCCCAGCCAAATCGGTTGTATACAAGTAACGTCATTCGCTTCCTAGTGATAGCATGTAGGGCCACTTTGCGGCCCCGTATTTCGGAAATTTCTGCGTATGGGCTCAAACGCCAAAACACGTGTCTCCTACCTTGGTCTCCCGTAACACACATCCGGACCCCCGCCAAATCGGTTGTATACAAGTAACGTCATTCGTTTCCTAGTTATAGCATGTAGGGCCACTTTGGGGCCCCGTATTTCGGAAATTTCTCCGTATGGGCCCAAACGCCAAAATACGTGTCTCCCATTTCCGTCACCCGTAACACATATCCGGACCCCAGCCAAATCGGTTGTATACAAGTAACGTCATTCGTTTTCTAGTAATAGCATGTAGGGCCACTTTGGGGCCCCGTATTTCGGAAATTTCTGCGTATGGGCCCAAACGCCAAAATACGCGTCTCCTATTTTGGTCACCCGTAACACATATCCGGACCCCGGCCAAATCGGTTGTGTACACGTAACGTCATTCGCTTCCTAGTTATAGCATGTAGGGCCACTTTGGGGCCCCGTATTTCGGAAATTTCTGCGTATGGGCCAAAACGCCAAAACACATGTCTCCTACTTTGGTCTCCCGTAACAATATCCGGCCTCCAGCCAAATCGGTTGTGTACAAATAACGTCATTCGCTTCCTAGTTATAGCATGTAGGGCCACTTTGGGGCCCCGTATTTCGGAGATTTCTGCGTATGGGCCCAAACGCCAAAATACGTGTCTTCTACTTTGGTCTCCCGTAACACATATCCGGACCGCAGCCAAATCGGTTGTTTACACTTAAGACCGTTTCCTCGTGAGTAGGAAGTGCGACGAGTGTTATATATAGTTTCGACGGTGGGGGAAAGAAGAAGAAAAAGATAGGCTGGTGCATGTTTTTTGACCCGATGTAACTTTTCAGTGGAATATGCTAATGTTTTATACAGAAGTGGTTGTCAGCAGATGGCTAAGTAAGACATATATCGAAGCGAAGACTCTACTTTACTCGTTGCATGTTGGAAGAATTCCATGACTTTATGCAGGCCTGCGCAACACGTGCACAAGTTTATAATGCTCAATATCTTTCCGGGCGTTTAGGGAAGGGTGAATCCGGACAATGCGATTAATCAACTAAGAGGATTCAGAACACTATCTTGCTTTCCACGTAACCGGCATAATCGTGGGACGTAAAACTCAAAAATTTCATTTCATTTCGTTTATGAGTGTGAACTAGGAGCGGGAGTTCGAGCAAAGTATGCCAAACCGTTCTAAAGTCCTCACAAATAAAAATGGTTGGAGTAACGAAGAATGTTTCCTTACCTGGTTTGAACACCTCGCTTCATACATTTCAACTAACAACACTCTAACGATTGTGTTGCTTATAGATGGACATAAGTCATACAGTTCACTGTTGGCGTATCACTTTCATGATGAACATAACATTAATTTATCTCTTTACCTTCACACACAAGCCACCGGCTACAACCTTTGGATATGAAATTCTTTAAAGTGCTAAAGGTGAAATATGACATTCCAACAAATTCATGGATGAACACACATCCAACAGGATCTCTGAAAGAAATTATCTTTGGCAAACTGTTCCGGAAACCCTGGTATCGTGCTGCAAGCGTTGATGCTGCTGCGAATGGATTTTGTGCCACCGATATATTCCCATTTGATCTACAACAAGTTCGGGAACATGAATTTCTTTTGTCGAGTGAACCTGATGTGCCAGCAGCTGGAAACAATTCCTCTTTTCTGTCATCAGACTCATCCTCAAATAAGTCTCAAACCCCTTCAGACTCCTCAGTTAAACAGTTCCTACCTTTCTCTGCTGTTGCTTTTCGCAAACAAACATCCCAAGATCTGGCGTTGCTAAAATATTAAGTGTTTCAAAATGTCTCCTCAAACACAATCGAAGGTACGAATGAAATCAACTGCAGGTTTTGTGGGAAAAAATATTATGCACCATCATCAAGAGAATACGGTTCCCGGGTTCCATGTACTGTGTGTAAGACCAGGTTTCATAAAAGGTGTGTGAGCGTTGGTAAGGAACTGTATTTTATCTGTGGCCGATACGTCTGAATTATGACTACTGTTTCATGAAATTGGCAGACGTGATTAACACAAGAAAAATGAATGCTATTCTCAGTGTGCACATACATTTTGCTAACAACTTAGTTGTTACTTGCAAAAAATAGTAGTACAACGTAGTTTTAATTGAAACAAATGTGATTACTATGTATAATGATTAAACGGTATAGTGATAGTTACACTACTGTGCATTTATCTTACAATTCCAACACTAAAGAAATTAGTATAGAAATTGCTGTTAGTAATTTGTACGTATTTATCATGTATTTGTATTTATATTCTGCACTTCTCATATTAACATGTTAGTGTAGCAAGATAGTAAGCTAAAACACTCCAATCATGTATATATCCTCCTTTAGCCTTCAGTTTTCGGAATCGCCAACCTACTGTCCGGATTCACCGTTCCAAATTTACAAATGAAAGATTTTGCCAACTTTCAGAAAATTATTATTATTATTATTATTATTATTATTATTATTATTATTATTATTATTATTATTATTATTATTATTATTATTATTATTATTACTATTATTATTATTATTATATTATTTCTTAGCATGACATTCCAGGACAACTATTTTAATTGTACTTGTATACCAACATATCATTAAATAAAATGACGAAGTATTGAATATTTTTGTTTAGTGGGGTAACAGTAAAAGAAAGAAATATCAGAACTGTCCAGATTCACCCAAACTTACCCTATTTAAATTTAAAACTAAATGAATTACTTCTTTAATTTTATCCACAGTTTCAGACTAACTTCAAAAACTAGCATTACCATGTTCAACAAATTACTTACAAACCAATATAGTAAATAAATAATCTCAATTTCTATGGGTACATATAAACATCAATACACAAATTCCCAGCGGGAGCTCATGTGGTTCGGATTCTACGTTAATCAGTAGGTACCGTCTCGCATAACCTTGCTGCTGAAAGGGACGTTAACCTCAAAATTAATTCAACTCAATACAGAAAAGACTGGTTAAATCTGTAATAAGACACAACAATTTGTAGAGACATTTTCAAAAAAAAAAAAAAAAAAAAAAAAAACTAAACAATCATCATCTTTTAGAAAAGCATTCTACGTTTCACTTGTAGGTAATAAGTTTTGATATATAGACTTGCAAAAAAACTCTTCAAAGTATTAATGATTATATCGCTATTTGACTACCATCTTGCTTATGGACATATATATGTGTGAATATGTAGAAGATGTGTCTGTTTGCTTTTAACGAAACTGAATATTGAAAACAAATATGTTGGAAAATTTAATAGAGAAGGAGTTTCTTACTTAATGAATTTTCTAAAGCTTGAACATTATATTTTTGTATTTCGTATTAAACTCCTGAGATTAGGAAGTAATACGTTTTCATTCTCCACAATATTATTTCAAGCTGCTCTCATTTATAGCAACCGCTCTTCCAGTTAATCAACGTTTCATATCCTTGCTTTGCAAATTAAGCAAGCTATAGCCCTCTAGAGAATGGAATTCTCGTTTTATTTATAGCAAAATCTCCTAATTAATTTTGAGTAGTAGAATCAGCAATTCGGGTGGGATCAGACGAGGTTTGGAAACACTTTTCTGATAAAGGAACTTTCGCATCCACGGGTACTATTCGAAAAAGCATTTTCTACCTCAAATTTACTCCACCCTTCAAAGTTCTGATACCCTTATTGTTCGAGGATTGAATCGCTCTTCTGTTATTGAAACTTCGACTGAGCTATAGCCTTCAGGCTGCTTATTAAGAAGCAGACATTTACGGATTCTTTTCTTCATCGTATAAGAGAAGAAAGAAGCAGCCTCCGATAGCAACAGACAGGCTTTGAAGTGCCGGAGTAGTTTTAATTGAGTCTTTGTCCTCGTAAAGTCTGCCCTAGATTCCCTCAGGCTGAAGTAAGCTCGTGTCTCATCTCCGCCGCATCTTTGTGCCCATCTATAATGAGACAACTTTTCCAGAGAAAGAGGAAGGGATGGAGAATTCTCGTGAGATCGCAAGTCACACAACATATTAAATCAGGTCAGAGTTCTTCGTCTTCCTTTCCCCCAAGCAAAGTTTTTCTTTTCTCTACTTGACGTTTTTCTTCTACAAGAAATAATAATAATAAAAAAAGTTTTGGGGCAAATTGAATGATGATTTTTCAAATAGCTTTAAAACTTTCCGTTGTTTTTTTTTTATTTTTTACTTTAAAAAATGCTGTTTAGTAAGTAAACAAAACGCACTTGTTATGAAAAGCCCATGCTAGATATGAAGCCTGTAAATCAGAGTATTGATTTTGTTATCACGATCATCCACATTTTTCCAAAATATTCTCCAGATGCTTTTTTTTTATATAAGCAAAAAAATCCGAAGTATTCTAAATGCCATGATATAAATGCAACCGATATTGAGCTCTTCATTTTATGGCGTGTGTACTTTTTAAAACCTGAATATAAATATACATACATAAAAGCTATATATACACGTAATATTATGTATGATGTAATCCTCATAGCACTGCAATCAACATGTGTAACCATATCCATCGTAACCTGCGTCGAACCGTAGTAGCAAACATTACTAGGAAAGAAGTAAGATGTGATAATCGATTATATGTAAAAAATGAATGCATAATAATTATTTTTGTAGCACGAGTCCAATGATAAGCACATGCTGAACGTCTGAATATTTTCTTGTAGGTCTATATTTCAATACAATCTGACAAATGGACACATAATTGTATACCGAAAAGAAAGTAATGTTTTTTTTTTTTTTTTTTTTTTTTTTAAAGACGACTATCTTCATCGACAATTTTATTAATAGTTCATAATTTATGTGAAAAATAAGCAAGTAAAAATACAATCAGATCGTAGATTATGTGTTGTATTACCATGAGAAAAAGCTGTAAATAATTTAAATATGTCGTTGATGACTTAAATGCTGTAGATATGGTGTCCATAGGGCTCACGTCTAAATTGGCTCACTGGCAGAGCAGAGCAAAAGCATTGGTTATAAAAAAAAATAAAAGAAATGCGATATATGTTTAATGTGTTGCACTTATGATCTATATAGGCTGGAGTGAATGGATAATCAATACAAGTGAATTATGTTTATTATTTGCTAAGTTGATACAGTGAAAAAATGAAACATATTCGAGAAATCTCTCGAATGCGACTAAGTTCAGCACATTTCCATTAATTAGAGACTCATGCACAATATATGGGAGCTTTTGCAGTGAGCTACAGTGGCACATTTCAAGAGTATTAGCTACTTAATTTGATATTGACTATATTTGTCCCCTAATCGCATGTACACCATTTGGCTAGTACTAATAAGATGTTCGCTTTGACATCTGATGGAAAACTCGCCTAAGCAACACAACATAGTTGTGGACTTTCACCTGTCTAGCATCGCAAACTCTGTACATCTCAAGACGACAGGCTGGGATGCCCAGAAAGTCAGGAAGAACAGCTTTGTTGAGCAGAGTCGAATGAAAATGCACCATAGAGAGCATACTGTAGTGAGCGGTTTTCTTTTCGATTTCAAACTAGGATATTCTTTACAGCATATCGAATAAAAACAGTGAATTTAGGCTACGGATGGCCAATGAACGCATCATTTGCTGTCAGTTCACTAATTTTCGTTCCAGTGAACTGCATTACAAAATAAGCCCTGTGAGGAACAACCAACATCATGTTTGGATGAGATCCTCAGGAACACCTTGGTTGCAGACCAACGGAAAACAATATTCACGGTATTGCAAGTGAACTAGGCATACACCATTCCACTGTCTATCGACGGCTTTGTATAATAGACAAGGTTGGATTAACATACGTACTAGATGAGGTGGCACCGGGCAAAAAATCCATGTCTAGAGATATGCAGTTTTATGTGTGTAAGGAGTATCGGGGTGTCCCCTTAATTATTTGGAACTTACAGATGGAAAATAATTCTGCTTTGACAATCGTAAACAATCAGAGCAATGGTTGGTTCGTGATCAACGTTCAGAACAGTTTCCTAAGCTCCTTCTCCACCCACAGAAAATGTTGTTACCAGTGTTCGGAGTGGAAAAGAAGCAGAGGTGGTATGTTTTATTATGATTTTGACTCAACATACCTGTTATTTAAATATTGTTTTGATCACTGGAAAACCAGAGACGGTACGTTCTCCTTACTGAAAAACCAGAGGCGGTATGGCATACCACCGCATACCGTCTCACTTCGACCACTGGTTGTTACTCATGTGGTGATATGTGGTGCGAGTGACCTATCATATCTTTCTCAAGCTACGTAAAACCACCAGTGTAGATGGTTATAGTGATAAACTCCATAAAATGCACCGAAAACTTGTGCGTAAGCATTCAACAATGGTCAACAAATATGTTATTTTTATGTTACATGTCAATGTTGTCACATAAAGGACGATGCAAGTTTTCTATAAGCGTATGGCTATTCGAGAATCCGTTTTTGATGCGTTATCTGCCGCAGCGAACGCGGCCTAGGTGGGTATTCGGTAATTTTACTTTCGCAGAATTTTAAATCATACTGTGAGCCAGTCAATATTTCAAGGTCTTTTTGCCAGATCCAGGCCTATAACAGCAAGAGTTCCAATACTCTGCACAAAGCATCTTCTAAGCAGTTGTTTCTTCCTAAAAGTCCCTTGCCTGCCAACACGTCTTTCCTTTTTTCCCTTCGTTTAGACATCTTTTAAACAGCAGTCCGCCTACTGTTCCGAAATGCACCAAATACGCTCGAGCCGACGTTTCTTGCGCGTTTTTATTGCTTTCACGTTTGTAGCGCATTGTAGTTAGCCATCCCCATTTAAATATTTGGTCCAGGAATTAGTTCGTGCGGGTGGACAAGAGATGGCACAACGAACGGAGCGTCCCACAGTTCCGTGTATCCACACATGTGTTGCAAACCCCTGTCATCGCGTATCGTTCGTAGTATAGGGCAGTGGATTAAAGCGTCAACAACACCAGTTTGTAGTTAAGTGAACGTGGCGCAATTTGTGCCTGATAGTGTTTTTGCGGGGTGTCCTGCTGCATTACTTTAACATGCAGAAAAGTGCGACTGAAAGTCATCGTATTTTGGTGGAAGTGTATGGTGACCATGCTCTAGCTGAGCGAACGTGTCAGAAGTGGTTTGCACGGTTTAGAAGTGGTGATTTCGGCTTGGCAGACCAACAGCGAGCTGGACAGCCAAAAAAAATTCAAGACGAAGAATTGACAGCATTGCTCGAGCAGGATTCGTGTCAAACGCAGGAACAACTTGCAGCAGCATTAGGCGTTGATCAAACAACAGTCTCCAAACGCTTGAAAGCCATGGGAATGATTCAAAAGATGTCACATTGGGTTCCACATGAATTGAAAGACAGAGACGTTGAAAGACGAAAAACCATTTGCGAATTGCTGCTTCAACAACAGAGCAGAAAGGGGTTTCTGCATCGAATTATTACGGGTGATGAGAAGTGGATCCATTACGAGAACCCTAAACGAAAAAAGGCCTGGGTGAAACCAGGTGAACCAGGTCCATCACAACCAAAACGAGATATTCACTGTGCAAAGGTTATGCTGTGCATATGGTGGGATATGAAAGGTGTGATGTACTATGAGCTGCTGCAACCGGGTGAAACTATGAATGGAGAACGTTATCGACGACAATTAATGCGTTTGAAGCAAGCTCTGGCCAGAACACGACCAGAATGGGAGAACAGACATGATAAACTTATTGTTCAACATGATAACGCTCGCCCACATGTCGCAAAACCGGTCAAAACCTATTTAGAAAATGTCGGATGGGAAGTTTTACCCCACCCGCCGTATTCACCAGACGTTGCTCCTTCGGACTACTACTTGTTCGATTGCATGAACAACGATTTGATTGGACAGCGGTTTACTTCTTCAGAAGATATCGAAACATGGGTCTCTGACTGGATCGCTTCCAAGGATGAGGACTTCTTTCGCCACGGAATCCGTACATTGCCTGACAGATAGGCGAAAGTGGTGGCTAGCGATGGACAATATTTTTCTTAAGGTATTTATGTATTTTGTGTTTGTACTACAGCTTCAATGTGTGCGTACCAGCCGCACGAATTAATTCCTAGACCAAATACATGGATCGTATTCCAAGCCTAAGCATGAACAATAAAAACGCTTTGCAAACGCTTTCAATATCCGCCCAATAAGTTATAGTACAAGGCGTCTCTTCAGCCACGATAATCCCGTGATATCTATTACACTGACTACTACTTCTCAGGACACCTCGATCAGTTATTGGAAGGGAAGAACTTTCCTGACAATTGTGCGGTGCAATGCTTTGATGACCTTTTGGCATTCCATACTTCAAACTGCTTTAGCCAAGGATTCAAATCATTGGCTGAGCAAACTCATTAATATGTGGTTCCAGGTGGCTACTGTTATGATTAACCGGTTATTGTAGTTTCCATTGTTCATCTGGCCATACATTTTATCCGCAGTAATCAAATTGATTACATATTTGAATAATCATCTTCACTTTCACACAGACTTACTTTTTAGACGTAGAAAGTTGTTTACCATTTTATTTGATGCCTAAGATCGTTAGATTTGATAATTGCCCACTGAATTTATCAATGAAATTATACAGTTCGTTTCTTTAAAAAAATGCACCAACGAAAATTTTAACAAATGGTGCAGAATAATATACCACCTAAGGTAGGCAATATCTCTCTACCTATCTATGGAGTTGAGTTGAATTTAACGTCTCGTTCAGCAGCGAGGCTATATGAAACGTGGGCTTACTGATTAACGTGGAATCCGAACCACATGAGTTCTCGCCGGGAATCGAACCCGGGACTCCCACGCCTACCTATCTATGGAATATTGTGACCTGTAACATCAATCATTCCTATATGGCAGCCTGGAGGTCTGCTCCGTCATCAAGGAGCAAGCCAGTTTTCGGGAAACAAGTTGAAGTCACTTGGTGCGAGATCCAGGTTGTATGGCAGATGGCTGAAATTGCCCTATGAAGGGCATGCAAGAGTTCCTAAGACTGCTTGGTGAACGCGAGCTGGCGGTGTTATAAAACAGCAGATTTTTTTTATTATTCAGTTCTTCCCGGCATTTGTTTAAAATTGCACTTTGCAACCTCTGTAACGTTTCACAATAGTGTTTGCACCTTGTTTTAAAAAGCTGACGATTGGTACAGCCTCCCTATCGCAAAATACAATATATGCAGGTTTCTTGCAGTCATGGTTTGAAAGAATTTATTTTGAAATTTTGTGTGCCCGCTCTATTGAGTTATTATTATTATTATTATTATTATTATTATTATTATTATTATTATTATTATTATTATTATTATTATTATTATTATTATTATTATTATTATTATTATTATTGTTACAATTAACTGCTTAACCCAAATCTTGTCCCCGTGTTTGTCATAGGTCTTAAGGAATTTCAAGGTAACTGCCACCCGTTTAGTTTTGTATTCTTCTGTCAAGGTTTTCGGAACTCATTTTGCATAAAACTTACGGCAGCCTAACTTTTGGGTCAGATCCTTATGCAATAAGCTCCCTGAAAATTGAGAAAACACAAACGAGAGCACTGTTGTCATCAAACGCGACTTTTATTATTTTTTGAATTGATTTTTTCGACCAATTCGTCTGCCACAACGCTTGGTTGATCACTTCGATCTTCAGCGTGAATGCTTCTAGGGCCATTTTTAAACATGATGCACCAATGCCTCACTCTGCTTTCACTCACCACATCTCTATTGTAAACTTCACACAGTTGTCAATGAATGTCAATGGGTTTAGTGCTTTTCACCAACAAAAATCGTATGACTGACTTCACTTCACAACTAGCGGAATTTTCAATCGCAACACTCATGTTAACAATGTATTATGAAAGAGAAGAAGCATCAGGAACGTCATACGTCCGCACCTGGATGCGCACTGAACGGGCTGAAGTCCCTCACCCCGCCCCTAGCAGCATCAGGACGAAATGTGAGTGACTTTCTGAAGTGACTGACATATATACTGTTATCTTATATGAGAGCTTTACTATAATAATACCGAATGAAATTTTCATAATCTAAATTTTACCTATTTTAGTCTGACAGGGGCAAGACATTTGGCACTATTTTGAAATATTTTAACCGCCCGAAAATCAGAATCTTTACTCTGAACATCACATATCGTGTTCTTTCACTGAGTCATGTTGAAAGTCTCAGGAAATGCCTTTATATCGTAGTTTCTTACTTTAAACTACAAATCAATTTAGATGAGTAGTGAAAGTCACAAAAATAAGTAATTTTACTTACTGCATATAAAAATGTGTCCTTTAATCTAGAGTGAAATACGGACGTGTTCAAATTATTAGATTAAATATTCAATTTCTAAATATTTTACTGTTCTTACAATATTCCGTGAGAAAATACGTTCGAACTTAGTCCAAACTAGTACTTTGTAACTCAGTTCTAATTTCTAGTGGGTGTGGCATATGCTTTTCAATATCAATAAAGCAAATGCGTACCTAACATTCAAATACAGTTACTATAAAGTGTGTATATCCAAATTGGAAAATAAATGAAATGGAATACTTACAAGAAAATTCTCTCTCACACAAAGATTAATATTTCTTATGAAATCCCTTATTCTTTATTAAGTCTTCTATTCTTTGTGGCATCCTATGTACGAGTTTAGCATATTTTGCCTTCAATTCAGCATCGTGATACCACAAATTGTTGATCTCCTTGATCAACTGAAGTTTGTTTCTAACGTGCTTCTTCTCTAGCTTTTCTTCCATGAAGCTCCAGAAGTTTTTAGTCGGGTTCAAAGCAGGACTAGTGCCTGGCCACGGAAGAACACTAACTAACTAACTAACTAACTCTCTGGCCTATGGAACCCGGAAGAACACTAATTTCGTTATCCTCAAAGAATTTTGTCACAGCTTTGGTCCAGTGGCATTGGGCTCCACCATGCATAAAGATGAATTGTACGTCATCAAACCAGAGTGCAGTCTGGGAAAGCATTCTTCTTGAAGAACTTGTAGGTATTAGTCGTGCTTCATTGTCCTCTCTACTATATACAATCTTCCAGAGCCGAAGACAGTGATTACACCTCAAACCATGACTGAAGTAGGATGCTTCACGGTGTATTAAAGACATTCCTACTTGAATTCCTCTTAGGTCAACGTCGCACTAATTGTGATCATACATCATACACAAATATACATGATTCATCACTGAAACACACTATTCTCCAAACGTAAGCAGTCCAATATACTAGGCCTCGTGCCCATTCGGCTTATTTGCAATGATTGGAGCAGACTCTAATTTTTGTTTTATTTCTTGACCGTGTGCTTTTATTCCCTCGACACAAAAAATCCTTGGAACACTTTCAGACCAAATGTCTGCGCCATATTCAACCATTTTTATGCTTAAGTCTATTAGAAGTTTCACTTTTGTTTCCAACAGCCAGTCTTTTTAGTTTTCTGATACCTCTTAGCGATATCTTTGGTTTTCGTCAACACTTCCCAACCCTATTTTGGCTCTTGTTCATTTCAACAGAGATTCTACTCATAGAGTTTTTGTTCTATACCAACTCTACTAGCAATGTATTGCCGTGTGTATCTTATTTCCACCAGGAGTATTTTGTTGACTTCGACTTTACGCGGAGAAAGGTCTTTTGCTTTTCCCATTATGCTGCAATTATAGGACTACACAGAATAAAAGACTGATACACGAAACACGTCACGATCATTTTAAACTGACCCATTCGAAATGCTGAACGCTTTGAATGTCGTTAACTTCTTACGACAGCAACCACAACACTTCAGTGTCTAACTTGCTGATAGCAACCACAATAGTTATCTACCACTGAAACGCAACCTTCAGAATCCCCCCCTCAATAATACAATCTACTGTTCAACTGTGATATAACCACTTTAACAGTATATTAAACAAACGAAGGATCCTACATTGGTGGTTCAACCATTAAATTAAATGTTTTAGAACTCTGAAATTAGTAATCCTACATCAATTTTGCATTTTTCGAGCGTGAGTCTAATAATTTAAACATGTCTGTACACGAAAAGTCATCTGTAATGTTCTATCGATACACATATTACTATATGTATGTAATAAGCAACAATATTTTTATTACTCTATTAGACCAGAAACATTTGGAGTCTACTTGCAGCATCAATTCAAATTAAAAATAAATCACACAGATTGAGAATATCTAGGCCAACTTATTATAACTACAAATACAGCTTCTCTTTATTTTCAAAACTTGGCTCCCAGTTCTTCAAATGTCTACGTTCTATTGGCGCCTATACATACTGTTAATTTTACACATTAAAACATTGTCGGTATATGTATTAGAGCCTTTTTTATTTCACCTCTTCCCTTGCTGGCGCTTCTGTCGATAAGTGATTTTCCGTACCTCCCTCGAAAGAGGAGGAACAAGTTGCTGCGTCCGAGATCTTTCAATTGTTGGATGCGGAAGCGTTGCCACAATGAATTATTTCACGGACTACGTTGTGCTCTGTCTTGTTAGCCACTCTAAGCAGCATACGATCTTCACCCGTCAAGATCAAACGACTGAATGACAAATTGGCAACACAGCTGAGGTAATTCACTTCTTTTCCCTAAGCAAAGGGCGGGTTTCATCCAGCAGAGGCTGGCGGGGGTGCTGCCAAAGTATAGTCCGCATATTTTCCGAGGACACAGGTGGAATAGACAGGCTCTACCAATGTAGTGAATTTCAATGCTATTATGCTATAGCTACAAATATAGCGCTCTCTACAACTAATAGCTATTAATGCCTTTAAGAAAACTCATATCCTATACTTCATTTACATTATTTGTACCATTTACTGTACATTAGGGTGTATCGAAAAAAAAAAACAATTTTTTTTTTTTTTCGAAATGTTCAGGTGGATATTGCGGAAAAGTGGCCATTTGTGACCACAAACGCCTGAGGTTTTTTTTTCAGATTTTTGGAGGTCGTTCAGGTGACTCGAATCGATCTTGCATTTTTGATAGTGTTTCGGTTATGCAACACGCACAACAGTTTCACACAAAAATGACGTTAATTTTATATTTTATGCACTTTCCTGCATCATGGTCGTTTATAGTTTTGTTTATGAGAAGTTAAATTCGTGTCTCAATGTTGTTTCCTATGTCGTTTGCTTACGGTTTATGTTCAAAAATTGCTAATTTTAGGCTAAAAATGCCTATTCCATTGATGTTTTGCAATTTGTTCTGACTTTGAGTTTTGTTCGAAAGTTTTCCGATTTAAGAGACTAAATAAAATATTTGGCTTTCTAATTGCTAACAGTTCCTCAATTACTGTCTACCGCTTCGCTTAATTTTATAGCTTAGTATGCTTTGAAAATAACCCAGAACACATCACGAGAGTTGATTGCACTACGAGGTTCACCCACACCCACCCACCTCAAATTATGTTCACAAATATTATTATACTAAGAGGAAGGCCAAGATTTTCTTCTCGCTTTCTCCTTCATTTCATTACATTTCTGCATTAAAATTAATGGTTACCAAAACAAAAGTACAAAGTAATTTTACCTTTTTAAAATCCTTTTTGTTTTGCTAATTCCTTGCCAACCAAGATTTCTTATGCCTGAGTTTCGGTCAACTATTAAGCCAGCAGAGATTTTCAAGAATTCAGGACAAGTAAATCATATTCCAGAAGTGCCGTGCTCTGTCCGTTATCGATGATTCCTCCTTGATCCCAAATCACACCGGTGTGTACATCTTCATTAGGTACGTTGCAATAACCTGCAGTTGTTCAGAATGGTGGGGTGTGCTTACAAACAGCTGAAGCACTCGGCATGCTGCTACCAACACGACTGGATCTCGTAAGCACGGACCAACAATAACATTTGAATATACGTAGTTCAGCTGTTTCGCGCGGCTTTTGTCTGCGCAATGTAGCAAGCAAGAAGCCCAGGCCAATTGTCCAGTCGTGGTGGTTAATGAATGAATGATGGCGTACGAACTATGACATGAATAATTGGGCTTCATGCTCCCTGCACGAACTCTCGATGACCAATAATATTACAAATGAAAAAAAAAATAGCTGCCCATATCGTTGCATGTGAACCAGAGGAACGTAACTCCAAAAATGCTGTTTTCGTTTTCTTCATGTTTGGACATAACTTTGAAAGCCCCACTTGGTGTAAATGGAACGTAGCGCCATCTGTTCTCCTTGTCGATCGTCTGTTGTAGCTCAATTACCATCTTACTAAGACACATCTTTCTAAGAAAATAACATTTTTGTCATCTCGCCTGTAAACCTACGAAAATGAAGTTACGTTCCACTGGTTCCCATGCGACGATATACACAATTCAGGACTTTCCCTGCCACACACAAGGAGTGGAACGACTTCCGAAAATCATCACAGAGGCTGCGTCTTCCATTATTGGTGTCAGCGCACGTGATGGCTATCTCAAAGCGAAATTGGAATGGTAGCTATCTCAAAGCGAAATTGGAATGTAAATGGCATATGCTGACTTTTCCAACAAAAACAACTATAAAATCCAAGGAGAAAGCTAAAAGAAAATATTTGCCTGCCCCTTAGTAAAATCATATTTTTCAACATCAGGGGTGCCCATCCCCCCAAAGCTGATGGCGCACTCCCCCCAAAAACTAACAATCTCTTCCCTCCTCAAAACTCAAGTCCTCTAAAAACATTGCCCAGTGTAGCAGTAGTTTTTATAGTACTAGTAATTGTTATTTTTGTTGTTGTTTTTATTTCCTGTAGTAGTATTATAGAATGCTTGTAGTAGTAGTAGGGGCAGTAGAAATTATAAAAATGGCATTACTTTTATTAGAAGTCTTGGTAGTGTACAATACTAAATATGTTCTATAAGGATATTGAAGGGTATAAAAACTTCTACAAACTGTGTATGGCACAGGTATTCTTTTTTACAATTAGTAGTATTATTTTTTTCTTTACAAAATATTGATATAATTCCCTTGTACATGAAAAGTAAGACGCAAGTTACAAGTTATTGAGTTTGATACCAAAAGAAAATGTTATCCTCGAAATTAGCCTACAAAAAAAAAGTGATATCCAACAAAAACATTCCTGTAAAAAAGCAAAGTACAAGTGGCCTTAAAAAGGATTGAAACACAAAAATAGGCGCCAAGTTCTGGTGAACAACAGTTCCAAACACTCACTGGCTCACTTCAAATTTAGATTTGAAACTTGGCTGTTGTCTGTATGGTTACCACTAGCTCACAATTATGTCAAACTACTTTATAATTTTCAGCAGACAACATAGGCAAGTTTCAAATCTAAATTTGAAAGTTATTTCTTGAGTGTTTGTAACTGTTGTTCGCCAGAACTTGGCGCCATCCTTTCATATAGCAACTTGCGCGGTACTTCATTCATAGAGTTTCTAAGCAGGGGGTAGGGGGATTCATTCTCGAGATTTAAAAAGAAAATCGCATCGTGTTCCAATGTTATTCTGACGACAGCAAAATTACTTATTCGACATTAGAGTAAAATTCTTCCCCAATTTTGTTATTCCTCCCATTTTTTTTTTCTCGATGGCACAACTTGCGCCATTCATCCCTCCTGCGGGCGGCCCTTCTCTCTTAAAACGAACCAACCTTTCCTTCCATACGGCTACTTGCGCGGTACTTCATTCATCGAGTATCGAAGCAGGGGGTACGGGGGTTCACCCCGGAAAATTTTTGAAAATTAGCTTCTCAAAATCGTGTTTTAACGCTATTCCGGCAGTAAAATTGCTAGTTCGAAAGTAGAGTAAAATCCCCATCAAAATTTTTCTCAATGGCGCAGCTTGCGTCATACATCCCCCCTGTGGGCGGCCCTGGTCAACATAATTTGAGGTTGGTGGGGTAGGCAAACCTCGCAGTTCAGCCACCTCCTCGTGATGACCTTTGGATTATTTTCAAGCAAAGCGCTAGACGGTAATTTAGAAACTGTTAGCAATTAGAAAGAAAACTATTTTATTTAGTCTGTTAAATCGGAAAACTTTCGAATAATATTCAAAGTGAAAACCAATTAGAAAATATCAATAGAAAAAGCCATTTTAGCCTAAAATTAACAATTTTTGACCATAAACATAGGAAACAAACATGATGCACAAATTTATCATATATATCATAATCAAAACAATAAACAACCATGGTGCGGAAAACGAATGCTTAATATAGTCAAATAACTACATTTTGTGAAATTATTGTGGTATTGCATAATCAAATCAAAATTTCAAAGTCGATCTGTGACAAACGATCTCAAAAAAATCTTTAAAAAAAAAAGAAAGAATCAGACATCCTTTCGGTCACAAATGGCCCTTTTCCGTTCTACTCACCTTAACATTTCGAAAACAGGCTTTTATTTTTTGATCAACCCTCCTGTACATATTAGAAATTGGGTCACCACACACCATTGATACGATCGTATCTTAATGTCATAAGAGCTCGTATTATATTATATTATTTTTATTTTTATTTTTACTGTGTTATTATATTTCCACAAAGAAAATGTTTTCGTGATCATTTGGTGTCGTTTGGAGCTTAAGAAAACTATAGCGAAAAGAGAAAAAAATAAGTAGTACTGAACGTTAGGCTGCCTAAAGATCATCATGAGCCACAGCAGTGCTCTAAAGGTTTCCTCTGACCTAAGTGCCAGTTCTCAAAACTAAGCACCGTACTAATGCAAATAGAATTTTAATACATGGCCTACTTATTTTTCATTTAAATTATCCAGGCACCAGACTCTTAAGTCCAGTCGCCATGGTTCCCTAGCTACTGGGATTTTTCAATCCTGAAGAACAGGAATTTCATATTGAATGTGTTATTATACTCTAACTAAAACTTTAATTTTTTCAACCTCACATTTTTTTTTTTCGTCAGCTCTGGGTGTGAGTAACGTTTGGCATATGGCGGTGCTCTTGCAAAAGATTAGATCATGCAAGTATTGCATTTTCTATCTTTCCTGAGTTTCTCAAAAAAAAAAAAAAAAATCAAAGTAAATGTTTGAAGAGTAGCATATCGTTACATGAGCCAATTATTCACGATATTGTCTTCATCATAACGGTGACCGGGTCAGAACCGGTCGTCTTCCAGGAAAGCAGCTGCTCGAGACGTGCAGCTACAACAGAACGACGATAGGCCAGTTATAGCTTCATTAGGGTTTGATAAATCTTCACATGGTCATATGCGGAATCAGCATTACGTTTAGAAAATACCACGACGGATCCTAGCTATCAGCAGGTCATTGCTGATCATGTTTACCCATTCATTTAATCCATGTTTCCAGCTAGCAGTGACATCTTTCAGCAGGAAAACATAAGGCCAACGTTGTGCTGCCGTGGTCGGAGGAGCACAGTGGCAAATTTAAATTGCTGTGATGGCTCCCAAACTCGCCAGATCTTAACGCAATTGAACACCTTTGGATGTCGTTGAACGTCAAATCCGAGATCATCACCCTCTTCCGGACAATTTAAGGGAATTAAGTGAATTATATGTGCAGATGTGGTGCACAGTGCCTCTACCCACTTACCAATGTCCCACCGCTTCCTTGCTATACAGCATTGCTGCTGCCCTGAGAGCCAAATGTGGACGTATCATTTATTACGTCATAAAGTTTCGGTTGGTGAGTGTAATACGTAAACAGTGTAATTTGAATGGTCGTGAGTTGATGATGGCATTATGTGGCAACTTCTTTTTCAACTATTGATTGAAGAATTAGGAATTAAATATATATATATATATATATATATATATATATATATATATATATATATATATATATATATATATATATATATATATATATATATATATGAAAATATTCGTTTCGGGCTTCAGACTGAAGTACAAAGTTGTGAGTAGTTACTGGAGATCGTCAACTATGACGAAAAATTTTCTCTCCGTACAAAGAAAAAAAAGTTTCAGAAGAAGAAACAATATTATAGGCTATGACACCGAAGCAAATACTCAGTCTTTAAAGCTGGAATGTCCAAGAGCAAAATAACCATGGAAGAACAGGCACTCTGTGGAGACGACGCTGAGAGTGTGTTTCGACCGTTAATATGTTGCCCTCCACGATACATGCTTCACGAGACAAATAAGTAATATTATGTATGTGCTTTACGTATTTTAATATATCCCATGAGAAGAAAACTGTCTCAACTTCGGCATACTGGTAATTTCATACTAATAGTGCACCAGAACACAGTTCACAACTAGTCCACCTTGAAAAAATGAAAGCAAAAGAACAAAAATCGACAGATGCATGGGCTTCTTTACAATTCAAACATACTACCATGAAATTTCTTACTATAATCTAAATTAAAAGCAAAGCTGAAGGGAAGGTGATATTAGAATTATTAAAACATTTATTAAAGGTCATTTAAGAAATAGGACGAGAGACCATTATCATTTCTAAAACTTAGTTCTAGAGAATTGTGCAATTACTTTCAAGCGACGAAAGAGATAAGAAAGCTTGGTGCTCATGAAAAGAATCGAATTTCGGAATTCAACAGATTTACACTTCCATAACCTATAGGTATCGGAAAGTGATTGTTTGGCATCTGTCGGTCTGTTCGGCTGTTCATCCTGATGTACACTACCTAGAGGCTATACGAGGGGTGTAGATGCAAAAGTGGCAATCTCCACACGGCCGAATTTTTCAGGACGAACGATTAATTGATATCTCGTAAACCTCATAAGATTTTAACTTACATTTTTTTTTTTTTTTTTGACATAGTACATCGTAGCAATATTAGAGGGTCGAACATAAATTTTCTCCAGAGAAAGTCCCACATTTTTTGTAATTACTGTTTCAAAATTAGAGCTTGCAAGTTTTGAAAATGAACGTGGAGATTGTCTAGATTTAGGCGGGATTTTCCCGTTTCTCGTACCTAATAGGGAAATTTGAGTGCTACATTTGGAAACTCTGCTTTATAACCAACGAGGTACAAATTATGTTTCTACGATTAATAGGGACGCGTGTCGATTTTTTTTAAGTTCTAATATTTACCCTTTTCTACAAGCCGCCTTCGTTGTTTGTGACGTCACTGCCCCCAGGCACCGCACAAGTGACTGCCCCCTGGCATCGCACACGTGACTGCAAAATGCCCATAAAACAATGTTCTTGGATGTTTCCATACTTGAATAAATCCAAGAAACCAGGTGTGCAAAGCTTTACTAGAGATTTATAAAGCAAGTTCCGAAGGTCGTCGCCATGGCCTGTTTACAGGCCAAATAATTTAACCCTTTTAAATTATGGCTTTTTTGAGGTATTTTGTAGACTCGCTCAATCATCTATTGCGTCAAGACTATTTATCGTAGGATCATGGTTCATACCCCGTTTTGTTTCTAGTAAAGCAGTTTCCAACTGCGTCCGTAAAATTTCCCCAAAAGTGTACCAAATGCGGGAAAATTCCGCTCAGAGTGGGAAAAAGGGATTTTCTTTTTTTAAATCCCAATTGCGAATATCTCCCTTTTGGTATAAAATATGATCATGCGAATACTACTAAAAAGTTTCATTTATGGTGAAGAGAATGAGATACAAAGAGTGGCCCTGGGATGAATAGGTTTGATACTACAGCCGATTTACATATTTTCCCTTGATAATACATTTTAGTGAATTTCTGTACTATCATCATCATCATCAAGACTGTTCATTTTGGGAACATGAATTGTATCTCGTTTTCTTTGCCATGAACCAGTCTTTCAAACGGTATCACTTGCATGTCTCTAGCATGTGCCATAGTGGAAAAAAAATTGCGAAAAAGGGAAATTTTGCCAAAAAATCCGTTTTCCCCAAATTTGGGCCCCTCTGGCCGGCCTCTGTGCCAACCCATAGAGTCCCAAAAATCTCAAATATATTACACAAAATGTGTAATAACTGAACAAAGTTTCAATGTTATATCTTGAAAAATAAAAGAGGAAAAAATATTACCCCATATGAAACCAGTATCAGTTTTCTCCTTTTTGAGCAATGGACAACCCATTTCTATATAAAACTTTTCTGACGCATCCTAGTTATTGTACAGAAACGATTGATACACCGTTTTGTTTGGCCAAAGCCAGTCTTTTAAACGGTACCACTCGCATGTCTCTAGCATGTATCATAGTGGAGAAAATACGCGAAAAGTTATTTTTTTTTTGTAAAAAAAAAATCCACTTTTCCCCGATTTTAGGCCCCTCTGGAATTTTCTCCACTATTGAACATGGTAGACACATTCGAGTGGTTCTGTTTGAAATACTGGTTCATGCCAAAGGAAACGAAGTATGTATCACGACTTTAGAAAATGAAAAAAATAAAGAAATCGAGATTTTTGTGACACACGTCTGTTGACTCTAGCAACATGAGCCATACCTCATTTTGTTCAGCGTAAGGCAACCTTTTAAATGGTACACCCAAATTTCGCTATCGTGTACCTGTGAAGATAAAAATGGGGAAAAGGTAATTTTTCTTTTAAAAATCACCTTTTTTTCCATTTTGGACGAGCTTTTCCCATTTCTGGTACACGATAGGGAAATTTTAGTTGTACATTTTGAACGCCTGTCTCATAAAATATCCAACGAGGTACAAACCATGATTCTAGGTTAAGTAGTAATGTGTCAGGGATTTTTTTTTTTCTTTTTTTAAAAAAACTTCTCAAATATACCCTTTTTGTAACCCATCGTCCATGTTTGTGACGTCACAGCCCCCAGACAGAGCACCCAAGGTTACAAACTTCCCATAAAATATGTTATATGATGCTTCCATATTTAAAAGAATGCATAAAACTCGGACTAAAAAGCTTTAGTGGAGACTTATATAGCAAATTCCGAAGGCCTACGCCATGGCACAGGTGTTGTGCCATCTTAATTTAAAAGGGATAAAATGTTTGCTGTGTTGACAATATAACAGGTGATAGGCCTACGTGTACATTTATGTTTCCTTTCCTAATGCAAATAGAACGAAATTCGTATACTTTTAAGTCTCAGCTAACACCTATCCTAACAAATGTACAAATTCTATAATATTCATTTTACAATCGTCAAAAGAACAAACTTTTCCGTTTGCTTACAAGTGAAGCAAATCGAAGACCATACTAACCTATTCTCCTTCAATAGGTTTCTCTTCCATTTCTTTGTTTGTTTTATGCGTTTCCTAGCCTTAGTTGGCGTTACTTCTGTAGGGCACTGCTCCATTGCGTTGTACCATTTTTTTTTGTTAAGGAGGAAGATACAGTATTAGTTCACTAGTAGAGTTGAAGTCTATGATATAAGGATTTTCATCCTCCTGCCTCTCAGAGGGTTACGCCCTCTCTTTGGCATGCGATTCTTATACACAAAATAGGCGCAAGGAAAGGCAGGTGATGGGCTAGGAGATATTCTTTATTAACTGCTGAAGTGGAGCATCTATTAAAAGGGTTTTGACACATCGTCATTTAATTTTATATTATCCTACAGTTATTTTAATTTATGCTGAAATATATAATACATAGTGCAATAATAACAATTGTAAGATTGAATAATTATATAGTGCAAAAGGAGAAAAGATGAAATAAATGCAAAAGAAGAAAAAAAGAAACATGTTTAATCATCAATGCAACAAAATCAAAACAATAGAATAGGTGAAATATGTGGCCAATGAAAATATGAGGAGTGAAAATGATAAATGAGATGAAGTGCTGGCACGTCACAAACATAAATGTGTTAATCAGACAGATGAAGGGTTATATCTTCTGTCCCGGGGCGACTCGGGACTAATGAACACAAGGGGAAGCCCTGGTTAATGGTGAGGATCTTCGTGCAATAATGGAAAAAGATAAGGAATGTGATCGGCAATGAAATAAATGTCGTAGATTTCTCGTTCATCCGGAGTCAAGTGTGTGCTGTTGATATATAGAGATATAAATATGTTTAATGGTGAATGTATGAACCGATAGGAGGAGTCTGTGAGAGCATCGGAGTGAAGAATGTCTAAAAAGAGCGGATGACCTGTGTGTATGCGAGAGTTGATGTATCTAATACGGAGTTCTGCAAGATGTTCTGCAATTTTCGGAAACGAGATATATTCATAGGTGAGTCGTGTGAGATATGGTAGCTTAAGGCGATAAGCTAGACGAATAACATGTCTCTCCAGTATGCAGAGCTTTTCGTAATAAGAATCAGAAGCATTACACCAGGCAGTATGTCCATAAGTGAGGATAGGATGGAGGAACGCCTTATAGGTATGAAGCAAGACATTCGCTTTTAAGCCCCAAGTTGTTCCAGTGAGTCGGAGTAAGAGATTCAATCGATTTTTAGCCTTAGCTGTTAGCCTCTTCAGGTGGGCGTTCCAGGTGAGCTTAGAATCGAAGACCACGCCTAAGTAGGTCACAGTGGGTGTAGGATGTATAAGATATCCATCGATAGTGACTCGGAGAAGAGTTGGGTTCCTGTGAACTCTGGAACGTCTTTTAGGTGGTAAGAACACTACTGCTAGTGTTTTTTCTTCGTTTATAGTTAGATGCCACTTCTTGCACCAGGTGATGAAATTATTGAGTGTAGTTCGAAGAGCAGTATTAAGTTGATGTACAGTTTTGCCAAGAGCGAGGAAAGCCGTATCGTCTGCATATTGAAAAGTGAATACATTGTGTGGAGTGGTAGGTATGTCGGAAGCATAAAGTATATGCAGTAAGGGGCTAAATGCTGATCCCTGAGGAACTCCAGTAAACGGAAATACAGGCCAAGAGAGCACATTATCAACAGTGACATAAGCAATACGATTTGTAAGAAAAGAGTGAATGAGCCTCAAATAGCACATGGGAAGGTTGAACGACTGAAGTTTTTTAATTAGTCCATAATGCCAAACCTTATCAAAAGCCTTTTCTAAATCCATGAGTATAAGACATGAGGGGAATGCTTTGTTATACTGATTGGTGATGATAGTGCTAAGGCGAAGCAATTGGTCATTTATTGAGAAACGTGGTCTGAAGCCTGCTTGATGAATAGGTAGTACATTACTTGCTTCCAGGTATGAATGAAGCCGGCACACGAGAATTTTCTCTAGTAGCTTACTGAACACTGATGTAAGTTGGATTGGTCTATAAGAGCTGACAGAATGTATAGGCTTATTTGGTTTATGAAACATACAAACTTTTGATACTTTCCATTCCAATGGATAGATACCAGTTTGTAGGATGAAATTGCAGATTGCAACAAGGAGGACCAGCAGCGGTTGTGCAGCTTCTTGAATATGACGGTAAGAGACGTTATCAATTCCTGGTGCTGTATTCCTTTTCCTCTTTAGTGCGGTTTGAAGTTGAGCAGTGGTGATAGGTGCTGTAAGAGGATGCTCCGGATCAATGACATGCTCTGTGGAAGGCTGTAGAGCAGGGATGCTAGATAGGTTTATCCGTTCCGAACATGTGGAAGCGGCAGAAGGAGTAAATACACTCTGTAACTGAGTAGCAAAGGCGTTCGCTTTATCTTGATCCGAAAAGAGAGGTGTTCCATGGTCAGTGAGAGGGTAGGTAGTTTTGGTGTTCTTTCCAGCAAGTTGATTGAAACGCTTCCAATATCTAGAAGGATGTGCGTACTCAAATAAGTTGTTACATGTTTTAATCCAATTCCTACGTTTATATACATTCAGATAATTTTTAACTGTGCGTTGCCACTGACAGTGGCGCTGAAGAGACTCACGGTTGCCTGTTCGATAATAGTCGTGAAGATGTTGTCGCGCTTTCTGTGCAAATGCAAGGTAGGTAGGAGGCAATTTCGGTTTATAAGGATTTCGACTTGATCTTCCAGAATGTGATGCTGAGAACTGCGTTGTATTGCAGTAGTGATAGTATTGAGAGAAGAAGCGAGGTCAGTGTCATTAGTAGGTGGTGTTACACTATGAAGTGTATCCTCAATTTCTTGTCGGAATTCAGGCCAATGAGCCTTATCATATCTCAGGACAGAGCGAGGCGCAAGTACAGGACGAGTTGGAAGCCCATATGTTAATGTTAGTTTTACTGGATGATGGTCACTACCAATAGAGTCGAGCACCTCAAGCTGGCATTTATTGATGAGATTCAGAGAAGTAATGACAACATCTGGTGTAGTTTGGCTTATAGGTCTAGTATGCTTAGGAAGAACATGAATATAGAGCTGAAGATGGTCAGTTATATACTCTTGAAATTTATCTTTTTCTCTGGCACTCCTAGTATGGATGTTATTATCTGACATGATAACGATATTGGAAAAGGTATTAGCTATATATCGGAAATATTCTAACGGTAAAGGTTGGCGTGGTCTAATATAGATTGTACTGGAATTTATAGTTATTGATGGGAAGTATATGGAACAAAGTAGGTACTCCGGGATATTATCGAAAGCTTGTGGAGTATATGTTCTAAGCGGATACTTTGGAGAATGTCCTATTGCGACTCCCCTTTGACCACGAGCCATGTGGCCGTGATAATCGTGACGTAGTAATAGATATCCAGGAATGCGAGCTAATATATTTGGTTTTAATGCGGTTTCGTTGAGAGCAAATACAGTGATATGTTCCTCGAGTAACAGAGATTCTAACAAACGTCGGTGTTGTAAAAATGATCGTATATTAACAAAGAGGAAACTAATCTCCATAATGAAATTTATATATATGAGTTTATACTGCAATTTCCAGTGACCCAACATGGAAATGAACATAATTGTTGGAATAGGTGGCATGAAGATTTATATGAAAAATGATTCTGCGGCAGAAATGATGTGTTGGGTAATATGGGCTCTCTGAAATGGAAAGATGTTTTGAAATACTAAACTGGTAAAGCGGAGAAAATCTTCTACTGTGAGTGGAGGTAATATGGATTGATTAGGTTGAACTGTAGTGTCTGTCGTTTTTAATGGTACGACGGACGTTCAGGTGTTGGTGCTGGTTTAGCTTTGCAACGGTAGCTGTACGTAGGATGAAGCCCACTACCACATGTGTTGCATTTAGGTGGTCCTTGTAGATTAGGACAAGTTTTGGTGTCATGGAGCCCGGAGCAATAGCCGCATTTCGGTTGATTAGGACAGTTTGCTGTAGTGTGGTCATTGTATATCTGACACTTTTCGCAGCAAATCGGTAATGGTCCATTAGTCTTAGACGGTTCAACGCGATGTATTCGCTTATATATAGGTGCACCAAATCGAAGGAAATAATCAATAGTGTCCTGTCGCTGAGATAGAACGCGTACTAGATAGGTCGGACCAATGTTATTTCTAATGCGAATACATTTATCAACTGAAATTCCTTCTTGTTTAAGTTCCTCCTGAATTTCCGCATCTGTTAGATCGGGTGAAACACCTTTAATTACAACATATAGAAAAGGTGGCTTTCTAGGTGACGGTGATTGTTTCTGTCTTTTATCCGTTAGCTTAGTAAGTCTAGCGTTCTTACCAAATATTTCGTAAGAAGCTTTATTCCGTACAGTGATTCCAAACTTTGGATCTTTCGATTTTAGTATGTATCCATTTCTGGTTTTAACTATTTGATCGAGAGTATTCCGGACCCGAGGAACATACTTCATTATTTGGAGAAAAATCATTTTTTGATTGGTGTATTTAGCGTCGTAATCATTCAGAAGGAAGTGATAAAGTTCGATATGACCTTGTGATGAAAGATTTGAAGACATCGTAGTAGAATTTTGTTGTGGATCGACCTCGATATCCATGGAAGACAGTGGTGAACGGGACCGTATACGTTTCGCAGACTGAGTAGATTCGTTAGATGGATGTCGATCTTTAGATGTATTTGACAAAGGCTCGTTTCCCCATGAGAAATGCCGGGTGCGAGTGGATGGCCCGCGGTGTGCCGGTTGTGTTAGAGAAGTACTTGGATTAGAATGAATAGTTTGTAGTAAACCAGTATGTCGTCCAGGTCTCGATTGTCCAAGTGAGTTGCCAGAGTCCGCCATGAAATATCCTAGGGCCGAAGCCCAAATGAGGATGAAGGTGAAATAAAGTATGATAAGATGAGGTTGAAAAAGCAAGCTGCCCTCCGAAAGTGAAAACTTTCGTCAATCCTCTGAGTGCAGTACGTGTGCTTTGCTCACAAATGCGTATTGCAACACTTGATCCTCGCTCGCACATTAACTCACACAAGAGAAGTTAGGCCTCTTGATTCAGTATGCGTTGTTCCACTAAAATAAATGTTATAAATCACTTAAATAATTCTCTAAAACAAGTGAGTTTTACAAGATAACCTCCGCGCGAAGGCAGTATTGTCACCACGATGCTTTTTTTTTCTGTTGTGGTCAGGCCGACGTGGGTCCCTTGGTATACTCGTCGAGAGTGAAAGCAGTGTTTCAGTTTTATACAAAGCAGTGAACTAGTACAGACTTGTTGACTCATTACAAACTAGTGAGGAAGTTTGAAACGATTCCAGGCAAGCGACACGGTCGCCATGGCAACGTCTGACGGCAGCAAACCTCTGATTGGCTGAAATGGAGATTTTTCACTTTTGAACCGCACCGGGTAGTGGAGATTGCAAGTTTTGAAAAAAAAATCGTGATATTCGCCTTCGGTTTTTACTGTGAGGATGTAGGTTTTGATCCAAACAGACTTCACCGCTCGGTCGGGGATACTTAAAACAATACAGTCCCACCTCTAACTCAATTTCTCAAAAAAGAAGAAAAAAAATGGAGATTGTCACTTTTGCATCTACACCCCTCATATCGTTCAACGTATAGCAACCAAATGCTAGATATATGTGATCCTCCATTTTTTTAATCTTAATCTTCTTCTAAGCCTTTTTTTATGAGTTACCTGGGATCGACTTTTCGGATCACTGTCATCCACCTGTTTCTGTCTCACATCATTTCCATTGTGACACCACAGTACACCATTAACATAATTTATCCACTTCTTTGGTGAACCTCGGGCTCATTTTCCATTGATTCCTATAGGATTGACTCAGTCATCTATGTACTCTAAAGATCTTATTACATGCCAAATCACCTCATTCTACTTCCTTGCAGTTTGTCTACTACTGGTCTCACCGTTATTGTTCCACGAATCACTTAATTCTTAATTTGCCTTCCGCGTCACTCCATGTATATATCCCAGCATCTTCATCTCCGCCACATGCAACTTCTGTTTCTCTATCTTCTTCGTCATCCAATAATCCTCTTCTTATAATATGACACAACTTTATTTAAGTATTTCTGTTTTGTAAAATTTTCCTTCAAGACATATTGGTACCCTACAGTTATACATTATTCTTGTCGATTCTCTCCATTTTCTATAACAGCTGCTAATTCTAACTCCTAAAAATAAGAGTAATTTACTTATAGGAAATAAAATAAATTATATTTTAAAAAAAAATTCTAACGATTTTGTGTATATTTCATAAATCTATTTCCGAAACTAATCCCATCTCTTATTTTACCAACTGCATTGCCAACCAGCCAAGTCATTTATCGGGGGAAAATCGAAAAAAAAAAAAAAGATAATTTAAGTTGAATTTTCATTCGGACAATTTTCTTGAAAACGATTCAAGTGATTTTGTTCATATTTCATAAATAAATATTTCGGTTCCTTCCTGTTCAGCCTAATGACCCTCCAGTACTTTGTGACACATTTTTATCTAATCTTATATTTAGGCAGAACAGGAATTCATGTTGCATCTAATTCCTGTCCTGCCTAATTCACGCAAAAGGGATATTTAAATTTGAGGGAAATTTATTGGTACATATCTCCCCCAGACTTTCAAATATCATTCCAGAATTATTTAAATGAAATTTTAATCTACGAGTGAGCGTTAGTTAGTTAGATTGAACACGTGAGTGGAACGAATTGTTTCATGTGACCAAATACCCCTAAAAATCATTTTTAGTATAACAAATGTAGTGAAAGTGGCGGTATAATGTAAAAAGCAAAATACTAGAATTATGTACACCATTTATTAGAAATAAATACTTCCAAATATCTACAAAGGAAACTTTAGAAGAGCAACGTTTGCTCTACAACAACAAATTAAAATATCGGAAAGGAAATACAGTTTTAAGTTCTTAAAGTCACACACACACACATATATATATATATATATATATATATATATATATATATATATATATATATATATATATATATATATATATAATATATATGTGTGTGTGTGTGTGTGTGTGTGTGTGTGTTGTAAATTCGAAAGAACAAAACTTCGAAACTTCAGAAATGATACTTATTATAAACATATACTAAACTCACACACAATCTTCATTGTTATAAATGCAAACAGTAACCTACGTCGTTTACAAACTTCCCTTAAATGTAAATATTCCTTTTTGCGTGAATCAGGCAGCACAGGAATTAATCAGAACATGAATTCCTGTTCTGTCTAAAGATACAATTAGATCAAAAGTGCGTTAGAAATTGCTGGAGATTCTTTAGGCACAACAGGAATTAGGCAGAACAGGAAGACACCAATACTGCATTAATAGCCTAACAATATAGTATGACTCAGTTGTGCTTTAAAAAGTCTGCGAAGGGTAATTTATTCCGGATGATTTTCTCAAAAAGCGACTTAAGCTATTTTGTTCATGTTTTGTTAATGACTATAATATTGTGTATAGTATGCTTTAAAATAATAATAATAATAATAATAATAATAATAATAATAATAATAATAATAATAATAATAATAATAATAATAATAATAATAATAATAATAATAATAAAAGTAATTTACTCTTCGGAGCGACTTTCTTTTCACACAACTTTCCCAAAAATAACGTAGGCGATTTTGGCACATTTTATAAATAAACATACTAGTTGAGATGTCCGTTCTTGGCACGGGGATAATAGGCTTATGAGAAATATGTGAATCCTCTTCCTCCTTAGAACATTTATTTATGAGAACGTAATGTAAAAATACGAAAGATATTGTAATTTTGGCATACATATTAAAACACCCTACCCACACAGAATGCGTCTTTAACGAAATTGATATGCGTTAAAAATTCAGCTTGAAGTGGGTACTATCTTCGGAAAGTCATTTCAGATGGATCACAAATTCCTGGACCCCCCCAAAAATACGAATTTGACACAAATCTATAATCTAAGTATTTGTTTCTAATTTTTCTTAAATTTTCACCTCCCCCCTCACTCTGTAAATGTTGATGAACTTGAACTTAAACAGCGTTGAGAGCATCACTATTCATTTTAGTGACCCCGAAAACTATGGATTCGTCAACTAATATTGGTTATTTTCCTTTTTTTTTTTTACCTGACAAAATTTCACCCCAGAGGATGCTAATGAGGGCTGAACTTGAACTTCAATTGCATCGGGAGTGTCAATTTTGTATGTAAATGCCCTCCCCCCCAAAAAACTATGAATCATATACAAATATTGGTCTTTGTTTTTAGTTTTTTGTGTCTGACCTTATCACTCCCACCTAGGAATACTCAAGAAGTCTTGCTGCTCATGGGAGTTCAATTTGGACTTAAACGGCATCATGATTGACATCAATTAACTTAGCGGAGATGAAAACTAATTATTCTTCACTAACATCTGTCGTTTTCAGTATTTTAACATGTCGCCATTTCACCTCCTCGCCCGATGCCAGTTAGGGCTTAAATATGGTGCGAACTGCCTCAGGAGTAACACTATTTGTCTGATTGACCCCGAAAACTATTATTTCGACATTAATATCAGTTACTTTTAATCATTTTATATGTCTTCCTTCCCCTCTCCCTAGGAGTGCTAGGAGGGTTTTGTCCCAACTCTTAGCTGACCTTGGAATTTAACGGCCCCCAATCTGTCACCAATCAATTTAGGAACCTAAAATATCTGGGTGCGACACTAATATTCGTCATTTTCAACCATTTCTTTTTTATTTATTTTTTTTTTTTCGTGTCACCACTTCCCTCCTCAGAAGTATAAAAGAAGGTTGAGTTCGGATTTAAGTGACATCAGAAGGGTCACTGTTAATCTCAGCGACCTAGAAAACTATGGATTCGGCACTCATATTGGCCGTTTTCTGTACTTTTATATCATCCCTCCTACTCCTCCTAGGTGTTCTAGGGATCTTGTCCTCACTGCAGGGCTGAAAGTAGACTTTAAGGACATTTAAACTATTACCAATCCGCTCATGTACCCCGGAAAATATGGATTTGAACACTAATATCGGTCATTTTCGATCCTTTTCATGTATCGCCCTCCCTCTTCCCTTCCTTCTATGTCTCCTAGGGGGAATTACCTACAGAAATACATAAATTATATATATATATATATATATATATATATATATATATATATATATATATATATATATATATATATATATATATATATATATATATATAGATAGATAGATAGATAGATAGATAGATAGATATAGATATAGATATACGTAGGCGTATTCATAAATTCCAGGACAGTGCTCATAACATGCAAACCGCTTGCAGTTCACGAGCTTCCCGCTAGAATGTGTTGCGGTGGTGTCTTGTGAGCCAGTGTGTCGAGTAGCACGGTGTGAAGTGGAAGCGTTTGAATGTTGCACGTGTTTTCGTGTGTGTGTTGCATTATTCGTCTGCGATTTTTCTTATCTCGGCGGTATGGCGGAAGTTGAAGAACAAAGGGTGTGCATCAAATTCTGTGGGGCATTGGTTAAAACGGGAAGTGAAACTTATGAAATGTGAGAAACACGTTTTTGGTGATTCGTTCATGAGCCGTAGACGAACATTTGAGTGGTTTGGACGTTTCAAGAAGGACCCCCTCCAAAAAAAAAAAAAAAAAAACGCATGGAAAGAAGCAAATTGAAGACGATGCTCATTTGTTTCTTTGACCAAGAGTAAATCGTACATCAGGAATTTGTCCTGCGTGGAAGCACGGTCAATATAAACTTCTACTGTGATCTCCTAAGAAGGTTGCGTGAAAATGTGCGTCGCAAAAGGCCACAGAAATGGCATAACGGTAACCTCATTCTCCACCACGACAATGCACCTGCACACCGGTCCTTTAAAGTGACGCATTTTTTGGCTAAGAGCAACATGACACTGGTTTCCCATCCCCCATACTCATCTAACCTACCCCCTTTGACTTTGTTTCTTTTCCCCAAGCTGAAGCTTCAAATGAAGGGACGAAGATTCGACATCATTCCAGAAATTCAAGATGAATCGCAGCGGGTACTTGACACTATTCCAGAAAAGGACTTCCAGAACACATCAAGAACAAACTAACGTTGCGATCGACAATCGAATCTAAAATGAATTACTTTTAGCATAGTTTAGTTTGTAATGGATAGAGTTACGATTTTAAAGTCTGCAATCTGTGCCAGTGTACTATTGCAGGTAGCAGTTCAGAATGCGTATACAATATGCACTCCATATCTGGCTGTAATTATTGACACAAAATCCATCTGTTCAAAGTAAAGTTGGCCCCTTTGACAGAATTTAAATGCACAATTATTGCATTTCTCACTATCAGGATGCTACGGAGCACCATTTCACCATCTGTGGTTACCCCACCCGAATTCAACCCAAATATATATATTGATAGATAGATAGATAGATAGATAGATAGATAGATAGATAGATAGATAGATAGATAGATAGATAGATAGATAGATAGATAGATAGATAGATATAGATATAGATATAGATATATACAATTGCAGTATAACATATTTGCAGTTAGTTTAAGAAAATAGGAGCGAGAAAGTTTCTGTGGTGGCCCGTACATTTTATTTTTGAGGAAAGTCTGGATTACCTACATACAGAGCTAAGACGAGTATATAGAAGAACACTAATAATAAAAAAAATCACTAACATCATTTGGTTTTCTATTTCAGTATTTGGTTCGGAATTTTCTGGAAGTGCGTTGTATTGCATTTTACGATAATATTTGTTCGAAAATAAATATAATATTTGGTTCAAGTTGCCAATGCTCGAATAAGTTTGAATTAGAGAATTGTCTTTTAACGTTTAAATTAGATTAACAGATGTTTTCGTTTGCTTTGACTTACAATTATCTATTATATTTACAAATTAAAGGTCATTTCTTAAACTAATATCAATGTTCGTATATATTGATTCTTTTAAGGATCAAATAATTTTAATTAAGTTTCAACAATCTGAGAAAAAGTGTATTATCTAACAACAACTTCAATTAAAATTATTCTTGAGTTCAGAAAAAGGTTGCTTATACCAAAAGTGTATCGGAGACGAGAAGTACGGTTTAACATGGAACCGTAGCTTCTTACTTCTCTCTGGGAATCGGATCTGCAGCGTTGCTGGAATGCGCTGAGAGAAACCATTCACCCTGGAGGCCCTTTTCCTAGAAATAAGTGTCACAAGTTATTTGGAGAGTTGCTTCCCTGATATCCACGTAAGCGGAACTTGTTTCTCTTAAGAATCGTCCCAGCTATTCCCGCATCCTACCTCTAGCAACAACAATAAAAAATAATAAAAAAAACTATCCCAGCCTGTTCATTTTCTTCCTTACCTTCTGTTTCTTTTACTTAACTATATTGTCACATATATTATTTAAACTTTCGTATGACACAAAGTGTATTGTCTTAAAATGTAGTTTAATAACGTCTTTTTAGGGAAAAATAAAATAAAATAATGTGACTTGTTAACTTTCTGAAATGTTGGAGAACGTTACATATAATTGTACTTGTTTTTATTTTTAATATAGAAGTCTGTAATTAGCACCAACCACTTTAATTGAGATTTATCCTGGATTGTCCTTATTTCCACAGAGCGAATGCTGGATTGGTGACTCTAAACACTGCGTACCCATCTTAGGTTTAATTCCTGGTGAGAGTTCATGTGCCTTGGATCCCACATGTCTACGCTATATGACGCTTTCGTGCTGAAAGGGACGCTGAAAGTCCAGTTCAACCAAGCATCTAAATAATTGTTCTTTTTGACTTATTTTCTGTCCTATCAGTTGCTACTGTTGATCTTCCTGTTGATTATTTACAAGTTAGTAGCGAATTCACTTAACAGGCTGACTAAAACGATATTCCTTAAAAAAAAAAAAGCCAATTTCTGTTGAAAGAAGATTTTCTTGTTCAGAGTGTTTTAGAAGGAGTTTAAAACTCGGCAGTGTCCATAATTGGAATGTAAAATGTGTATGCATTACAATTATGAAAGCAAACAGGAATGTCTACTACGATGGATATTGATCTTGTGTTCCCGCGTAAATGCACCGTTCTTCTTCGTTACCATATAACAATGAAAATGAAATACATAATTCAACAGTATGTGTTCATTGTTAAGAATTAAGCAGTTCGTGGAAAGACAATGGTAAGGATGTCGTGTTGCTTGCCTACTGTCGTTTTCCACAACTCGACTTTGATGTTGCCACGAGTTTGCCACAGTATTTGCATTGCGATTTTGTCAGATCTCATCATCGTGAAGATTCACTTGATGTACCTGATGTACCTGGTATTAAAATGGTAACAGCAAATAAGAGAATCGATGGTGTTATGAATGGTTTCGCAGATGCATTATTCGTGGATCCGAGGCTAATCTTACAATCAGAAGTAGCACAGATCGTTAGCTCAAAGCTGGGGAGCGTTGAAGTCGTTGGAAAATTGTTGGTCAAAACGTTGGATCTTTGTATCTTGGGCTGTCAATCATTAACAAGTCGATTATCCATTCCTCTTCTTTGCACTAAGCTGCAATATCCCCTCATATTTGTAAACAGCAGCATGTGATTCTCCACGAGCACCATCAAGCAGCCGACAGAAACCACCTACGAAGAAAGACACGGAGAACCTTGAATGACTACTAGAACCCCTCCACAGAACCGGCGGTAGCTCATGAGGTTCGTGTTCTACGTTAATCAGTAGGCCCCGTCTAATATAGCCTCGCTGCTGAAAGGGACTTTAAAATCAAATCGAACAACCCCCACAGACTCTCCCTCTAAAGGAAGAACACATCGAAACCAAGAAAATATCAGATCTAGCTGATCATTCCTACTTTGTCTTCGTTCCGCTTTCGGCTGGGGAGACCTTTGGCCTTATCTCTGCGTTGCTCGGGCAAGAGGTTCCCAATCTATCTCGCGCTGCACTGGGCAGGAGACACAAACCCACCTCTGATCTGCTTCGGGTAGGAGGTTCCCTAATATCAATTTCAAAGACCGCGCTGCTTCAGGCAGGAAGTCCAATTTCTTAGAGAAAGAACTATTGTATAGAGGAAACTACTTGTTTGAAACATATTACTTGTGTAGAACTCTTTGTAATAAAACAGTAAGGGAAAGAATCAAACCCGTGTACCATTTCTACCATTACAATATGTGTTTTTCTCAGTTACTTCTTCAAGCGTAAAAGAGTGTTCAGATGTCACTTTTCGGGCAGTTTTAAAGGACTGAATTCGAGGATTATGTGTTTCAACAATTTATATAAATTATTAGATGCGCACGAGACAAGAGTTGAGGTTGTAGCGTCTCAAAAATGTGTCGCAAAGTAATGCCTTATCCCAAAAATATGTAAGCTTATATTAAAACATATATTTCGTCTCATTTTCAATAATGTACAACCTTCACTAATCATATATTTTGACTATTTAAAAAGAGACAACTCACCTCTTAATAACGCTTTTTTGCCTGTATAGCATCCTAAAATAAATTATACCTCAACACAGCTGAATTGTCTTTTCAAAAACTTGAAAGTTTCCCTTCCCGAAAGCAATATTTTCTGATAATTTCTCACACCATAATGTATAAAGACATCGTTACATGAAGTTATTAAGTTATTGCTAAGCAACAATAGTAGTGTTAGAATTTTAGAATTATATATAACATCATAATAGTCGTTCTTTGAGAATAAGAGGGAAAAATATTTCATGGCGTTCCCAAGCCATATATATATATATAGTGAATTCCTTATTTTTATGGTATAAAAACACTAAGATTCAAGCAAAATTACCTGTTAACATGATTATTAGTTGAAAGACGGTTCTTCAGTAGAAAAAAAGAAAAAAAAATCATTAGGTGGAATTGCCTTCGTTTGGTCTTAATCGCGGAATGTATTTTACAGCTAAACTTTTAAATGTTCTTAGCTTTAGTTCAAAGGACGACCATAAAGAAATTGTAACAGAAAGACGAAGACGCCTGAAAGAATGGGCAAGGAAGAGAGATGAAGAAGAAATAGAAAGGGTAGGAAATAAATTTAAAACAATTCAGAAGAAGAAAGAGGCGAAAACCTTCGGGTATTTTCTTCAGTCTAAAAGTTTTAGTGTGTTACACAAAGGAATTTTTTTAGGTCTCTACCCTTCATTTATGAAGAGAGGGAACCAGGAATGCAAAGTGGAAAGAAGCATTAATTATGAAGCAACAACTTCCAGCGAGTAGTCCTCAAGAAAGCCCTGAGTAATTAATTAAGCTTGGAATAGAGTTCTTCCCCCAGGTTGTACCACAAAAGCTATGATACATTTGAAATGTTAATATAAAACTGCTGGTCTTTTTTCTTAAACCTTTGAGTGCTTACAGTTGGGGAGCTTAAGGATTAAGCCAAATGCCATGTTGACATGACATTTTCATGAAACTGATTAAAGAATCTCATACGTCATCATTTCTCTTCTGTGCTTTATAATGATTATGTTATTTATGGAAATCAATTTTCTTTGATTTCAATTGTTACTTGATATGCTTTCCTCTTAGGTTATTGAACTTTTGAAATATCACATTGTCTTCCAGGTTAATAAAAATAGTTTAATTTAAATGATAAACACAATAAAAACTACTGTGAAAGATGTCAGGCATTCAAAGCTAGGTCAGTTTCGCATGGTTCAAACAATACAGCTTGATTAGAAATCACGAATTGAAACTCGTGGCTGAGAGGCAAAACTCATCGTAGTTTGATGAAGCCAAGTTTTGAGTTAAACACAACGTAAATGCCCCTGCTTCTAACATTTAAGTTTAGCCAGCAAAGTGGTATTGACAATACTAGAATTTGAAACGGATAGGTGGGCTTACGTATAAGTAGCTACGTTATTTGTCCAAGTTTGGTCTATGCTATCCTAACATTTGTTATCTCAGAAGTGGCAAATATGCTGTAGATGGTTATTTGACCGCACATCTCAATTAGAGATTACAGAAGTGCTTTTCTATTCTTCATTTATAATGGCACCCTATCAGTACGCACAGTTTTACACGACACCCACCACCCGGTCACTGATATTAATTGTAAAATAGATTTCATTGTAACAAAAATGTTTTAAAAAAAATACTGCTATTATTCAATGTTACTCATACAAAATTTCAAAATCAGCATCACAATCATGCAGTTAATGCTCTGAACGAAAGGTAGGAAATTTAATATATTTCATCGCAACTTCTTCATTCATATCAATTTTGAATTTGTACCCTCCACCGTAAATATATATATATATATATATATATATATATATATATATATATATATTCGCGATACACTTGATGCTGCCATGCAATATCCAAGTTGAAAATCCATGGGCGAATGTGAATCAATGTTGTTGCCAACCTTAAAATGAAGTCCGTATTAGTCTAGTCAAGTGTAGTCTTAAGTATATAATATCGCTCTCAAAATGTTTAAGGTAAAAGGAAGCCGAAGAGATTACTATGTCCAATATGTTATATTTAAATGTGTGTTTTATCTAGAAGTTATTTCTAACAATAACACATCATTGTTAGAAATTACTAAAAACAGAATGTTTTAAAGCTGTATTTTATAATGCTTTTAATTTTAACTTCAACCAAAATAAAAAAAAAATGTAAGGTTATGAAACTGACAGAATATAATGGTAATTATATGTCGATTTGTATTCCATCTATTACGCAAAAAGATGCAATTGAAACAATTATTAAAATTAAGGGGAGTACTACAATTGGATGAGAACATTCCATATTACGCCATTAAAGCCTGTAGTAATGAAGTAGCTTCAAATTTAGTAAACATATATAACGCATCATTAAAGTGTGGAATATTTCCATCAAAATAGAAGCAATCATGGGTAGTGCCAATATACAAATCTGGTTAGTATGATGATGTTAAAAATTATAAGTATATATGTTAAGTAAGTGTTTTCTCTAAGAAGGAGAAAGCAGACATTGGTAAATGAACTTCGGGGCCATTTTTTGCAAGGTGATAGTGCACATTTAAATTGTTCATATTACAAACTGGGAAAGCGCAATAGCCTATTATAACGGATAAAAAGCGACTTAAAGTTTTCGACTTCCCACATATATCGTACGTTGCGTAAATTTATGCCACGTGCCAAGGGTCCCGGGTTCGATTCCCCTTATAGTCAACTTTCATGTTTCTAATTAAACCAATAAAGTAGCTATTTGCAGCTACAAGTAAAATATTAATTCACCATATGTTTATAATGATTCAAAACAATAGAAATATTCAATCAGTTGTAAAATCTAGCAACTAAATGTAGTCTATTTCATAAATATATTGATATCACGAGTTATATTTTGGTTATCACAGTTGTGAAAAAAGTGTTCTTAACGTTTGGTGTCTACCTATGTTGACAGTATGTGAATTACAAGCACTGACTTAAGTGGCACGGGAGGATGAGGCGGACCCCTCTAATCTTGGAACTGGGGGACAGTTCCCCCAATAATCATATTTGAAATGTGTTTTCTGTTGAGAAATGTGATGATTTGTGTCCGATTGTCACAAAAGGAAAATGAAATGAAATTGATATCCCCCGGAATAAGCCTCTAATCTGCCCGCCTCCCAATGTTGAAGACAACTCTGCTTCCCTGATCCTTCACGGCATTGTTTTTCAACTTTGCAAATATTTTAAACATCGCTTAAAGAAATTATGGGAAAAAACTCACCAATCCCCCTGTCCAATGTTGAAGACAGATTAGCGCCGCTTATTACAAATTGAATAAGAGGGAAATCCCCTTTGGTTACACCAACATCCAGTATTACCAAAGGGGATTTCCTTCTCAGCCCCCTTGTAAGTCGCAGTACAGTGACACTGCTTGTTTATTTTATTCTGGATTATTTTTTTTTCAGTTTGGAACTTCATTTCAACTTTGGAGATTATCCTTTTTACATTTTATTTTTTTTATCTTCGATTTTGCACTTTGGTTATTCTATTTTATTTTTATTATATTTTTTTTTGCTTAAGTTATGTTGTGTTGTAATATTTGAGTTCGTATAATACAAATTATGTAAACAGTTGCAATATTTATTACAGGTTTCTAATAGTATCCTAGACTTGGTGTAATTAACTGCACGTGTTGGTAAATATACCACTTTGAAACACATGTTTCTTTTAAATTTGATACAAAACATAAATAAGTGGCATCATTGTCCCATTTTTTTTTCCTACACGCGGAAAAGACTACTCTGAACCGCACATGTATCATTATTTTTGTTTCATGAAAATTAAGGCCTTAAAAACGCAAAACTCTTAACATGGCGTATTTACCGGCAACTACCTTATATATTTCTTTGAATCCAAATTAACAGAGAAATTTATTAATTTAAGGATAAAGCATAGCAAATGTAAGCATAAATAGGTTTAGATTTAAGTCAGAAATTTAAATGTTATACATATTTATCTAAGAACAGCAGAACGTACTTCACAAAACTAGTCGATCCGATTTGGAAACAACGTGGCATTAGGAAGACAACTCTAAGTATCTCCAAGATTGAATGAACGCAGAGACATCGTGGAGGGTTATTAGCGACCTCATAGTTAAAATACTATGTTTTTGTGAACAAGCTTGTAGATTCATAATTGGAATGACTATCCTTTGAGACACACTACAAAGTACTGGTTCGTATCCAACAATAATAATAGTATGTTGGGTGATTAAAAGACTAACGTTACATTTTTTCCTGCAGGAGAGATGTCCTCAGTTATCAATGGGAGCATATTGTACGTATGTCATTGACCTTAAGGTGCTTCATATAATCCCAATGCTAAAAAATGAATAACGCCATGTTGAAAAATAAAAGTAGGTTCTCATTATTGATGTTAAATAGTGACTAAAGGTTCAGTTACGTCACAAGGATTGTGTCGTGTATATTTTTTTTTAACAAAATATTTTCATTCTAAATTAAGTATTATAACTTCATGATGAACCATCCTGCATCTATGGTATTTTGTCCTTCTCACACTTAATATTCGCCAATTATTACATCGTAATTTGAGCATTATATTCTTAACATAGAGAGTAATAATTGTGAAACTCGAAGTTAAAATAATTTATACACTATTTATCAGCCTTACAGAAGTACCAATCCAAAAATTTTGAAGATTTGCTTAAAACGTAGTTGTGAGAAACATATATTTGGAAATAGTTTACAGTTTATTCATTATAATATATATGTGTGTGTGTGTGTGTGTATGTGTGTGTGTGTGTGCGTGTACGTGTGTAGTGCTGTATTGTTCTGACACCATATGCCCCTGAATAAATCCTTGCATGAATATAGTTTGAACATCTTATGTTAACGGTATAAGTACAAATTTGTAACATACCCATTCCGTAAAAACAATAATATCATATACACTGTGGGTATATTTTACATTCTATGAATTTGTTTTCGTGGTTCAGCTTAATAATTTCACTTCTCCATTTGAAGCACAGAAGGAACACTCTAAACGTATGGACGTTTATACCTGTATATGGTATTCTCCAGGGAATTAAAATTTGAGGAAAAGTAAATACAACGAAGAACAAACACCGAATACAAGAAGATTCGTTGAAAACTTTTCCGTTCCTGTCTCCTGCGACTAAAAGAGGATTTAATTAACCAGTGCTCTTCCTCAACAATGGACTTAAAACAGCAAAAGCAAAACAACGAAGACAACGAGTGCTTTTTGTTTAGTAGCTTAGCTTAAGAGAGCATTTCAAATGCATGTCTAATTCCTCTTACGAATTCTACATTTTTTTTTTACAACTTCGATAAACCTAGACTGAAAGTAAGAATATCGAGAAAAATAATTCTTTCTTTTCTCCACCCATCTGGCTTTATTCTGAGAAGAAACAAAATTAAGACTAAAACACACAAACAACATGTTGTGAACAAAATACAGTAGCAACAAACAAGAAGAAAGCATAATAAAAACGAACGACATACTTTAAATTAAAGAGATGGAAAGCCCACTGAGGAAAGTAGGCATACGTGTTGAAATGGAACATTTGCACATGCTTTTTCAAAGAAAATAAATATATAGTTGCGTTTCTTTTAGCGTATGGTTTGCCCCTAGGCGGAAGATAATTTCATTTGTCTGACTAACAAAACCCACGTGTTGTCCTGTGCTTCGCACCTCGCCTCATTCTTCATCCTCATTATAAGCTTATCAAAATTCCATAACTTTTCTTTTCCCTTTTTGTATATCGTTATTATTTTTTTTTCTATTTATATTAATCTTTTCCTATAGTTAACACTTGCTATATATGTATGTATGTTTCATGCCTTTCAAAATGGTAAGGATCAAAGTTCCTTACATCCAGTTTTGTTATTTCCATTTTATTGTTTTGCTATTTCATTTTGTTGTTTTGTTCTTTTTTGTTATTTATTGTGACATTTGATATTAATAATTTGAATAAAGCACATAGACCACCCATTGTCCTTTGCACCTGCTTTCCTTTTCTTCACTCACCTCACAGAGGGCGTAACCCTCTTAAAGGTTGCTAGCCACTTTGGCTAGCGGGTAAAAAAAAAATTAGCGTATGGTTATAGGGTTAAAGTGAATAAAGAAACAAGAGTCCTTATTCATCAATTTATAAATGATTTATTCAAGACAATATTCCTACTCCCAGCCATTAGAGGGTTACGCCCTCTGTTTGATATATAGTTGTGTTTTTATAAATTATGTTTTACTAATCGAAGGTGCTGTTTCTACCATGAGAATAAACACACAACTAGGGAAAAGAAAGAGCATGGCAACATAAACTGAACCTTCGTACTGAGAAAATCATAAGTAATAGTTTGGACGAAATTGACATCTTTATGTCAACACAAACTACTCCCATTAGCGATTTTCTATCACACATTTCCTTTGCGGCATTATGCAGTATTCGTGTCTTAGTTTCTTTCACGTCCGAATTCTAACCTTGACACTATACTATCTCAAAACTTTTCGATTACTTGTGTTTATAGATATTATTATTATTATTATTATTATTATTATTATTATTATTATTATTATCAAAAACTCGTTTCGTTTTCAAATATCTGACTCTGGCCAAGAGCATGTCCGCATATCATGTGTGCAATTTTGTCAATTTGTGTCCCCATAGGCCAAAAGGGATGAAAATGTCTGAGAGAGGAGCAAAAAAAAAAAAAAACTTTCTTATATTAAATTGTAGGTCAAAGTTCCACGTACTTCCTTTTGACAGGTGCGTTTGGTTTCCTTTCTTTTGAAACAAAAAAGTTTTGGCGGCTAAGAAATTACAGTATATAATATTCAAATTTGCAAGTGGATTTATTTATATTGAAATTTGTGATAATAAAGAAATTGTCATTAGATGACATTATTGTAAAAAGTAAGTTTTATTTTTTCATCCATCGCAAGTCCTATTGTCTCCCTATACCTCGCCCCCTCCTGAAGATTGATATCAAACATTTAGGTTGGTGATATATTTATGTCGATATATTTGCGATATCGAATGTTGATATGTGCCAATATCGATATTAACGATATCGATATATCGACATATCGCACAAGCCTAGGTCTGAGAAATGATGCTTGAAATATACTGGAATCAACAATCAAAATCTGGTATATTATTCCATTTCCGTGCCCAAGGTTGAGGGAAAGGAGATGAAACCAAACAATCATTTGAAGGTAAAAAATGTTAAAATAAAAGTAGCTATACTTTCACCTTAATAGAAAATTATTAATAGAAACATATTACTATTATTTAAATTTTACTTCTCTCTCTGATTGCCGTCACAAATGAGCTAGAGTATAATACACTCATAGTATAGCAATATAGTCTGCACGCTGGGGTCGTTTGCAGGGAGTGGGGGGACACTAAGAAAACTTTGTATATATAAGCTTTGTCGGAAAGAGGATTTTGATTTTGATTCATCTGAGCTCCCCCAGTTTTAAAAAGATAACAATGGCAGTGCTCTACAATTTTTCACAAGTAAGCAAACCGGAAGATGAAATTCCTGTGATGTTAAAGTGGAATGTTCTACAAAATATTCATAACTCATTGTCCTTATTTCTATCAGTACTTTTGCCATAGACTCAGAGCTGCAAGGCTAATAGAACTAGAAATGAGAGACTTTATTTATTGTTTCTCTCTCAGACTAAAAGACTTCTGCATTTTGCTGAGAATGTCGTGTTCTTTAAAATATAAGTCCCCTATCCCGAGCTAATTTTGGGTACCGACCGTGGTTTCGAGGTAATGGGTACCCGAAAATGTAAAGTTTGTCGGCTCTCAAATCTCGATAGCTTATTCACAGATATATCGCGTATCATGATGTTATTTCCTAATTACTAAAGCACTTCTAATTGACTCTATTCATGGTGAATTACTGAACTTATACACTCCGCATAAAAAAATGCGAGAGTTAACATTGTACAGCTAGGTAATACAATACGTATACACTTTCGTATCCTATAATCGTTCCTGCTAAAGAGCAACTGCGTAAATTGTCAACCTTTTGGGACGGGTAAGGTCATTCCCATATTTTTAAGCGATGTTCAAAATATTTATGAAGTTGAATACAATACTGTAGAGGATTAGGGAAGCAGAATTGTCTTCAACACCAGGAGGCCAGCAGGGTTGAGGCTTATTCTGGGGCGGGGAAAAAATCATATTATGATAGATGTATCTTATTTCTGAGGTGAGCCTGTTGTATACTATGTGTTAGGCGATGTAGATGAAGTGGCAGTCCCCCGCATTTCTCTGAAAAAAAACAATCAAATCAGATTATTTTGGGGACATTTTCCTCAGTTCCTAGATTGAGGAGGAAATGTACCCCTCATCCCCCGGGATTTGTGCCAGTGCTAAAGACACACCCTCTCTCTCCCATATTAAAATCAGTAACATGAGCACAATTATAATTTCAAGATACACATGTATAAGTATCAATAAAGTGAAGGAATAAAAATGAGACGAAATGAGATTCGCAACTTGATGTAGAGAAACCTTAAACACATCTCAATGAAAAATTGAAACCAATAGATATATGTTAGAGATACAAAAGTGAGACAGAGAGAGAAAAGGAGATAGTAAAAGAAAAAGAAAAAGGGGCAGAAAAAAATGGATTTAAACTTTGTAAGAAAAGAACCTAACATATAAATTTACCGTTTCCAGAAGCCCAACAGTAATATAGAAACAATGTTTGTTTTTAATATATTTTTCAGAACAATTTAAATATATAGAGGATGCTTGAAAACTTCATTAAGTCACTTTCAAACTACTCACCTAGTGGTCAAATTAAATACTCAATTTCCAGTGAAATTTTAGATTTCCGAGACACATCTAGGATTATGCCAAAATTTTAACACACGCCCTTTCTTTCCGCTTGGTACGGTTGCAAATTTGGTAGTGTGCATTAACATGTTGACCACCATGTGGATCACCGATCATTCACAGTTGGTATACTTTGCTTAGCCAAGTGCATCATATGTGGTTCACGGGCTTTGCATCCTTGTTTTTGAAGACGTGTGTATCACCGGTCATGAACAAATACATAAGCTTTAGATGGTGAAATATATTATCCGGCATCTGAAAGACATCCACTATTCTTGGTGTCTGGCTTTTGATGATTTTTTTTAAAGAAATTAATGGATCGTTATGATACATTTTTTTATTCCAATAAAACTGGTCCCACGGTACCCTTTACGCAATTTCGGTCTGGCAGTCAATGTGTTAAAGGTACTGATCCGAAATGCATTATATTAACAATAGTAGGTACTGTAGGTCATACCTATAATTTCTGAGTACTAATGCAAACTGAACAAAAAGAAAAGAAAGAAACAGGTAAAACCAACCAATGAAATGGTAAAATCTAACCTGACGAACTTAGATTTTTGTAAAACTTGGTGCACAGCTTTACTACAGTGGGAGAAGAAAAACATCCAAATATTACCTCTCCCCCCCTGAAAGTCTCCCCATACAGGGTGTTCAAAACTGCCAAAAAACTGCATTTTTTCAGTTACAGTGATTATTAAAAATTGTCATAAAATGGTTGATATATGCACTAGAGACGTGGAACAAACACCATTGGAAAGCTTAAAAATTTTTCTACATGTTGTACTATATTGAAGAAACCTGTAAAATAAAAATAACACTTCAAAAATTCAAATTAAGAATTGAATTTTGAGTTGAGTTGAGTTGAATTTCAGTTTGGCGTCCCTTTCAGCATCGAGGCTATGTGAGACGTGGACCTACTGATTAACGTGGAATCCGAACCACATGAGCCCCGCCGGGAATCGAACCCGGGTCTCTCGCGCCAAATGAATTGAATTTTGAGTATGGCATAGAAATGTCTCTCTGAATTTGCTCATAATTTTCCAGATCGTAGTCTCATATGTGTACTAAAACACCACAAAATTGCATTAAGGGCACTCAATAGGATCTGATTCAAAATTCAACATAAGCCATGCATTGTACAATATTGACCGTGTGAATATCTGGGTTCAGAACGATAACCATTTGCCTGGAGTTATTTAATTGCAGCGTCAAAGGAAGTTATATTCAATTTCATTTGTTTCTTGATGTATTCATTTGAATTTATACAATTATCCACCTCTTGAGTTATTTAGAGAGGTATTACGTTTCCAAATAATACTTAATACAGGTCATTATTCTTGTTAGTCAGTATGAGTGTTCCTAAATTATGTTGGCTACATTGATACATGTTATTTTCATTCCTTTGTTTCAGGATTGCTATTACAGAACATAATATGATAGGGAGGGATATATTTTCCTCCCTTTCAAAATATTCGTATCAGATGTGTTATGAAACACAGTGACACTGCTCAATCACTTCACACACTTTCAGCACAAACAATTAGTCAATATTTTTTCCTATTTCAATTATCCATTTCCACATATCTGTGACAGCAATCCTGAAACAAATGAATGAAAATAACATTTATCAATGTAGCTAATATAAATTTAGAAACATCCATACTGACTAACAAGAATAATGACTTGTATTGAGTATTGTTCGGAAAAGTAATACCTCTCCAAATAACTCGAAAGGTAGATAATTGTGTAAATTCAAATGAACACATCAAGAAACAAATGAAATTGGATATAAATTCCTTTGATGCGGCAATTAAATAACTCCAGGCAAATGGTTATCGATCTGAACCCAGATATTCACATGGTCAATATCGTGCAATGCATGGTTTATGCTGAATTTTGAATGGGATCCCATTGAGTCCCCAAAATGCAACTTTGCGGTGTTTTAGTACACATATGAGACTACAATCTGAACAATTTTGAACAAATTCAGAGGGACATTTCTATGCCAAATTCAAAATTCAAATTTTAATTTGATTTTATGAAGTGTTATTTTTTCATTTTACAGGTATTTCAATTCAGTACAACTTGTAGAACAATCTTTAAGCTTTCCAATGATGTTTGTTTCACGTCCCTAGTACACATATTAATCACTTTATGACAAATTTTAATAATCACTGTAACTGAAAAATGCATTTTTTGACATTTTAAACACCCTGTATGGAGACACTTTCAGGGGGGAGAGGTATTTGGGATATTTTTTTTTTCATATCTCAGTGTAGTAAAGCTGTGCACCAATTTTTACAAAACTCTGAGATGGTCAAGTCTGATGACTTGTTGATTTGACATGGAATGTCCCAAAATGAATGAGTGATATTTAACTGCTAAATTTCTATCAGAAAGATCGTATATTAAAAGCCCAAATTGTATCATAGTAAAAGTTACAAATATTTAAAAGGATAATTGGATGTTCCTTATATGTGTAGCAAATCTTGCATATTTCACATTTTACATGGATAAAACAAATTGAATTATAGGATGGAAACGAATTGTGTGTCAAATTAATATAAATAAAATCTTCTGTTGAAATAACCAAAATGGAAATGATTTCCTAGTCGTTTCTGAACATTTGTCTGTTCTGAACATCCACTCTCAATTTCACCTATTTAGGATATAACGTTGTACTTCTCAATGATAGAATGAACCCACTAGAACTGAAACGCATCATCGCATCAGTCACATGATATGAATTAGCTTACGAACCACCACTGGGTCGAGGTTCAGTACCCGAAACTTGTTTAACAAATGACATAGTGTTTCTCACTAAGAACAGTAACATGAAAAGTGGACACGACAGATCAATTAAGTGTTACGAATTGTGCCAGTTGACCCCATAGTTTGCCCTTTTTGCCATAATTTGTCTTTTCCCATCCAGAATCTGTAAATCATCTCTATCATGATAAAGGTATTTGCTTCCTCATTCTTACGGATTGCTGGTTTAGTATGAGAATTCAGTCTTCGATTCTTCATGATTACTTTGTGAAAAGAATAACCTTTGGCTTGAACAGGATCTGAACCTATGTTTTGAACCTATACCACTCGTAAGTCCAGGACGTTACTCCTACAGAATCCTGCCACCTGACACTATTAATCACATATTATTAAATGCAGTTCTTGTCTTTGGAAAACCTAGTTCCTTCCTGTAAGATAATTTACACCAAAATGAACACCGTAATTCATTTATTGGACAACCTGAAGAAAAAGTAATGATACTAATGAACGAAAAAAAAATACAATCCCGGAAAAATGCATAAACCATAACATACTATGCAATAATTTGGCCGTGCAAGTTCGAAAGTACGCTTATAATAATAATAATAATAATAATAATAATAATAATAATAATAATAATAATAATAATGAATATTCATCTTTACTGTATAGTTGCCTCTTCAACGAACAATAATATCAAGATACTTCTATACGTGCGACACCACGTATAGGTATGTTACACGAAGACAATCTAGCGAAAATTCTTTGAAGATTAGGTAGGCAATTGTCCGATTTTCTCTTCTGTTTTCAGAAAATCCACTTACATGGTTTTTATCCATCATAAAGTCCATGTGGCAATGTGGCATGAGAAAGGATCAATCTTATGTTTACATAAAAGTCGGGAGCAGTATTACGCATGTAATTGTCGAATAAGCTAGTGTGCAGCGTTACAAAAAAAAAAAAAAAAAATACTTAGCTCTTGATGCGCATTGACATGGGTTCAAGTTCGTTGGGGACTATAGAACACAGTGGTTCTTAATATAATTTAGCCAAAATTGTAAGTCCCGTCGTTAGTAGCTCAGTTGTTCGGTTTAGTCTTTCGTAGTAATTATTACTGTTAGTGTCTAGTACTGATGATAGTTTTTTGTCTTTACGTATTGTTTTTATTCTTGTGTTTATTTTAAAGATATATTCAAATAAATGCCACCGTAATTACTATAATTTTGAATGTAAACGCCATTTACAATTGATAAAGAACAAAAAATTAACTTTCCGACGTAGCTGCAAAAATTAAGAAACGAAAGTGGAAGTTTCGAGTTTCGAATACGTACGCATGGACATCCAAAGTATTACAATCACCTGTTTGAAACCGCTTGACAATGAGGATTACGCTTAATAACAGCCAATTTATTCAAATTCGGTACTGCCGCTATTAAAGCAAGTTTATGTGGATGTTTCTTTCCTTACTCCAGAGAAGTTGAACATTTGAACAGGACCTTTATGTTTAGGTTAGACTTTGTCAATAAAGTCTTGAACAGGGACCGTTTTCAGCTCTGAAATATACACAGGCGCAAAAAGGGTGAGTGTGTGTACAAGAGAGAAAAGGAATCAGTAAGAGATAAGGATGAATAGAGAGGGAGATGAAGTAACAGAAACGAATCTAATCTAATATAAATAAAATAAAAAAGTTCTTTTGTGTGTCTATCTGTTTGTCTTTCTTTGTCTTGCCTGGGAACCAGACAAGTGGACCGAAATTTACCATGTTTCACAGGTCCTTGGTTTAGGCCATAGGCCAAGACGAAGGGCTTTTTTTTTAAAATTTGAACCAGGTCTCAAGAAGGCGATTACCGAGACATGTAAAAGTAGTAGAAAGTGACTAATATTAGTGTTAAATTCATAAATTTCGTGGTCGCTGAGATCAATAATCAAACTTCGATCGCATTAACTTCCAAATTCACCCTATCTGGCAGCGGGCCGGGTTTCACGGGGGGATACCGAGACATATAAATACAATCCAAAATGATCGAAATTATAGTCCTTGTCACCCGAATTGGCATGTGGTATTAACCAATAAGCTCGCAGTGCGCTGTTACTAATCCTTCAGTGAGGAATCTAATCATTCATAATTTTCCACAAATACGAACAAAATCAGTTATGAATGATTAGATTCATCCCTTAAACTTTAGTAACAGCGCACTGCAAGCTTATTAGCTCATGGCACACGCTATTTCGGGTGACGTGAACTATAGTGTCAAATCCATAGTTTTCGTGGTCGCTGAGATCAGTGGTGACACTTCCATTAGAGATACTTTCAAATTCAGCTACCATTGTATGCAGGCCGGTGGTCACCAGCGGGGGATTTCCGACACATGTGAAAATAATTCGAAATGACTGACATGCGACATCAGAGTCAAATCCATAGTTTCCGCGGTCGCTGAGATGAATGGTGATACTCTCACAGACATTGACTTCCAAATACAGCCCCCATTGGCTGGGGGCTAGAGGTGTTTTCTTTTAAATTCGAACCAGGGCGTCTCTGGGGACGTTTACCGGTATACGTAAAAGTAGTAGAAAATGACCGATATTTTTCCTTTCGTTGTTCAGTTTGTTTACAAAGTTGTTTTATCTGACCCATACGAGGAATGAGTATTTCAGCTATTACGTGATAAACAAACATCATCAAAGACAGAAAGAGACAAAAACGAATGAAAAATGCACACTATATTCTCATTATGGTAAAGAACGTACACAGTGTTTACTCGAATTCTTGTCAGTGATCGCCTAGCATCAAAACTATCACCACATTTTCAAGTTGTCTGACATGATGAAAGAAAAAAATCTTCATAAATTTGCTGTAAGCAGGACATAACTTGAATAAATTGAAACCTACTATGCGTAATCATCACAGCTGAGGAGCTTCCCGATGAGAGTACCTTTGGAATTTTAACTGTTTGCGATGTTTGTGTGTTCGTCTCCCTGTCGTTATAGCTTACTGGAAGAACGAGTAAAAGTAACAAAATATAACAATAGAAAGCATTTAATCAAGTTACTGAGAAACGTTCGGTAGAAAACCACATCTTCAGTCATGTGGTTAAAATACTTTTGTTGTCCATGAGTATGGGTTCGAAACCCATAACTTTCACGTTTGTTTTTTAAGTTTTGTAGCTATGTCGGAAATATTTGTTCTTTATCAATTGTAAGTAGTTTTTACATTCAAAATAAGAGTAATTATGGTGGGATTTATTTGAATATATGTTTAAAATAAAGAAAGGAACAAAAACAATACGCAAGGACAAAAACTATTATCAGTACTAAATATGATCAATAATAATTACTACGAAATACTAAAACGAGCAGATGAGCTTCTAACTACGAGGCTTACAATTTTGGCTAACGTGTATTAAGAAGCACTGTGTTCTATAGATCCCAAATAACTTGATCCCGTGTCCACGCGCACCAAGACGTAAGTAAATATTTTTGTAACGCTACACACAAGCTTATTCCACAATAACATGTGCAGTATTTGTCCTGACTTTTATGTGTGCATAAGATCGACCCCATCTCATGTTATATGGATTCTGTGCTGGACAATGGGTTTGATTCCCGAAGGGAGCTCATGTGGTTCGGATTCCACGTTAATCAGTAGGTCCACGTCTCACATAGCCTCGCTGCTGAAAGGGACGCTAAACTGAAATTCAACTGAACTCTGTGGTGGAAAAACACAACATGCGTCGATTTTCTGAAAACGGAAGGGACAATGTGACATCTGCTTAATCTTCAAATAATGTTTGCTAGACAGAATCCGTATTGATATTTTTATTCGTAAAAATGGCAACTTTACAATCAAGATGAACATTTATTATTATAATGTTAACCAAGAAAGTCATGTCGCTTTTTCTCCACCACCTTCCAACGTTGATATATCACCTACGACGTATAACCGTACCCAAAGGAAATGACGCGTATATTGTAACTTACATTTTTCCGCAATAACTTTGTTTTCGTTATGTATAATTCTTTCTATTAGTGTTCGTGCGAGAAAGAAGTTAGTAACTAATATTTATTTAATATTTTATGCAAAAATGGTGGGAAATAAAGATGATATAAGCGAAAACCAGAAATCAATAGCAAGTTTCTGTTCCTACCAACATTCGATGAACAAAGAAATGAGAGCACAGGTATTTGTAATTAAGGTAGGCCTGAACTTTGAAACTGTAATTTCAAAATATTTCTGTTTTCAGTTTAAAATGCGCATAGTTCTGCAAAGTTCTTAAATGCTTATTAACTCAGGATTTCATATCCAAATTAAGTTTCACCATAATAATTCTCATTAGAAAACCAGAATAGGCAATCTAAATTGAAGGTTAGCCTATACTATAGATAGCATGAAAAAAATGTAAACAATATAACCTAAGGGTGTGGTCGAGTGAGTTACGAGGCGAGTTAATAAATTTGGCTGTTGGAGTCCATCTCAATCTTAGCATTATATATATATATATATATATATATATATATATATATATATATATATATATATATATATATATATATATATATATATATCACGACGCTTGAGGGTTGACAATTTATATTATGATACTCTATACTATGAGCTTTAATGAAACAAAGAACATACACCCATTAATAGGGCCCGGATTTTTACGTGCTAAAAAAACTGTGAAATATTTATTTTTTGTGTTAAAAATGAAAAAAAAATATTTGCTATTTTTTTTAAAATATCAAAAAATTACAAGGAAAAGTATGAGAAAGCTGCCAAAGTAAGAAAAATAAATACTGGTACTCCACAATAGCTCCTGTTCATCATATGTCGAAATTACATGGACATTGCAGTGAATAGCTAACGTCTCTTCCAAATTTTCAACCTTAATGCCATGCCAATTGTCGTGCAATAATGCCTTAATACTGAGAAACGGAACGTTCTACAACATACGATATTAACTCAGCGTATTTGAAAAGGGGCATATCACGAATATTCACACCATCAACTTCACTTGAGTTTTAGCCTTCCAATACTTCAGATATTTTACATAGGGTTTTATAAACAATATTTTCTTCTTAAAACTTCAGCTTTCAAAGTACAAAAAAAAAAAAAAAAAAAAAACATTCAACTTTATTTCAATGTACTGTATTTCCTGTACCTCTTTAACCGAAGTAGTCAATAAATATGCCGTATTTTCTAGTTTCTTCATAGAATGAGTCAAGAAACTGAAATTGGCAGATATTAAAGCCAAGTCACTGTCACTTACTAAATTTTGAACAATTTCAGTAGATGAAGTACCGTCTGGGTTTAGTTTAGGTTACTACAGGTACAAATGCTTCAAAATTATCTTCATAACATAGTACTATATTATGCCAGGTACTCCACCGCGTGATTGTGGGTGTTGCAGGAAGTGAAAGATCGGGATTTGTTTCTTTGAAAAGTTCAATTCTAGTAGGTAATTTTACGATTTTTTTTTCCATTTGACACAAACTTGTTCACTTTAGTACAAAGTGCTCCTTCAGAAGCTCTTTGTTTAGCATAAGTTAGCCCAGCGTTGATAAGCAGAATTTATGATGTCGCTGTTTCTACAGGTGGGAAATTGCTTATAAATACGATGGATAGATTTGTGTAGGCTACTCTTATCCTGATGTTAATTTCTTTCGGGAGAAAGTAAAATAAAAAAGATCGTTGTGAAATTTGGAATAAAATAACGAAAATTATTAAAAATATGCATTTATTATCAAAATTGTCCAAAATAGTTATTTATATATATTTTTTTTTTCAGAAAAAAATATTTTTATCTGAAACAAAGTTAGTAATTTACACTTCCAGACTCTTAATTGGGATTATAGACATTGTTTTGGGCTTTTACATGCTTCGAATAAAGATATGTTTTTACATACAAATCCGGGCCTTACTCATTAACTATTACGTAGTAAGTTTTCAATAGGTTCAGTGCTTGACCATGCCGTGTATGAATGTTATGAAATATGACCTGGTTTCAATATTACGATGATCAAGGATGCTAATATGTGTGGTCAATACTTGCGCTTCCAGAAATCTCAAGTTCACACGCGATAAAATAGCATTTATACATTACGCATCTTTCTCAACTACTTGCAATACGCATTTTTAATATTTATCTTGAGACAGAACCCTCCTCGAAATGTTTGCTCTATTGGATACTGTATTTCTGACTATGCTTTCATTATCAAAGCTGTAGTTTCATTTAATGTAGGATTTCATACTTCAAAACAGTTGATTTTTTTTCATTCTTTTGACTTTACTTGAATTTGCACCGAACGCTCTCAATCGGATTTAAGAGGGTGCTATTACAACCCCTGCGTTTTTAAATAAGTGCGTTTTTAGTAATTATATTAATTTTACTTTTGAAAACGTGTAACCAATACATTTTTTTAAATTTACAAATTCCTTGATTTATATGTAGTCATTGTTGAACACAGTTTTCATTTTTATCCAATGGCAAAAGTAACTTTCAAGGTTCTCTCTGTTCTGCCTCTAGACTCAGCAATGTTGCTTTTAATGAATGTCAAACTTACGACTTTTATCAACAAGGAGAAGCTGCTCTACTAACTTCGGTATCAATTTCCTGCTCAGTACTAATTGATGTGAAGAGTTACAGAAAATATTATGGAGAGAAAGATCCAGGCGGTTATTAATGCCAAGGAACATTAGATATGTTATTAATCGGATAATCAAAACAGCTCTTTTCAAGGCTAACAAATATAATCCAGAAGACTGATTCTAACTTGATTTGAATGCAGAAATTTCAATCACTATGTAAAAGAAACCATGCTTTCTTAAGGGGAAGATTAGAACTCCGTACACCTAGGTGTGAAGTATAGCGAAATTCCCCTATTCCATGACACCTGCGTTAAGATTCACTGGAGAGAAGTATATTGTACTTTCTGTGTCTAGGAAAAACACATTGGTATAGGTTGAAAGTAACAATCTTGGGCGAACGTCTACAGTCATGTAAAAGCAGATATTACGAGTGGACTATCACTTTTTTATCCTTACTTCTTTCTCAAATCAATAGTAAACATAAGTAAAGGTGCACACTGTTTCACTTTACTGTTATTGTTTTAATACAATATTTTACAATTTAGTAGTGTTATAATGGTTTTGTTCTTTCTGTTCTCTTTTCATCTTCAACGTTTACAAGGGGAAAGCAGGCTTTGGTAAATGAACTTCGGGGCCATCTTTCGCGAGGTAGTAAAACACATTCAAAGTGTTAATATTACAAACTGGGAGAGCGTAATATCCAGTCATAGAGAAGAAAAAGAGTCTTAAAATTTCCAACTCACCGCAAATATGATACAACGCGTTAATAAATGACGGCAGGGTACAGTGAGGAGCAATTACACCTCGCGTGCAAAGGGTCGAGTTCGATTCGCGTTCAACTATTTTTGCTTTCTGCTTCAACCAAGAAGGTAGCCATTCACCACTAGAAGCAAAATATTCATGATGATTATTATGATTATAATGCAAAAAAGAAAAAAAACAATAGAAATATTAAAATCAGTTATAGAACCTTGCAATGTTCAATGTTAACTAGCAACAAAATGTAACCTATTCCGTAAATATATTGATCTCACGAGTTATAATATGGTTACTACAGTCGTTGTGTAAAAAACGTTCTTGACGCTTCGTACACACACACACACACACACACACACATATATATATATATATATATATATATATATATATATATATATATATATATATATATATATATATATGTACATAGTGCGCGAATTTCAAGGGGTATGAGAGGAAATCCCTGTTGGTAATACTGGATGTATGCTATAACCAAGGTATCATTTCAGACGACAATCGAATGGAAAACTATGACAGTTGTACCCAGGGGCGTCGTTTACGGAAGCAAGAAGAGGCAATTGCCCCCTCCAGGAATTTGAGGAATGCATATACTGTAATCAATTGTCTACTAAAATACTAGCACAAAACGTAAAAATCGTATGTCAGTGTTGCTCTTGCCCCTTCTGAAGCTGTCTCAAATGACGCCCCTTTTTTATAGCATACATCCAGTATTACCAAAGAGGATTTCCCCTCATCCCTCCTGTAATTCGCATTCGTACACTATCCACACATACTGGCACGATGCGTAAAGAACATTTTTTTTTCCACATTGACTGTGATAAATAAAACTCGTGATATAAATATGTTCATTTTATATGTTATATTTTATTGCTAATTAATATAGAACATTGCATGGTTTTATAACTCACTTGAACGTTTCTATTATGTTATGCTTTATAAACATATGGTGAATTAATATTGTACTTGTAGTTGCAAATTGTTACTTTATTGATTACAACAAAAATGACTCGAGCGGGAATCGAACCCTGAGCCCTTTGCACGTCAAGTGTAGATGTTCCTCACTGTGCCACGCTGTCACTTGGTAGCTTAACGCATCGGCGAGTGGGAAATTTTAAGTCGATTTTTCTCCGCTATTTCTAGCTATTGCGCTCTTCCAGTTTATAACATTACCACTTTAAATGTGCGTTACTATCTCTCGAAAGATGGTCCGGAAGTTCGTTTACCAAAGTCTGATTTCCTCTTGTTAGATATATTTCGAACTGTAAAGTAAGTAATACAAGGTAACAAATTATAACTAAAGAGTGCCAGTGTAACACTGCCCCGTGCAATCAGTAATCTGTGGAATTTACATACATAGGGCGTTAGTTCGGATCCTGTTATGAAAATTTTTGAGAACGCATTGTGCATCGCTATTTTGAGTTTTATGAGTTAATCGTCCTTACTTTTTGTGAAATCACATTAAATATAATAATAATAATAATAATAATAATAATAATAATAATAATAATAATAATAATAATAATAATAATATAGCGACTGTCATTACTATTATTCGCATGGGACAACACAATCCTCTTTGTTGTTTTTATTCCTCAATCACTTAAAATTAGACTTCATATCAAACGCACATGGGGAAATGGTTTACATTTGTATGGTGGGTTTCATTCGTTATCTGTACGTCGAGCAGATTCTCCAGTTTCTCAATATCGCTGTATCCAACGTTGAGCAGTCTTTGCAAAACCGTAGCTAGGGGACTCAAGTGATTCAATACCAAGATGGCGATATATACATACAGGGTGGTCGTGCATGAATGTCGGAAAATTCGTGAGATGAATCTACAGGTAAAAACAAGCAAAAAATGTCATATGAACATTGGGTGAATGCGGCTTCGTTTGGACGCTAGAGGCGTCTGAAATGTCACCTTCCGAGGCGGCAATTTGCAATATCTCAAGAACGGAGAGAAATACGAATGTCGGGTCAAAACATATCAAAGGAAACCCCATCCGAAGAATCCAATTATGTATAAGTGGTGGCGAAACAGTGGCGGCGCTAGAGGGGGGCACAAAGAAAGTGAATGAAACATGGAGAAAAGTGAACAATTTACACTGAAAAATTGTAGGAGGGGATGTTACTTGGAATATGCAACAACAAATGTTAATGAACAAAGGCAACAACGGCTAGTCTGTAGGGACTTTATGAGAGGCGGATTGTAGGAATACAGTATCTTTGTAATGGTGAGAAATAGGAATGTCGGGTCAAAAGATATCAAAGGAAATGCCATCCGAAGAATCCAATTATGTATAAGTGATGGTGAAACAGTGGCGGCGCCAGGAGAAGCATAAAGAAAGTGAATGAAATGCGGAGAAAGGTGAACAATTTACACTGACAAACTGTAGGAGCGGATGTTATATGGAACATGCAGCAACAAATGTTAATGAACAAAGGCAACAATGGCTACGCTGTAGGGACACTATGAGAGGTGGAATGTTGAAATACAGTATCATTTTAACGGAGAAAAATAGAAATGTCGGGTGAAAAGATATCAAAGGAAATCCCATCCGAAGAATCCAATTATGTACACGTACTGCGGAACAGTGGCAGCGCATGGGAGCTGCAAAGAAACTGTTAAACACTCTTAGTGATGAAACGCGCAGATCGTAAAAAACACGTATGGAAGATGAGACCCAGTGTACTGTAAAAACAAGAAGTATTGTACATGGTCAACATAATGCCATTCTATAGCAGCTGTTCAATATGTCCTCCTTGTTCTTCGAGACAGACAGTTACACGATGCCGTAAGGATTGTTTGACTGGTGCTAATATCGCTGGTGTTTGCCGAAATGTGTCAAATGCAGCACATACACGCTGGCGAAGATCTTCAACATCATGCAGGGGCCGTGTATACACGAGACTCTTCACGTAACCCCACAGGAAAAAATCTAGGGGATTCAGGTCGGGTGAACGTGGGGGCCATGCTTGTCTTCCACCACGACCTATCCACCTGCGTAGAAATGTTTTGTTCAGATATGCACGAATGGTGTGATATGAGTGGGCAGGGGCGCCATCATGCATAAACCACATACACTGTCGTGTCCTCAGTGGCACATCTTCAAGCAGAATAGGTAGGTTCTGAGTCAGAAACTGGAGATATGATATTGCGTTCAATCGCTGTGGTAAGAAATGTGGTCCCACAACGTTGTCGCCAATAATACCAGCCCACACATGCAATTGGAAACGCTGTTGATGCTTCGTCTCTACAATTGCATGCGGGTTGTTGAGTGCCCATCGATGGTCATTGTGGAAATTTGTGATGCCATCCCGTGTGAATAATGCCTCATCCGAGAACAATACCTGTGTTAGAAAGGCTGGTGATACACGGCAGCGGCGGTATAACCAACGACAGAAACGTCGTCGGGTTTCATAGTCACCATCGTATAACGCATGCGTTCGTTGTACGTGGTATGGTCTGAGATTATTACTATGCAAGATGCCTAGCACGACTTGATGCGAAACGTGTTCTTGCCTTGCTATTCGAAGGGTACTGATACTCGGGTTCCGGGTCACATGTCGGAGTACCCTCTCTTCCAGGGGGGGTGTTCGAACGCGTCGTCCTCTCGGAATGTCTGTGTTGGGAAGGAATGACCCAGTGTCCCGCAATCGCTGATGAATACGAGTAAACATCCCCGGTGCTGGAATTTGTTGATCTGGGTAGCGTTCCGCATATAACCTACGTGCTTCTTCTGCATTACCTTCCGCTAAGCCGTTAATCAAATGCATATCTGCCATTTCGGCGTTAGTGTATACTACCCTACTCATTGTGGTGCATTACACATAGCGCTTGTCAACATCAACACTGTTTCACACGACACAAAGTAAACCACATTCACATACACATGGATTACTGCCCTGCCTGTAGAGTGTAGCACTAAAACGCTTGTGCTGTTACTGTCATTGCCCCATTCAGTACGAATGAACTGTGCGCTATCCTCTGCACCTTCGATGCGAACGCTCTCGTTACCCACGCTTTCACTACTCCTATACAGTGACTAGCAGAATTATTCGGACAGATCCAATGAAATACATATAACGGGCTATGGCTCCGAAATGAAAACATATTTTGTACACAACAATATATAAGAAAAAGGAGCTATATACGCCTAAAAACCACAATGAAGCGTGTAGTTGCTGTCAACAGAACGGATATAATTAATCGCAATGAAAATCATACCCAAATTTTCCCCAGCAAAATTATTCGGACAGTACGACATTTGTGAAATAATGTGAGCACTATGAGACGTGGCGCTAGTGCTGAAGGTTGTGTTAAGTACTGTAGTCGTTATCGTGGCAGTTAGATACAACAATTCGTTGTCAACACGAAGAATGGGTCAGAGGAAAGACCACGACATTTGAAAAGCGGCAATTAGCAATTTTTCATAATGAAAAAGAAAAAAAGCTGCAGAAAAATTGCAGAGATGTCGCAAATGAAAAAGAGTACAGTATGTGTTATTATCAAGAGATACAAGGTTGAGGATAGAGTTGATTTCCTCCCTAACACGGGACGTCCAAAGACATTTTCGGAGAGACGGGAATCCGCAATAGTCCGAAAAAAAAGGATCAACGAATCAAGGATCAACGAAAGGATCCGTAAAAAAGAATCAATCAGCTTCAAAAATCGCTGCCGAGGTTGGAGAATAAATGGGGATCGACGTGAGTCCCGATACAATTAGAAAAGTCCTGAGAAAAACTAGTTTTCATGGCCGCGTAGCATTCAGAAAGCCTCATATTAACAAAACAAAGAGGAAGAAAATACCAGTTTTGCGAAATAATACCAGTATATGAGTGCCAACTGATGGAACTACGTGATTTTTTCTGATGAAAGTAAGTTCAATATCTTCTGTTCTGATGGGAAGGTAATGGTGTGGAGAAGGAACAATACCGAGCTGGAGGAACAAAATTTGCAGCCGTCAGTAAAATACAACGAAGGGAGCGTAATGGTATAGGGCTGTATGTCAGCGTCTGGAGTAGATGAGTTGGTGTTCATTGAACAGATAATGAACAAACACCTACCTGCAAAGTCTCAAAGATAATTTAAAGAAGAAGGCAGAAAAATGTGGATATTAGATACATTCAAATTCTACCCGAAACACAGCTCATATTGTAAATCTGTGGTTACTATACAATTGCCCAAAGACATTCCATCCTCCTCTCCAGTCTCCAGATATGAACCCCATTGAACATTTGTGGGATAAACTAGAGAAACAAGTTCGAAATGTGTTATAAACTAGAGAAACAAGTTAGAAATGTGTTATAAACTAGACAAGCAAGTTCGAAATGTGTGATAAACTAGAGAAACAAGTTCGAAAAATATGCATAACCTCGAAGGCGCATCATCTGAAGGACGTGCTTCGCCAAGAATGGGCCAAGATTATTGTGGCATACACTCGCAAAATTGTGACTGGTATGCCAAATAGACTACATGCAGTTCTTAAGCAGAAAGGACTGCCTACTAGATATTGAGTTTTATATTTTTTACTCGATAAGTGTCATATCTGGTCAGGTGTCCGAATAATTTTGCAACACCCGAATTCGTATTGTGTTTGTTTTGATCTCGCTACTTTACATTGTTTGTTAAGTTATTTTATTTTCGAGGTGTATAATTGTTTATGTTTGTTGGATGTCTGAGAAAATGATAGCATATTATTTGCATTTGCTTTTTCTTTGAAATAAATCCCATATTTTGTTCAAACACTATAGTGTCCGAATAATTCTGCTAGTCACTGTAACTAACTCTACTACGCGACGCTCTGCACGCCCCCTTGTTCCACCTACTGTAGCTATGCGCCCTCTGTCATCGGACATGTATTATACAGTACACCTAGAGTTGTATTCCTTGTTTCCTGATTGCTTTCAAATAGTTGTGTTTTCACCAATTTCAACTTTTCTCCATGTTTCATTCACTTTCTTTGTGCTTCCCCTGGCGCCGTCAATGTTTCACCATCACTTATACATAATTGGATTCTTCGGATGGCATTTCCTTTGACATCTTTTGACCCGACATTCCTATTTCTCACCATTACAAAAATACTGTATTCCCACAATCCGCCTCCCATAAAGTCCCTACAGACTAGCCGTTGTTGCCTTTGTTCATTAACATTTGTTGTTGCATATTCCAAGTAACATCCCCTCCTACAATTTTTCAGTGTAAATTGTTCACTTTTCTTCATGTTTCATTCACTTTCTATGTGCCCCCCTCTAGCGCCGCCACTGTTTCGCCACCACTTATGCATAATTGGATTCTTCGGATGGGGTTTCCTTTGATATGTTTTGACTCGACATTCGTATTTCTCTCTGTTCTTGAGATATTGCAAATTGCCGCCTCGGAAGGTGACATTTCAGACGCCTCTAGCGTCCAAACGAAGCCGCATTCACCCAATGTTCATATGACATTTTTTGCTTGTTTTTACCTGTAGATTCATCTCACGAATTTTCCGACATTCATGCACGACCACCCTGTATATATATATATATATATATATATATATATATATATATATATATATATATATATATATATATATATATATATATATATATATATATATAATCTGAACAGCTATATGTCCTTTTATTCAGTATCTGTATCCAAATTAGAACTGAACCTGAGACAACGTATATGGAAAGCGCGTGTCTTCTCTATTTGGTCACGAAGGAAAACTAGATCCCAACCTAATAGATATATTAATGGAAACATATTTAAGAATTTCTCGTATGTATTGCCCAATTCGAACACAATTCGCAGAACAGATTATGTGTTTGCAGAGGGTATATTTGAAGTAATTTCAAGATCTCTGGATAACAAGACGAGTGCAATTGTATGTGGAAATTCATTGCGAATCAAATTTCAGATTACGTGTTAATGCTATGTCAGCGATTTTCAGTATTAATACAGAATTTTAAGGATGGTAGAGTATAAATGGGAGACAGAACCCTTCCACTGCATAGAACTTCCAAGTGTACAAGTATTTTTTTTTTATTATTTCTTTGTCGAAATAATCGTTCAGGCTTACCTAACTAGCATAACAGAAATCGCAAGTGTAATCAAAATATCTTGAATTCCATGTAAGTGCAGGGGCACTAAACAATCTATTGTTGGAGAATTGCTAATAAGGTAAAACGGTAGTAAGAATTCATTCACCAATGCACATTCTAACTTTAAATGAACTTTAAGTTTATTTAACCTCAATTTGGGCTTAATTTTAATATAAGTTTATAAAACAAAAATTATTTCTACTATTACGCGTAGAATATATGCTTTTTATTCTATGTTTTGGCTCAAGAGACCAATGCCCACTTTCAGTCATCCAATGAAAGTTCTCGAATTATCTTTGCTATTCAATTAATAAAAAGTCCGGGTAGGGAAAATTTTGTCTATGAGCTTTCACGTCCAAAATGGCCTGAAACAAGGAGACGCGTTCGCCATTCTTTTTCAACTTTGTTCTGGAATACGCTATAAGGAAAATCAAAGGTAGCAACCAGGGTCTAGAGTTGAACGGTATTCACCAGGTTATGGCATATGCTGATGATGTAAATTTAATAGGGGATGATAGGGGGGCAATAGAAAGAAATGCAGAGATCTTATTAAACGCTTGCAGGGACATGGTTTTAGAAGTAAATGCAGAGAAAACTAAATGCATGGAAGTGCGTCGGGACCGTAATACGGCAAATTGTGGATGTGTTAAAATATTAAATAATACTTTTGGTAAAGTGGATACTTTTAAATAGCTAGGATCAATATTAACAGAGGAAAATCATATGCACGAAGAAATTAAATATAGACTAAAAGCAGCAATTTCGTGTTACTATTCGGTTCAAAATCTCTTGTCGTCGCGAATTCTGTCGAGGAATTTGAGGCTTAAAATATATAAATCGATAATCATGCCTGTTGTTATATATGGATGCGAAACATGGTTGCTTACACTGAGGGAAGAATATAGACTGAAATTATTTGAGAACAAAATCCTGAGAAGAATATTCAGACCCAAGAGGAACGGGAATGGGGAATGGCGGAAACTTCATAATGAGGAACTACATAATTTATACGGTTTACCCTACATTGTTAGGGTCGTGATGTGAAGGAGGCTTAGGTGGGCAGGTCATGTAGCTAAGATGGAAGAAAGTAGAAACGCTTTCAAAGTCTTGAATGGAGGGCCGATCGGAAAACGACCATTAAGAAGACGTAGGCGTAGATGTGAGGACAATATTAAGATGGATCTAGCAGAAATAGGAATACAAAGTAGAAACTGGATCCAGTTGGCTAAGAATAGAAGAAAATTGAGAGCTTTTGTGAACGCTGCATTGAACCTCCGGGTTCTATAAGCCATAGAGTTAGTTAGTTAGTTACTCAATTAATAAAGGTTCAGCGTGGACTGGTCTCTACTACGATTGGTACACGTCTGTGAATACTATTTATTAATATTAAAAGAAAGGAACGCGCATAGAAAATATTTTAGTCTATTGACACGTTAATGCGTTTAACACCTGTAATAAGTAATCGAATCGCAAGGCTTCGGGTTACTATAAACTGTAGATCAACGCCTCATACAATCGTAGTGGTGAAATGGGTGTTAAACTACAATCCAATTAAATAACGTAATATAATCGTATGTTTGGCATACAGTTGTGAGCTAAACACTCACTTGTCACTTGTCACTGTGCTCTCCATGTATAGATTTCCTTACTGAAGTTATGCAGGGTTAGCATAAATGATTTATTCGTTTTGGAAAGGCTATATTTTCAGAAGTATTAGACGTACACACATGAAAGATATGTGAAAAGAACCACAAAATCACCAAGTTTTCAAACTCTCTACAAATGTCTGATATGTGCCCCTTTGGTGACACGATACACGTCCAGACGATACTCGAGCTCATTCATTATGTTTTGTAGCATAATCCTGTCAATTTTCTGCACTGCAGCACTAATGCGTACTCTGGGATAAACTAAAGATTGCGGTAGTGGGGGTACGCAAACAAAGCCCTTAACGTATCCCCACAGGAAGAAGCCGAATGGCGTTAAATCAGGAGATATGAGAGGCCTGGGGAACAAAGCTAGGTCATTCTCACCAATACACCCAATCCAGTGATTCAGGATGTGCCAATGATGGGGTGCCACTTCTTTTGCCCCCTCGTGCTGCCACCTGGAATACACAATACAAGCTTGGTGAGTTTGGGGTTGTTTTCAAATATCTTTCATGTGCGTACATGTAATACGTTTGAAAATACAGCCTTTTTCGAAACGGATTAATCATTTGTGCTAACCCTGTATTTTAATTCACTTAAAGTGTAAATCTCTCTCTCTTTCTCTCTCTCTCTCTCTTTCTTTCTCTCTCTATCTCTCTCTCCCTCTATCTTCTGTAGGTGAACTAGATTAAATGTGTAGTTTTACATGTATTACGAAGTCTGTGTGAAGATATGAAAATAACTTTTCTTTGCACGCAAATTTGCTCCGTTTCACAGAGATTTATCAGATATAGAAGTAAGAAATTTGTGTCAAACGTTTAATTGCGAACACTCTTTGAAGTTACATTTTCCTTACAAACTTAAATTTAGTGGAAAAAAAGAAAGAAATAGCTCTTGAAAGCAAACTGAAATAAAGTACAATTGTCTGTGTAGCGGTTTTCGGATAGAATTTCACAGACTGCAATCTTCGTCTTTTTTGTATGCTATGCCCCTCTGAGCCACAAAGAACTTTTTCAACTGAGAATTCATTTGTACTTCCGAACATATTAGATGCATGCCAACATGTACATAGATATAAATAATGGTGCACAAGAGATAGAAGAAAGTGTAAATACACATCTCGTTGTGTGAAGAGTTTTCAGTTCTTTATCTTTGACTTCACTAAATCTTTCCAGTGAAGCTATAAACGTAATAGCTGGAAGGAGTCGCTCAAAGCAGCGGCGTTCATTAACTCAAAAAGCTTTCCGAGAAGGTAGACTTTGCTAGCAATTACGCAAGTTCTCATAATGGAATAAGACTTCTTCTTTGAATGAGAAAGGACTGGTTAAGGGAAAAAGTTGAGGATAAAGTAAAGCATACAAGTGTTATTCAAATGAGACAAGAATATAAATTACCAAAGCTAACTAGAGGTGCGATAAAGTACCTATCTTGGAACAATGGAAATAAAGAATTCGAATTAAATGAATGTTATAGATCATTTGACGATTCATCTTGTTTGTAACCGGAATAAATATTACATGTTATTTAGCGCAAATAAAGAAAATATATCAAAGCTCAGGTACATTTATTCCTGACTGAACGAGACAATTATGAATTGGTTTCACTTAGAGTAAATATCTTATTGGTTTTATGAAGTGTATGAGAAGATTCTTGTAAAAATAATTATATACAATAAAAAATCTTAAAGTCATTAAAACAAGCGCACTGGTTTTATTTTTATACATGCTATAAATTCTTCAAATTTTAGTTCAAAGAATTCCAGTTCCAGCCTAGTATCCTTTCACTACAAAACAGTTATCAAACTAGAAAATTACACAAAAATGAAATTTCGGTTTGGGTTTGTACATACAAACAATTGTTTCAATAGTTTTCTTCTCTATTTGTTAAGAAATTTTGTTCTAAGCTAAAATTGAATATATAGAGGAACTTCGGATATTATACAATACCATTTTTGTTTCGCTTGTAACTCAGTTAATAACTGCACATTGAAACAGAAAGGAAAACAAGTATAGGCCTTATATGTTTGACTTTATTTATGCGTATCTTGATAAAGAAGTTTCGTTACAGAAGTGGGCAAGATTTATAATTTGTAAATAAACCACTTTGGAGGGTAATAAGAAATAGTCGGGTAATATGGAATACAAATGCTATATAGAAAAAAATGAGTTTCCTGTTGAACATAAACTGAATACGGTGAGAATATATGCAAATTCTGGATGCCAAGCCATAACTGAATGTGATTCACAAATATAATACGCTGCTTCAGGATCGGCACAGTCATTGTGTGCTCACATTAAACATGATGAACGCTGGACCCAAGCCACACCTTGTATCATCAGAAAATTTGCTGTAATAAAAAACACGCTTAGCATTGTTCTCATCATAAATGTATGTTTAATTGTCCAATACCGATAGATATTTGTGTAATCGGAAAACCATACGGAATACGGTATACCATGCTTTTCTTGTGGGTACTCCATATTGCCCTCCATGCTATCTTGGAAACGAAAGAGCTCTTAAACGCATTCGAAGGCGTATAGGATAATGCCGCTTATCAAACTACCACTCTGTATATCCAAAGTTATAGTAAACAAGAATTGTTGTTCTATTACATTCCAATAGGAAAACACAGGTTGTAAAACACTTACCTATAAACGTTTTCACGAATAGGAAATGATATTTTCACGTCTACCAACACAACAAATGTCACAATCACAAGGAGACTGACTGTAGATGATCATGGGAACGTGAGGTAGTAGTTTCTTTCCTCTCTGCTCGGAAGCAACACATCACAGGTGAGATAATGAGGTATTTCATATTATCCGACTATTCGATAATACCCGAACTTCCTCTATAAGATTACAAAGAGTATGACGTCACAATAAATGCTACTATATGCGTGAAGTATTGTAGTTGATGGATAAACTCGCACACAAAATATACCTTGAACGAAAATAGCATTCAGATTGATTTTTGTAGACATGCTTCCTTCTGTATCTCTTCAGAGGTGAATTATGTCCAAAGATAAATTTAAACTAAACCATTTCTCATGCACATTTATCTGTAGATTATTATTATTATTATTATTATTATTATTATTATTATTATTATTATTATTATTATTATTATCAGAAGTAGAAATAGTTGCTGTTATTATTGTCGTTGTGCATATATGATTCCTTGTATGTCTAATTATTACTGCCCTCATGTTATGGAAACTGACAGTATTACATCTTTTGATTATAATTTCTCCTGATGAATATCGAAATGAGTGGTTTTTTGTTTAGCGTTTCCTTTCAGTTTGACTACATGAAATTAGGCCTAAATTTAGCATAAAACATTAACATACATTGCCCAGCACATCACTGGTAGCTCACATTGCCAGGCTACATTTTAATGGAGCACAAGCTATTGGAAGCAATATTACAGATATATGATCAAACGTAGTAACCGACAAACTATAAGAGGTGATTCCTTACATCAAAATAAGACAAACATATCTTATGGACCTATGGCGAAAAGTGCATAGTTTCAGAGCTAGGGCTGACCAAAATCGCAAAAAAAAAAACCAAATTTCAAGAGGCATTATTTCGAATTCTGGAAATTGTGCATGATGGTCCTTATCAGCGTAAAGGAAGTCACGCATACGCAATCCAAAAGTGCATATTATATTAATGTTCAATGGGTGTACAGAGTATTTCATACAGGTGAAATTCACAGACAATCCATCAACCGAATTTTGAGATATGCTCTGACTTTATGTTTGGTCCGAAGTAGGCAAACGATAAGCCTTGATAGCAGTGGACACATAATCCTTTGGAACGATGTCGGAAGTGTTAAGGATCGTCAGCAGCATGGTTTCTCGTACTCACTAGAACGCATTCTCCAATGTTTTCTTTCACGCTTGTAAGTGAAGAAAATGTGAAATACACAGTCAAGAAATAATCGCATCACAAGTTATTCAGAACACAAAAGGACATGAACCTGCTGGTTCCTAACACTTCCGACTTTCCCCCGAAGCACTGGATGTCCATAGTTGTGAAGGCTTATATCCTGCCTAATTTGGGCCTCCTTGAAATCACGGCATATCTGAAAACTCTATTGAGAGCATAATTGAGAATTACACCCTGTAGGGAATGGCCTGTACACTTATTGAAAATTGACGAAATATGCACTTTTGGATTGTGTATGTGTGGCTTCCTTTACGCTGCTAAGGGCCACCATCCACAGTTTCTGGAATTTTAAATATAAAATCTTGAATATTGGCTTTTGCGCGATTTTGGACAGCCCTAGCTCTGGAACTATGCACTTCTCACCATAGGTCCATATGAACTTTTTCCCTTATTTTGATGTGAGGAATCACCTCTTACAGTTTGTCGGTAAAGTTCATTAACACCCTATCTATCTATCTATCTATCTATCTATCTATCTATCTATCTATATATATATATATATATATATATATATATATATATATATCTTGCGTTCCACGAAAACGCGTTTAAACAGAAAAGAAAGAAAGATTATAATGCTAATACAACTCAATTTCAACTCAGGTTGTGATCCCAATATGACTATCACTTCAGCGTGTTAGTTAAACATCACGGATGCGGTGTTTCTGTTAACACAGACCTTTTGTTACCGTTTGACCATAGAGCACGTATTAAACTACATGATGGTTGTAATTTTGCAGTGTAAAATATCAACGAGGCTATATTAAAGAAGGTAGCTGAATGTAGTAACATGCATGTTGGAAGAACTCCTTGGTCTTTTTTCAATATACATTAAAGCTTTGTTAGAAATATCCCAGCTCGCATGGTGAATGGAAGTGATTTAGGTATGGATATTGGTAACTGTACTATATGTCAGTGCCCACCGAACGTTTCATTTCCTAAGAACAGTGGCATAGTCAGTGGTGCCCCCCCTCAGTCCATGACGCACCCCCCCCCCCTCAATTGCCTATCTGTAGGTGTTCTTCCATGAAAAAAAATCTTTTCGATTAATTTTACACCCCCTCAAACATATTTATATAGATTTTTACCCCCCCCAAATATTTCAATGACGCAGTTTGCGTCATAGCCCCCCTTGTGGGCACCCCTGGCATAGTAATGTATAACGCCCAGCTCAAAATAATCTCTATCAGACAGGTACATCTCCACTGTAGTTTTAGCAAGCATTTTGCTTATTTATTTAGGGTTAATCTTAATGTGTAGCTACCCTGTGGATGGTTACACCCTCTTTGAAAGGACATTGCAAAGGAACCCCCTATACATATAGTAATTAAAATGATGGATATATAAAAATAATAGCAAAATCGCCAAGTTTATGTTGTGCATCATGTGGCACCAGATCGCAGCACGTGTTTAGTACCACTCCAAAGTGGAAGTAAAACAAGAATCGATGTTTTGTGTGTTAGAGTATGCGAGATATTTGTCTGTTACTTGCATAGACAGGCACAACCTGCCAGGATACGTTGCAATTGTGGTTGTTTTTGCTACTAGCTGCTGATTCCGTTCAAAGTGCAAAATGAACATTTCTGTAAAATGTCAAGCTTCTACACCTAATATTTTCGGAGACCTGGCAAACAGCAAAGTTCAATCAATATATATATATATATGTGTGTGTGTGTGTGTGTGTGTGTGTGTGTGTGTTTGTATGTGTATGTCATATACTGACTAGTACCCACGGAGAATGTATTTTTTTCCTGGTTAACAAGATCCGCTTTTCGAATCGCTGTCCTCCACCGGCTTTTTGGCCTGTATCGTGTCCACTGTGACACCGCACTGCATCATATCGTTCTTAACGCCATCTCCCCATTTCGTCTTTATCCTACCTCGCGCTCGTTTCCCATTCAATTCTATAGCATCCACTCAGTGTTTTACATGTTCAGAAGGTATTCTTAAATTCCCAAGCAACCTTAGTCTACTTTATTGTAGCTTTTCTACTATTGGTCTTACCTTTACTGTTCCTCGTATCACTTCATACTTAATTCTATTCTATTCTCCCACGTCACTACACATATCCACCACATCATCTTTATCTCTGCCACATGCAACATCTGTTCCTTCTCTTCTTCGTTGTCCAATATTTCGCTCCGTATAATATGGCAGGTTTTGTAAACTTTTCCTTTAATGCCTATTGATATATCATGGTCACGGAATACCCCTGCCGCTTCTCTCAATTTTGTCTAACCACTACTAATTCTGATGTTTACTTCTTCTACTAGTCCTGTATTATCTTGCAGTGTACAAAGTACTTGAATTTCGTCGTCTTTACTCTCTCTTCTTCGTCCGGTCGTATTCTTCTATTCTTGATTGCATTTTCTCTGTTAGATCAATGTAAATATTCTGCGTTGGTTTTATTAATTCTAAGTCTTTTGCTCTTCAATGTTTCTCTCGAGGTGCCTAATTTATCTTGCATTGCTGCCTTGGTTACCAGCAGAATGTTGTCCGCAAAAAGTATATTCCAAGATGCTAACTCTTGAATATAATTTGTAAGCTACTCCATAACAATTGGAAAAGTATATGGGCTAAGACCAGATCTGTGATGAAGTCCCAATTCAACTTTTTTTTTCGCAAATACTGTTCACTCCTGCTCTGCATCCACCATACATATTTTGAATTGTTTAGACTATGTTTTCGGAACACACTTCTTCTTTAGTGCTCAGCAAATAAGATACCATAGCACTCTATTATACGATTTCTTTAGGTATATGAAAACTATATGGATTTCCTTCTGAGATTCTCTGTGGTTTATTATTAGCATCCAAAGTTTAAATATTAGAACCATCGTCAAACGTCCTAGCATGAAACCAAGTTGATTATCTGTTGAATTCTTGTCTCTTCTCTCAATTTTGCTTCTATTAATCTCTCGTAGGGCTCCATTGCATGGCTCATAAGTTGTATTCCTCACATTCTTGCACATGTTTTTTTTTTCTTTTTAAATTGGTAAACGCAACTGATTTGCCATTCTTTTGGTAGATTTGTTGTTTTCAATATATTATTAAAAAGTGGTATCTTATTTAAAAAATGAGTAAACTACTGCACTCTCTCCTTACTTAATCTTCCTTATGCTTCGATAAAGATATTATCCATTCATGGGGTTTTACCACTTTTCATCTTTTCCATCTGTGTCATAGTCACAGTCTGAACGAGTCCTTAATTTGTGGATAGATTTTCGCAAGTTTCCCTCTGTTTTATTTGCATCGAGAATTTTCTGTAAACTCCATCCACCAGTTCTTTATATTCTACTTATTTTATTTTCACCGCACTTGTTGTTAGTGTCATCATTGATGCAGCCACACGCAAATTTTGCTTTTCTCTTACCTACATAAACTTGTATAGGCCTATTATCTACATTTAAAATGTAAAAAAAGTGAGTTCTGAGAAATAGTGAGAAAACGATCGGAATTCCTGGGGCAAGGTCCCAAGTGGTGGGAAAAGACTAGTAAGGTGCCCAATTGCACATAGGGAAGTATGTCGGGTCCGACGAACAAGATGAATTGTATGCAATGTAGAATCAGCTGATCGAAAGTTTCGGTGCTAGACCTTACGGCTGCAGCATATAACACAGACAGCTGTTGGTCAATGTCAGGAATATAGTGTGACAACTATAGACGAAGGTATGACGTGCATGTGACATGAATGAGGAGTGCCGTGGGTTTACGGGTGAGCTATGGCGTGATGGGAAACACTAGCGAATAAGAACGTACACTGTACTTAGGAATATGTATAATGAATTGACGCGTAGAAACAATTCTCCACCAGTCTCCAGCTTCTAATGACTATAGATGTGTAGAGTAATGATTGTAGTGTGCGCATAATAACTATGACGTGCATATGTTTGCATAATTGTTGCTTCTTGTACTTTCAAAAGTGGAGGGTACGCTGGTACAACGAGTCTTCTTCGACGCCTGGAGAGGTGAACCCAATAGCTGCAAGAGAACCAATAGTGTTTACACCTATGTAATAGACAAATTAAGGTTACAAAACTGTGATGAGGATGTAGCAGAGTGCGTCAGAAAGGTTACAGATAGTTTTTGTTTACATGCCAAAGAGAAATGGCAAAAATATCATCGTGCAATGAATAACTTTGTAACCAAATATGGTAAGTGGCTCGACAGTACAGTGGAGTTTCCTGCAAACATATGGAATGCAGCGGCATTACGACGACCAGGATCATTTAGTATAGGTGTGACACCGAGAACACCTGTAGGGCGTCCAAGAAAACTGTTTGAAGAAGCAAGTGAGAAAACAAAAAGAAGACGGTTGCAGTCGTTATTACAACATCGACGGCTGAAGAGTTGGTGTATGCAGCGCGCATGGGTTTACGTGCAAAAGAAAAACGTGATGCTTCTTATATTGCGAAAGAGATTGATGTGTCACTCAGGAGGGTATCGCGAATCAAAAAGGCGTACAAGAGCCCAGAGACAACAGTACCAATTAAGATTACAAACAATGAGGCATTAGCATTATATGTTGACGTGAAATTGACAAAGAAACAATATCAGTTAGTTCGTAACCAGGCAAAAGTTCACAATGCAAATATCTATCCGTCATACCATAAACTGTTAGAGGCAAAGAAAGCGTGTTACCCAGCCGATATTATCACAGACGTATATGCGGCAGTGCAGCTGCAAGCGTTACTTGATCATACTATCCAGCGGTTGATCACTAGCAACAGTACTATACTGCGAGAGATCAATCAGGGAGTAGAAATGACCATGTTCTTCAAATGGGGTTTGTGATGTCGCGTCAGGTCAGAGCGCATACAAACAATGGTATAGTTTAGATACAGAAGAAGATATATATGACGATACATATTTGTTTATTTCGTTAGTGTCTCTAAAATTACAATATGGTTAAGAGACGCTCTGACATAATCCACAGCTATTGTCAATACGCTATTGTCGGCCAATCAAGCTACTGTTCATGAAAGAAACAGCAGAATTAACACGTTCAGAAGTTACAAAGATACAGCAGCAAATACAAGCTCTCTCACCAGCAACTATCACTTATAATGATCAGCAAATAGTAGTGAAACACAGTTTAATGCTGACAATGGTAGATGGGAAGGTCTGCAGTGATATCACAAAACAATCATATCGACGATGTTATCTGTGGTGCATCTTCAAAGCAAATGAACGACAAAACTACAGCACTACCACCTGACACAACAACATTTGAATTCGGGCTGTCAAGTCTGCACTCCTGGATAAGATGCTTTGAGTGTCTGTTGCGCATTGCATATAGACTGGACATCAAAACATGGCAAGTGAGAACGAGGAATCAACCAAATGTTGATCAACGAAAGAAATTACTTCAGAAACCAGGCTTCGGAACAAGCAATGAGGTAATACTGCCCGCAAGTTTTTCTTGAATTCATCATCAGCGTCCATTACTGTCATCAATGAAGAGTTGATTAAACCATTTGCAGATCTCTTACGTATCATTGCTAGTGGTTATGCAATTAACTGTGACGCATTTGGTGTGTATTCTCTACAAACTGCACGATTATATTTGGATCTGTATAACTGGTATTACATACCGGAATCTGGGCATATATTATTGATACATGGTAAGGACATCGTCGAATCTGCGCTGGTTCCTATTGGACAGCTTTCCGAAGAGGCACAATAAGCTCGGAATAAAGACTGTCGAAGGATCCGCGAACACCATGCCAGGAAGAGTTCTCGTCACAACAACATAGAAGATTTAATGCACATGTTGTTAATCACGTCGCGTCGGATCCCTGCATAACAAGCCTTAGCAAATTCACACTCAAACACAGTGAACATCTTCCCGAAGAAATACGTCTATTGTTACAAGATCCTCCCACGTGTCAAGCATACATTTAAGCTGATCATACTACTGAACACAACAATAGTTCTTCCAGTGAAAATATGAGACTGCTTACCGCTTCTTGTCGCTCTGTGCATTGTTTTGTACGTGCTTTGCTGTGTTTTCTTTGGTTATGAATTTTGTCCAGCTAGATGTGGCAATTGGACCACTGTGCTTTGGCCCGAAGATAGTTCAATGTATGATTGGCCAACAAACTATTATCCCGACCTTCATGCAATGATACTAGAATTGACTGTTTTCCCAACCAAGAAATACGTTACTTAACGTTGGCTAAATGCCGGAGAACCGGTCTACGGAAAGCACTTTTCCTACCACTCCGCCCCTTTGTTTTATCGTTGGCTAGTAGTTGCTAATTCCATCATACTTGATGCTGGTAGAATGCGTCACTGCTCATGCGCAGATCTTCACCGCCATCTTGTGTTCCAATTACGAAAACAAAAGATGAGTTCGTGTTGTGGTGCAGAATCACTTTCCTATAGCTACATAGAGTATAGTGAACTTTTTTTTTTTTTAAAAAAAAAGAAAACACAACGAACAACAACTGTCCAATATCCAACACTTGTAAAGTGTGTGATTGTCAGGGCCGGTTCTAGTCATGTTTTAAGTGTAAGCGTACAATATTTCGGCACCCACACCTAAATGATAATAAAAGAGCAGAAAGTTGTAATGGACAAGAATTCTTCAAATAATTGTTACAATTGCAAATTTCCTCAATATCTGCATTCTTTCTGTGATTTTTTTTTTCGGAAAACACAATAAAATCATAAGCTGCAAATCTAACGTTAGATAGATTTGATTTTGACGAAGAGATATGCTTCATTAAAAGCATATTCACATAATATTTTCTAACGATACGATTATGGTAATTAGCTTAATTACTCGTTCTTTTCAAGTGAAACGTTCATGTTATGTACACTTTTCTGGCTTTCAATTTGGCAAAATTATCCATTTCATTGAGTATGTCGTTTTCAATGTGTATCAAAGCTAGTCCATTTAATCGTTCTTGAGATATAATTAATCTCAAATAATTCTTTATTAATGTTAGCTGAACTTGTTTAGTAAACAACAAATGAAAAAAGGTATATGCCTCAATCGATATTTAACGTGTCGTCGATCCAGTGGTGGAACTTCAAAATCAGATCCCCCGCAATATATATATATATATATATATATATATATATATATATATATATATATATATATATATATATATATATATATATATATATATATTAAGCCACCCCGCAAGTTCTTTTCTGGGCCCATTAGGCCTATAACATAGACGTTCCAAACCAGGCAATGAGTAACACAATGTAAGCACAAGCAGTGGTGCACCCAAGACTTCTCTTTTGGGCCCGAAGAACTTTCGGACTAGCCTACAAAATGCAAATAATTTTGTGTATTTCCCCCCTGAATTGTACTAATTTTCTTAAAAATTAACTTTGGGTTCCAGAGTCTCGGACCTCCCCTGACGGCGCAATCCTCAACACAAGTAACTAATAATCAAAACCCTACTTTGAATTAGGACTATTACCAAATGTTTAAAAATATAGCCCTATCTGAATTTAATGTGAGATAATGGATTGATAATAATTGTTACACTGTTGTAATACAACAAGCATGTGCATACACTGACAGTGAAGTTCTGAAAAAAATGTGTTACTTATAATTCTCACGACTTTCCATTACAGTTACCCTTTCGAGTTATATACGCATATACTGCGTACATTAAATTTTACTCGAACCGTAACCGAAGAGGCCGTGTCCATTCAATTTTAATTTAACAATTAAATCACTGTAATCAAGTAACACAAACTTACAGTTTCAAAAGTTTATCGACTTGCAAATGCTTCTGACAGCTCCCCCACTTCAACATTTGTATGATTATCACTTTCGAAATGTTGTTCAGAAGTAGAAAAAAAAGACTTTTTGGAGCCTTCACTTGCCTGTCATCTTCTTTAAAGTTTCGTACCTTTCTTTTTCGATAAAATACTCCACTTTTTTACTCTTCGACAACTATTATTACGTGGATGAAAAGTGAAAACACACTTCATTATAAATAAAAGAGAGACTCGGGATAGAAACGAAAATGTAGCAAATGATAAATAGACTAATAGACATTAACAAAGTGAGCATTAAACAGTGGTTAGCAATTGTGAGCTAGTAATATTAAGAACTTAAGTTAAAATTTCCCTCAAAAATTTCATTTGTACAATCCGCGGCAAAAAACCTGCAACATGAGAATGTAAGTTTATTGTGATAGTACGCCTAACAGCACAGTGAATCAACATAACGTTTAAGTAGCACGAATCACGCCAGGATAAACCTCGGCGTCCTCCCATGAACACTTATTTTGGAACAAAAAACCTCGTCATTTCACAATAAACTTACATGATTATGTTGCAGGTTTTTTGCCGCTGATTGTACCGCCCGTCTTTTATTAGTACTCGCCTCCCTCGATGGACCAATAGACAACAAAATTCTAGTAACTTAAACTTCGATAATACGCATTTCACTTACGCTGACTTCCTCAACCCTTAACTATGGTCATTGAACCGATGCACTATGCGGGACATTGTTTATAACAAGGTGGAGCTTACTTGAAAACATGTCTTTCCAGTGCGATAATGCTACCCAATCCATAAGAAACACGTGCAGTTGACTTGCTTTTGTTTGTTGACCCATTTTCATTTCAAAGACATATTTGGCAATGATATTCCCTAGCAAGTCGCGGAAGGGTTGTTGAGAGAGAAATGAAGAATCTGTTACATTTGTATTTTCTGCATATGGTGGGATTGCAGAAAGAATGTCGCTGTCTTTAGTCGTACTGCAGTAGTGCTTAATGTAATATCTATTGAAAAGCTAAAATTTCCCTATGTTTAGTCTCATATTCATACAATTTCCCTTTCTCCTTAAAAAAATCTCGTAAATCTCCCTGCGCCACGGCAAATTTTCCTCAAATTATTCACTTGTGATTATATCATTGGCGCCAATTGATGAACGAGTTCATTTCAATTCTAAAGGGGGATGTTTTATAGCCAACCACACAAAAATTCGACTTTATTGTTCTTTTTTATTATATTGTCTATATCTCAGTCTCTACAATATTTATTTGAGGCTATTTGGAAAATTTTTCATCATAACATTTTCTTTAATAAATATTGGCATTTGAAACACAAAATTCCTCTTGCAGTTTGGCGCCCTCTTCACCTGCGTAGTTCGCAGGATTCAAGATCCGGCCCTGGTGATTGTGGCCGAGTCGCTCTCCCTGATGTTCTAGTAGTTAGCACGTGTGTCTTTGGTGTACAGTGTCCAGGTGGGAGACTTTGGAATTGTAACTGTCCTCGATATTTCTGTATTCGTGTCCTTGTCGTTCTAGATTACTGGAAGAGCATGTAAAATTAACTATAAAAAAAATAGTAATAAGTAGTTAAGCAAGTTAATGAGGCATGTTCAGTGAATCAGCAACTGAGGTTCGCGTCCCGTACACTCATGTTTACACTTTTTCTTTTCCTGTACGGTCGAAGTACAACTAAAAATTATTTGAATATTTAAATACCCTAATGCTATGAAATAATCGGAGTATCTTAGGAATAGTTTATAAAAAGTCAAACATTCTATACCGGATGCATCACTACCCTACCCCACCCTCCGCGAGGACACGTTGGGATAACGTCATGGAAATATGCTAGATTTGATCAGGTAAATGTCAGCATTTGGATGGTGAACCACCATTCAACGTCGAAATTTGCCTGGGCTAACGTAAGGAAACTGATGGTATTTGGTTGAGTGAACAAAGGCCCAACATTCTCTGAGTCGTTGGGGATTGGCCCAATGTTGGAAGGTGGTTGGGGATTGGTTGCGTAAAGAAGGCCCAACCTTCGTTTGGTTGGGAAATGGTTGCCAAAGCGGCCAAACCTGACGTTGGTCCACCGTTCGTATGTCACATTGCCATCATTTGTCAACGTTGGACCAACTGATTTTGCTACTAAGGTACTCTCACCTCGTATTATTTCCAGTTCTTTGAACCATGTAGCTTTTGTCTCTGCCATAATATAAAGTCGATACAAGGCATTAAGGTGCCACTTTTATATGTAAAAAGGCGTTCTTTTTCCTTTCTAGAGAAGGAATTCAGGATTAACAGAACGCATAGTTCCTCCACTGTAAGTATATTCTAGCCTTCCTTATTTCTCTTTCCCAATCAATATTCTTCATGTATTCTTTCATATAGTGATCTTGATCTCCTACGTGCCAATTTATATCTTCTGCTAGGACAAGCTTCTCATGTAATGAACAACTCTGCACAGTACTATTTAGATCCATGAATTGTCTCTTCATCATACCCAACTTGCAAGACATAGGCGCTGATTATATTCAATGTTTATTTGTTTTCTCCTAGAACGAGCTTAGCTATGATAATTATAATGCTTACTCTTTTCACGTCCACCAATATCGCCTTCATATTCTTATCCAAAACTATTCGAATGCCATTCTTTCTTCTTTTGCTCAATGTGCATATAGACATGCATTTATAGCTGTACAAAATTTTAAGATTGCACGCATAATAGTTTCCGATATCTGACTAACAATAAAAATCAATCGATTCCCATCATCCCTTCTTACTGGCCGCAAATAATAATAATAATAATAATAATAATAATAATAATAATAATAATAATAATAATAATAATAATAATAATAATAATAATAATAAACATTCAATTTTACCTACAGTCTACGATCCATGTGATAATTTGAACAGCATTTGAAGGTTATACGTCTAATAGTTGCAGAAATATGTTGATAAGTAACACAGTGGATATATTATTTTACACATGTAAGAATATTTCATTTAAGTATTATCTTAGACGAGAAAGAAATTATCAAAAATTTATGTGCATTATACAAATTTATATGAATGCGTTGTGTTTCATATTCGCGATTAGAATATAAAGGTAGTTTGAATCCAACGTTTGACTATAGCTTTCGTACTAAAAATGGACGTACATGGTATGAAAGAAAACATACAATTTCAACTAAGACATACTTTCAATGATTATGACCACGTTTCCCACTCTTTCGAAACTGAAAAATGAAATGAAATCTTAAAGTTTTACGTCCCACGGTTATGCCGGTTAGGCTAAAGGAGACGGTGACTGGTGGTAAAGAGTGAAATGTTGAAAGTGGGAGGAAACGGGAGAATCCCGAGAAAACCCACGAGCACGGTGTTTGCCCACCACAAAGTCCACACGGCGTGAGCTGGGATCGAACCAGGGACCCGAAGCACCGGAAGTGAACGCTCTACCACTGAGCCACCGTGTTTCGAAGCTCTGAATTTTCTTCTTTTTAACGATAACATAAACACCACTGCATATACTGAAGGTGAGTCACAAGAATAATTCCAAATAGTGAAATGAACTTGCTCTGTGTAACCGCTTCTTACACGCTGCATTAGCTATTCTTAAATATTATTTTCAATTTACTTGAATATAAGTATAGGTACCGTTTAAAGATCATAATTATTGAAATAAAATTGCAATAATGCATCTCGAACATCTGCATATATAAAAATTTCTAAGTGCTATTGTTCGTAGAGAAAAGTGCATAGAAGGATATATGACATGAGACATACCAAGTTGTATTCAACTTTTGGGTTGGTTACAACATTTGATACAACTGTTATAAATTAGAACTTATTCTATTTCTATCAAACATTGTATCAAAGAAAACAAACGAAAGTCGCATTGTGGTGGAACTAAAATTGAGTTGAGTTGAGTTGATTTTGAGTTTAACGTCCCGTTCAGCAGCGAGGCTATATGAGACGTGGACCTACTGATTAACGTGGAATCCGAACCACATGAGCTCCCGCCGGGAATCGAACCCGGGTCTCCCACGCTAAAGGCGCGTACGCTAACCGCTTAGCCACGGAGGAGCTCGGAACTAAAATTGAGTATGACGCGGACACGGAAAGCAGTTGGCATTGTTTTGATGCATACTAGCAGTAATCTGTTTTGTATAACTATAAAATTAAAGAATATTAGAGATAAGTAGGTACCGCAGCTGGCCTCCCAAAATTAGTGTGAATTAAGAATATTCCGTGAAATTAAAACAGAAACACTTTTATTATTATTATTTATTCACGAAATTCATTCGTAGTGTCTTAGAACTTACTTCTTAGGGTAGGAGTTGCATTCATGAGTGCAGATTCACTTTACGGAGACTTTCTTTACGGCATAAATACGCGGCGGATGAATACCATTAAAAAAAGATTGCAGAAAAAACAACTTACCATTAAAAGCTAGGATGATATTTGACCTATTCACATAAGAACAGCAGAGGACCCACGAGTTAGCGCAGGGTTGGGTTCGTAAGAGGTAGAGGCATCAGTGACAGAGGGTTAGCCCGTGAATGAGAATAGTATGAAAACATTTGATGTTGCATAAAATCACAAAGGTTAGAGCACGTGTAATATTTTCGCATTTCTAAATATAAATTAGTGGTTACCTACACTGTGAAAAAATCCTCCAGAATCCAATATCCTACAGTCTCCTCTTTAATATGTACTCTCTCATTTTGACTGTAAAATGTAACGCTTTATGACGGACTATTTATTCTTATTCAGTGCTCCAACGTTACAAATGCTACTCAAAAAGTAACAGAATTAGTCGAAATTTAAACATCGGACCAATACAATATAGATTCATACGCATTTACTGAGCGAGAAAGGAAGCATGAACATAAGAATTATTTGGGAATAGAAACAAAGGAGGGAAATGACAGAAGTAACTGTGAGTAGTCATTCCATTCATTTCTACAACCTTCATTATAGTTACACCAGCTGGTGCCACCATAAAACTACACACGTATGTTCAAGTAACCTAACAATTGAATCAGGAATTATAAATAAATGTGCAAAGATATCCATCTTTATATTTGATGGTTTGTACTGGATACTAAAGTTTTAGCCAACTTAGTTGACTAAATTACCATCAAAGAAAATTTTGATAGAATATTTGATGGAAGACTGTGACGATGTATAAGGTGCTTAAGGGACGTAATTTGTTATTTAGACTGCAGAAATGTACATTGAATAAAGATATTTTATTTTGATTTACGGTTAAAAGAAGTTGTATAGGTGGATACCCACTATTGATAATAACTGTACAAGAACAAAATGAAAACTAACCCCTCTTACGTATATAGTCTATGTGTTGAGATATAAGTATTCTCTTTCAATTTACATAGAAAAAAAACATGTGTGTATGGCTATATTGTGACAACATAAACAAACGTTGAAATATATATAGTTTATATTGAATTATTTATAAGCCTACATTAAATAATTATGAATTTGTTCCATGGACTGAAGAATTTAAATTAAACAAACATACAAATTCAGAAACCTTAATAATAAATATTAAAAGGAGTGTTAATTTTATACGTGAAATCAAAATTTAAAAGAAATATATATAGAATCACTACTTTAATGTGAATTCAGTTTTGATTTTACCACATGATCCAAGGTTTAAGAAAAAGAAAAAGAAAGTTTCCTTTTATATATATATATATATATATATATATATATATATATATATATATTCTGGATTAAAAATATAGTTTAGAATTACGCTTCTCTAGTGCATTAAAATATACAACAAATAAAAAGGAACATGGAACGCAGAACTTGAAAAAAATATATGTGACGAATCTACTTTGAACTTCTTCCTAAGAAACAAGAAAGTAACTCTTGTGGTTTTAATGCCACAATAATTACAGGCCAGCATTTGTTCCTGAAACTTTCCCATACACTTCTTTCTCCTATTAGAAAACTTCTAAGGACCACATTTCAAAAGACACTCCGGGACTCCTTTTAAAAGAAGTTTGTTTCTCTCTAGCAGTTGAAATCTGAGCTTTCGAAGTTCATAGAGAACTGAAACTTCTGTATATATATATATATATATATATATATATATATATATATCATAACACGTACATTTTTGCTATTTGAGAAGCAGATAAGTTTAACCCTTTGTATAAAAATGCGAATCCTGAGATTGTTTCAATAAAAATGGAGCAAAATATCGTCACATATACAGTAATCCTACTTCATACCTTAGATTTGAAAATAATTTATATTTTTTTCCTGAAGATCAATGATCATTCAGATGAAATTCGTTTAAAATCTTTTATGAATTCTAGTCTTTCTAATCTGTAATACTAGGTATTCAAAATTTTTGAAAGCTTCCTCGTAATGGTGGTGCACACCTTTTGTGCACCTTTCATTACGAGGTGAAACATAATATAAGGAAATGACGTGTTTGAGAATGTTTTCTCTAGTAGTCTATTAGTTATGGCTACTACAGTTGAATAGGCACGGAAGACCAGGTCAAGCATAGAAACCACAAACAGTGTTACACAGGCCTGAATAATTTGCAAATTTAAGCTGGAAATAAATTGGAAGAAAAAAATATGCCTTTCAATAGCGAAAAGTACAAAAGTGTTTAAACGATGGCTATGAATTTCCCTAGCATTCAACTTGTACGAGATATATATAGCCTATACAGTCCATACCCTTTGCATAGTTAACTGAAGCTCAAAAATTAACATTAGTAACTGGTTTCTTTGTTGTATCATGAGCTGAAGGACCAGTCTAGAATATTGTTGACTTGGGATCCAAAGTATATTCATTTCGGTACTTCACAGCATTTACATCATTGGTTGACAGCCCACAAATCGATTCCTAAATAATTGGCATATTCAGAGAACAAGATAATCAAGTCAGTTTTTGTTCATTTTGGACATATTTCATCGTCAAGATACGTATCTGAAGCTCGTATCAGACCTTACAAGATTCATTTCCAGATTTAGTAAACAACTCTTATAATGTAAAAAACTGTTTTACGTTTTCCATGTAGTTATGCGCAAAGTACAAATTTTATGTATCATCTCTCACAACTTTGTAATTGGACTTGATTCTTTTGTGATCTGAGCACCCCATTTATCCTTTTGTTTTCCCAGTTCAGAGATGAAAACACATATACGAATGTGTTTGTAAGAAGCTTGGGAGGAAATATGTCCTTGTTATCCTTCTTCTCTATTCTTACAATTCATGCACTAACTACATCTTAGGTTCATCAAACTCAACTGAAAACTTATGTGTTCGTTTGTTTGCCGGAATTATCATACCTAAAATTTCGTATTTGTTTCTCGTTTTTTTTTCGCCCTACTCTAGCATTGAAATATTCCATAATACTAGGTGTGCTATTACTTTCTCTATTACTAAACTCTCCACTTTATTCGTAGAATTCTTCACCTCTCCGAATGGCTTGTGGGAGCATACATTGAATCACTTGAAGTTTGTATCTCAGTGATAATTGACAATTAACCTCACTATTCGAATAAAGGCAATTTCTATCTCCAAGACATTGTTTTTCAGTTTCTCGTATCCAACCCCACCGGTCTTGCCACATTCTGATATTCTGTAACAGAATATGCTCAGTTTCTTCAATTGGTTAGTTGTTTGTCTCCTTCCAACCTTTTTTAATTCGTTAATACCCTAGTTGGTCTTATATAGTTCTTCGAACTCCTGGCATCTTCTTCTGATGCAAGGGATCTCGATTATACATAGCAATACAAAGCTATAAATTGTAACTTCGTTCATAATTTCCAGTATTCTTACCACCCTCTGTATGCATGTAACACTGAACATTGCCCTAGACAGTCAAAGTTAGGTTTCAAGAAAATGAGTACTTTCGTTGTTTAGTCATGGTTATAAAAATAAGGTGACTCATTATATTAGTCATATTCCTAGCTGTTTTTCATCTATCATTAATGAAGTACGTAGTTTCACGGAGAGGAAAGTTTTCAGTCTGTGGCATTCACTGCTACGGATAGAACATAAGGTTGCTGTTCCAACCGGCTCCATAAGTCTTCGACCATCCTCAGTGTGTGGATCACCTTTCAGTTAGATGCAATATGCCAATTGCAGATCACGTTGTATACAAGGATGCATAAACGAAATAGTAGAAACTTGAAATCAAACAAGAAAAGCAACGTACACAAACAAAAAAAGATTTAAAGGGCCTTATTCCGTACTAACCTTTACAAAAATTGCAGAGCATAACACAACCCAATACTTGCAAAAATCAGTTCTAACTGCTATGTCTATAATCGCAAACTAAACCACAGATCTTGCGTTGCGTTAACGGAAACTCTTATGGAATAGGACCCAAAAATAATTAAAATATGTACTTTGTCATATCAGCTGCGTATTCTTGTCACATCAAATTCCCAACAAATAATTTATAACGCATTGTTGTTTCTTTTTAAGTATAAAAATTAAAATGTTAATACAGTTTTGTTTATATTTCAAGTGTGAGTGAAATGCAATGTAAGCCACATATTTCTTATTTTCTATGCGAATATAATTATAAAAATGATTTTTTTTTGTGTGTGTGTGTTTAAACGGTTAAAATGAACTAAATTATATCACCTGAGATCCAAGTCTTTCTCACACTCACACACACTTTTAATGTATTTCTACCATTTTTGGAGGTGGTTTATATTCAATGTGTGTATAATTCTCTCCACTTTCTTTCTTGTCACTTCCAGTTCATCATACCCATTTATTTAATGAAATCATTAAATTACCTTAGTACTTCTTTTCTATGTGTTATATATTTATGTATCTTTTCATTTCTTTCTTTTTCAGGTACGTATACTTCCTTCTCAACTGAATCTTCTATAAGTTTAGGAAACATGTAAGTACGTGGATTTCCATCTAGCTAAGACGGTAGGACAATTCTGTTGTATATCTTTCTAATGAAGTTTCAGTTTTACTAACGATGGGATACATTGTTATATACACTTTCAGAAAGTGTTTTCATTAGGAAGTCTGTTGGGAAAGTTTTTGTGTAGACCAAACAGAAAATGGAAAATCAATAAAAATGATCTTTACCATTCATCATTAAACTGGAACTTTTGATATTCATTGATGTCGTGGGGTATGAAAAATATGTTCCAGAAACATCAAGAAGCTACGAAAAATACCCCGTTCAGATATGTAATCATTGGAAAATTTAATGTGTGTGTGTGAAATTCCAATATAGCAATGGCAAATTAAAAGCAAGATTAATTGATATTTACGTTTTCATCAGTGAGGTTTTATACTGTAGGATATCAAGTGGAAAATAGAGTTTGAACCGTTATAATGCATTCAATGTTTTTCCAAGTGGACTCAAAGGCCATCAGCTATTCACTAAACCAGCGAAGATTTATTTATTTATTTATTTATTTATTTTTTGAACATAACGTTTAAAGCAGCATTCCTGAATAAATTAGCATCTTGCAGGATTTTGTAATTGCGGCGATGAATTTTCGGATATTTAAACCAAAGAGTGATGGAAACTGGTTAATTGCCATGTCTTGTTATTCCTCTACTTCAGCGAACTTATTTATCGAAATAATTATACACAAAATTAGTTTCATACATATAACGTAAGCATGTGAAACTTAAAATACCGAATTCGTTTATCAGTAACTACTTCATAAAATATAATTTTATAAATATTCCTGTGTAATCAATACTTGAAACAAATATATAATTTAAATTCAACTTGTAATTATTTTGTAAAAAAATAAATAATATTATTATATGGGTGCGTCTTACGTCCGTGGCAAGCAAACAATTGAAGGAAATGTAGATGGGAAAAACAACTATATGCTTATGAAAGAATATATCATCTGGTTTATCATGCCGAAACAAACAAACAAAAACGTTCAAAATGACCCGAGTCAGAAAAAGAAATCAATCTCCGTTTGGGAGAATGCATCATACAAATATGATGATTAATGTTTTTTCACTTACTTTTTCTTTAAATTCAAATTTATTGTTATGGTAACAAGAGCAGAAATATACTCTAACGTAAAATAATAAATGTCCACCTACATGTGGGATACCAATTTTGTTCTTAGGAATGAATAACTTTAAATAAATCTTAATTTCTAGTATTTTATATGCAATGACATTTATGGGAATCATTTAATCATTATGAGTCTCGATTCTATCCTAACACTGTTACAGAAAGCAAGAAAAATACTGAAAATATATATTGCGGAATAATAACATTCCTCATAATACACTAGTTGTTTCACGGAATTAAAAAAAAAATGAATAATAAAGCATTGGTGCTTTTGTGTAAAAGACATGCATTCAAATGTGTGGCCAACATTCCGTAGAGGAAATTGAAAAATGACAATTCTCCACATTTTGTTCGAAACTGTAATTTTCTTCTTTTGATAGGGAATTACATGAATGCGATTAATTAACTTTTATATCAGGTGCATAACCCAATATACATATATGTTGCTAGGAATACTGCCATTAATTGAAATGAGAACGTACATACCTTTAAACATATTGTTAAATGAAAAACCATACCATAGGACATGTAATTGTTTTAATTATGGTTTCATAAATTGGCTACAAATCAGCTTCGCAGAAGCTGTTGGAATTATCTCTGATGTTTATTATTAAAACATTGCTGAACTCGCTAGGCTCTGTACGTTAGGGGTTTTAATTCTCCTCCACCATGGACAGCAGATAGTTTTCACAGCAAGCATCGTTTCGGTGTTCGTGCTGTCATAACATCGTTCTATTACCACATGGTTTGCGACTGAATAAACCAAATTGCCTGAAACTTGTTGCACATATTCAAGTCAATATATCCTCTTGTATTCACTTGAGCATTTCATATTAATGCCATCTCCTCTTTAATATCGAAAATCGTTCATTGTTTGTGTTGGTACAATCGGTCGATAAAAGCATTTGAATGACAAGCAGCGTCTATATATTCTGAAAGTAAGTAGTTTTTTTTTTATTTTTTTTTTATTTTGCCTAATCTTCAGTGTAAGTATGCTTGTTAGTGTTACAAGGACTATGAACAATATAGATCCTAGTTAAAACATGACGTTATAATGTTAAGTTTAAACAGTATATCGAGGTTTGTTTACAACTCTCTCTCTCTCTCTCTCTCTCTCTCTCTGTCTGTCTCTCTACATATAAACGCGATTTTGATTGTGAACACGTTAGCAGATTATTTGCAGTCCCACACATTCAATGTACTTGCTTAAGTGGATCAACATCAGAAGCACGAAGCTTATTACAAAGCGGACAATGTTTATTGCTATATTAATTCTTTAAACCGTTATTTCATTATATAAACATCATTCGGTGTTAATTCAAATTTTGTTATTCGATAGACTGTGTGCGTACTAATCGGATAACTAGTAGTTGCTGAAGAAAGAACTTACACTACTTTGTGCAACAATTGAGCAGTTTATCTTTCTGCGTTCTTAGGTGCACACAATGCATATTCACATAAAAACAAGTGGGTTTCTTTTCAAGTGTGAAACTAGGCCAGACTTCCAAACTTCGCGAATCCAATACTCAAATTTGAAGTAGTATAACTTCTTGTAGCAATAGAGGAATTAAAGCAAATATAAAATATGTTCCTCGGGTGTGAAATCCATATATTAAGAAAGAAAGAAAGAAAGAAAGAAAGAGAGAGAGAGAGAGATTCCTTGCTACACCTTCCTGTTTCTGCTCTAAAGAGATTATTACATCCGAAGTACTAATTTGTGCCTACCATTTCCGGTTACAATAGGCTAATAAAACCAAAGGTGAAGTGTGTTATTGCGGTACTGATTTCATACCGAGAAAACTGCTTTTCGTTAGCTACTTTCATTTCATCCTTCATGTGTTGAACTTGAAAACGAATATTTTTACCACTTCCGCTTTCAAATGATTTATGAAAGTCAAGACAAAGCTTATTCGTCGGACGTTGAATCTGTGTCAAAATTAAAAAAAAACAGCTTTTCCATATTTCTAACTCTTTCCGGTACATTGAAAGAAGTACCGATTCCAAAAGTATTTATAAATTTCAAGCACTTTCAGTTCTGGTATAGTGTTACAGTTCTTTTTTGTTTGTTTGTTTTATTAACCCGTTAAATCGATTGAAAAAAAACTGATTGTCGCTTTTTATAATCACTTTCTGTTCTATGGCAGTCAACGTTGAAACAGAAAATGGTTAATTTTACTACTTCCGGTTTGGATAGAGAGTTAACGGAGGATGTGGAACCTATTACTGAGACGCTTAATAAATTGTCGGAAAGCGCTTCTGAATATATCTTACTGCTATTGTTCTGTGAAAATAAATCATTAAAGCGAAAGTACTAGTAAACCACAACCACTTTTGGTTCGGTAGAATATTGCAGGTGACGATGATATGCTATTTTGTGACGCTAAATCGGTTGCGAAAAAAAAAAGGATTTTCGCTATATTTTTTTTTTTTTTTTTTTTTTTAGTTTTTCTTTTATGATAATAAACGTTGTAACCAGAAATTGTTTGTTTGAACCACTTCCGGTTTAAACAGAGGGTTAAAGGACGAGGTAGGACCTATCCTTGGGACGTTGGGTCGATTGCAAAAATCCATCCCCTTCTCGACATCTATCATCTTTGCTCTGATTCCCGCGGACAGACCTATCCACTTTGTAAAGACTTCCGACAGTTATGTAGATCATAACTTGGAAGTGTGGAAGAGTCGTTTGTAACCTAGTATAAATTAAAGCTCAATAGGAACCCTAACCTTTGAACGTCTGCACCAAGGTCAAGCGTCATAATCATCCAGATACACTGAAGCTTAGGAACAGGTATTTTCGGTACTGCCCAATAGGCTATATATCATCAGATTATACATTTCCACGCGTTAAATAATAATAATAAAAAGCAATAGAATAAATTACACTAAAAATAAAAATAAATGAATATTTTCAAAGAAAATTCTTATAAAGGTATTTATGAATGACTAATAATAAACGTATGGGTAGCGCTATCATACGTTATAATATTAACTTATAAATTATTCGATTCTCATATAAATCAATTAATTACACATGGGAGTCTCCCCATGATTTTATTTTAGTCATGCATAAATATAATTATTTTAAAAGCATAACACACACACACACACACACACACATATATATATATATATATATATATATATATATATATATATATATATATATATATATATATATATATATATATATATATATATATATATATATATATCCCTCCGTGGTCACATTTTTTTGTGACACGGAGGTCGCACTGGGGTCCACGGGACCCCACCACCATTTTTTTCCTTATTTAACTTTTTATTTTTTGGGGAATATTTTTTTTGTCTCTACTGTTCTGTGATAAGCTCTGTTTATCATGAGCTATAAATTAGCACTTATAAATAATATGGTTACTTTTATTACAGTTTTCATTTACAGTCAGAACAAAAAATGTTTTTTTTTTTCACTTTATCGAAGAAAAGCTAAAAATCTGTACAGTTTAGGGATCATTTCTAAGAATAAGTATGCATATCAAACACATGTTATACAAAATATGAAAGAAAAAAACTGCCATATACTATCTTACGAAGAACGGTAAAATTATTAACCTTTTCAGGACCGACAGGGATTTAATGAAAATCATAGACCTTTACGTTGGCGGCTCTAGTACCCCTTCTGATTGTCACAGAGACCTCAGCTATACCTCGTTGTAAAACCTATATAGCACAAATTCCAACCAGCTAAGCTTTGTGTCTTCCGTGCCAAACCCTTAGAGAAAGAAGAAGAAGAAAATTAAAAAAAACGAGTAATTATTTCTTTTTTGGAAATTTTTGAGAGGCTGACAATAATGTTACTTGTCGTATGAAGAAAAAATATTTTCACGTGTAGGACATCCATAGGGTACAATCATGTAAAAGAAATGAAGGGCTAAAATTCAATACCAACTGAGAAAATAATCCCCAATGTGTTTCCTAAGAGAATCAATCTGTATATATTTTTCGAAATATTTTGACAGTCCTAGCTACGACCCTAATTGTCACAGAGATATAAGCCATACCTCATTGAAAAGCTTATTGGATACATATTTCAACGAGATAACTTTTGTTCCTCCATGCGTGCGACAAACAACAGTGTTGCCAAAGCACAAAGAACATAGGAAAAGTGTATTTTCCACGACATTTAAACTTTCTTCTTCTTTTACGGTTGGACACGGGGACATGAAGGTTACCTCGTTAGAATCTGTGCTTTTCAATAAGGTATGGTTCGTATCTCTGTGGCAATTAGGAACTCGCTAGGGCTGCCAACGTCAGGGTAGACAACAATATATATACACAGAATGATTCTCACAGCTACGTTGTTCCGAATTTCTTACTCCCTTGCTATTGTATCTTCGTCTTTCATTTTTTATGTATGACAGTTTTGGCAGCGTCCCACAATTTTCAGGTAATATATATATATATATATATATATATATATATATATATATATATATATATATATATATATATATATATATATATACTGAAGAAAGGATAAACTCAATACCCCTCTGATTCACCCCTCGCAAACCCAATGGCCATACACGGGGTATCACTAGTTAGTATGTTTATTTTTCATTCTTGATGTCACTTTTTATGCTTATAGCTTCTTTGGGGAGAGACTTTCTCCCCTAAATGCTGAAGGAGAAGGGAACTAGAACATCCAATTTTCCCCCTACCTTTCCGTTGCGAGACCCTTGATGTGCAAACTTTTTATTTCTCCTGAAGAGACAGACACCTAAGTCATCTCTCTACGTTAATTAGGAGCCGAGCTACGGAGGTTTGAACTGCTGGCTGAGCGCTTGAGCCGTTGGCCCTGAAAAGGTTAACGATTTGGCTCTTGTACTTCAAGAAAATACTAAAATTTTCTATATCATTCTCACCATCATTATTGTCAAGTAAAAGTTCAAGTATTTCATATTCTTTTAACTTACTTTGAACCTTATTTCATGAATAGAAATGTCAGACATAAAGGAAAAAAAGTTGGAATTAAAAAGCGAACAAAATAAGCAAACGCTTATGTGGCGGTCACACTGTGGTCCGTTGGACCCCAAACATACTTCACAATCGTCTTGTATAACAGACAGCTTGCAATTGACGCAGTTTACCAGCCATAAGAACAGGCAATGTTACGAATTGAATTTACATAGTTGGAAAAGAATTAAAAAAAAGAAAAAAAAACAACAGAAAAAGTCAGAACAAAAAATAATATATATATATATATATATATATATATATATATATATATATATATATATATATATATATATAATTTTTCAGTACAATTCACTTTATTATGTTTGTTAAATCTTTCTTAACAATGTTTGTGTTTGTTTTTTTTAATACTTTTATTTAACGCTTCAACTTTACTTTTAAATTACCAATTTATAAACTATTGCGATTATTAGCCTATCAAGTCTGCTTGTAGGGATATTATATTCAATGATGAGTGCATATTTTGAAGTACCGAAATATGTAAGAAATGTATTCGGTGAAAAGTATGTATTTTGAAGTTCCAATCGTATAAGGGATTTGCTATTTAGTAACAATTGCATGCAAGGGATAAGATATTCGGTGACGAATGAGTATTTTAAGTTCCGAATTGTCTAACATAGTCATTCACCAGATTTATCTGTAGTCTTTTCCATCAAATATATTTCTTAAATGTATGTACCCAGAAAACTTCAGTTTATACTTTTCTGTGAGTGTGTGTGTGTGTGTATAATTGTGTGTATGTAACAATGCTATTTATGTGTGTATGTATACGTATATATGTAGGTGAGTGTGTGTCTGTGTGTGCAGTTATGGAACCATATATAAACCCCAGGAACATATAAGATGTATATTCGTTTTCTGATTTTTGCTCTTGTTTTCGAGACTTCGGCCTGCTTTACCTTAAGAATCATTTTAAATCTGCAAATTGACTTCACGCTAGCAACCTATGTTGGCATTACGAAAGCTGGCAGCCCGGATAGCGACACCCATTAGTTAGCTGTTTACTATTCGTAATTAGCGTTACCACAGATTGACATGTTTTCTTATGTTATAAATATGATTTGATAAACGTTTCAAAATCATCTTCAACAACATGCATACATCATAAGGCTTTCCCATTATATGTGTTTCTCCATTAGCGCGTTTGAATGAAATGAAATGTTTCAGATTTACGTTCCACAGATTTGCCGGCTCAGCTAAATGAGACGGTAGTGATGAGAAACGAATGTAATTGTGGAATGGAAAAAAGTGGAAGGGAAAGGGAGAACCCCGAGAAAACCCACACACGAGGTGTTTGTGCACCACAAAACCCACTTGACGCGAGCTGGGTTCGAACCAGGACCCCTCGCACCAGAGCTGAACGTTCTGCCACTGAGCCATCGCGGTACCACGTTTGAATGAAAATCAAATGAAATTTCTAATTTTACTTCCGACGATTATTCAGCGAGGCTAAGGAGATGGTGGCGATGATAACTAATGAAATTCTGGAATGAAGAAAGTAGGAAGAAACGGTAAAACCCCAGAAAATTTCCATGCATACTGATTATTCACCAAAAGTCCCATTTTGCACGAGGTGGGATCGAAATAGTGACCCCATCAACGAGAAGTGAGTGTTTTACTACTGAGCCACCGCTGAAGTATTGGTCCGTTTTTATTTGTTTTGATTTTATTTGAGTTTAGCGTCCCATTCAGCAGCGATGCTATATGAGGCGTGGTCGTACAGCTTAACTTATAATCCTAAGCCCATTAAGTGCTGCCGGGAATCGAACCAGTCACTCCCACGCCAAAAGCACGCTCGTTATACACATAGACAAAACAGGCATATTTATTTATTTAACCTATTATGTTATCCAGTTGGCATTTAATTATTCAGTCACATTGTTCCATTGTTGATCGGTGATCGATTCTCTAGACTGTATTTTACGTGATGTTATGAAACTTAACTGTGATTTTGGTATTCCAGGGTAGATATAAGTAAATATTTCCTTGAAACCGGTTCACTATGTTCGTGTTATACGTTCATAATCTGAATGTGTATTAATGAATGCAGTAACCATGATGTACACACACACACACACACACACAGTATCTCACATGGTTATGCATACTGAGAATTCAATGAAAACATCTAAAAAATACAACTTACCAAATTAATATGCCGTTAAACTACCTTTCGCCCACTGCAATCTGGAATGAAGTCATGGTGGACCGCAAATTGTAGCAAGTGCAATGCTACACCATTCCGGGTGTAGTTCATCACTCAGTTTCGTGAGAGAGGGTGAAAGTGGAAATTTGCGCCAGATTATTCTATCCTAAACAGACCACAGATGTTCAATTATGTTCAAGTCCGATGCTTGGGCAGGAGAAAGGAGACGTTCAGCTTCATCCCGATACTCTTCAAAGCGCGCATGGTGATGGCACCAGTGTGTCATACCAAATAATTATGGTCCGTAATCAGCAGTTTCACAGGTGCAACCTGACCCCATCATGTTCATGTAATGCCATGATCATGGCATGTTCATGTCATGTATCTCGCGACGGACTGTGATTGTCGACACAGGCTGTGGAAGGTTCTGCTTAAGTTTCTTTGTTATTTAGACCACAGTTGCACAATGGTTCTGAATGGGAGTTCATTTTAATGTTTCACAGGACCTATCATTGAGCACACATTTCTACAAGTGTTCGTCTTCGTCGTTCTGGTTTAGCTGTGAGTTTTGTACGACGTCACCACTCTGGACATTGTTTCTCATGACAGACCTAATACATTTGGCACTTCCGTCACACTTGCATGGCATGACTGAGCCTCAGCAATCGTCATCTTAGGAAATTACAGTTCAATCGCTCATTTTACAGTATTACTTCCTGCTCAGTTCACTACAAAGTTCCGCTCTACTGTTCCTCTTGTAGTATGAAGTTCGCCATAACACACTGTCACTAATATTCTGGCGTTGCTGTCTCCATCTGACCCTTGCTAGCCCAGACATATATCATGTTTCCATTAAACTGATTAAATTGATAGTTATATTAATACAAACAATGACACAAAATTACATTTCTACTTAAACAGGAAGTGTATATATTTTAATTTATTTGATAATTTCGTATGTTTCTTTTAATGATTTCGGTCTGAATTAGTATGTGTATCACACTGTGTATAGTTACCGCATTGATCCTGCTCTGGTCAGAGATAAATATTTACATGCATTGTGTAACTAAATCACAATATTGTTCAATCGACTCCTAACATTGAATGATTGGCATTTTGTTGTATAAATGGAATGTTTTTTTTTTTCATATTTATCATCACGGAATACGATTTTATTAACCGTATCTAAAAGGCAGTGTTTGTTCCTTTTTTAATATCCAATAATTAATATTTTTGAATTTTTTTTAAGCTTACATAATGCAAAGTCAGACTAAACACAGTAATGCAAGCTTTGAAACTTTTATCATAAGCGTTTCAAACGCTGTGACATGACGTTCAAATGTGAAGGAAACAAAAACAATTCAGTTTACTGCAGACTTATGTATTAATATTTTACAATCAATTTATGCATATTGATTATTTAAATGCAAACATCGATCATAGGGAGAAGTTTAGACAAAACTAAACATCATTAAGATAAATAAAAACACGTTAAATATACCTTATATTGCAAATCTAAATAGTTTGTTTCTGCACCCATTTTAGCAATTTTAACAGATTTCAAAACAAGAAGAAGGTTCTCAATTCAATATGTATATATTCTGTTTTTGTTCACACATAATTTCAACATAGTTCCATCGATTTTGATGATATGTCTTTTTTTTGCGTATATACTAATGGTCTTTCATGTTTCAAAAGCCTGCCAATTTTATAGAAAATTAGTGACCTACCTTTTCTTCAGGTGTTAACTAAACTACTAGGATAACAAGAAACTGGAAAAAATAAATAAACTTTAAAATAATCGCCTTAAGGACGCACCAAACAGCAGAACATGTGAAGTAAAAAATGTAATCCGAGTTCAACAAAAGCACTGAAAGGTAGAAAATAATAAAAGTGCCAAAATGTAGAAAATAATACTAATAATAATATTCGCTTAAAAACTTAAAAAGTCATTATTATCATCTTTAAAATAAATGAAGTATGTGAAGCCAAACGAATTCATATCTAATACAAAGTTTAGTTTAAATGATAGTTTTATGAGGTAATGGATTATTGTTATGAATTATTTTCAGGTTTTAAGATATTATTATTATTATTATTATTATTATTATTATTATTATTATTATTATTATTATTATTATTATTATTATTATTATTATTATTATTATTATTTACTTTTAGCGCTTTTGTTGAAGCGAGCTACTATAAAGTTATACAATCATCATCTCGTCATGTAAGACTGCAATACCTAAGAATGGACACACCTCTGGTAAATAGTTGCGTTGTCAATTCATTATTCTATGTTGATTGCGTACTTCGATTTTAAAAATAATCTCAGGTTGTGATTTTGCTGCGTTGTGTCAAAGCAGAAATCTGATGTACGTGTTTTTTTATGTGCCGTTCTTCTTTGGCATGTGACTGATTCGCTCCACGAATGGTGGGTTCAGTCTTTCTGAGTAATTGAGTTGTACGTGTTCATATTTTGGATGAGAGCTCTATTGAGCTAACTATTTTCTGTTTGGATTTGTCAGCGAAATAGACGAGCTTTTTTTTTAAAAAAAAGAAAAATAGTTTTTGCGCTATATATATTTTTTTTCTCAAAATAAAATATGCGATGGTGATGACGAAATGTGGAAAAGGATGGAATGAAGAAAGCTGGAAAAAACGTAAGAACTCCAGGAAATCCACGCTTTCTGTGTTTGTCAACCACAAAGTCCACTTTACGAGAGTTGTCATTGGATCAGGGTCTGCAAGCACTAGAGGTGAACGTTCTACCACTTGTGTGTTATTATGCGTATGTGTCAATATGTCTGGGATGAGTACGGTAAAGTTACATTGGTTTCATGTCTGTGCAGAACGATTGCACTTTGTTAAGTATTAGATCAATTTCACTATTGCTGGGATATGCAGTATTCCATTTCATTTTATATTTTCAATAATTTCCGAACTGAGGTATGTATCAGTGTGGCAAGTCTTATAAAACGGTTATGTCTGCCCGTCCGTTGGCAGGTATCAGAGCAAAAGATAACAAATAAGAGTTAGCGAAAAGTAGATTTTTTGAATCGACTCACAGTCCCAAGAATGGTTTCCTTCTCATCTGTTATTCATCTATTCTAATCGAAAGTGGTACGAGCAACATTTTTTTTTCAACGCTGATTAACATAGAGAAAAAAACAAGATTTATTCCTAATGAGAAGCTGCCTTCTGGAATAGATTCAGCATTTGAAGAACATGTTCTATATCCTCCGTAAATCCTATATGCAAATTAAAATGTTAGTGTTGAGGATCTGGTCTCTTGGTTCGATCCCCGAAGGATTCACTACAGAAGAAAACATTATTATTTTTTTTATTTTTGATTTATGTAGTCTAAAGGCTCGAAGAGAATTTTGTATTATTTTTCTTTTCTGTGTTATTAAACCCAGCATGAAAGGCAAATGTCCTAGAAGTCCCTTACCTCTTCCTCTTCCGCTTATACAGCCGATTGACAAACAGATGAGTCGCTGAATCTTGTTTTCCGTGTCTAGCTTCCGCAATCAGCATTGGGAAAACGTTTTCCTGAGGTTTGTGTTTTCCGTATTTACACCTAGAGTCAGAGATTCCTGCCTTCCGCTTTGTCTTCAAGTTTTTGCCGGGTTCGATCCTGATGAGTCTGGGCTTGGAGGACATCGCGGGTCGGCCTGGACAACGAACTTCGGAGGGACGTCGAAATGATGAGATTGACGTGGGTGGCGTCAAGAGAGACGCCTTGACCATATATGGAAAACCGTATGACAGGAAGGAGGGACCTGGAAAAACAGAACTGGAATAAAACCATTGGAGAGAGGAGTCTCGCGGCAGAAGTGATTGGATTGTTGTCAAAGGAGCTTCTCCGAATTCTCTCGCGATAGCTAGATACGGAATCATGGATTGTTTACATCAGATTAAGGTAAAGTACCTTTTTTGTCAAGCAGTATTCGAACACCAGGCTGTATAAGCTCGCCCCTAGAAATTCATCACCTTTGCTCTACCTTCCCAATAAGTTTGCCATGCTATTTTCTAAAAAGAGTTTGAGTTTCATTTCAAAACTTATCAATAGAAGCATATCAGTATAAAACTTGGCCTTTTGCCATGTTACTAGTGTATAGTTAAGAAATACATTTATATTGGAACGAATATTAACCTAATTAAATTTCATTGGTTTACTCTTAATGTACCTTCCCGACATTCATTCCGTAACTGGAAATGTCAGAATTCCAGTCACGTTTCATTAGAAATAAACAATTGCCAGTTTCCATATTGATTCCTTTAGAATTAAAATAGTAGTAGAAGAGCACAAGTGTTTTTTTTTTTTTTTAAACGATCTAGTGTCCCAAGGAAACACACTATCATCACCCGAATCTCTACTAAAACAGAAGTGGTAGAAACTACCTACTAAACAATATTAATCTCTATAAAGAGAGAGAGAACAAACACGGTAAGGTATGCGAGACGTTGTTCTTTGAATCGACTCAGAGCCCCAACAATAGTTTCAATCAACTTTGTTATCCTTCTTTCAAATAAAAAAAAATGATGTAGAAATTAACCTAGAATTCAAAGGGTGAAATTGTTGATTTATACCAATAATTAGGTACCAGGTTTCATATCTTAAATTTCGATTTCAAATCCAAAATTTGAAGTTAATCAGAGGATGTAATCAAAAAACCAAATCACACCAAATATATATTTCCATGAAAGACTTTTAATTCTTAAGGATCAAAGTGTGATATTGTGAATTAGAGGCGAGGATGAGCCTATCAAATTGCACCAATGACATTAGACTAAGAGTTGTCTCTAAGTTTCAAAGTGTGATGTATTAGGATGCATTCTCTTTATTTATTTATTTATTTATTTATTTATTTTTGCTTACGAATGAACACAAGTTAGACAATCCAAACTTACAAAAAGTATATACCCAGCTCTACAGAACAATTACGAACTTCTATTGTTTCGACATTCGTAATTTGTATTGTTCCAAAATTTAAGGATAGGTCAAATATTCTCCTCCTGAAACTTTGGAAGAAAATCAATACTCAAGTTCAATGGAAGACAACAAGACCCTCTATTCAAACATATTATCAGCTATTACAATCTTCGTATACTGGTGAACATTTAGCACAACATTCAACATTCCCTTCTGATACTAATTCAATCTTTTCCGCCAAAATTTACAGTTATCACCAAATATAGAATGTTACTTTTGGCAATATATTTTTAGCAGTGTTGTACCCAGACAAGAGAACAAGGAGGACCAACTAAATTTACGAAAATACTTTGTATACTCAAATCCTAGAGAAAAGTTACCAATGCGTTAATAACTCATAAATTTAAAGGATGGAAAAAGTAAGCCCTCCTAAATTTTGAGAAGGAAACATCAATATACCCATGTCCTATGAAAGAGAATAAATCTCTTGTTCAAAATTATAACCACAAAACGTGTTAAAAGCTCATGAAAGAAGATAAATTAAGTCAATAACCGACAACGTGGTACGACATATTGCCTATGTTTGTATTTTTAGGATTTGTTTTCACTCATTGAAGAGGATAACCAGGATCAGCCAAATTTATATAGTTATGCATTTTGTTCTAGAGAACATTTACCATTTTTTTGGCAATTCTCAAATTTAAGGAGTAGGCCGATGTGAGCCTTTTCCAAACTTTAAGATGTGATCATCAGTGATCATCAGTACACTTCTATATTCAACCATATAACCATGCAAGGTAATATAGCCTCGTCAAAATGATAAAAGAGGTCAAAATCCTCTGAAAATTGCATTTTTGGGGTTTCGTTTTACCCATGTACATATAGTCATGTAGTACAACAGCATTTCTTTTATTTTTGATAATTTCAAAAAATTAAGGGAGTGGTCCTATCTACTCTTCCCAAAATGTAGGGGTGGACCAAGGTACCTCTTCCAAAATTTATCAGGTGACAAAAAATCGTACCGTTTGAATATAAAAAATGAGAGTATACAAGGGGTCTATACAATATTTATTCAGGGAAATACCTCCATCCGCTCTTGAAACCTTCTACCATCTACGAACGAATCCATAGATGCCATTTTTTGCAGAAGTTTGTATCTTGCGGAACAAAATATTAAAGCAAAAAATGCGCTACTGCGTTTTCGACTTCTTCCCGAGTTTCGAACTGTTGATTGCGCATGTAATTGTCCATGGCCAGAAAGAGATGGTAATATATTGGAGTGACGTCTGGGGAATAAGCAGGGTGAGGCAAAAGTTCCCACCCAAGTGACCAGGTTACTTTCGTTCCATCCTTACTGTGTGGTTTCGCATTTTCTTGATAGTACAGAACCACTTTTTTTCTGTTCACGAGTGCTGGCTATTTCTGGGCGTGTTTGGTAGTTACCGTTGTGCTGAGTAAACACCTTTCGTAATTGTCTTACCACTTTCCAAGAAACTCAAAATGCACTATCCCAGCAGTAACCCATAGTACACACAGCATTACTTTATGCTGATGAATATTGGGTTTAGCAGGCAGAGGCATTAGATCATTGAGTAGCAACCAATGGTACGTTCGCTTCTTGTTATCATACATCAGCCACTTTTCTTCACATGTCAAAATACGATCCAAAATTTGAAAATTTTTGTTCCTACTCAGCAAAGATGAGAAAATGTTCAACCGCTGGAGTCTGTTCATGTCAGTGAGCTCGTGCATGACCCACTTGCTCACCTCCCACGATCGTGCAAGCTCATGTACATATAAATGAATGATTTCATCACTTTCCCCAAACCTTTGAGCGTGTTCCTGATATGGCTACCTGAAATACTCTTCAGTAGCTGCGTTCAGCTTGTCCACATTGAGTATTTTTGGTCTCCCAGATCGAGGTTTATCTTTAGGGCTCTCATCACGAATCGAAAAGGTCTTAAACTATTTACGTGCAGTACGTTCGCTAACTGTAGCCTCTCCAAATGTCGATCAAAATTTTCTCGCTGCTTCATTACCTTCTGTGCCAAATTTGAACTCGTAGAGTAAACAAGCCCTAATCACTGCGTTTGACACAGTCATAGTTCATATTGAAAACCTCAACTCTCACGACTAAATGCAGCGTGTTCTCTACGGCAGCAGACGTGCCACTGAATAAGTTTTCAGACAAGAGCACGCACACCTACCAACTACGTGATCTCCGATTGCTCGAGAGAGAAAAGCAGCTACGTTTTGTAAAATAGTACGTACGTTTTTTGGTCACCTGGTAGAGTGGGTGGTTCTATGTGGTTCTAGGTCATCGACGCTGGGTCAATGACCCTCAATCTTTTTGCTGACTCGTTAAGCCATAACGGGGCTAGTATTATTGCAAACATTTTCATAATAATTCAGAGAATATTTTACATGTAAACATTCTATATTTTCGAAAGAGCGCAATATTAAGTTAATAAGCTTTCTCACTTTTCTGTTAGAAAGAATTAGATACATAGCTTGTTTCTTTCCTAAATTTGTTAGGCTGAACAAATATAGGAAATATATATATATATATATATATATATGTTGTATCTTTAATGATGGGTCAAACTTCAATGGATGATAGAGAATGTCAAAACAAGTGATTTAAGAAGAGAAGTTGTTATCCGAAAAGTGCGTCAGTTCATTGCTATTGCCAGCCGAAAATGTACCAGAATAGAATAAAAATGAATAGAACTAGAGAACGAATTGTCGGAGAAAAGACGGATCAAGGAAATAGTGCATTATTTCACTTGGAGATTCGATTCATGTACAAATCGATGAGGAACAGTGGCGGCGCAAGAGAAGAATCGCAGAACTGTACAGTATTACTATCCGAGCGTTGGGAAAAGGGCTAGGGAGAAGTAACAGTGATTCAAGAGGACATAGCACAATCGGATGAAATTTGCCGGCGTCACGAAAGCTGTATAAATTATCGCAAAATGTGTGATCTCAGAGCCCGGATATCACCGAATGCTGAGAGCGATCCTCGGAAGCAGGATCCTTGGAGAAAGTGATATGTACGTAACAAACGACAAAACGGAGTTACGTATGATGTCGGGTGCAACAATTGTACATTACGTGTATCGTAATGGAGGACGACACATACTAAGGCTAGACAAGACTGAAAATTATACTGGTAAACAAACCAAATGTGCTTACATTCACAGCAAGTGCTCAAAATGGCGTCCCCTGGTTTCGATGCAGACAAGGCATTGTCGTAATAAGTTTTGTCTCATCTTCTTGAATATGCATCGGTTTCGATCTAATGATATCACAGTCAGCGAGGATTTGTGCAAGGAGGGTTTCTTCGTACAAGCGTGTTGTAATCGCGAGATTTTAGATAACTCCACAAGAAGAAATAAATTGGGTTGAGATCAGGGGATAGTGCCGGCCAAGAAATATGACCTCCCCTTCCGATCCATCTATAAGGGAAAGAATAGTCAAGGCACTGACGAGCAGGCACTCCAAAGTGCGCTGGAACCCCATCATGCTGAACGCACATACGTTGACGAACATCAAGAGGTGCATCTTCTAATAATTAAGGGAGTGTTTCTTGGACGATCAATTCGTACAATGGTGCAGTTAAGCGAGGTAGTAAGAGATATGGTCCTATAAGCTTATTACCGACGATGCCTACCCAGACATTTACCCCAAATCTCTGTTGATGTCCACGCACAATGGTGCCAGAGGGATTTTCGTCGATCCACATATGACTGTTTCGGCTATTGAATACACCCTCTCTCGTAAAACAGGCTTCATCTGTGAAGAGTATCGAACATGATTTTATCCTGTATTTATGTATTTCGCTCCCGTTATTTCAAACGGTTCTACGTACGAGAATTACAACTCAGCTTCTATGTTGGATATTTGCCTCCGGTACGAAGAGTATTTCCATTTGCTGTGAACATACCCTTACACTGCCACTGTTTCTCATCGATTTGTACCTGAATCGAATCTCCAGGTCCAATAATGCACTATTTCCATTGGCCTGATCTTTCTCCGACAATTCGTTCTCGATCGTTTGTATTAGCCAATCGCAGTTTCGGCGGGCTATAGCTCGGGATTGCTGCATTTCCGAAACAGGAATCCGTCTCTCGATTTGCTTTCTCTGTCCTTTTCCATCATCCCTGTACGCTTCATCCAATGTTTCCGATCCCAACCAGTGTTGTCATATGAACCTCATTCATGTGCCGCCACCGTTCCTCATCGATTTGTACATGAATCTAATCTCCAGGTCCAATAATGCACTATTTCCTTTGATCCGACCTTTCTCCGATAATTCGTTCTCTACTTCTATTCATTTTGTTCTATTTTGGTTTATTTTCGGTGGCTATACCTCCGCACAGACACATTTTCGGATACCAACTTCTTACCTTAAATCACATACACTGAGAAAAAAAAAACTGTAGGTGGCATACTTAAAAACGTAGGTTACATTCGTAAGTCCTGTAGTTTCTGGACTTAACGTACAACCGTATATAACATCCTGCAGCAAACGTATAGCTGAAAAAGTATGTATTATACGTACTGTCTGCACAAGTGCAATGACGTCATTCGTGTGACGTTATCTGCAGTAACAAGTATATACGGAGGTAATATCTAGCTTTGTGACGTCAGGGTCGTATGTAGCATGTGGGTTAATAATGACGACATACACTGACTATCAGGACGGAGCATGATTTCAAGAAGTATGCAATATACGTTCTGTACGTATGTTTCTTGCGTTCAACCCCGAGACAGCATCTATATTGTACTTGTGCCCCATACGTACGACTAGATACAGTATACGTATTGTACGTATGTATTATACAGATTTTCCTTATGTCGCACACAGCTTGTCCAGATACAGCATACAGAATATCCGTATGCACCATACAGAGTGCATATATGTAGCTTACATACTGTCTGCATGCAGCATATAGATTATACGAATGTCGCGTACAGGTTGGCCATATGTAATGTATAGATTGGATGTATATAGCTAATAGGTTGTCCATATGAAATATACAGATTTTACCTGTATCGAATACGTATTGCCTTCTTGTAATGTATGGATCGGACATATGCAGGATCTAGAGTGTACGTATAGTGCACCATTATTAAAGTGCTGCAACATACTGCAAAGTGCATGATACATTCTTACTGTAATGTTGTCAAATATTGTTTTACTCTGTATGAAAACAAAAATAGCTTAAAATATGGTTGATCTCCTTTGTGCCAATAATAATAAAATTAACAATACTACACTTTTCAAATCTTAGTTTGGAGCAGTGAAACTGTCCAAAGAAATGTATTTACCTGCAGGGTGTCCTATAAGTTTGGGCTTCCTGCTAATTCGTTGGAAAGCTACTGCAAAGTCAAGTGTTGAAAAGTGACAGAAGCGTTAATTTTAAAATTATGGGCACAAAGCAGGGGCGGATCCAGGACGGACTTCTGGGGGGGGGGGCGGTCGGCGGTAATACTGCTACTTTTAAGAGCTCCAAACTTGTTATGGATGGGTTTATTTATATATAAAATAAGAAAGTTTCCTCTTGTGGGGGGGCGATCGGGGCGATCGCCCCCCTCTGGATCCGCCCCTGGCACAAAGGAGGTTAACCATATATTAAACTATTTTCGTTTCCATACAGAGTAAATCAATATGTGATATATTACTGTAAGAATTTATCATATGGTTTGCAGTTAGTTAGTTGCAGCACCTCAATAATAATGCAAAATGCACAGCCTTATACAATCCTATATTCAAACTCAAACAAGATTTACGTACAATCATTTATTAAGCTGTTATCATCCATTGCTTGTACGATATAAAGATTATTTTACCTCATTCTTTTCCTTAATAGTATCTTCTACTAAAGTGCAGTTGTTACCACAAGAGGCCTGAATAGAATTTTCCAGAAATAACTTCTCTGTACATTTTAATTAACAGGTATGTCTTTTTTTTTTTAATGTCGCAATAATTAAAAGTGTGGTGTCAGCCGGAAACGTATTCGCTTACAATATGATTCCTACTCAGTACTCGCCATTAAAAATGAAACACCAAGAAGGAGACTGGGTAGATGCGCCAAAGTTCCCAGGCCGATACCTAATAGTAAGTGCAGAATACTCTTAAACGTTCGCTGCATTCGCTGTGTGACAACGTGGTGACAGCGGAGGCGTTGTGCAGCCATCGACTAAACATATTTATTCTTCCCTGCTATAGACATTCTGCAAATTTGGACTTTCCTGGATGCATCCTTCTTAGTGCAACATTTTAAGGAAAGAGCAATTTAACAGTCTCATACATTGCTTAAAGAAAGAGCAATGATTCTCAGAATTACTCGGAAGATATATATACACAATAATTTAAAACGGTTATTTCAAACTTTGCAATTCAAAGCACGAAAAGAACTATAGATAAAGGAACACTGATTTTAGCCAAATAGTAATTAGTAAACTCAATCACACTCAGTACCATTAGTTGCTTGGTGTTATCCGTAAGTCAGAGATCACGGTATCTCATTTCGTGTAGATTTTTGCATTTGTTTAACGCTAGAAATGTATTTTATCGCTAATTGAACCCAGTACCATATATATACCGACAGGACGTACCTTAGTCACAAGGTGACTATTCGATTGACACCTGCGGCCTTGTCAACACTAGAGAAAGTTACAAAGTGATTAAGTAAATACGGAACATAGTTCATACAAAGTATAGCGATGTATGAAGTCTCCGTTTCATACGACTTGGATAAAGGATACATCTGAAATAGCAACAAAGAAATATATAATGATTTCTCTGGATAATTTGGATTAGTCCAGAATTCGAACACACACACGCTGGTAAGTCCAACTTTTTTTTTTAACTTCTTTCTTCGGATTCCCAATAAAGTTGACTACTGAAAAGCTGAGTTATACATTCTGTATTAAAACAACACCTTCGCTAGACATGTTCAGTATACACATTGTCTTACATACAGAACAATACATTAGTTATTAATGCATGTATGAAATAATAGTGCTTCGTATAGAATTTTACTTCATCCAATCGCAATAGCACAAAGATAAAAAATATTGCTAGGGATAATGTTCTTATTACAGAGAAAAAGAATTAAAATGACTTAACATTAACAATCATTTTCTTTAAACAGAGATAATATTTTATTATAATTTATGGAAGAAAGAAATAATTTGTAGTACAGTATCTTTATCAGGGTTATATATTCGTACAAAATAATGTAAGTACAACTGAGTCTGTCTTCAGAAAGGGCGTACTTTTAGCCACAACCTACACTGCTTCTTTTGGCTGTCTTTCAAGCAGAATCCTGGTTTGATGCACGAAATACCTGCAACAAAAATCAGAAAATATTTAAAATGTTATATTCAGTGTGCTTAATTTGGTTGTACTTAACAATACAAAGTATCTTAACATTTTTGAGATTAAATGGACAAAATCTGTTCGGTCAGGTATGGACTTTTGGGTTGCACGTAGAAAAACTATGAAGTGTTTATTGATGCTGAACAACAACTCAAAATGTATTACCATTCAAAAGTAAGTGGGTACCTCAATGGTGTTCGGGCTACCATGGGGTACCTAATGTCTGTATTTTTTAGATATATGAAAATATATGTCTCTAAAATGTAAGGAACTGACATCTGTTTACCGAAAACCTCAACTCGGTAAGCCTTATGGATATCGAGATATGGGAAAATAAAGAGCGACACTACAGAACTGTGGAGTTTGCGTACTAGATGGTGCAGTTTCGGAAACGTAATTACGAGGGCTTACAACAACCTCAAAAGTAGTTTCAATTAAATACACTACACACACGCCCTGATGGGGGTTTTCGGGTACCATGATATTCCCAGAACTCTCATTTCTAAATATTCTAAAATATGTCTTAATAACGTTTTAAAGAACGTTAGAGGTGTGTGTTTACCGAAACCGCAAGTCGGTACGCCTAACAGTTACCGAAATATGGTGAAATAAAAAGCGACACCATAGGTACGTGGAGCTTGCATATTAGACAGTACAATTTAGAAAATTAATTAAAATATGACTATCAAGATATTGTCAAATAAAGGGAGGATCCATATAGTTATGGGGTTTTCGTGTTAGGTGGTAAAATTTCCGAAACCGGTCATGTAAAATTAATAAGCATCAGTAGCAATTTCATCTTAAAATAATTAGGTATTTCCATGGAGTTTAAGAACATCATGGGGTCTACCAAGATTAAATTTTAAAAGTTTTGTAAAATATATTTTGACATTTGTAAAGAGTATTAGAAATATGTATTTACCTAAAAGTTCCAGCTAGTACATCTAGCAGCTAGAGAGACACCATACAATAAAAGCGTATTAGATCTTGAAATTTCAGAAAACAATTATTGATCCTAACAAAAGTTAAATAAGATGGTACTTATATGGATTAAGTGAGTACCTCAGACTCGTCAGTACAATTTCGATCGAAAGATTAATTCAGCTCTAAATTTTCTTTGGACAATTCCAAGCGTTCATCGAGCTCTGAAATAAAGTGAACATTTTTTGTCAATATCTAATATAGCAAGCGAGATATAAGGAATTATGCATTTTATGACGTCGTAAAAATAGAGACCCACATGGATTTGTACTTTTGAGTATTTGCTGTAAGAAGAAGAAATTTCAGAAAACAACCGTATATACCTTAATAGACAATTAAATGGGCGAGGGCACGATGGCTTAGGGGTAGAGTGCTTACCTCTAGTGTATTGGGTTCTTGGTTCGATCCACGGTCAAGTCAGTTTGTAGTGCACATCGTATTCGTGGGTTTTCTCGGGGTACTCTCTTTCCTCCCACCTTTGCATTCCATCAATTCTGTCAACAACATTCACTTGCTTTAATCATAATCTCCCTGAGACTAAAATGCATAGTCGCGTACTGAAATATAAAGCGTACTGAAATATTTCCTTTTATTTAATTTTAAAATTAAATAGGGAGTTAAGTATGATCGTATCTCTACAGGTTAAGTGAATACTCCAATAGTTTCTGCAAAAAAAGATTAGTTAAATACCCTACCACTAAGCTACTGTGTCCCCGCACACTGAATTGTCTATTAAGGTATATACAGTAGTTTTCTGATTTTTTTTTCTTATAGGAAAGAGCCAAAAGTACAAATCCGTAAAGATCTCTATTTTTACGTCATAAAATATATAATTCCTTATATCTTGGTTACTATCTTAGATATTGACAGCGAATTTTCATTCTTTTGCACAGCTCGATGAACCCTTGGAATTGCCTGAAGAAAACCTAGGACTGAACTAATCTTTCGATCGAAATTGTACTGAGGTACTCATTTAACCCATAGAAGTACCATCTTATTTAATTTTGTTGCCACCAATAATTGTTTCCGAAATTTCAAGATCTCGTACGCTTTTATTTCACAGTGTTTCTCCAGATGTTAGATGTACTAGCTGGAAGTTTTGGGTAAACACATATTTCAAATACTGTTTACAAATGTCAGATTATATTTTCAAAAGCTTTTAAAATTTAATTTTGGTAGACTCTATGATGTTCTAACACTCCATGAAGATATCTAATTACTTTAAGATGAAATTGCTACTGGTGTTTCTTAACTTTCCATGACCGATTTCGGAAATTTTAGCATCTAACACGAAAACCCCTTAACTGTGTTGGTCCTCCCTTTATTTGACAACATCTTGATAGCCGTTAGTCATATTTTAATTCAATTTCCGAATTGTAGCGTCAAGTATGCAAGCCCCACATACCTATAGTTTATTTTCCCATACCTCGGTATCCATAAGGCTTACCGAGTTGCAGTTTTCAGTATTAAAAAAAAAATCAGTTCTTTACATTTTAGAGACATGTATTTCCATATATCTAAAACGCAGAAATTAAGTACCGCATTGGAACTCCATTGGAGTACTCACTTACTTTTGCATAGCAGGGTAAAAACGCCAGTGGTTCTCACTTTAAGGTTGAAAACATACTATTTTGTCTCTTCTCTGAACATCGTGAATCTGTCGGAGCTGTACCATAGTTGGAAAGACTCACTGATCCTTCCTATAATGACCATGTAGTTAGAATCAAAAAAGGAGTAGCCGTTGGAGGAAAAACAATATTTTAAAATCCTTGCACCAGTAGTCGTCACCTTAAAATCAAAATGTTCCAGTAGTAGTCAGGATTTTCTACCAGTGTTCGTCACTCAAATAACTTGACATAATTTATTCAAAAACGCACTGTGTATCAGTTTAGGGTTAAGAATACAATATAAAGTAGTAAGCTTAATAACTTTGCATCACTTTTAGCACTCAAGAAATAAAATAAAAACGTTTTTACATACTTTTTAAAGCAATTTCAGAGAGAAAAATGTTAACTGAATTCAAAAGTTAACTGTATATCACTTCCACGTTAAGAGTACAATATTAAATACTATGTTTAATAACTATACGTCACTTTAAACTCTCAAGAATGAAAATAAACGTTTGTACATACATTTTAAAAACAATCTGAGAAACAAAATAAGTTAACTGAATTCAAAATTTAATTATACATCACCTTAAGCTTGAGAATACACTATAAAATACAGTGATTAATAAAAAATGAAATCTTTAAGTTTAACGTCCCACGATTATGCCGGTTAGGCTACAGGAGACGGAGATAATGAGAAATGAGTGAAATGGTGGAATGAAGAAAGTGGGAGGAAACGGGAGAACCCCGAGAAAACCCACGAGCACGGTGTTTGTCCACTACAAAGTCCACACGGCGCGAGTTGGGATCGAACCAGGGACCCCAAACACCGGAGGTTAACACTCTACCACTGAGCCACCGCGCCCCCCTGAGATTAATAATAATGCATTACTGAAGAATGAAAACAAAAATGTTTTAGCTACCTATATTTTATTTACATGTTACCGGTATTTCTCATTAACTTTTTTTTTTTGATACCTCATGATCAAGTGTAGGAATGCGCAAGAGAAAAGATTTGAGATTGTCTCCTCTCGAAAAGGTGCCGCGAAAGTTATGTCTCGTCTCGAAAACTGGATCCGTTTCTATTGGAAGAGCTCTATCTCGTCTCGAATTTCGTAACAAAAATTCTGTCTCGTCTTGTCTCGTGCGCATCCCTAATCAGGTCCATAGCCAAAAACTTCATTTCGGAGGGGGTTCGATAGGGCTTTGGGATATCCGAATTTAGATATAGATAATCGATATTGACAAACTATCGAAACTTGTTCGAAATATCGAAAAATACAGCAATATCGAAATATAAACAATATCAAAAATCGAAAATATAGAAATATGAAAGAGATCAAAAATATGGATATATCGATCAAAAATGGATATATGATCTTGGAATACGATTTGGTGGAATAATGAGGGAGAAAAATAATCATTGATTAAATATTAAATTGAAAAGAAATAAGAGCCTGACGCTCAAATACTTATCTATCCGGCACCCATCTTGATCCCCATAAAATATCATGAAGTGCTTGATTGATTCTAAACCCAATAATAGTAATAGTAATTTAACAACAAACACAGAATATATAATTTACGCACCTTGAAATGTAGAAATTAATGATTGTAATCCCCAGCTTTCCAATAGACGTTTGATTTCTCCAAATGAAGATTCGGATATCTTGTTTCTTCTCAAGCAATAATGGGTTACAATAATCAGTTGCAGTCCAAAGCCAAGTCACTAAGTTAAGCATGAAAATAAAGAATTCATTAGTTAGATGCATACAAAATCCTACGCATATAAATCCGAATCTACTTGTATTAAATTGTAAATTTAAACAAACTAAATTATACTACTTTGGAAAGCGTCTCCAAATATAATGTTTTCATTCTAAAGTGAAGGAATTTTTAAAATCGGATGACCCGTTTGCGCTGTACACTCGCTATGCGTCCAATGTGAAATGAAAATGCAACATTGCCATTTACCTGGACCCACAACGTAAGTGAGTGAAGTTACTGTCTTTTACGCTAACATGTCGATGGCCAGCCCCCGTTTCAAACAGTAACTTCATTCACTTATGTTGTGGGTCCAGGTAAATGACAACGTTGCATTTTCATTTAAAATTGGGTGCATAAAGAGTATACAGCACAAACATCTCGTCCGATTTTTTTTAAAAAAGTGTTCACTTTAGATTGAAAACGTCATATTTCGAGATGTTTTTCCTCTTACATTTTGTTGTAACTCTGATAATAACAGAGTTATCCTATGTCAGGGAACGTTTGAGACATCCTGTATACATCATAAGAAGTTCCTTTCTAAATTCTACACGGATGTGGTTTCATTGAATGTGAGGTGGGTGATACACATTAGGCCTTTTGGGAGTACGTCACACGGACGACCGTAATTTTGTGTTCAAAATTTTTATGAATTGATGGGATATGTGATACATATGGCCACGGACTAGAATTTTCTCAGTATGTCAAATATGCAATCATATTTCATGCAGCTTAATTTGGTGAAAAGCTATTGCCAATTGAACGTTACATTTACCTCTTTCTTGCAGATGTTGAACCATGCCGTTAGCACGTGAGGAATGGATCGAAATAATCAAACTGTGGGGCGGGAGGAGTATATGTGCATTGGTTGCCGATTGCAGTCATCCACAATGTGACTCTGTGTCACATGTTTCAGTGTCACAGTAATTAACTAAATTTGAGAAGACGGGGACATTCGTGAACATACATCGTAGCGGTTCAAACTCGCGGAACCTTTTTCCTTCCCCATTTTGAACCGGTACATGAAAATGCCATTTTCTCCATGTTTGCCTGCGCCGATTTTGAAAATTCCTTCACTAATCGATTTCTCTCGTCGAGTACTACAAGAAACAGTTAAAATCTCGCGGGCCCTTTTTTCTTCCCCATTTTGAACTGATACATGAAAATGCGATTTTCTTCATGCTTGCCTGCGCCGATTTTGACAATTCTTCACTAGTCGATTTCTCTCGTCGAGTACTACAAGAATCAGTTAAAATCTCGCGGTTCTTTTTCATTCCCCATTTTGAACCGGAACATAAAAACGAGATTTTCTCTATGTTTGCCTGCGCCGATTTTGAAAATTCCTTCACTAATCGATTTCTCTCGACGAGTACTACAAGAATCAGTTAAAATCTTGCGGAACCTTTTTCCTTCCCCATTTTGAACCGGTACATGAAAATGCCATTTTCTCCATGTTTGCCTGCGCCGATTTTGAAAATTCCTTCACTAATCGATTTCTCTCGTCGAGTACTACAAGAAACAGTTAAAATCTCGCGGGCCCTTTTTTCTTCCCCATTTTGAACTGATACATGAAAATGCGATTTTCTTCATGCTTGCCTGCGCCGATTTTGACAATTCTTCACTAGTCGATTTCTCTCGTCGAGTACTACAAGAATCAGTTAAAATCTCGCGGTTCTTTTTCATTCCCCATTTTGAACCGGAACATAAAAACGAGATTTTCTCTATGTTTGCCTGCGCCGATTTTGAAAATTCCTTCACTAATCGATTTCTCTCAACGAGTACTACAAGAATCAGTTAAAATCTCGCGGAACCTTTTTCCTTCCCCATTTTGAACCGGTACATGAAAATGCCATTTTCTCCATGTTTGCCTGCGCCGATTTTGAAAATTCCTTCACTAATCGATTTCTCTCGTCGTGTACAAGAATCAATTAAAATCTCGCGGTCGTCTTTTCTTCCCCATTTTGAACCGGTACATGAAAATGCGATTTTCTGCATGTTTACCTGCGCCGATTTTGAAAATTCTTTCAGTAATTTATTTCTGTTGTCGAGTACTATAAGAATCAGTTAAAATCTCGCGGGCCCTTTTTTCTTCCCCAAGCCAATATTTTTTGTATATTTTGAATGTATTCAAGTATGGAACAAAAGTATTATATAATTCCCTTAGTAGGTGTCTCAACTTCATATTTTTCAACTTAAATTTTATTTATTTTAATTATTTATTTTCTTGTGACTCAATATTTAATTGCAATCGTTCATTGGGGAGAAGGGTGGCCATTCTCAAATATATAAATATAGTATTCTTAAAATTTATGTGTTCTCGTACTATTAGTTTCTTCCACTAGACCTGGAAATTGAAAAATTAATACCTGGAAAACCTGGAAAATTCAGGGAAATTGAGTTCCATATTTATGTATGAACACTGCTATTTACAATGTTTTTTTCGAATAGGGAGAACTGTACAAAAGGGTGTTTTGGGAATGGTATAACAATAGGTTTCTGGGAGTGTTGTTCGAAATGAAATCTTTAAGTTTTACGTCCCACTATTATGCTGGCTAGGCTAAAGATAACGGGGTGTTGTTCGCAGTGTTGAATTCAGACATTTACACCCGGGGGGGAATGTCAACTGCTCGGGGGAGGGTTATTTTTCTGTATTTTTTTCAAGAAAGCAGCATATTTAACAATTCCATTCACATACACATCTTACCTAATATTGAGACTAATTGCTGATAAATATTCAATGAGATTATAATTTTAAGAAAACAATCGTTTGATTTCATCTAAAACATTAAATAAAGACTGGCAAAAATAGTTTACACTAAACTTTAACTGCTATTTACAGTAACTATTTTTATTATTTCCTATATTCAGTAATTACTGTTTGTTACTAATGTAAAAATTTTTAAAAAGATTTAAATTAACTGAAATATTTTTTCTCCTAAAACAAACATACTTAGGAATATCTTAATAAAAAGTTATCATTCTTTCTCACACTTCTGATTCTAAATCAAACATATTAGCCTTGGTTTCTTCACTGCATATACATCAATAGTTTAGTTGACGAAATCTTCAGTAGGATTAGTGCCGTGTCGTGGAAAATCAGCGCTTGGCGCGAGAGTATACGACGGCATCCCCGTATATATGAGTGAGGTCGACAGACCAGCCGCCAAAGGTGGGAAAATTTTAAAAAGTAAACCCTGCTTTTCCTTGATTTTGAGCACTTTTCATTACTTTTTTCCTTTCATTTTATATATGTCCACATGTATTTCATTCCTCTGTTTTTCTTTCCTTCTTTTCTTTTCTTTTTCCCTCCCGAATTTTTCACCCCTTACTTCGGCGCCCGGGGCCGTCGCCCCGCTTGCCCCTCCCCCATGGAACGGCACTGAGCAGGATCTTGGCCACCTTCAATAGCAATCTTTCACTTATATACTATTATCATATTGATAAATTCTATATAAGTCTCTAATCAAGGAGGGATAACTGTTCCTCCCTGATCCCTCTAAATGACGCCCACTGAATCTCACCCTTTAACTGAATTATTTTTAATTAAAGAAAGATGTGTTTACTTTAACAATCGTAAAACACATTTACGTCTGTTACTTCCGATGCGAGAAATGGGATTTAGGCGCCCTATTTAAATAATGTAGGAACTGTATATTTTCAAGAACTGAAGTCTGCTGACATGAGAGATTATATGGAATGATCGAAAGATCTTCCCTATCTTTCCTTTCGTATCTCAACCTGTGCTAGTGCTACCTACTAATATATAATATAGGGCGAGAGTATAGTACCTACTAAAATACAAACCTTTCTTCAACAGTTAACAATTTCATGTTCTGCCAAACTCAGTCATAGCGTTAAGAAATACAAGTTTTATTCACTATTTGGTATTCTATCTTAGATGTTACATGTTAACATTTATATAGAATGGGTCTGCGTCATTTATATGTATATTGAGAGATCGGATTTCGTCTGCACGTACACGGACAGAAAAGCAAATAATTGGGTGAAGTAATTTCTACATGTTGTGACTGAAATTTTGGGAGTTTCTCCGGGGGGGAATGAATTTTCTTCGGGGGGAGATTCCCCCCCGGGCTACCCCCTGAATTCAACCCTGGTTGTTCGGTGGGGGTCAATGTTGCCAATTTTGGGTAAAGTCGCTAAATAAGGGGAATTCGACCTCAACGATAGCGTAGGTTGACCATAAAATTTTCAGTTAAAAACGGGACAGGTTCTTGCAACCCTAGACTTTTAGATCTACCTTTGTTCTTATCAGTGCCTTGATATCAGATTTCCTCCTCTCTCTCTTTGTTACAGAGCGGGTAATTATGAAAAAGGAAAGACATGTTGAAATTTGTTCAACACACAACCAACTGCTAAAACCTCTGCTGCCTTTCGAGCAGTACTGCGAACTATAGAGTATGTTTAATATAGGGAATTTCAGTTCAATTTTTGCCTCTTTGTTATTATTAATTATTAATACTTTTAAAAGGAGTAAAGATACTGGGTTTGTTATTTACTTCTTTCATTTACATAGAACGGGACGAATACTACTTTTTCCATCTACTGACGGGACGGCCGGGACACGCCACTAAAACGGGACTGTCCCGGTCAAAACGGGACGTATGGTCGCCCTACGATAGCGACAAAAAATATTTTTTTCCGATTGGAGACTTTTCTGGGTGATTTTTAAATGACGATTTACCTACTTACACATTTAGCGACTTTTTGCTCCAAACAAAATATTCATCTGTAGAGAAGCATTATTAGTTCAAAACAGTTTTTACGTTCTTTTTTTCTGTTTGTTTGTTTTAATCAGCGCAACTGATGAAGAGTTTGGAAATACAGCATACTCACTGCCCCACAATCCTGCATTGTTATGTTACCCTTGCCCTCTAACGAAGAACAACTACAAACTTGATGTCCTTTAGTTCGCAGAGTTTCCGTTGAGAAACACACGTAATACATCATTACCGATAGCAACAAGATTAGCTATAGATTGCGTGAATAAAGGCGAAGAAGATGTTTGTTATATTTGTCCTTTGGGGTCTTTTAATTATTCTGCACTTTTTCTTTTGCAAAAAAATTGCTTAACGTAAGTACTGTAGTGTTAATTATTTCGGAACTATTTTGACCACAATATGAACAAAAGTACCCGAAACAACCTGAAATGATCCCTGAATTAAAGGATTGGTTGCGCCCTATTTACAAAGATGTGAGTAGAACCAGCGGCGCAAATCTGTCTTCAACATTGGGGGGGGGGGGTAAGACCGTTACCATACTTTTTTTTTGGCGATGTCCAAAATACTTATGAAGTTGAAAAACAATGTTGTGGAGAATCAGAGTTGTCTTCAGCGTTGGGAGGCTGCAGATTTGAGGCTTATTCTGGGGGACATCTATTTTATCTCACGTTCCTTTGTAGCAATCGGACAAAAATAATCAAATTTCTCCCAAAAAAACACATTTCAAATCGGATTATTGGGGAGAAGTCCCCCTCAGTTCCAAGATTGGAGGGGACATGTATCCGTCATCCCCCCCACGGATTTGCGCCAGTGAGTAGAACATATTGTTTAGTTTACATCTACAACTTTAAAACTATGCTTATAGACAATGAATTTCTCTATTATTTTTTATAGCGACTTTTCACCCAAAATTGGAGTCGTCATATCCCGTTTCGCAAACTTATTGCCAACATTTTGGAAACTGGTTGCGAAGAGAGCTACAATGGATGAGTCGAGTTATTTCGTCGCTTCCGCTGTGAACCTAAGTACAAGATTCCAAAGAGATTAAGAAAAAATGAAATGAAACCTTTGAGTTTTACGTCCCACAGTTATGCCGGTTAGGCTAAAGGAGACGCTGATGATAAGCAATGAATGAAATGGTGGAATGAAGAAAGTGGAAGGAAACGGGAGAACCCCGAGGAAACCCACTCACAAGGTGTTTGTCCATCACAAAGTTCATTTGACGGGGGCTGGCATCGAACCCGGGACCCCAACTACCGGAGGTGAACGTTCTACCACTGAGCCACCGCAGCTCTTAAGAGATTAAGAGTCACAAACATAGTCACTTTCAATTTTGTAATATATATAGGTCTATATATTGCATCACTGACTAATAACTAAAATCCTTGGATTGTATATATAAAAGTCGCCCCCTGCCCGTAAAAAGCTTCATTCGAACTCGGAATCGAACCATTGCATCTGTAAAACAGTGCTGATTTGATTTTAACGTTCCTTTCAGCAGCAAGGCTGTATGAGACGTGGACCTACAGATTAACGTGGAATCCGAACCACATAAGCTCCGGCCGGGAATCGAAAAAATGAAATGAAATCTTTGAGTTTTATGTCCTACGGTTATGCCGGTTAGGCTAATGGAGACGGTGATGAGTAATGAATTAAATAGTGGAATGAAGAAAGTGGGAGGAAACGGGAGAACCCCGAGAAAACCCACGCACACGGTGTTTGTCCACCACAAGGTTCACTTGGCGGGGCTGGGATCGAACCCGGGACCCCAAGCACCAGAGGTGAACCTTCTACCACTGAGCCACCGCGGCCCCCGGCCGGGAATCGAACCCGGGTGTCCCACGCCAAAGGCGTGTTCACTAACCACTTAGCCACGAGGGAGCTCATCTATAAGGCAGTGTAAGCAAACAAAAAAACGCACACTGGATGTTTGCGCAACTGAGGATCAAAACATTCTCAATGGAGTATGAGAAATAGTTAACGCCAATCAAAGTGTGCTTTTGCTTATTTATTACTTCGTTAATACTTAATTCCTTCTAGAAATAGTGAAACTATACTATGAAGAAACACTAATAAACTAATAACAATTACGTTGTATTTCTTACCACACCACGACCATTTTTACCACCCATAGAATTTGAACCTAGTACTATACTGCATTAGTCACGCCGTAACGAAAGATGAACACCTGGCACTCGCAGCTGTTGAAGCTGTTTTGTAGCTACCTGTATATCACGCGGCCTGCGTTGGTACTCCTCAACATAAATACCTCACAGCCCAAAGCCAGGAAACATCACAGACAGAAGACAGGGGCACAAGCAGTGCCTGACACTTCACGAACTCTAAACCCGCCAAGACTCAACTCAACATGACCTTCAATTACGTTCTAGAAACCAAACCAATGCTAAGGCACAAACTTACCAACTTCCTATATGAAAACACAAGAACAAAAATCTAACTTTTTTGGTTCCAAAGTGATGACATAACAATAATACTAAAAAGGTTTTAATTTTCAGTAACCCAAACATTAATTAACTAGGGAACATAACAAAGCAAAAATAAATAAAAATAAAAATAAATTAAATTAAAAAATAAAAATCTGACAAGTAAACTCTCCCTGACTACTTTTTTTTTTAAATTTCAGTGAGGCTGTAAAATATGTCAGTATCTTCGTAAAATATATATATTTCAATGTAAACAAGTTCTTTAAACAAAAGAAAGCTTTGTAGTAGAGCGCTTACCTCTGACGCGTTAGGTCCCTGGTTCGATTCCTGCTCCCGACAAATAGCCTTTTGGTGAACACTGTAGGTGTGGTTATTCTTAAGATTTTCCAGTTTCCTTACATTTTCTTGATTCCACCATTATCATGTATCTCATTGTCACCTTCTCTCTTACATTGATGTACAATCATGGGGCGTTAAACTAAAAGCAAAAAAAAAAAAAATGCAAATATCCTAGTAAAAATGAGTTTTCTAGACTACACAAGTGGCCCCGCGTAGGGTAGTCGCTAGCGCTCTACCCTTCGGTGCGAACGGTTCCGGGTTCGATCCCGGGGGAGAACTCGGTCGAAAAAGTATCAAAAGATTTTAAGTCCAGCCATCCTGAATGAGGTTTCCTTGGGTTTTCCTCATTCACAGCAGGCAAATGCCGGAGTGGTACCTAACATATAGGTCCCAGGCCGTTTTCTTCCTTCCCCAATCCTTTCTTCCCTTCCTTTCCCCGGATAGTGTACTCGCCGAGGAAAGTCATCCCTCATATGGGGTAACAAGGCCATTGATGCCGAAAGCCCAGAAATCTAAATCCTAAATCTTCACTACACAAGGAAATTTCCGCGCTGAAAACGGTTTATTAGCAATTATGTTAAGCAGTCCTGTAGTAAATCTGCACCAAGTAATAAATCGTCACATATAAAATGGAATGAATAAACACATAACATTCATTTTGCTACCTTGAAACATAATATGTTTCAAAACATTAATATTCAAAGTTTTTTCAAAATTCAGATTCACCCATTCCATTCTCCTCAATCATTTACGAGTTACAATAGTAAGAATTGTAGTCATAAACTACATTACTTACTTAGTACTATATTAAAGCAAGTTACACTAAAAGAATATATAATTAATGGAATATTTAACTAAAGTAATAGTTAACTATTGTACTTACCCAGGCTTTTGTTTCCTTCCTCTCTTCTGTTCCGTTTGTAAACAACCTCGTTTCGCAAGCAAAAGACGGTAGTTCAATGACGTCAGCCATGGCGAAAGAAAGAGTGTCTATAGGCGGTCTGGATCTTACACACAGATGGACGTATATAACGTATAGCTGAAGTATTTAACATACGTATACGTATGTAAAATACGGAAAATTGTTAGATGTCAGACATCCTGCAGCGACATGATGTAACATCTAAGCGGGTAAAAGGCAGTACCTCTGTAGTATATGGATAAAGTACGCTCCGTACAGATTTCCTTAGTAAACATAACGAATCCTTGTATTTGTACAATATACCGCTGTCCGGATAATGGATTTTTCTCAGTGTATTTTGTCATTATTTATCATCCCTTGAAATTTGACTCATCATTAAAGATATACTGTACCCTGTATATAGGGTGGTCCATTATAATCTTTCCATTTAAATACCTCGAAAACATATATGAACGAAATAAAAACTCAAACGGGAGATTCCATGGAGCACATCGAATGGCGTTGCCATCGTGACCCCCAGTTCCACCCTTCATGGGGGCCCAGAACACAACTTCAAAATTTTAGATGGATTCATGGGATGAGTAATACTTCGTTCGATAGATCTTTAAAAGCTATAAACCATTGTTTCAAAATATGTTTTATGTCGGTCACCATATTGAAAGTGGCCGCAAAATATGGTGCATGTATCAGATAGAACGTCCAGTAAGACGAATATGAAAATGGTTGAACATAAATGGACCGAACAAAAACTCGAATAGGAAACGCCATGCGGCAAACCAAATGGTATTGTCGCGGTGCAACCCAGGGCCGCCTCTCACGGTTGCCCAGTGCCCAACTTCAAAATTTTAAATAGAAACATAGGGCGAATGATATTTCATTCGATAGATCTTTAAAAACTAAAGAGCGCTGTTTCAAAAGATATTTCATATGAGTCACCGTTTTCAAAATGACCACCAAGACATAGTACCTGAATCAGAAAAAAAAAACGTCCAGTGACCATAGAATGAAAACTGTTAAATATAAATGAACAGAACACAAATTGGAATAGGAAATCGCAGAGGGTATTCATCATTCCACGCTTCGAGAATATTGTAACAGTGGGAAAAAAAGGTGGTTAGAATAAAAGTGTCATAATGCAAAGGAGAAAACTAATTCCTAGAAAATTATCGCTCCAAGCTCCCTCTGTAAGTGGGTGAAGCGGGAAGGAACGTTGAAATTGCAAATGAGAACCTTAGATTTTGCAAATTGAATCTAAGCGACAAAAGTGTTTAAACTGTGTTTTTATAAGAGATAGATGTATCTGTAATGAGAAAAAGTAGGCGAAATTCGTGTTAAATGGTACCTCCCATTTTTATTGCAGGCAATAATTTGGTGCAAAAATTAATCAACTGAAGTGCGAAACAAAATTGTGGAACAATGCAGTTTTTAGAACAATGTGTAAAACGTTGGTTTTGATCAACTGTCTTCTGCGTCATATTGTTTCGATTCTTTTCCTTAAGTCCTCTCGTCTCGCACGTCCGAGACAGTTTTCTTCCTGACAAGTAAACCTTACGTTTGGGTGAATCGAGTTGCTGACTGAGAATCATGTGAGAAAGTAGTACTAAATGTGGTCAGTATTTCAGTAAATTTGTAGGTGCGAAGCTCCAGGTGTTTAGGAGATACAGCTACCAGAACATCACATGGAATTACAGAATAGTCTTCATACAGTTGGAGGTTAAAGCTCTGTAAGGCCTCTTGTAACGACAAAAGGTAAATAACAAATATATGAGTACATATTACGACTAGGGGGAAGTCATATAGTAAGGGTATACCTGACGACGGCCATCTTGAAATCCGCCATTTTGAATTAAGGATAAGTTTTTAAAATAGGAATAGGGCCATGTGATACATTATTTAAGGGGCAAATTTAATCAGAAGAACAATGGTGACGTTAATTTTGATTTACGCGCAATTGGTGAAAAGTTACAGGGAAATTAAATATTGTTGCAGCATATGTATTAGTCCTTTACCCCACCTTGTAAATTTTGTGTTAATGATAATAATTAAATAAAAAGCAGGTGGATAAATATTAGGTCTATGCTAAGAATTGCCTTAATGGCGGCCATCTTCAAACCGGCCATTTTGAATTAGATAAAAGTTTTAAACAAAACGCATAACATTGACACCTTATTAATAGCAAATTTTACCATAACTCCAACGGTATAACCATTTTTGCTTTATCATTAACCAGCACAAAATTAAATGGTTCGCTCCTTACGACTACTGCTTTGACGAAATTGTTAACGACAAATGTATCAAGTGTAACTCGATTGCCTTTGACAGATGTGCTCACTGTGAGCAGAGCATTTGTGAAAGTCATGCACTCTTTTATGAACTGCATATTGATTGTACTAATTGAGGACTTTTCTGGAAGAAAGACCCAAGTTCAACTATGACTCAATTCCACTTTGGTCAATTTTCCTTAAATTAGCAACTTGTTTATGCGATAACAATTGCTGGTTAATGATAAAGCAAAAATGGTTATACCATTGAATTTATATTATTAATAAGGTGTCAATGTTATGCGTTTTGTTTAAAACTTTTGTCTGATTCAAAATGTTAGATTTGAACATGGCCGCCATCAAGGCAACTCTTACCATGGACCTAATATTTATCCACCTGCTTTTTATTTAATTATTATCATTAACACAAAATTTACAAGGTGGGGTAAAGGACTAATACATATGCTGCAACAATATTTAATTTCACTGTAACTTTTTACGAATTGCGCGTAAATCCGAATTAACGTCGCCATTGTTCTTCTGATTAAATTTTCGCCTTAAATCATGTATCACATGACCCTATTCCTATTTTAAAAACTCAACCTTAATTCAAAATGGCGGATTTCAAGATGGCCGCCGTCAGGTATACCCTTACTATTGATTTCTCCCTAGTCCTAATATGTACTCATATATTTGTTATTCACCTTTTGTCGTTACAAGAGGTCTTACAGAGCTTTAACCTCCAACTGTATGAAGACTATTCTGTACTTCCATGTGATGTTCTGGTAGCTGTATCTCCTAAACCTCTGGAGCTTCGCACCTACAACTTCACTGAAATACTGACCACTTTTAGTACTACTTTCTCACATGTGTCTCAGTCAGCAACTCGATTCACCCAAACGTAAGGTTTACTTGTGAGTCCCTTCGCCTCTCACCTACCAACAAAATGCAAGAATCTATCTCACAGTTTGTTCAATGACATCTCTATTTGCCTATATACTTAAGTTAATCACTCAGCGAAAATGCATGACAGTTTACAATTAAACGTTACATGGGATTTGAACACAAGGTACTCAAATTCGTTCCATCTTTCCTAGTTGTTGGTTCGTGTTCAAATACAATGTTTTTCAAATGTCCCCACAAATAAAAATCTGGTGAGGATGAATCTGGGGATTGTGAAGGCCATAGTATTGGTCCGTTTCTCCCAATTCATTTTCCATTATATTGCGTGTGCAAATACTCCACCACTCTTTGCGCAGAGTGATCTGCCGCTCCATCTTATTGAACCCACATCCTCAGTTTTGTCTCTAGGTCAACTTCTTCAAGTAGCAACGACAAATGTTGTCTGAAGAATTCCGGAAGAAAATCACCAGTCACATTTCCATCGAAAAATTGTTGACCAATAAGATTTATTCTGTTTTTCATCACCAACTGTTTCATCCCTGTTCATTTATTTCAAACGATTTTCATATTAGTGGTACTTTATGTTCTTTTTTCTGATAACAGTAACCCAATATTGACAGTCATTTTGAAAACGGTGACCTATATGAAAAATGTTTCGAAACAGCGCTCTTTAGTTTTTGAAGATCTATGGAACGAGGTATCACTCGCCCTATAATTGTATTTAAAATTTTGAAGTTGTGCTCTGGTCTCCCTCAACACCATTCAATGTACCCCATGGAATTTCTTATTTGAGTTTTAGTTTGGTTCATTTATGTTCAACCGTTTTTGAGATATTTCTACTATATATATAGCGGGCAGAGCAAATATACATCAGACATTTCAGTATATGTTTTTCGCAAAGTTTCAGCAAACGTTACCTGATATGTCAATAATAATAATAATAATAATAATAATAATAATAATAATAATAATAATAATATAAATCAGGACTTAAAGATCATGTATCCTCCTATATGCCAATATCTCTTCTTTCTGTAATATCAATTATCTGCGAAAAAATAATCAAAGACAGGCTACTTAAATTCACCTCACCTTACATCCATAGTTTTCAGCACGGCTTTCTACCGAAAAGCTCAAGTCTCTCAAACTTAAGTACTCTTCTTTCCTGTGCAGTCAAATGTATGAATAACAATACTCAATCAGATGTTATCTACTTCGATCTCTCGAAGGCCTTTGATTCTGTCAGTCACATTCATCTTCTTCATAAACTCTCTAATAGATTTAATATACATGAAAAATTTCTCTCTCTAATCACAAGCTACTTGAAGGACCGTAAACAGAGAGTTGTTCTTTCAGGGGCGACTTCTAACCCCCAACCCGTGATCTCAGGGGTGCCTCAGGGGAGTGTACTTGGGCCTCTGCTGTTTGTCCTGTATATGGATGATCTCTACACGCACTTATCAGCTCAACCTAGTGGCCTTCTGCTTTTTGCTGACGATTGTAAATTATACAGAGAAATATCGTGTCTCCATGACACAATTGCTCTACAGGAAGACATAAATTACCTTAGAGGCTGGTGTGAAATGTGGCACTTGAAACTCAACAGTAAGAAATGTGACAGTATTACTATTACTTTGAAAAAGTCTCCTGTTCCCTCCACATACCATATCAACGATTCCCCTATCACACATTCTGCTAGTCATAACGATCTTGGTGTCATTTTTTATTCAAAACTCACCTTCTCTGACCACATCTCCTCAATACTAAAGAATTCAATGCGCATGTTGGGACTTCTTTATCGATTCACCGAACTACGCACTGTTTCTTCATTAGCAACTTTTTATAAGACTTTAATAACGCCCAAGATCGAATACTGCTCTCCCATATGGGCCATGGTAGCACCTACACATCTGTCCAGACTTGATTCTCTTCTCAATTTCTTCATTGCTATAGTCCGTTTTCGTGTTCCTGCACTTCGAATATTATCTAAGAAGGACTGTCTTGCGACATCTTAATATTCAGACTCCTGAAGTACGCAGAATTATCTCTGACCTGAAATATATACATAAAATAGTTAATGGAAGCTTAAGATCGGAAATATTACTTCAGGAACTATACTTACGTGTCCCTTCCCGCATAACCCGGAATACTCATCTATTCCATCTTGCCGTCCTAGGTTGACTGTTATACAGAGGTCTCTTTTTTATAAAACACCAAACTGTTATAATCAAGTAACAACTGATGTGGACATTTTTTCGAGCTACCCAGTGTTTGAAAGAGCAATTAAACGTGCTTTGACGGAATAGTTTTACTTTTACACTATTTTTTTCTATATTGTTGTTATTGTTGTCTTATTTATTTTTATTTCTTTTGTTAGCATGTCCCTGTGTAAAATGGCAAAGTTATGCTGTATCTGGGAATTTGTTCAATAAATAAATAAATAAATAATAATAGTTGTAGTAGTAGTAATTGTTGTAGTACAGAGTATTTTCTCGCTAACCTTATATGCCAAGTCGAACATGTTCCTCCAAAAGAAAATCCTGCCTACGTCCCTAGATTTTGCCATCCTGTTGAAAGTGAAATTTCATTAAACACATTTAAGAGCACTGTTACACAGTAAGGTTTTAGTATTCGGCTAACTCACTGAAATTCCGTGCACCAGCTCTTTCTGTTAATTCCATGAATTAATCTTTCCGTAATTCTCTCTGATCTCTCCTTCTCTTTCTTTTCCGTCTACTTGCCGCGCCAATTATTACCAGAAAGGCTGCTGTAAAAGCTGTCTTCTTCGTTGAATCCATGAATTCACACTATATACCCAAAGTACTTGAATATATTAGTATGTTGCTATTAAGATATTACTGGTAATTTAAAATACATTTTGTGAAATGTTGCTAACATTTCTTTTTTATATAAATAATGTATATATTTTTAAATTATTCATTAAAAACTTCCAATGTTTTTGTTCGTAGCATGTTAGTAACATTGATGTTAAGATTTTGTTATTAATATTTCTAAAATTTATATGAATATAATCTTATTATTAAACTTTTGTTAATGACAACGTGCTTATTTTATTTATTTATTGTATTATTTTATTGTTAAAAATCAGTCTTAACATAGAGAACGAGCTCCTTCTTTATTCTTCTTCATCTTACTGGCAATAAATTCAGTCAGTTTTCTAAGAATATGAAATTTACTATTTAGGCAATGGGTGTATATGCCTATTAAAGCATGTGTGCACCTCATTACGCATGCATTAGGAGCAGTATGCATTAGAAGCTCATGATGCATCCTTTACGAGGAAGCTCGGTGATTCAGCGGTAGAGTGTCTACCTCTTGTGCGTAGGGTCCCTGGTCGGATCTCCGGCGAAGTAAGATTGTGGTGGACAAGATCGTGTCGTGGGTTTTCTCGGAATACTCCCTTTTCCTCTTGCATTAGAATTCCACCAATGCTTCCATCATCATTCACCTACTTTAATTCTCCTTTTACTTAACGGACACAAAATTGAGGCGTCAAACTGAAAGATTTCATTTTGTGCATCTTTTACGGCAATCTTGGTAGACGATATATCATGAAGGTATGTTGACGGTTAAGTGATCTGTGATTATTTCATGATGGTTGGTGTTGTAGTTTTTGCTCTTCGATACCATCTTATTTTACATTATAGTTACTTTTATGTGTTAATTCGTGATTGTTGTTCTTGTTTTGGGCTTATTTTAGTTTAGTCCTTTCAGAGGTTACTGCCGTGTCATGCATATTGCTTGGTGATAATGTGGGAGCATGGAAGAAGGTACAATATGATAATTCCATTCATCTTTCTTCAACTGGTTCCAAAGCATGTCGGAGTAGATAGCCAAATCTTTACTATGAATTACCTACGGGTTAATACATAATCTGAAACTTACGTTTTCTGAACTGTAAGACTCTCTTCTTGTATGTGATAGTGTATTTAGCTTCATCATGTATTATATAGGTTAATGTTGTAACTAATGAACTATGACTAATTCCAAGAGAAAAATATGGATTGAATGTTGTCAAAACCAAAGTTTTGAAGATCTTTCATTGAGATAGAATATTTCTTACAAAATAAATAAATAAATAAATAAATAAATAAATAAAAACGAACAGATTGGTATATGAAAAAAAATATCCTATTACTAACTTTCCCGGTTTAGTGGGTATTTTATTCCTGCCAGATTAAATATGGCATTTTTAAACACTGAATTGCTGACAACAGATTTTAAAAAATAATACATATCTTAAGTGTTTCTTGTTGTCTTTGGAAATGATGATTGGCTCCGCTACAGCAATTCCAGATGACTGATGTGATCGATGGTCCTTACATCTCCTGTATGTCGTGGGTAAATCTCATGAACAGCGAGGCGTAATTTGTTACGTATTCACGGTAATAATGATAAAATATAACTCCACTAAGTTTAACGTAAACTACTCGTTTTCATACTTCGACTTTTTTTCGGTGATTGTAAAAGTATAAGTTTATAATCTTAAAATACTATTGCTTGACTTCGCGCTCTGAAGTCTCTTCGCCTCCAAACTTCCACTTTTTCTCCCCGGCTTTTACCATCCAATTTTTCTCGTCAACTTTATTTTCAAATTCACCCTCTCCAAATCACTCTCGAGACTTTCCATCCTTTGGTTTTTGTTGACTTCCTCAAATCTGAAATTTGCATTTTCACCATGACGTTAAAAGCGTGTTCTCTTTTTGCTCCAGGAAACTTTTTAGTTTCTTCATTGTTGTACAGCAATTCCAATCCCTAAAATGCGTGTGTCCGCGATACTTGGCAATTTTGACATATTCAAAATTGTTTTTGTGTTAACAAACATTCTACAAACTTCATAACATTAGATTTTTGTATTTTTATCAATAATACATAATTAGATTTTGTTCTCATTTTTAACAATTAAAATAATCTGCCAAATTGTAATTTTCTTAATGCCAAAGTTATATAATCGTTTCATAAACTAAATTCAATGTTAAGCTTTTATGTAATATGTTTTAATATTCGATTTTTAACTATGTTTTGTTAAATGTCATTTAATAATTAATATCTAAATTTTACTTGTACATAAAAAGATAAAGTCAAAAATGTAAAAATTAAATAAAATAAATAATCAAATATATGCATTCTGTCATACTATGATATTTAGTGTTCATTTCCGAGTTAGGTGTTTTAAAATTAACCTATAATTTGCGAAGAAAAAAATGTGTGTATAAGTCTTAACTAGCGGAGAAAATATTCTTGTCTTAGCTGTGTGAAAACAAATGGATATGGAAACGTTATTTCTGCAGCGCCGTGCGTGTTCATATGATCACAGCAGTTAGTATTTATGAAAATAAGCCTTGTATAACATACTTTCAGTGGTTTCTTTACGATTTGTGTGTTGACTACTAGGAGAAGGTTCTGTTAACGATATTTAGACGAAACAAATTCCACATTGCGGCGTGAAAGTAACCTAGAGGTACAAATATCCGCAACGCGCCAGAAATACAAGAAAAATGGTATCGTCCTCTCAGTAAGTATTAAAAAACAATCTTATATCTTATCCTTTCAAATTGTTTTCGGCTGGCATATGTTTTAGAGATGTCAAAAGTTGTTACAGATTACATTTCACTCATCAGAAAATATTTGGGTCATGGTCATTGACGTTTTCCATCAGTGTGATCATATGAACACGCAAGGCGTTTAAGTAGCTTCTTCTCTCTTACGTACGTACGTATATGTGTCAATAATACAGTAAAATTTTGCAGGTATATCAATTTAGAACAGTTTGTACATGCTTTCAGTTGACTTACACTATTCTTTTGACTTTTATTATTATTATTATTATTATTATTATTATTATTATTATTATTATTATTATTATTATTATTATTATTATTATTATTATTATTATTATTATTATTTGAAATGACTTTTGCAACTCCTGTTACTGGTAATTGTATGGTTTTCCCTTTAGATACAGAGGTCTTTCACTTCAATAAATTATTGATATTTTAGAATCGGATGACGTGCATGATATGCAAGACATGCTGAACCTCCGAGACCTAACGCCTTTTCGGTTGAAAATTCGGGAAAGGGGGATGGAAATGGACAAAATTACAGGGTACCAACTTACCAGTCATGCTGAAGTTGTTTTTACAGATAATACTCGACTTGGTGAAGATGATGTGACGACTCTGTCGTTACAACTGCGTTACGTTTAACGGGATTCAGCCTGTTTTTAATGAACAAAATTTCAAAAATGAAAATAGAAAGTACTCGCTCGTATGCATTCGGAGAATATTAGCAAGCACATGAAACTTACTGATCAAATGGACCAGGATATATAATATTATAGAATTAAAATCAAGTCCAAAATGTGGTGGTGGGCGCCTCTCTCTTGGATGATTGATGCATCGCAGGAATCGCATGGCTAATGTTGAGAAAAACCATAATAGGCATCTCACACTTAGAATTTGCAAGACATATTGTACAAACTTATTTGCAAAATTATAAAGCCATTCTATTAGATGCAGGGCTTCCAGCTATTTCTGAGTCCAGCAGTCAACAACACCATGTAAGGGATGACGTTAGTCTTTATGGGAGAAACCACTTAGTGGTTCGGTCTAAGCGTAAACGTTGTGCAAGTACACTGTGTTCAAACACAGTACCTACGAAATGTTTCAAATGTAGCATGGGTTTGTGCGCCTACCATTTTTTTCAATTTCCATAAAGTCCCATAGATATTGGGCTCCATAACCTGACAATTCCATAGTTCAAATACTGTGTTTATTTTTGTCTTCTAAAGTGTAACAATTTCTAAGACATTAAATGTCTCTCTTCGTTTCCATATGTGTTAATAATTTAAGAGGACATCCACTTAATCATGATATACGAAAGTACTTAAACGCCTAGCGTGTTTATATGATCACGGGGCACCCCAACAAAACCGCTTACGTCACGAACTCAAAATTTCTCGCAAATGGTCTTTACACCTAAATAACTCAAAACTACAAATTTCACCGAAAATAAAAACAAAAAATAATTTCGGCGTTAATGGGTTAACCGAATGCTAGACAACACTAGCTTAGGGTGCGAATTACCGGGGGGATGAGGGGGATTTTCCCCCTCAATCACATTTTGCCCCCAAAGAAGACAGCTGAAGTATCCCCACCTTGGATGTTCGCTTTCCCCCAAAAAAACTATGCTTAGTATAACTCCAAATTTCACTGATTTTTGCCATTTCTTGTAAGTTTAATCTTCTAGCTGTATTTCGAAATGAGCGATGTAAACCATTTAGTTTTAGTCATTTATACTTACCACCTAATTACCCACTATTTTTAACGTCCTTTATTATATTATTATGACTTCGGCTGTTATGACTTCGGCTTGCAACCGTACCGGTACATTCGTACCATTCAATTCATCCTCGTTCGTGAATTTGAATGTACTAATTGCGTATAACAAAACCACATATGGATTTATAAATGTTCTAAGCGGTTGGCCATGAAGAAGTAAGCAAATAGCTTCTTCCACCATACTTGACGAAGTTCGGACATGCCATATTCATTCTCTACATTTGTATCGATTATCATCTTATTTTAATTTTTGTTATAGCATGTTATTTCATTTTCCAGTGTATTATTTGTTAGCACATGGTCCTCATTCCCTAGTAGTTTGTGTGTATGCAATTCAAAAGTTGCATTTAATTTGTGGTAATTATCATAGTAATCACTGCCTATTACAGTTTACGGAAATGAACTTTTGAGACTACTCAATATTAACGTACACGCTGGTGATGCGCTCCTAGTGAGCAGACATGTTAGTGAAGGTGATTTTTAGGTTAATAAGCGCATAATTGAAGATTTGTTTCAGCATTTGTTAGTACGACTATTTCTTCGTGTCATTGTCCGTGTCTGTATAAGCACTTCAACTGGAGTGGGCTTTTCGAAGTTAACCCTTCATTTTTCAATCTTTCTTTTCGCTGTAGTTTGCTGTCCAAGCATATAATGTTGTCTGAAAAACTTCAATGTAATGTTTCACTTTATTAGAATAACGTAGCACATAGTGAATCAACTCATCTGTAACCTAACAGTAAAGTAATTGTAAGTGTTGACTTCCTGAGCTCCATCACGGAATCGATATTTAAAAAAGAAAAAGCGTGAAGAGCGCAGCTTTAGCGGGGAGTAGAAGCATAAGCTCGAAATCTGAATTGAAAGATTTTAAATATGTGGCCTTCGATTTGACCTTGATGTCAGAAATCGGGACAGCAACAACCAATTTTTCGTATGATAAGCTAATATCTAGATTTTTTTTTTTTTTAAAAAAGGAAAAGTATGTCCGGTTTAACTGATAATTTTAGTGGTTTTCATAAGACTGAAGTAGGTTTTCTTTGCAAGCTGTATGTAATAAAGCGAAGTGGAAGATTTTAATATGAGTGGAAAAATTAGCATATGCTTGTGATCATGGCTATCGCTTGGTCCGAATTATTAAGTAAATAAACCTTAGAGAGCTACGGGGACAAGAGTGAGTACAACATTTAAACACGTTCAGAAAGGTTAAATGGGGTGAGTATGTCACACAATATATATCTACATAGTTATTGACGATAGATTTATTAAATTAATAAATATCTTATTAGAGATTTCATATATATATATATATATATATATATATATATATATTTACATCAGCTAATGCTTCTGGCAACAAATACTATTCGAAGCTTTCTTGCACCCACTGGAAAACGTGAAGTATATTAATATTTATTTGCATATATTGTTATTGTAGACTGTTCCCATAATGCCCACCGACTTCGATTTTACAAAATTCGAGAAATAAATTTCACTTTTTATTTAGTGGTCAATTTGAAGGCATTTTGTTATACTACCATTAAGAAACCCATATACATCATATTACGAATCAATCATTATGGAACAATCTTATGTGTGACACGCAGCAGTGGTACCAATCTTTGAAAGTTTCATTTACAACTTTTTTCTTTTTTCTTTTTTAACTGATTTTGTGAGTAATGGTGCATTCAGTATAAAGGTACAACAAGATATTCTCTTTCTCTCTCTCTGTCCCTGTGTGTGTGTGTGTGTGTGTTTGTTTCTAGTTTCCGGCGTAAGCGTGTGGATACTACCAGGTATACTTTCGTGTGTACAAATGCTAGTGTGTGTGTGTGTGGCGCGGGTATATGAACTATTAATTGGGATCGCGTAGTGGAACTTATCAATATTAGTACGTACATACAAACGGCTGTTACTTCACACGATAACTTTGGACGAATGCGAATTTTTAAATTCTGCTTTTTGCAATAAATAAGTAGAGTGATTCCTCTCGAGGGAGTTCCCCTAAATGGTAGCCCCTACCATGTCCAATTAAATCACAAATTGCCGCAATCGTTTGTACATTGTTTGTACAGAAATGTACAGGCCAAATTTTCGTTTGTACACTATTAGGGGCGCCGCCAGAACGAAAACAAATTGGGGCTGTTTAACTGGTACCCCCCCCACAAACATGTTCTATTCAATCACTAATTATCGCAATCGTTTGTACTTCGTTTGTACAGAAATGTGCACCCGAAATTTTCGTTTGTACATAATTAAGGGCGCCGCCAGAACAGAAAAAATGGGGGCTGTCTAAGTTGTAGCCCCCCCCAAAACCAATTCAATCACAAGTTGTCGCATTCGTTTGTGCATCGTTTGTACAGAAATGTGCAGGCGAAATGTTTGTTTGAACAAACTTAGGGGCGTCGCCAGAACGAAAACAAAGTGGGGAGCTGTCTGAGTGGTAGCTCCCCCCACGATGTCCAATTGAATCACAAAGTATCGCAATCGTTTGTACATTGTTTGTACAGAAATGTACAGGCCAAATTTTCGTTTGTACACTATTAGGGGCGACGCCAGAACGAAAACAAATTGGGGGCTGTCTAGCTGGTAGCCCCCCCCACCATGTCCTATTCAATCACAAATTATAGCAATCGTTTGTACTTCGTTTGTACAGAAACGTGCAGGCGAAATTTTTGTTTGTACACAATTAGGGGCGCCGCCAGAACAGAAAAAAATGGGGGCTGTCTAAGTGGTAGCCCCCCCCCCACCATGTCCAATTGAATCACAAATTGTCGCAATTGTTTGTACTTCATTTGTACAGAAATGTGCAGGCGAAATGTATGTTCGCACGCAATTAGGGGCGCCGCCAGAACGAAAAACATTGGGGGCTGTCTAAGTGGTAGCCCCCGACCATGTCCTATTCAATCACAAATTGTCGCAATCGTGTGTACTTCGTTTGTACAGAAATGTGCACGCGAAATTTTCGTTTGTACATAATTAAGGGCGCCGCATGAACAGAAAAAAATGGGGGCTGTCTAAGTGGTAGCCCCCCACCATGTCCAATTCAATCACAAGTTGTCGCATTCGTTTGTGCATCGTTTGTACAGAAATGTGCAGGCGAAATGTTTGTTTGAACAAACTTAGGGGCGCCGCCAGAACGAAAACAAAGTGAGGGCTGTCTAAGTGGTAGCCTCCCCCCCATCATGTCCAATTGAATCACAAATTGTCACAATCGTTTGTACTTCGTTTGTACAGAAATGTGCAGGCAAAATGTATGTTCGTACACAATTAGGGGCGCCGCTAGAACGAAAACAAAGTGGGGGACTGTCTAACTGGTAGCCCCCCACCAACATGTTCTGTTCTATCACAAATTATCGCAATCGTTTCTACTTCGTGTGTACAGAAATGTGCAGGCAAAAGTTTCGTTTGTACACAATTAGGGGCGCCGCCAGAACGAAAACTAAGTGGGGTGCTTTCTAAGTAATACCTCCCCACCATGTCCAATTGAATCACAAATTGTCGGAATCGTTTGTACTTCGTTTGTACAGAAACGAGCAGGCGAAATGTTTGTTTGTACACAATTAGGGTCGCCGCCAGAACAGAAAAAAGGGGGCTGTCTAAGTGGTAGCCCCCGACCATGTCCAATTCAATCACAAATTGTCGCAATCGTTTGTACGTCGTTTTTACAGAAATGTTCAGGCAAAATTTTCGTTTGTACACAATTAGGGGCGCCGCCAGAACGAAAACAAACTGGAAGCTCTCTAACTGGTAGCTTCCCACCAACATGTCCAATTGAATCACAAATTTTCGTAATCGTTTGTACATCGTTTGTACAGAAATATGCATGCGTAATTTTCGTTTGTACACAATTAATGGCGCCGCCAGAACGAAAACAAAGTGGGGCTGTCTAAATGGTAGCCCCCACCATATCCAATTCAATCACAAATTATATCAATCGCTTGTACATCATTTGCACAGAAATGTGCAGGCGAAATTTTCGTTTGTACTCTATTAGGGGCGCCGCCAGAACGAAAACAATGTGAGGGTTTGTATAAATGGTAGAAGCATTAAAAAAATGTGTCACATTTATGGAGTATTTTTCTAACAGGACTTTGTTCACACTATTGTGTGGTTTGGTTTGTTCACACTATCGTGTGATTCACTATATTGATCTTATCCTAACGATGATGGAATTAAATGTTTTTTTTTGTTTATTTATATTTATATTTATACTTACAATCATTATTGCTGAGTTTGTTTTTCACTCCTCGGCTCTTATTATTAAACTTATTCATTATTTCTTACGTGAACTGAATCCTTATGAGAAAAATGTATTTTTTTCTTTCTATCTTGCGCAGAAACCGTTATTCTCATCTCGTACAGGAAATTGATAAGTGGAAGATATAACAAATCCACAAAGTAGACTGTTAAAGGGAAAATTATAACACAGTATTTTGTTTTATATGATCATCTTCATTAAACTCATTTTGCAGAAACTATAGAATGCATGGTGAAGTATTTTGGTGCATTCAGCATTCTGATTTACGAGTAGAGTTGCTAACTGGCCGGTATTTGCTGTAATTTTGATTAAGGCCGGTGACCGGTACAAACTTCTTATTAGACCCCTTCTGACCTGTATTTTGGAATCTGCAATCCAGAATATAACATTGAACATCGAAATTTTTCAACAGTGCCTTTACAAACACAAATTTCCGTTGTATTATACATTATCGATATTTTTTTAACGTATGGCAGTTTTTTTTATTTATTTAACATAACAAATTTGATAACACTTATATTTTATTGTAAAAGAATTTTATTCATTTATTGAGAGTAGAAAATGACTTTTTAAAGCAATTTCCTTTGTTTGAAGTGAAGTTTATAGAATAAATTTCATTTTATGAATCAACTATTGTTACATAAAGATTAATATCCAGTATTATTCATCTGTTTCGATAATTTTAAACAAGTGGCAATTGCTGGTAAATATAATAACGATCAATACAGTCTTCAGTTTCTCATTTGTACAGAGAATTTTGAGGGTGTGCCGGTAATTTTGTTTTCCTGAGTTGGCAACCTATTTACGAGGTTTTGTTTCAACTCTGCTACGTAGTGGCTCCGTACTGACACTCCGCATGCAAATAAGTATGTAAGGCTACCATACGCCCCGGTTTCTTAAAATTTGTCCCGGTGTGCAGAAATTTTCCTTCTTGTCCTGTTTTTTTCTTTATTATTATTATTAATTACATATCAAAATTTCTGAAAAGATAATAAAATCGACTTATTCCTTTTGCTTTCAATTCCGACAATACTATAGGAACAATTTCATTCTAATCTTTATTATTATTGCAATCGCTGCTTCCCCGGATATAACATGCAATGTTTAAATCCTCCTAAGTAGCACTCTTATCACTAAAAGTAAGAATGTATACCCCGAGGTGGCAACAAATTCTTGTGACGTTGCAGACCAGCCCCGAAAACACATTTTTTTTCTGCTTCAGAAAAACAATTATGCAAATTGCTTTCCTTTAGTTCGCATTTTAGGTTAACAACAATAAATTAGCCTATTGAAATTTTGAAACAACTTCATAAATCTGGATATTTTTCTTTATAGACATGTAGAGCATGTAAAGGTGGTATGCGTAATAATATTGAAAATATAATTTTTGCCTAAATATTGTATGTTCACTGATTGCGTTTATATTGTATAACAGCTTCTAGCTTCTATAATAATTTTTAGCACTGTTGATTAAGTATGGACAGTGGCGTATTTACGATTTCATTTTGGGAGGGGCTTTGCTAACTTCCGGGGGTGCTTTGCCTGAAAATACGAAAATTCTGCAAGATATTTCATATACTTTACTATAGTAAGTAAGATTTCGGTGGGGGGCTTGAGCCCGGAAGCCCTCCCCCTAAATACGCCACTGAGTATGGACTATATTAATACATTATTTTAAGTTGTATAACTAGTGCGATACTGTAGTAAAATTCGAAAGATAAAATTAATACAAAATGCAATATTTATTACTAATTTGTAAGATGTCCCGTTTTTTCTGTTTTCAAAAAGTATGGTAGCCTTAAAGTATGCTAAACCATACAAAATAAATTGTACTGTAAATAGTACCCCTCTGATAGTGCTCTCAAACGGGTCGGGTTACGGGTCGGGTTGTCGGGTCGGGTCAGTCGGGTTAGCTCGTGTCGGGTCACTCGGGTCGGGTCGTCACATTCTTCACTTATTTTCTATACGGAATACTATAAAGAGCTTTGTTGTGGAATTCAATTCGAAGTTGGTGAATGAATGATAAATGTGACTAATTGAAGGTGAAATAGTAATAAAATTTTAATTTTACCCTATATTAACTAATTGGTATTGTAATTGTAATTAATATTACTACTGACTTTTTTCCTTTCTGCGTTTCTATGTCAAGTTAAATGTCACATTAAGTGAAATTGAAAGGAAATATCTAGTTAACGTCCCACGTTATGCACCAACGCTAAGAGAGACAGTGATGATGAGAAATAATTGAAGTGGTTGAATGAAGAAAGTGGGAGGAAATGGGAGAACACCGAGAAAACCCATGCACATGGGGTTTGTCCACCAGAAAACTTACTTGGTACAAGCTGGAATCAATACCCATGGACCTTCGGATCAAACATCTGCCTTTGGGCAGGACACATTATTATTATTATTATTATTATTATTATTATTATTATTATTATTATTATTATTATTATTATTATTATTATTATTATTATTATTATAACTTTAAGAGTGCCCAAGAAAGTTCCGCCGCCTTTTCACCAACACCTTCGAACATTGGTATGTAACCTAAGACGTACCTGGAATATCAAAAATCGTCTCCATCAGCCTCGACGACCTTCTGAAAACGTTCTGGAAGGCCATGGATTCCATCACAGTCGAACTTGGTGGGACGTGAAGTGAAGAAGATATCAAGTGCATATTGAACCTCTACTAGCTGTTTGAATTGGCGTTCTCTAAGGTGATTGTCCAAGGAATGGAACAGGTGGTAATCGGATGGTACAATGTCCGTGGAGTATGGCGGATCCAATAGTGTTTTCCATCCAAGGCGTAGAATAATGTAGTGGGTCATTTTAGCCACGTGGGGCTTAACGTTGCCTTGTAACAAGAGGACCCCTTTGCGATTCAGAACTGCTGGATCCAGACAGTACACAGTGACAGTACACAGTTGCATTGATGATCTGACCAGCTGGTAGCAGTTCCCGATGGACGATACCTCGAGCAGTCCACAAAATGCACAGGAGAACCTTATTCTGGCGTGGTGCTGGCTTGGGTTGTTTTTGAACCGGTTCATGGGATGCTAACCAACAATGACGGCGCCGTGGAGCTTCGTACAGGACCCACTTCCCATCACATGTCAACACCCTGTTCAGAAATTGCTCCTTCCTCAGACGAGACACCAAAGAAACACAGGTGTCTGCTCGCGTTGCTCCAAGTCAAATCATGTAGGACCTATCAACCCAACTTGCAGTGCTTCCCAAGTTGATGGTGGTGGTGCAGAATGGTTTCTCCACTTACACTGAAAGGTAGTACCAGTTCCTCACATGTCTGTCTTCGCCTCAATTGCTGCCCGAAGATCTTTATTTTGAACATCTGTTTGTCTTCCGGCACGTGGTGCCTCTTCGAGTGTTTCGTCACCGTCCTTAAACCGTCATACCACTGCACTCTCCGCGTAGTCACGACACCCTCACCAAAGGCCTGTCATATCTTCCGCTCCGCGGAGCAGCAATTTGAACTCGTACAGCAAACAAGCCCTTATGACGCTCTGTGAAGGCCCCATGTTCACTCAGTCCTTACGCACGTTCACGGTGCATCTGAACAGCCACAACCAAGTAGTATGTTGGATATACTCACTAGTGTTGCTCACGAGACCTGGTTTGGGGCATTCTCGTTTCGAAAATGTGTCGTGAAGGTAGTCTCGTCTGGAAAAGTGCATATGTTTCTATTGAAAGAGCTCTGTCTCATCTCGTACCCTTTCATGAAAATTCTGTCTCGTCTCGTCTCGTCTCGTCCAACAACTGACCTTCACCTTATATCCATTCGCATTCAACTCACGGTGTGAGGGCCAATTGAACACAGACCTCCACAAAGAGACAGAACTTTCTTGGTCACCTTCAGATTATTATTATTATTATTGCTGGAGTAGTGATTTGACTTTCTCCGCAATAAAATACTTGCTAATTTTATATAACGTTGCAAATATCTTCTAGATAAATTAATCAAGAAAAAATAAAAGGTAATTCCCTACACAATGATATTTCAGTGCAATTAGTTCCTTATGATTCTATCAGACAGCAACGCTGTTTTTAAATAGAAAAATCGGAATGTTAACGTGATGAAATTGTTGTTTGTTACACAGCAAAAAATATTAAAAGAAGTTCTATATACATTCCTTACTAGAAAATAATGTTGTCTTCAGAACTTTTATTCTTTTAGCCTTCAGAACTTGTCTTCAGAACTCAGTCAAATTTTATTTTGACTTTTGAACTTGATTACCTAAATTTTAACCTTGGAAATTTGGATGTGGAGTAAAATAAAGAAGGTTAGCAGGGTAGAGAGGAAAACGAATAAGGAAATGCTGAAAAAATGCAAGAGACGAGAGCAATATTAGACGATATAAGGAAGCGAAAAATGGACGGATCACAAGTTTTGATCTTGCTAAGGGATTGCATTCTGAGGGATGTAGTAAAGGGGGTGATGTCAGGAGAGCGAGAGTGTGTAAGAAGGTTGGAATTGATAGATTGTAATAAGGAGGGTGGTACTTTATGTTGGGTTGCGAGGCAGATATTAGCGGGAAATCGCAAAAATGGAAGCTTCTTACCTAATTCACGGAAACTGGCCTGTTTATTAATGGGAGAACACTGAGGAGGAGGAGGAGGATAATTATACTACAAGTAAAAAAAGCCGAAACAATGATTTATGCATAAGAATTGGTCAGCATTTTTTTTCTGGTGGCAGTTTTGTAAAGTTCTAGCTCTCTCAAACTGGTTAGATTGTAAGTTCAAGTCACTCGGGTCGGTTGTCGGGTTAAGTCACCTCGGGTTGGTTCACTCGGGTCACTTTGGGTCGGGCCAATCGGGTCAGCTCGGGTCGGGTTGTCGGGTCGGGTCAGTCAATTTGGGTCACGGGTGGGGTCGGGTCGGTCTTCAACACATATAATTTCCACGAAAATTACAATATACCACGGTTTATACCTCATTAGACTTCCAATAAAACGTTTTCAATGATGTGTACACCATGTCACCATTTTTGTATGAGGGAATGTCTAGAGGGATTTTGTGGGAATTTGATGGAGTGTAGATTCCTGTGTGTGTGTGTGTGTGTGTGTGTGTGTGTGTGTGTGTGTGTGTGTATGTGTGTGATACCTTACAGGATACAAGATGTCGAGGAAGTGTGTAAATAAACCGGACAATTTCTGTTATGTATCTGGGGAGCTGATATTTAAATCACAACGTCGATGTTTTACTCCACTTGTGAGGAAGTGTTATCAGTTATATTTTGGTTGCTGTGTAGGAGACCAGGATAAGAACTGGGTTCCTCACTACATTTGTTGTACTTGCGTGAAACGTCTGACTGGGTGGGCAAATGGTGGACGAAACATGAACTTCGCAGTACCGATGATCTGGAGGGAACCAAAAGATCATTCTTCAGACTGCTACTTTTGTATGACACAGATAAAAGAAATAAGCAGTAAATCTAACCACACAGTACAGTACCCTAATTTGCATCAGCAATTAGGCCAGTTCCACACAGTGCAGAATTACCTGTACCGGTACCTCCTCCTCATCTTACGGTAAATGAGGATTACGTACTTGAGGCAACTATTGAAGTTCCAAATGAAGATGATGATCCTACTTATGTAGGAAGCACATCTACATTGGATTCCCATCTGATAACTCCGGGTGAACTAAATGACCTCATACTGGATTTAAAACTCTCCAATACACAGACAGAACTTCTTGATTCTAAACTTAAGGCTGGAATCTGCTCCATCGTGACACTAAAGTGTGTATTTTTCGAAACCTTCATACAGAGTTTCAAAACTACTATTCTCAAGAAAATGATTTAGTGTATTGTAATAATGTCTGTGCTGTGATGGATAGACTTGGACATGCACATATAAGTACAGAGTGGAGATTGCTTATTGACTCTTTGAAAACTAGTTTTAAGGCTGTCCTTTTGCACAATAGCAACAAATTTCCTTCAGTGCCTTTGGCTTATGCAACTAATATGAAGGAAACCTATGAAAACATCGAAATAGTGTTAGAAAAAATTCAGTATGAGAAATACAAGTGGACCGTTTGCTGTGATTTACAAGTCATTTCTTTGTTAATGGGTTTGCAGCTTGGTTATACGAAATATTGTTGTTTCCTCTGCGAATGGGACAGCAGGAACAAAGCGGAACATTACATCAAGAAGGAATGGCCAACGCATGTATTAACTCCTGGACAGAAGAATGCTGTTTATTCCTCACTGGTGAGCCCTGATTAGATAATTCTACCTCCTCTTCACATAAAGTTGGGGCTCTTCAAAAACTTTGTTAGGACAATGGACAAAAGTAATGCAGGATCTTGTTACCTCAAGGAAAAAATTCCTCGGGTTAGTGACGCTAGGGATTTTTGTAGACCCCCAAATAAGATGTTTGATTCGTGACCAAAAATTTGAGGATCTCTTAACTCTGGTTGAGAAAGCAGCTTGGTGTCCATTTAAATGTTTAACAGAGATTTTTTTAGGAAACAAGAAAGCCCCAAATTACCGTGAAATTGTGAGTGATTTCCGGCAATCATTCAATGAAATGGGTTGCAACATGTCCCTTAAAGTTCACTTTCTAGACTCCCACCTGCATTTCGTTCCTGAAAAGCTTGGTGCTGTTAGTGATGAGTATGGGGAACATTTTCATCAGGACATTTCCTCCATGGAGAAGAGGTACCAGTGACAGTGTAGTTCAAAAATGCTAGCTGATTACTGTTGGACACTTAAGAGATGTTCCAGAAACCAAACACAGAAGAAAGTCGACAACTAAAACATATTAGTTGAGGTAAGTAAGTGTCCATTTATTAAGAAGATACCACTCACTTCTTTTGTATTATTTATTAAGTAGATATAAAATGGTGACACGGTGTATACATCATTGAAAATATGTTTTATTTCAAATCCAATAAGATATAAACCGTGCTTATATTGTAATTTTCGTGGAAGTTATATGTGATTTTATCTGCACTAATGAATATTGTAAAATGAACAGTACACATAGCATATTTTTTATATAAATATGTTTATTTCTCTAGATAGAATAATGCTATTCTTATGAAACTTAGAGGGCTTACTAAGTATAAATCAGGCTAACATACAATATAATTTGTGCGTTTATATACCTAAGGTACCCAAGCTACAAGTATGAAAATGGTTTAAAAAAAAAGAAAAAAACGAAAAAGAACAGAAATTTGAGGGGAAATTTTCCGAAAACACCTCTGTCACGGGAAAACTGAGGGTGATGGAGAAAAACTGATTGCAGATTCGAATTCTACGTGAAAAGTTCTATTAGAATCAGACATTTTCTTCCGTGTGCCAGAGAAAAATATTTTTTTTTCAACTAGTGCAATAGGAACCATTTTCAAACTCATCAACCGTTATCCAAACCGGTTAATGTTGATCGCAGATATTAAAAATACTCACATCCGTATATTATTTAATACAAACGAAAATTTTACCTGCAAATTTCTGCACAAACGATGTATAAACGATCGCGACAATTTGTGGTTCAATCGAACACAACTGGTGGGGCTAGCACTTAGACAACTCCCCTTTTTTTCGTTCTGTCCACGCATCTGATAGCTTAGTAAAAAATTTCGCCTGCGCATTACTGCTCAAACGATGCGCAAACAATTGAGATGATTTTCTTTTGAATGGGACGTAGGGGGTGCTACCAATTAGGTAGCCTATACTTTGTTATCGTTTTGACGCGCCCGCAATTGTGTACAAACGAAACTTTCGCCTGCAAATTTTTGTACAAAACCGTAACAAACAAGTGCGACAGTTTGTGGTTGAATTCGACATGGTGGGAGGCCTATCAATTAGAGAGCCCATAGTTTGTTATCGTTTTGGCGGGGCCACATTTATGTGCAAACGAAAATTTCAGCTGCACATTTATGTACAAAGGCGTACAAACAAGTGCGACAGTTTGTGGTTGAATTGAACACGGTGGGAGGGCTAACATTTAGACAGCCCCCACTTTGTTTTCGTTCTGGCGGCGCCCCTAATTGTGTACAAACGAAAATCTCGCCTGCACATTTCTTTATAACTATATTCAAACGATTGCGACAATTTGTGATTCAATTGCACATGGTGGGAGGGCTACCATTTAGACAGACCCCCCTCCTTTGTTTTCGTTCTGAGGTCGCCCCTAATTGTGTACAAACGAAAATTTTGTCTGCATATTTCTGTACAAACGATGTACAAACGATTGCGACAATTTGTAATTGAATTGAACATGGTGATTGGGCTATCACTTAGAAAGCAACCCACTTTGTTTTCGCCCTGGCGGCGCCCCTAATTATGTACAAACGAAAATTTTGCATGCACATTTCGGTACAAACGATGTAGAAACGATTGCGACAATTTGTGACTGAATTGGACATGGTGGGGGGCTATCACTTAAAAAGCCCCCACTTTGTTTTCGTTCTGGCGGCGCTCTTAATTATGTACAAACAATAATTTAGCCTGCACATTTCTGTACAAACGATATAGAAACGATTGTGACAATTTGTGATTGAATTGGACATGGTGGGGGGTACCACTTAGACAGCCCCCCCCCCTTTGTTTTCGTTCTGAGCTCGCCCCTAATTGTATACAAACGAAAATTTTGCCTGCATATTTCTGTACAAACGATGTACAAACGATTGCGACAATTTGTGATTGAATTGAACATGGTGATTGGGCTATCACTTAGAAAGCCCCCCACTTTGTTTTCGCCCTGGCGGCGCCCCTAATAGTGTACAATTGAAAATGTGGCCTGCACATTTCTGTACAAACAATGTACAAACGATTGCGATACTTTGTGATTCAATTGGACATCGTGTGGGGAGCTACCACTCAAACAGCTCCCCACTTTGTTTTCGTTCTGGCGGCGCCCCTAAGTTTGTTCAAACAAACATTTCGCCTGCACATTTCTGTACAAACGATGCACAAACGAATGCGACAACTTGTGATTGAATTGGACATGGTGGGGGGCTACCACTTAGACAGCCCCCATTTTTTTCTGTTCTGGCGGCGCCCTTAATTATGTACAAACGAAAATTTCGCGTGCACATTTCTGTACAAACGAAGTACAAACTATTGCGACAATTTGTGATTGAATAGGACATGGTCGGGGGCTACCACTTAGACAGCCCCCAATTTTTTTCGTTCTGGCGGCGCCCCTAATTGCGTGCGAACATACATTTCGCCTGCACATTTCTGTACAAACGAAGTACAAACTATTGCGACAATTTGTGATTGAATAGGACATGGTCGGGGGCTACCACTTAGACAGCCCCCATTTTTTCTGTTCTGGCGGCGCCCCTAATTGTGTACAAACGAAAATTTCGCCTGCACATTTCTGTACAAACGAAGTACACACGATTGCGACAATTTGTGATTCAACTGGACATGGTGGGAGGGGCTACCATTTGGACAGCCCCCACTTTGGTTTCGTTCTGACGGCGCCCCTGATTGTGTACAAACGAAAATTTCGCCTTCACATTTCTGTAGAAACGATGTACAAATGATTGCGACAATTTGTGCTTGAATAGGACTTGTTGGTGGGGGGCTACCATTTAGACAGCCCCCACTTTGTTTTCGTTCTGACGGCGCCCCTAATTGTGTACAAACGAAAATTTCGCCTTCACATTTCTGTAGAAACGATGTACAAATGATTGCGACAATTTGTGCTTGAATAGGGCATGTTGTTGGGGGGCTACCATTTAGACAGCCCCCACTTTGTTTTCGTTCTGACGGCGCCCTTAATTGTGTACAAACGAAAATTGCGCCTGCACATTTGTGTGCAAACGATTGAGACCATTTCCGATTGAATTTGATAAGGGGGGGGGGCTGTCTAAATGGACGTCTCCTTTTCACCTCTACTGTAATTAAATTCTTCCTCGAGAAAATCTGTAATCAACACTGTCAGTAGCTACGTCTTCGACTAATATACCTTAACAAGTACAGCTTTATTTTTGTATATTTTTCAACAGTTAACCAATTTAAAACTATCGCAAACAAGAATATGTAGTCAACTTCTTAAATACTTCGCTCGCCGAAACCCGTTCAGCGCGTGCAACAAGCAAAAACAACATGTTTGGCGTCTCACAAATGGAAAAGGGGGAAAAAAGAGAAGGAAAAGCAGCACGGCAGTGCCTTATCGCAGTCAGAGCTGACAACATAGTTTCGGTCGTCACTAACGCGAATAGACCTACTAGCGGTGTACAAGAGTTATACAGTTACAATATACGTCGTGCCACAGTAGCGCTACAGGCGGAATGTGCACGAACTACAAATGAATATGTACCCTTACAAGCATCAGTCACTGTTGCACCCTCTTTACATTCTACACATCCTTTTTTCTCCCATTTTTTGACCTTGACAAGCAGAAGTACCAGGCTTTCCGAGTTCACAACCATAAGCTGTTTGTGTACAGAGTACGTTTTCAGTTCTTCGAATGACTGTGCGCGCGAAGAACAAGGGTGATGATCGGGCTACCGTATACGGAAGTCCGATATATATATATATATATATATATATATATATATATATATATATATATATATATATATATAGGGTAACTTCGGCAAATTACGCCACTTGCTTTGAAACAACGGACAGGTGTTAGAGTCGTAACAAAATACATTTTAAACACAACTAAACAATGTTCTTGGCAATGTGCTACCTGCTCTGATAGTACACAAAACTCATAGTTATAGTACATGTCGTTAACCCGTAACTCTTGTGATGATTGCGAACTTCTGAACATGACAGCTGCTGTCATATGGAGTACTCCTTGTCGGAACCAGGCAAGAATACACAACCAGCGTCACACAATGTTCGCAAGCCACGTTTAACAATGCTGCAAGAATCACATCATTCGTGAAACCAAATCTTGCATTCATTACACTAAATTCGCGTTTTAAGATACCTGGGGTCATAGTAATATCCTCCACAATCCTCACGGAACATGTCTCCATCCCCCTTCTTTGTAGAGTATGCTTGTTTCTTCGTGACGGAAGAAGTAGAAAGGCTAGCTGTTGGGAACAGGTTTGATATTACCAATACTCATCTGGCAGTAACAGAACGCCCCCTGGGATGAGATTTGCTCCTAGATATTTTTGGTGTAGGCAGAAGCTCGTGGTTGGAGTGGACACTCGTTAGTGTTGAAGGAGAGATGGAGATTAGTTATGTGTTTGGAAGTGTTGGATGTTGCTCTTGCTCTGGGACATTAGTTGGTGCAAAAGCGACATCGGGTATAGTATTTCTGTTAAAAGATAAGCTGTAGCGCTGAAGTCTGAAATTGTGTTCTGCGGTGCTGTTGAACGATAACTTCCCAAGAGTTCTTCCGTGATGTGTTCGTCGATAACTGTCTACTGCTTCAGAGCAGTACACTTTTAATGATTTGAAGAAGCTCTTGTCGAACGGTTGAAGTTTGTGTGTGTAATGTGCAGGCAAGCACAGCAGTTTATTATACATGGTGTCAGCAGTATTTAAAATGGTAATATTAAGATGACTGGAATGACCATCTACAATAAGCAGTGCTCGGTCAGGGATCTGGTGTCTGTTGAAAAGTTACAGAAATGTACATAATTCTTCGTTTGTAACATAGCCTTTAGGTGTCATTGCATAGGTGTTAACTGGAGGAGGATCATCACCGAACTCTTTTTTTCATACCTTCCCTTGTATAACACCATTGGAGGGGTCAAATTTGAACCTGATGCATGCAAACACTCACAGTTTCACCTTTTTCGCAAGGTCCGGCATTATTTACTCGCTTGCTCCTTTTCTGTTCCAAAATTTTTAGACTGCTGTTGTACGTTACTTGCAGTCCAGTTTCATTTGCATTTAAATAAGTTCAGGATTGTCACGCAAGTTCGTAGCATCAAGTGTATTTTGCAATAGCGTATGCAATGTTTGACTATAATTTTGTAGAAACCCATGAGTTTACCATAGCTCAAATTTTCCGCCTTTCTGCACACGACATTTGGGTGTCTTGCCAAGCAAACATAAAATCAGTCTTTTCCCGTTCCGCCACTACGAAATGGATTACTTATGGCATTATCTTCACATATTCTATACGCGGCCTCACGAACATATTTTCTAGTTAAACCAAATCCAACTGTTTGAATTATCCTCCTTTTTTTAAATTCTTGTTCCAGTTCCTATGACAATACAGAGCTGCGACCAAATTTTCGAATGGGCTTTATGTCCTTTCGTTCTACCCAATCTCTTAACGTTCTGCGAGGAATGTCCTTGCACATTCAGCCCTTGCAATTTTCATACCCTGCTCGATGACTCTGATAGATTGACGTAAATTATTTTCAGACTACCTCGCCCATATGTTTTGATATTTCCTTGTCATCTGGACAAGAAAATGAACAAAATATCAGGCGTCTCACATTTCATAGCCATTTCGAAAAAAAATAAGGTTTTAACACTAGTGTTAGTTTTGATTAGCAATTAGATGGAGTGGCGTTATTTCCCGACGCGATAATGGCGTTATTTCCAGTAGCAATGGACTTTGTTTTGACTATTACATCTATACTAGGAATACCAGTCCTGCGTACATTATCTATATCATACTGTTATGTAAGTATGGCCCTATCGAAGCATAACTCTAACTCTATGGCCTATGGAACCCTAAAGTTCAACGCCGCGTTCACAAAAGCTCCCCACTGACTTCTATCCCTAGCTAACTGCATCCAGTTTCTACTTTGTATTTCTATCTCTGCGAGATCCATCTTAATATTGTCCTCCCATCTGCGCCTAGGTCTTCCTAATGGTCGTTTTCCGATTGGTCTTCCAGCCAAGACTTCGAAAGCGTTTCTACTTTCTTCCATTCTAGCTACATGACCTGCCTACCTAAGCCTCCTAGACTTGACGACCCTAACAATGTTGGGTAAACCGTATAAATTATGTAGTTCCTCGTTATGAAGTTTAGGCCATTCTTCATTCCCGTTCCTCTTGGGTCCGAATATTCGTCTCAGGATTTTGTTCTCAAATACTTTCAGTCTATGTTCTTCCCTCAGAGTAAGCGACCATGTTTCGCAGCCATACAGAACAACAGGCATGATTATCGTTTTGCATATTTTAAGCTTCAAATTCCTCGACAGAATTCGCGGCGACAAGAGATTTTGAACCCGATAATAACACGAATTCGCTGCTTTTAGTCGACATTTATTTCCTCGTGGATATGATTTTCCTCTGTTAATATTGATCCTAGATATTTGAAACTATCCACTTTATCATAAGTATTATTTAATATTTTAACGCATCCATAATTTGCTGTTTTCCGGTCCCGACTCACTTCCATGTATTTAGTTTTCTCTGTATTTACTTCTAAACCCATGTCCCTGCAAGCGTTTAATAAGATATCTGCATTTATTTCTTTTGTTCACCTATCATCCCCTATTAAATTTACATCATCAGCATATGCCATAACCTGATGAATACCGTTCAACTCTAGGCCCTGGTTGATATCTTTGATTTTCCTGATAGCGTATTCCAGAACAAAGTTAAATAATAATGTCGACAACGCATCTCCTTGCTTCAGGCCATTTTCGACGTGAAAGTTCGTGGACAAAAATTTTCCTACCCGGACTTTACTTTGGGATTCATTTAAACATATCTTAATTAATCTAATTAGCTTTCTCGGTATTCCAAGTTCTGTAAGAACGCTGTATAATGCTTCTCTCCTAACCGAGTCGTACGCCTTTCTAAAATCAATAAATAGTTGATGTACCGGGGTATTGTATTCCCACTTTTTTCGAGTATTCGGCGAGTGGTAAATATTTGGTAGCTAGTTGATCGATTTCGTCTAAATTCGCACTGATAATCTCCAATAATTTCGTCTGCGTATGGGGTCAGTCTTGCTAATAGAATATTTGAAAGGAGTTTATAGGATGTTGACAAAAGAAAAATGCCTCGATAATTATTACAGTCAGTTTTGTTCGCTTTTTTTGTGAATTGGAACAATGATTGATTCTTCCCACTCTTGTGGCAATTCCTCCTTGTTCCAGATAAGGAGAATGAGTTTGTGTATCTTGTTCCACAATTTTTCGCCTCCATCTAAAATTAACTCAGCTGGAATTTCATCTACATCCAGAGATTTGTGCTTCTTTAATTTCTTTATAGCGGTTTCTATTCTATTCAATTGGGTTCTGGGATATATGGTTCTGCGGTGTGTATATCCTTTTCTCCACGCACACTAGTTTTTGGTTGCTTGTTAAGCAAATCGTCAAACAAATATTTCCATCTATTTAAGATGCTATACGTATAAGTGAGAACTGTACTGTCATTCTTCTTTAATATAAAAGCACGAGGTCGATAGCCTTTCTTAAATTCGTAGATCCCCTTACACATGTCCCGAATGTTTTTGTTTTTACAATTATCTTCAAGTTCCTTAAATTTAGCTTCCAAAAATTCGCGTTTCTTTGTTCTAAAAGTTTTGAAAGTTTCCCGCCTGATATCTACGAAATTTTGTGTAGTCATTTCATTCTTATTATGTAGCCAGCGTAATTTTGCCTGTTTTCTCTTCTCTGCTAATTTAATGCATTCCTGGTCGAACCAAGGTTTGTTCCTACGTATTTTCGCGTGTTCCAATTTTTCTTTTGCTGAAAGTTTAATGCTATATCTAATTTCAATCCAGGTGTCCTCCCTATCGACACATACCTTTTCTAATAGTATAATCTTAATTTTACTGAAACAATTTGCCCACTTAGTTTGCCCACTTAGTTAATTTGCGAGCTGTTTCCTCTGCTCCGTGGTTGCCCCGTCAACACTTGTTCGCTGCTTTCCCTCTACTGACACGTGGCTGGCCACTAGTTTTTGTGTTTTCAAAGACAACATGCATCAATGCTTATCACACACCCATAAGTGGTCACCTCACGATCCACGTGTTCATGCTAGCATTGTGTAAAGTTTTAAATGGCGTTACTACCCGACTCCGTGTAACGTGGGTTCCTGTCACCACGGCATGGCGCGTCCTCAGGTTGCGAATCGAGGAGAAGGTCTCTAGATATAGAGGTTAGCTGCGAATATACTGAATAAGCAGTCTCGGACAGCCGACTAGGAGTGGTCCTCCAGCTTGGGGGTTTGGGTAGGGCTAACAACCTCATTCTGTAAAAAAAAAAAAAAAAAAAAAAAAAAAGCACTTGTTCAGAAATATTCTCAAAAGCCTCGGACAAGGACTGATAACTTGGCACGATCTCAGCAAAGAAAATGGACATGGGATTTGGAACATGGAATATTATTAGTCTTTATAGGGCAGGCGCGTTAAAATCCGTAACGAGTGAGTTAGAGAAATACAGGATGGACGTAGTAGGAGTTCAGGAAGTTAGGTGGGAAGGAAATGGATCTGAAAATTCCGGAAATTTTACGTTCTTTTACGGGGAAGGAAATAAAAATCACCAGTTAGAAACAGGGTTTTTCGTTCATAAACGTATATTACCAGCAATTAAACGGGTTGAATTTGTTACTGATAGACTTTCTTTTATTACTCTTAAGGGACGGTGGTGTGATATTATTGTTTTAAATGTACATGCTCCAACTGAAGATAAGGATGACGATATAAAAGACAGTTTTTACGAAGAAGTGGAACGGATATTTGACCAACTCCCGCGATACCATATAACAATTCTATTAGGGGATTTCAATGCGAAGGTAGGACGAGAGGATATTTTCAAACCGATTATAGGGAACGAAAGTCTGCATAAAGAAAGTAATGACAACGGTTTTAGACTCGTGAACTTTGCAACATCCAAAGACCTAATCGTGAAGAGTACAAAATTCCCACATCCGGACGTTCATAAATACACTTGGACATCACCAGACGGAAAAACACACAACCAAATTGATCACGTTTTAGTAGATAGAAGAAGGCAATCTAGCATAATTGATGTCTGGTCGTTTAGAGGAACTGATTGTGACACTGACCACTACCTGGTAGTAGCGATAATACGAGAGAGGTTATCGTTGAATAAAGGTAATATTCATTGTCCGAAAACAGATATATTTAATTTAAAGAAATTAGAAGAGAGCCAGGTAAGAGAGAAATAGCAGATTGAAGTATCGAATAGATTCCCGGCTTTAGAAGATTCGGAGTGCACTAGCGTTGAGGATACCTGGATTGAAATTAGAGATAGCATTAAAATTTCAGCAAAAGAAAAATTGGGACACGCGGAAATACGTAGGAACAAACCATGGTTCGACCAGGAATGCATAAAACTAGCAGAGAAGAGAAAACAGTCAAAATTACGTTGGTTACAAAATTCTAATGAAATACCTACACAAAATTTCGCAGATATCAGGCGGGAAACTTCCAAAACTTTTAGAACAAAGAAACACGATCTTGTGAAAGCTAAAATTAAGGAACTTGAAGATAATTGTAAAAATAAAAACATCCGGGACATGTATAAGGGAATCAACGAATTTAAGAAAGGCTATCAACCTCGTGCTTATATATTAAAGAAATCTGACGGTACAGTTCTCACTGACACGGATAGCATCATAAATAGATGGAAAGATTTGTTTGACGATTTGCTTAACACGCAACCAAAAACTAGTGTGCGTGGAGAAAAGGTGATAAACACCGCAGAATCGTATATTCCAGTACCCAACCGAATAGAAATAGAAACCGCTATAAAGAAATTAAAGAAGCACAAATCTCCGGGTGTAGATGATATTCCGGCTGAGTTAATTTTAGCTGGAGGCGAGAAATTGTGGAACAATATACACATACTCATTCTCCTTATCTGGAACAAGGAAGAATTGCCACAGGAGTGGAAAGAATCAATCATTGTTCCAATTCACAAGAAAGGCGACAAAACTTACTGTAATAATTATCGAGACATTTCTCTCCTGTCAACATCCTATAAAATCCTTTCAAATATTCTGTTAGCAAGACTGACCCCATACGCAGATGAAATTATTGGAGATTATCAGTGCGGATTTAGACGAAATCGATCAACTATCGATCAAATATTTACCATTCGCCAAATACTCGAAAAAATGTGGGAATACAATACGCCGGTACATCAACTATTTATTGATTTTAGAAAGGCGTACGACTCGGTTAGGAGAGAAACATTATACAACGTTCTTACAGAACTTGGAATACCGAGAAAGATAATTAGATTAATTAAGATATGTTTAAATGAATCCCAAAGTAAAGTCCGGGTAGGAAAATTTTTGTACACGAGCTTTCACGTCAAAAATGGCCTGAAACAAGGAGATGCGTTGTCTCCATTATTATTTAACTTCGTTCTGGAATACGCTATAAGGAAAATCAAAGATAGCAACCAGGGCCTAGCGTTGAACGGTATTCACCAAGTTATGGCATATGCTGATGATGTAAATTTAATAGGGGATGATAGGTGAACAATAGAAAGAAATGCAGATATTTTATTAAACGCTTGCAGGGACATGAGTTTAGAACTAAATGCAGAGAAAACTAAATACATGGAAGTGAGTCGGGACCGGAATACAGCAAATTATGCATGCGTTAGAATATTAAATAATACTTTTGATAAAGTGGATAGTTTCAAATATCTAGTATCAATATTAACAGAGGAAAATCATATTCACGAAGAAATTAAATGTCGACTAAAAGCAGGGAATTCGTGTTAGTATTCGGTTCAAAATCTCTTGTCGTCGCGAATTCTGTCGAGGAATTTGAAGCCTAAAATATACAAAACGATAATTATGCCTGTTGTTCTGTATGGCTGCGAAACATGGACACTTACTCTGAGGGAAGAACATAGACTGAAAGTATTTGAGAACAAGATCCTGAGACGAATATTCGGACCCAAGAGGAACGGGAATGGGGAATGGCGGAAACTTCATAATGAGGAACTACATAAGTTATATGGTTTACCCAACATTTTTAGGGTCGTCAAGTCTAGAAGGCTTAGGTGGGCGAGTCATGTAGCTAGAATGGAAGAAAGTAGAAACGCTTTCAAAGTCTTGACTGGAAGACCAATCGGAAAATGACCATTAGGAAGACCTAGGCGCAGATGGGAGGACAATATTAAGATGGATCTCGCAGAGATAGAAATACAAAGTAGAAACTGGATCCAATTAGCTAAGGAAAGAAGTCAGTGGAGAGCTTTCGTGAACGCGGCATTGAACCTCCGGGTTTCATAGGCTATAGAGTTAGTTTTTTAGTTAGTTATTTACTACTCGACTTGTGTTATTTGCCGAAGTTATATATATATATATATATATATATATATATATATATATATATATATATATATATATATATATATATATATATATATATATATAATGGGGTAAGGCATTATTGTCTCATTTTGAAATTTGCACCTTGAGACTTTACGTCATGTTGGCCTAATTTTACCCCCCCCCCAATATAGATTATCTAATTCGCACACTGCGGTATCTCAGGAAGAACGGTGACTTGTACTTAAAATACACGTGCAGAAGTTAGATCTGCTGTTCTGCCGGATATGCATATTGCTATTAGTCACATTTATTATTATTGTTATTATTATTTGCCATTATAATAGAAAAATAGTGCTACTTACTGGAGATCTGCGCGAGCTTCGACCGAGCCCGTGATGTTAGGCCCGACCCGACCCGTAGGCCTATCTCGGATCTACAAAGTATATATCGCTTCGGTCTTGGGCAGAAAATGTTTAAATACACAACCATATTTTGGGCCTTTTCGGGCCTAACTTAGCAAATACACTTTACAACGATATTTATTGGGCCGTTCTTTCTGGATATCTTTTAAAGCACATCCAAATAAATAATTTGAGACACCCACACTAAAAATCTCACTATCATTGTGCAATTTGGAGTAAAGCTATCTGCGTAGTGAAAAAAAAAATAATAAAAGAAACGGAAATGAACATGCTTAGCTTCTCCATGAGTGAAAGTTTGAAGAGTCAGAGTGTGAGTCCCATTCTTTTTCTTCACAGCGATCGGCAACGACTACTTTGATGAAATTTTAAGTGAGTTCGGTATGCTTCAATTTCCACACGTTAACATTTTGTTTTAAATATTTGAAGTATTCATGTTTCCATGTCATGAGAATGTATATAAATCAACTGAAACGAAGTAATTATATTTAGTTCTGTGAAACGAAATAACACAGAACAATTGTACACTAAGGCTAAGGGAGACGGGATTTTTATAAATGACTATTTTCTTTTGATAATTCATATAGTTAGTAAGTGTAGAGCTTTTCTGTTTCAGATGTGCCCCTTCTGGTGCTGCTGCCGATGTGTGCTTTTCCATACCTCCATCGAAAGGGAGAGACTAGTTGTTGCGGCAGAGAACTTTCAATTGTTGGATGCGGAAGCGTTGCCACAATGAATTATTTCACTGACTTTGCTATGTTCTCTTCTTTTACACATTCTAAGTAGCCTACGATCTTCACTTGTCAAGATCAGAGAACTAAATGACAAATTGGCAACACAGCTGAAGTAATTCACTTCTTTTCTTTAAGCAAAGGGAGGGTTTTCTCCATCAGAAGGAGGCGGAGGTGGAGCCGAAGTATATTTCGCATATTTTCCGAGGGCACACTTGAAACAGGCAGGCTCTAAACGATAAGCTTTATCTCGTTATTGTCTCTGAATAATACAAACTTTTAAATTGCAAAATTAAACTTCTAATTGTTGCAAATAAAATACAATGTTGCGTTAATTATTACGTTTCCGTAATTTGGGATCATTTCGGGCTCATTAGATTACCACACGAGCTCGGGCCAGGCTAGGGCGTAAAGGCTAGAACATATTTCGTACTCGGGTCGGGCCTTACATTGTAAATTCACAGGCCGGACCGGGCCTGGACTAACAATTCCGGCCCATGCATACTTCTTCCAATTATAGGCATTAGAATACGATATGCACTTATCACGAAATGAAAAAAAGAGAGAGACAGAGACATAGAGCGTAAAGTTGTCTAACGTATGGAAAATATGCATTTCGATAGTGTTTTAGTTGACAAGAGTACTTTTGTTAGTTCAAAAAGAAAATGGAGGGATATTATAAAGTTGAATCTTAGCTGAATGAAAAAAAAATGGTTTCGCTCAGAATTTAATCCAATAATGAATATTTACTTCAATCGTGATAAATATTCGGGTTTCCTTAGCCATAGTACATCATTAGTAGCAGTGGCGTTTCTTGAGGAGAGTTACATTGGTGAAAGAAATGCTATAAGCTAAAGAAAGAGAGTTTTATTTTTTATGGCTTCAGAAAGCTGCATACAATAATTAATATATTAATTAAATTTTATTACCTTAGTTTGCGAAAATAAGATTTAAATATTTACGGATGTTACTTCCCTCAAGAGCAGTCGTTGATTAATGGTGAACTGTCCTAAACAAAAATAAAGAAAAGCTACCCCATGCCATAAACATCAGTGGACCACCGACGGGCAACTAGCGACATCTCACCAAAAATTGGCGGCTTCACAGTGACAATTCGGGACCATTTCCACTTTGAAATTTATATCACCAGCGGCTGAGACGCGACGAAACGCCGATCAACCACATAATTATCCCCCTAAAGTATGTTAAATCGCCCAAATTCGTGATTGTTTAAATTAAGGTGAGTCTAAAAAAAAACACTACAAAAGATAAAAACATGCACGGGGGTGGACGTGAACCACCAACCTTATGATTACTAGTCGCTTGTTGTACCGACTTCGTCATTTCTTTTAAGATCAACCGACCATACCTCAGTTTCCTGAGCAGCCCGAGTTCCCTCGTATACAAAGCCTCTTTGACCCTTACTAAATTCGACAGGGAAACGAACACATACATATCCAGGACAGCTAAAATTCGAAAGGCTTTCCCACCGGGAATCGAACCCGGGACCACGTAAGCCAAAGGCGCACGTGCTAGCCACTAGACCAGCGGGAAGGACTAGCATAGCACAATGGTTTCAACAAGCCCAAAACCCGGACAAAATTGGATGTTTTTAAGTACGAACATCCTCGCTTTTCGACTGCATATTTTCTCTAGTATGTGTAGCGGTAATAAAACTGAATGGCAGGGGGAGATAAGCCTCTCGCTAGAGGGTGCTGATAGCTTGAAGTAGAAGGTTCTGTGTATGTGGTAAAATAGCCATTGTCTCAATACGATATATTGTCATCCGTGGTTATTATTTCTGGTTATTATTGTGTCACGTGAATTGACTCGTATATATTCTCTAGTTGTATCCATAAAGTAATATATTTTAAGGTACACAGTTGGTTTGGTTCTTGATGAGTTAATGCATAGCAATGTGACTGTAACTTAATTAAAAACCCTATTCTTGTAATTATGCAGAGTTATAATTTTTTTCCGGTGTTTTCGGATGCTGAAATCTACTATAACAGTATGTTATATGATTCTTCTAGATTTAACTCCTAAAAAAAAAAAAAAAAAAAAAAAAAATGCGGTGTCCTGTGGTTTTAAATTATATTTAAATAGTATCTGCCTATGCCAAATGAAACAGAAGGAGAAATGAACTCCGTAGCGAAACGAGAATGTCATTTATATTAATTTTTATGTAAGCGCTGGTGTTACACTCCATTTCCAATTGAACATAATCAGACTTTGTTCAGAACTAACTATTGCAGCAACATATTATTGCAAGTAAATTTTTATATACAGAGGTTGGAAATGGAATATCGACGCCTACAATAAACGTTGTATAGGATTTCATTTTACAATTATATTCTGGTGGGAGAAAGGATCAAAATGTATTCTTGTTCAACCACGTAGTACAAGAAATAGGAACAGAAAATTCAGACAAGAAGTTGAAACATATTGACAAGCATATTTCGCAATTTTGTAGTGAGTTATTTCGCCGACTGGACAAGGCAGGTAGGAATTCACAGACATTTCTGAAAAACAACGCAAAGTGGTTGGACCAAGACGTTACTTAAAAAATTAATGTTGAAATTCCATCTTCTTCTACTTCTAGGAGAGGATGACTGCGAGCTGGTTTCAGTCAGAACAGTGTTAGATCGAAGAGAAGGAAAACTGTGGACCTGCGAGTTTTCAAGTGTGCATACTCTTTAATATTTGTAGCAGCTATGCAGGAAAGAGAAGGTGGCAACAACTAATTTACGAAATCCAGAAATCGCCTACATTAGCAATCAAAATTAGGAGAGTTTATCAGTCTGTTTCAAAAAGCGTACCTATTGGGAGCTACACAAAATATAACGCATTAGCTCTTTTCCTCGAGGAAGGCAAGAGACGAAAAATCTAAAAGCTGACATATATCCATTCCATCACACAGAATAAAATAATTATGGTTGCTAAAAAGCGATGTTATCCACAAAATTTAACAATCAGAAGTACACTCTGAAGTTAATATTCAAGATTTACTAGATCATATCACACATCGGCTGCTACAAGTGCAAGAGCCAGTATTGTAACAAATCCATATATATATATATATATATATATATATATATATAGAGAGAGAGAGAGAGAGAGAGAGAGAGAGAGAGAGAGAGAGAAAGAGAGAGAGTCACTGATAGTTTTGTCCAAATTAGGATTTGATGGGGGTTGTGCCAGTCAAAATACATACACATGGCAGAACAAAATGACTTTTGAGCAGTGTGGAAATTGAAGCACTTCGAGGTGGGAGGGGGGAAGTTAGTGTGTGCCTAAAATATACTAGGGAAGTACTCTTTCAGACTAGGCGGTAATTTCTCAACGCATTCCAAAAGAAACTTTTACTCGCAGGAAAAGACCCCTGTACGCTGTACCACTGGCGTATTTAGGGGGGCTATCGGGCTCAAGCTACCCCCGAAATAAATTTTGTTTGTTTTTTGCTCTCCATGTACCTACAACAATAATCCTTCTTACCATTCCTAAGAATTTCATAGATTTCCCATATCTTATGCTCTTTGTTCAGAAATAATATTGTATTTGTGAAATTTCATTCCATGTAAGAACTGCGATATTTTTTTCTTTCGTCCATTCTACTCTTCTGTTTCTTTTTCTTAATTGTTACTTTCTTTCGTTGTTTCTACAATACTTTCGACCGTTGTGCTTCAAGTTGGTCGTCGTTTGTAACACCAAAACTAAGAGGAGCTGATAAGCGAAACTGGTGTTCCACACCAACTTGCTTGAATATCAGCATAACTAGGTAATGTTAAGGCATCTTTCTCATATTTGGTAAATTGTATTACTGGATTGGACTGTAAAAGCGTTGTTCATATAAAACTATATTATCTATCAAAAGCATCTAATACTGTGTCTCATATTATTTTGTTTTTAAAAAAAATGGAATTCTATGGTTTTGACAATGCAGCTCTGTCGCTTCTTCATTCGTACTTAAATGGATGATTTCAGAGAGTTATTTATGAACGAATAGAGTCTAACGTGTTGCCTGTTAGACACGGAGTGCCTCAGGGATCTATTCTTGGTCCAATTCTTTTTTGTATTATTTATATTAATAACCTTCCTTACAATGTCGCTTCACCCTTCGTTAATACTTATTTATTTGCTGCTTATCTCAATACCCGTGTCAACTCACGACAAAAAGACTCAGTTCCGTCTATATTAAACATCACCTCCGATATTATTAAAGACTTGTGTATTTCCAAATTGTTTTGTATTAACTCTGACAAGATCAAAGACTTGGTGCTTACCTACAATAAAAAAAAAAAAACGAATGGAGAACTTAAAACTAGGAATGCAATGTATATACCCGATTGCAATGAAATGAGCTGAGCGAGCTTAAACTACGTAATCAGGAAGCGTTTTTCGGTGATTATTCCTCGATGGTACATCGGATTTTTGATTTCGACCTATGTTGTCACTCAGCACGACATACTCTATCAGCGTCCTAAGTTTGGTTGAGATCGGCCAAACGGTCTAGGAGGAAGCGTTTTTCGGTGATTATTCCTCGATGGTACATCGGATTTTTGATTTCGACCTATGTTGTCACTCAGCACGACATACTCTATCAGCGTCCTAAGTTTGGTTGAGATCGTCCAAACGGTCTAGGAGGAGTTCGCGGACAACCAAACGGCTAACCCGAGTATAAGAGCTTCGCTTCGCTCAGCTCAATAAATATATATTCCGTTTCTTTTTTTTTATGGTTTTTAATTGACAATCATTTGAACTGGGACGACCATATCTTTAAAGTTGAATCTAGAGCCAGTAAAGGAGTGTAAATGAACTTAAAACTGTTTACTATGCGCAAATTCATAGTCATTTAAGTTATGACACTATACTTTTGGGGTCATTAGTCCTCCGTCAAAAGCTTATTGAAAATACGAAAGATATGTGTAAGATTGATACTTGGTCTTGTTGGTCTTGCACATTGTAGATCAAGCTTTGTTAAACTAGGAATTAGGACAGTTCCTGCAATATTCATATATCAAGGAAAACAATCATAGTTACAATGAATTAGGGTATTATCATACATATCAATCTAGAAACAGGAACCGTTTAGGATTATTGAGATGTGAGTATAGTAAGACAAAAAAAAACTATTACTATATGCCAGTTAAATTTTATAGTTTTCCCATATTTTTATAACTTACATTGCTGGCCTTTAATAAGCAAGTTCAGAAATTACTTATTAATAATTGTATATAGAGTGTTGACGAAGTTTTCGAACTCAAAATTGATAGTTAAAATATTCTCATCTGTTATACAGTGATTTTTGTTTATTCATATATTATAGTAGGGCTATGTTAAATATGTAGCACTAAAATTTTTAACTTTTAACTATTTATATCTGACGATTGTAATACATCTGATCTCAGATGTTTCTGCAATAAAATGTATTATTATTATTATTATTATTATTATTATTATTATTATTATTATTATTATTATTATTATTATTATTATTATTATTATTAACGGGACTTTAGTTATTACAGCAAAGGATTATTTACATCGTTTAGTTATAAAGAAAGGTAAACGTTTGAATTAAACAAAATCAACAGAAGGGAGAATAAGTAGCCCGGGAAATTAGGTAGACCAAGAGGATGACTCCTTTTATTTCTATATATAGTATAAAGGGTTAGGTTTACTGCTAAATTTTTGTGTGTATCATTTTACATACGATTCACCAGTCTGCAATTCTTGCCATTAAAACTGCAATCAGTATATTTCAGCTTCAACTTGTCTCAACATTTTCTTTCAGGTAAAACTGTACATAGATAAAACTGAATATTTCATTTCTTTTTTTTTTTTTTTCTAAAATGAAATCAGTTGAATTGAAATGGCATTACAAATATTCAAAGTGTGTTTGCAGGAGCGTAATTTCAGATTTGCCTGGAGGGGGGGGGGGGGGGGTAAGATCCTTCACTGACATACGAGTTTCACCTTTTCTCTTAGTACATTAGTAGACAATCGATTAAAATATATATAATTCTCAAACTCAGGTGAGCAATTGCTCTCCGAAACAAAATCCTAAATACGCCACAGATCTGTACAATATGGAAAAGGCTATGATTTCTCAGTTGACAGTATCTTTCTCACAAAAGACTTGAAAAATCAGTTTTTCTAAGGTACCATACATAGCGTATAAAGGTGCTTGGTACTCTCTGTAAGAGCATCTCCATAAAGTATGCTAATAATTGCAATTTTGTAATTGTAATTGTAACATTGTACTCTCTCTTCTTAGAGCAGATTTCGTTTCAATACAGAATCCTCAGTAGTGAGTTGAAAACTGATGATTTCTTATTTGTTTGTATATGCATTCCATTTTTTATAATTACACATGAAGGTTTGATGTTATTACCAAGTTCCCCACTGGATAGTATTGTCCAGAGGTGACTGGGAATTCCCCCTTTCACCCCTTCAATTACCACACTGCTTTTCAGATAACGACATATTTTTGACGTCATTAGTCCAACTACAACCATACTTCACAAGTGACCAATTTGAGCAAATAGGATGGCACAATTCTAAACAATCTTCCACACTCTTTTTGTAGACCTATTACATTTCAGTTTCGAAAAGAGTCCCAGGACCTCGTGATAAAAGAAGCTTCCAACTTCGAACAGCAAATTAAGAATCTCAGCAAACTGAATATGCATTAAGGGCAAAATAATACAAGTAGAACATCAACTTTCATTAACGATGGTAGATGGAAAAGTATGCAGTGCCATAACTTCAACATCCACCCAAAATTGCTATATTTGCGGAGCTACCCCGAAAATAATGAACCACTTGGATATTCTGATAGGAAAGACATTGATATATCCAATTTAGATTTGGAATTTCCACTCTGAGTATTTAGATAAGACTTTTTAAATGTTTACTTCATGTTTCACATAGATTGCGGATCAAGCAGTGGCAAGTAAGAAGGAACACAAATAAAGAAATAGTTCAGAGACGAAAACAGGCAATTCAGAAAAAATCTTCAAAAGAGATCTAGTTATAATTGTTGAGCAATCAAAACCTGAAGAAAGTGGTTCCTCAAATGACATTGTTTGAGAAATAATAAGTTTCAGCTGAATAGATCGTGAACTGATTCACACGTTCGGTGTTATATTCGGCACATTATCAAGTGGCTTTTCTGCAAAGCTGATGCGTTTAATATTTACTGTAATGAATCAGCCGATCTCTTCGTTTCCCTATATTCTTGGTATTATATGTCTGCATGTGTCCACAAAGTTCTAGTTCATGGTGAAGCCATTGTTTCTGCAGCAGAGCTTCTCATAGGACAGATGTCAGAAGAAGCACACGATACCAGGAATAAACATTTTAAAGAATGCAGGCAGTTTCACTCCCGAAAAACTTCAAGAGAGGCAACAAATTTTGACATCATGCACGCCTATTAGAAACATCAAACCTTGTGATTTCCTCACGAAGGTTGCCCCACCAGATGAACCAAAATGTCGAAATCTTCCTCAAGAGGTCATTGGTCTTCTAAATCCAGCAACTCTGCCACAGTAGGGTTCATCTAGCTAAGAAACTGACAGCGATGACAGTGATTAAGTTAAACAAGTGTGTATGTCTGTTCTTCTAATTAGATTTTATGCATTTGTAACTACCTCAGTACGGTTTTTATCTCGTACTATAAGTGATGAATTATAGTATGTTTAACCAGAACACGAAATGTAAAAAATAATTTTGACCGCGTTTTATGGTAATTGGAACCTCTGTGCATAGGGGCAATACAGAAATCCTTGCTTGTAGAGGGATAGATCGTGGTGTTCTTTCTAATTTGGTTAATAAGAGAGCTCCTTTAACCGTGTATTCGAATATAACCGCTTGAGATCAGATAAAATGTGTTCGCCATCTAATTTTGTAACAGAATGACGCGCATCTATTTACTTTGTTTCATAATTCTCCCAATTCACTTTCTAACGATCAGCGACATCGAACATTTAAATTCATACAATTATGCACAGTCGTCTCAAGATTTTTCACTTCATGATGAAGAGGCAGGGGTTACTCTTGATTCCCGGAGCTCACTTTAGAAACAATTCGTCAGAATATATATATATATATATATATATATATATATATATATATATATATATATATATATACTAATAACAGCATGACCGCATGCATGGCGATAGTTCGTGTTGGTACCTTCGTTATTCTCCGCGGCGAATCGAAGGAGCGCGCACCAATATGAAGACCTTACACAAGATCCACCAGTGAGTCAAATAAGTAACTGATTGATTCAGGAAATTTTTATTTTTCACAATGTCAAGAAGAATAGTAAATTTTGCTGTCAGTCTTTCAGGATTGTTCCTTTTCTCTGAACAAAAAAAGCGCCCCTTTGCAAATGGAATAAGTATTTGACGAAGCAATTTGCATCATAAAAACTCTGATAATGAGTCACACACGAATTATAGCCCACGTTTCCTTATTGGCTTTCACCAAAGGTACTACCCAGAAATCAAGCATTGTGCTCTACTGTGTGACTCTTCTTTGTAGTTTAAAGAGAAAGAAAGATAGAAAGTGTTCTCCCAAGAATCACATGTTTTGTACTACAAAATTCATGACAGAGTTCTTTTCAGCTCAGTACATTTCTACTATTATTATTCCAACCCCTAGGTTTCTTCTCAGAAAAATGAAAAGAAAGAAACTCTATTCTTTAAGGACATATGTTGCGATTAACTCGAGTTTTCTAACGCAAAGTGGCAGGCAATCTGCGGTTTGACATTCCTTTTGTCACAAAATTGTTCGCCCAGCGTTAAAAAAGCAGACCTCACTAAAGACCTCAAATACTTTAACAATAGGATGTGGCGATAAAATGCAACCGGTTCCCGTAATAGCCAAGTGGACAACAATGGCGACAACAATGATACGTTGTTATTACGAGCTTTTCTTGTGATGAAAGTAGAAATCCCACAAAGCCGGAGACTTCTGCCTGTTTTCACAATAGGTTCAGCTTGGATTGCGGCCAGAAATCTTCTTTTTTTTTCGTATTTCTCTTGCCGTGTTACATTTTCGAGAAAACCACAGTAGCCAGAGTCTCCAACAGGGAACGTCGGTTGGGCTTCTGGATTACGTAATAAAACTCCTGCTTCATACAAGTTTATGGTGTAACCTAGCTTTGATTGCAGATTTAATCATTCAGCTACAAAACCAAGTTATACTTTACTCACCGTTGATTTTACAGCAAGAGTTACATTTTCTTGCCATTTTAACACTCCTCAGTTCCATACAGACAAACTTTTAAGAGCTGGAATGGAAACATTTTACCTTGCTTCCTTATTATGACAACGCCTTTTTTTTCTAGTTTTTATTATAGCTATTTTGTGTGGAAATGATGATAAGAAAGATGCAACCATGATGCGATGTAAGAAAAAAATAATAAAAACATAAACAAATGTATAAAACAAACAATAGTACAAAAAAGTCATTTGCGTACACCCTGGGCGAATGTAAAGTGTGAATTTAGACATTTTATTGTGTTCATGTTTCATCTCTCTACACACACAATCGCGTTGCTTTCCATACCCCAGCAACAGTTCGCTCTTCGTGCAGCAACGCAAAGATTGGATACAGTTGCTTCGATTTTTTACTTAACCCATCATTAGATATTGTTACTGAAATCGAATTAACCATGGATAAAATTCAATGTTTAGTACAATAAGGACATACATCAAAAATCGTTGAAAATTTAGTATTTTCTTCTAACTGGTATTGTCTGCCAATTTATAAGTATTTTATAGTGTCTCTATCAGTCATTTCGAAGTAAGTGTTGTGTAATGCCACAATTTGCAAATTTTCCTCTCAGTAAACCACACAGAAAGGGAATAGGTAGTTTGAAAATATTACGTTGGTAAAGTAGAATGGCGATATGTTAACAAGAACATCGAGATCGTAGTTGATGGTTGCAGGCGTATTACTGGAGATTCCATAGAAGCGGGGGTGCAACCAGAATTTTTTGCTGGAGGGTCCAAGCTTTAAGGGGGGATCCCATACTACAAACCACTACGTGTATGTAGTATTGAACGGGTATTATATTCTCCCAACCTGAAAAGACGATAAGTAATTTTAAAATATTTCCACCTACATTTTCAAAAAAAAAAAAAAAAAAAAATTAAATAAGAGAACGAGTACAGATGAAATGTAAAATTAAATGCTCATGCTACAACAAACAAGTTAAACAAGTATAGTGCTATTAAAAAAGTGTATAAATGTATATTGAGTTAGGAAGGTTTCAGGGATATGCACCCGGTAGACCCCACGTGGATGCGATCTGCATAAAACACTTGACTATTCCATCTTCTACTTCATTTCTTCCCCTACTTTTACTGAACGAGCGATTTATTCCCCTGCGATTTATTTGGTTTTAAAGAGCAATCTCTTACGTCATATACTGGTCACTGGAAATGACTGGTCCATATTGAAATAAATCAAATAATGGATGTTACTTGGTTGGATTGGAATCTAATGTCCCATTCAACACCAATACTATATGAAACATGAATCTACAGCTTAACGTGGGATCCGAGTTCCATAAGCTCTCACCAAAAATTTATCCTGGGTCTCCTGCGCCAATGGCTCGTTCGCTAACTATTGTGTTTAACAACGACGTGTATATTCAAGTTATAAAAATCGCGAGAGTTCAGTGCTCGATAGCTCATTTCTTGAAGAAGGGGTCACAGTTCATAACCATGTAATATTTTGTTACAGAATGTCGTGTCTATAAATATTCATGGGTTCTGTTGTTTCTTCCCACGACGTTTCTACTTCAATTACTTCAATATCATTAAACTTTATCATCCGTCTCCCTCATTTTGCAGGTCACAACAACGAGGCATTAAACCTGAACTCCAGTTTATAAGCGTAAAAATACGTTTATGTAATATTTAGTGTATTTTATAGTACCGATGTCTATTACGCACTTACCATATAGCTGCAAAAGTGAGTCAATCCACTATGATTTTGGAACTTATTAGATAAATAAAAACTTTCTGACCATAGGAACGCACCTTTTTTTTAATTAAAACTAAAATAGTGTGTAATAGTTTCAATAAATTAGTCTTGTCTCCCTGAGACATTCAATTGATACTTAATCAGTTGAGTGTCTGAAGAAGACAATGTTAAGTTGTTGAAGCCGTTACACAGTATTTTAGTTTTAATAAGTAAGCGTATTCGGTCAGAAAGTTTTATTTATCAAAGTGAATATTCAATAATTAACCTCTATAAAAAATGTCCACATTCCAATTCGGTAATAATAATTTAGCAACATTCACAAGTATACATTTCATACCACTATTTAAATTCCTTATCTTTCAAAATGAAATAAACGATTAACATTCCGTGTTATGCTATTTAAGCTAAGATAGAGGATGGAAGAAGTAGGTGAATAACTCTCGAAGGACTGATGAAACGACAATGCTGAAGGAAAATGAAGAACCTCGATAGAATCCAGGGGTATGACTCATAATCACATAATTGTCCATCATAATCTAACACAATTATGTGATCAAGCCAAGGGCATTTCACTAAAGAAGTGATATCCTTCTACTGTACCATTCGTTATTTCTTTTAGTTTGCAAAACACACTCGTGAGTTCTTGCTAATATATTATCTACAATTTCTGCAATACTTTGTTTCTTTAAATCATTAAAGAATGATCATGAGTAGGTACAGCAACCAGTAATAATTTATAGGTCTCATGTAGCCTTAACTAAGTATTTCCCTATATAGAGTGTTCCAAAATTATATTACTAACTTTGACCGAGTATAAGTCAGAAACAGGGACAGAGATAAAAGTGTGATTTCCGGTATAATGTTCACACACCTAAAGTTTTGTTATTCACTGCACCATTCTTTTCACTGCACTTCCAACAAAGCTTCCTCATCTAATTTATTTTGCTTTTGTTTTTAATTTTGCAGGTGAGGCAGTGAAAAGAATGGCCACACCCTGGAGATAGCACGGTGTGTGGAATGGTGGATAGAAACCAAATAAGCCACACGGCTTCAGCAGAACTTCCGAATGCGTTACGGACGCACTCCACTGGAATATTACGTCCAACACCCGGCAGTGCTACGTGAGGTTCAAGGAAGCCAGAAGTGTCACGAACAGGACAAGTTCTGGACGTCCGAGCACGAATGAAGCAGATGTGGAACGGGTGTAACAGGCATTTCTTCGGAGCCCAGCCAAATAAGTCGGTCGAGCGTCTCTACAGTTGCAGTTACCACTGACCTCGGTACAAGGCGCTACACAAGCGATTGAAGCTACATGCTTACAGGTTGTATCTGCTTCATGTGCTTCAATCTGAAGAGACCATAGTGCAAAGCATTTGCAATTAAGATTCTGAATCCCATCGACAAGGACGAAGACTTTCTGACTTACATTCTCGGACGAGACCTGCTTTCATGTGTCCGATATGGTAAATCAACACAGTGCGCAGATATGGGGCTCGGAGAACTCCCATATATATCCGGGAAATTGTGCACGACTGTTCAAAGGTAAATGTATGGTGTGGTCTACTTCATGACCGTATAGTTGGACCCTTTTTCTTTGCATATGTATCAATCACGTGACTGTTTAAGTGGATACGTTGAGACAGTTTGTATTACCACATGTGGAACACCTGCAACCTGACATCCTGCTACAGCGGATCCTCTTCGCCCCTCCTCACTGGACCGCGATCTTTGGGGAGGCTTTGGACGACTTATTTTCAGTTCGCTGGATTGATCGAAGAAGCTCCCAAGGTCTCCTGACATCATCCCAATAGATCTTTACATTTGCGGTTTTGTGAAGGTTGTGCTCTACAAGACCCCAGCGCAACACCTGCAGAAACTGAAGTTCGCATCAGTGCAGCAGTTGAACACGTTACGGAGGACATGCTAGACAGGACGTGGCCGAAACTGGAATATCACTTAGGTATCCGTCGTGCTACAGACGGCGTACACATTGAACTCCGTTAAATGTTTACCAAACTTTTAGGTGTGTGTCAACATGATGCCGCAAACTACAACCTTCTATATGTTCCCATTTCACAATGGGACTTATACACAATCAAAGATAAAAAAATGACATTGGAACACTTTGTATATCAACGACATGCCTCGTATGTCTCCTTCATTTCTAAGCGAGCTTTGAGTGTTAAGTTGTAAGTCCGTGATACGTAAACTAATTCAAAAGTTAGCATCCTATTCAAAGTCTCTAGCATTGTAGGTGAATTATTCTTCTCTATTACATGTTGAATTACTAAAATTCAGTGTGTCCTAATTTTCAATCTAAACATACTTCGAAAGATTTTTAAAGGGCTCACATTTAAGTTTTATAATAATTGCTTGGGAGGAGATTCCTGACACCAAGGTAAGAGAAATAGTATATACCAACCTGGATACACAAGCACTTCCTTTCGGAGTTGTAGGCTGCCGCAAACATGAGAAAATGAACTTTGAAAGACTATAGCTCCCAAATTATGAAACATATCATAGTGGGGTCAAGACTTAACTTAGTAACTATTATGTGTTCTATACAAATATCTATGTTTCAGAATCCTGTGGTACTTCCGCAAACGTTTTTATAGAGGTAGTTGATGAGTACTACAAATTATATATCCGTAGCCAAACCACCTCTTTAAAATATTGTTGTGAGTACCTTAGGATTCTGAAACATGTATTTTGGGTAGGGCACATATTCGTTCCTAAGTGAAGTCTGGCCCGACTACGATAGGTCCCATAGTTTTTGGAGCTATGGTTTTTAAAGTTCATTTTATCATGTTTTCGGCGGCCTATAACTCCAAAAAGAAGCATTTGTGTATCCAGCTTGGTCTATACTTTTTTTCTTATCTTGGTGCCAGGAATCACTTCCTAAATGTTTTCGGTGTTGTTTTGGAACACCCTGTGTATAAGGAGTTCGGGCTAAGCTTGACAGTTGTTGATGACAGACGACAACAGGGAATATTTGAACCAAGAAATATATATATTGTAGACATTGAAAGTGGCATTAAGATGGCAATGATGAAAATAGAAGAATTCAGAATAGCAACACACGGTATGCATAATTGTCTCGAGGCGGCTCCGACTTTGGCACATGTAGCAAATATAGTCTCCCGAGGGAAAGCCTCAAACGTGTCCCGAATCCTACCGATCACCTGGGCCTCAGGGAATACTGTTAACCAACTTGCTCAACCACGACCCACAGATAATAGTCCGTAAGATATGTAATTACGCGATAGTGATGGGCAAAATGATTCATTTCGGAGAATCGATTCATTTACTCTGATTCACTAAAATGATTCGATCATTTAATTCGTTCATATGAATTGGTTGTCAGCGCATACCCTTCGCGCAAGTGAATTGGTTGGGAATGATTCGCTCATTGAATCAGTTAGGTTTCTGCGCATTCCCTTCGCGCAAGTGAATTGGTTGGGAATGATTCGCTCATTGAATCAGTTAGGTTTCCGCGCATGCATTTTGCGCAGGAGAATTATTCGATCATACGAATCGTTTGTCTGCTGCAACTCAAATGAATTGCTTGTGACGAAATACAATCTCTCTTTCTCTTGTCAACCATCTTTGCTATGTGACACGGGCAGCATTGCATTGGGGCCACAACAGCTCTGAAACGTGTTTCAAGCTTCATTGTCACTACGAAGTTAGCATATGCCCTTCCTCCCTCGCATTCTTAATTGTTTCAGAAACTAGTATTTGAGTCGGAGCGGTCAAAACTTGAAAGTGTTGCAATCTTCATTTTTTATTACTAAGTTCAATTTCCGAGAAAACATGCTTTGTTCAAAGTGATCCATCAGAAGCCCGTATACCGTAAATCATATTTAACCCTTTAAACCAGAACGTTATACAGAAAAGTTAAATTGATGCAAAAACTAGAATTTTATTAGGTAGCGCATTTTATTCGTTTCTGCGTAAATGATCTGCTTCTTGCTGCAAGCACCAAACATCTCCCATTACCATTTTACTGATCGAAAAATTTCAAACTCAAGTGCCCTAGTATTGCACCATGACAAGCATGAGATATACGTGGACCAGATATACTTCCATCGAGGTACGCATCGTTAACAGCGAACGTTAAAAAAAAAAAAAAAAAATGTAGAGTAGGCCAGGCCCGTATTCACGGGGGGCAATGGGCCGCCCCCCTAAATTTTTACTGCTCCCCCTAGGTTTTCACGGTAGGCTTGCAAATGAATTATAGTGATGAACTATCATATGATTTGATCGCCGCCCTAACTTCTACCGGGCCCCCCCCTAAAATTTTGAGCTGGCTACGAGCCTGGAGCAGGCCCGTAATTAGGGAGGGCCACCAGCCAGGAGTCTTAATATTCCCTGTGGGCAACTGAAGCCCCCGCGATTACCTTGAACTTCACCTGAAACTTTTAGTTATTTCTTTAGATAAATATGTCTTAAAAATAACCAGTCAAGAATAAAGACAAAAAGGGCCAAGTGAATCGGGCTAGGTTACAGGCCTGATTTATGAACTTTCTCCGAGATAATTTTAGAACAACTGTCTTTCTATCTCTATCTTTTTTATATTGTATTATTATGGATAGAGATATAGAACCCTAAGGTGGATGTGTAACTTTCATGTTTTTACTTGTAAATACTAATAGCACTATACGATAGTGTGCTCATTTCTGGTATGTAGCTTCTCACATTTTCTTATCTCGAGTCTTACGATCTCTGTAAAGGATAAACCGTGTTCATGAACACTAGCGCAAATCCTGGGGGGATGAGGGGGACATGTTCCCTCCAATCTTGGAACTGCAAGAGACTGTCCCTCAATAATCCGATTTGAAATGTAATTTTTAGGGAAATATGTGATGATTTGTGTCCGATTGCCACAAAGGAAAGTGAGATGAAATTGATGTCCCCCCAGAATAAACCTCAAATTTGCACGCCTCCCAACGTTGAAGACAACTCTTCTACCTGATCCTCCACAGGATTGTTTTTTAACTTCATAAATATTTTGAGCATCGCTTAACAACAACAACAAAAAAAGTCTTACTTGTCCCCCCAATGTTCAAGACAGATTTGCGCCGCTGTTCATGAATATATATTTTCAGGAGGGATGGAGCCGTAATAATCGGCGATGTAAGTCGGGGATCCTGTCCCCGCTATTTGAAGTTCTTATTATTTATTAGGCCTACTGATTTGTTAAATTACCGTTATTAATTTTTCGCATGTGAGATTTGTACATATAAAATTTCAGATTAGAAGCAAATTTCTTTTCATGTTCTCCCATTTATAAAGTGCAAGTGATTTTCAAGAAGAAAAATTCATTTAATTAAAACGACTAAAATAGTTCGCAGTGTACAGCGGGGGACACTTCTAAATGGTACACCTTAGCCGTAAATCTCCATATGGCTGTACCATTTAGAAGTGTCCCCCGCTGTACAATACACAATATCTTGCACATGGTCAGATTAGGCTGGGCGCTTGAATGAAGAATAGCAAATACAACGTAAGCCACTGAAGTGACCACGAAATCGATCAATATATAATTATGATAATTACTAAAATTTTAGGTCTAATAAGTCTTTGTTGAAATCGAAATATCTAGAAGATGATGTTACTCACGAGACTAGAAATTTTTCATCTCGTCTCGATTTTTGTCTACAAAACGAGAGGAGAAGTACTGTATATTTTCAAATTCAAGACGAGACGAGAAACATGACATCTCGATAAACAAAAACGAGACGAGAGGAGACATTTCTCAAGTATCGTCGACAATACTATTTCACCCAAGTGTAAGACCTCAAACACTGTTTTAATGTTACAGGATTCGTAATATAAAAACTGTAAATTGATAAAGTTATTGCACGAATACAATGAAGAGTATTTATCAAAGAGGTAGATTTGGATTTGGAATGTAGATTCAGAAATTGCCTACACTGAAGAGATTTGGAAATGTAGATTCAGAAATTGCCTACACTGAAAGTGCACTTTTGGACCCTCGATTTAAAAAAACAGGCATTTAAATCTAAGCTTACTTTCCAGAGTACGTACAGAAGTGTATCAGAAAGAGAAGCAAGGTGAAAATTTCGAACCAAGAAGATGAGCCCATTCGGAAAAGACCCGTACCACCTTCATCTTCAATATGGGCGGACTTCGATGAAGAAGTTTGACAGCTTTTGAACTCTGAAAATCCAACTGCAGCTGGAATTATTGAGCTCGACAAGTACCTAGATGGGCCATTAATTATTCGTACAGATGATCCACTTGTGTGGTGGAAGAGAAAACAATTTGCATATCCTCGTCTTTTTCAAGTAATGAAGAGAAGATTAGCTATTCCGCCAAGTTCTGTTCCATGTGAACGAGTATTTTCGAAAACTGGACAAATACTTACTGAAAGACGAAATAGGTTGTCTTCTCAGAAAGTATCCATGCTCGTGTTTATTCATGTAAATATGTAAAATCTGTGATGTACAGTGTAAATAGTGTTTTGTGTAAATATTTTAGTGCTGCTTAAATATACTGCTTAAATGCTGAATCTGTTTTAAGTTCAGCGTGGTGTTTCCAGTTATCATAGATATAAATGATAAGACCACTTCGTGTAGCAAGTGCACTTAAAAGTGATGAGAAATAAGCCTATTTTATATAGCGCACATTACCTTAATAATCGCTCAAGAGCATATTAAAACCAAGAGTAAAATTACATTACACATGAGCGAGCAACACTGTCACTACTTGCGGATCCTGAGATAGCGAACAGTACAGAGATCGTGGCAAGCAGCAGGTAAGTTTATTTTAAAATTACTTTGTTTCCAGTAACGCGACTTCCATCCTTTCAGTTTCCACGTCGTCTGTTTATGTACACCGCATAGGGGGAGGATGGACGTCTAGCCTGAGGCTATCTTGTCCAATGACTATATTTGTTTATTTTGTGCGTGTATATGACTCTTCATTGTATTGTGCGAAGCGGACCCCTGTTAAGATAGTGCGGTAGCACACCTTTCCTTCGTTTCTCTCTCTCTTCTCCCACAACCCTTGTTTTGATGGCATCTGCAAAAGCAACACTACCAATTCGCTCACTGCAATTTGATTCATAATTCTTACATTTCGATCTCAGCGAACAGTTCAGTGAAAAGTAGAAATGATTCATTTGAAGAATCGATTCATTTCTGGAAAGAATCATAATTCATTTGATTCACAGCATGATTCGTTCATAATGATCGAATCGTTCATGATCGACACAACACTATTACGCGACCATATGTTGAAAGTGGACAAATCCTTAAAAAAAAGAAAGAAAGAAAGAAATAGAAAAAAAAAAGAAAAAATGAAAGTCATTTGTTTCTTCCTGGTTGTATGGCAGGGAGCTGAATATTGCTGCCACATGTAAAATCTTCCAGCAGCCACCCTTTCCTCTCAAGATTTGATGATCACAGTGTTCAGAAACTCTATATAGACACTCGAATTGAGCATCATTCTCTGCTCAATGACTTGTTACGGCAAGATATCACACTCATTTGAAACATATTGCAGCATTAATACATGTTGCTTGAAGTTTAGCTTTCATGCTACGTCAAACTTCCAATGGATTGTAGGGAAACTATTTGTTGCTCTGGGAGTCCTGAGAATAGTTTTCACCAGAGAAGAACTGCATTGTTCTTGCTTCAACGGGATGTTTCATTTTCTCAGGGAGTCTATTTGCGTTAATCAGGTGGTTTTCTCGAGCCTTTTCTGTAAGGAGTTGGCCATGCAACTTTTATAGGAATAATAGCGAAGGTCCTTATTTACAGCCAGCTTTATGATAGACGCTGTGATTTTCCGCGCTAGAGCTTGCACCACATTACATGGGTCTTCTGTCACTTTCCCATCGAATCATTTGATGAATTCTGGTGTGTTGTGGTAATACGAGCGCCTTATGCGTGTTTTCCTACCAGCCACAGCTTCGAAGTCTACGTTGCATCTCTGCATCCCCCATCATATCACTTTCTCGATGTTAATGCAAAGATTTGCTGTCTTTGTTGCAAAATTTGGGTACCCAGTATAAATCGTCCTGACGGAGGTAAATATTTTCCAATATTTCGGTGGCTTCAACTCATATATTGCAAGTCCTTTTGGTACCACAAGTATATCTGAAACGATAGAGTAAACTCATATTTGGACTCTGGCAAGGACATACTGACGCCATATATTTATGTGCAGGATGCAAAATATCAAATTTACTCTCAATACCCTTTATATATACATATCCAGAAACAATATCTCCACATAGCAACAATATTATAAGATCATAAATATAAACAATGTTTCAATATGTGATTATTTTATAAACCTATCCATAGTGATTATATGAGGTAGTTTGATTCATTTCTTAGAATTTCCGTTGCATCTATCACATAAGATCATACCTCCTGTGAGTTCGTTATATTATATTCCACACTACTGTTCATACTTTAAAAAAATGTAAAAAGCCATTACTCTAGGTGTATCGCAGGAAGTTTACCCGAGAAAGGGGACAAAGGGGATCAAAAGAGGTACAATGATCGCCCTAATACAAAAGCATTCGGACTCTGGGAACACTCTTACGATCTTACTTGAAACGCTAGTTGAACGACTGTAGATATTTAATAAAAATAAAGCATATGAATGTCCATTTATTATGTTTTATGCTATCTTCAATAATTTTGCAAACACAGACGTATACATAATATTGTTGGTATTTCCAACACCAAAAGGCTTTAAAATGTGACAGTCACTTATAAATGTTATTTTATTTGAATTATATCCACCAAAGAATATTTCTACTACATAATATTTTTCATGAGAATATTAATCATTCTAGTTATTGTGGAAAGAGATTTTGACTTGAATGTAGCGGGAGAAAAGATCTATACCGATATCAACGCTTTTATCGTCATCTTTAGGCTTCTTATTTGTAGTTCACTGTAGTTGGATTATGCAAATGAAAATACTATGAATTATTCTTATAAACGGCCCCTTATATGTCAAGTAGAGTAATACGTGCTTTCTTCGAGTTGGCAGTGCTGGACATGATTTAATATTCTAGCGCAGTATCACAGATGGGAAACAACCCTTCCCGGACAGTCATAATTGTCCTTCAATGTTTCCTAAGCTAACAATTCAGACTTCCAAACTATACAATGAGCAAGTGCGGTAAAACGAATATCAATATCTTATATGCCCGTCCGTCTGTTTGTCTGTCTATCGGCAGGTATCAAAACAAAACCGTTAAGAGATAGGAAGATATATGGTGATTCAGGCTGGACCGCTTACATTGAGATGCCTTCCAACTTTTAAACTAATGAAGAAAATTAGAAGAAACTTGAAGCATGTAAATATCGGCAGTGGGATATTGTTTGACTTATTCTGCAAAAATAACACCCAATTAATCATACGAACACTTCTGCAATCGATTAAGAATCCGATGAATAAATTTCATCTCAATCCTTAACGCGCCTCTAAAACCGAAAATGGTAGAAAGTCACTGCAACTTCCGTTTTTAATACTGATCTTTGTAGAACAAAAGCTATCAGAAATGGCCTGAAGCGTTTTATTATTCGATTTAACGACCTAAGAATAAGTACAGTATTATATTTTAACCCCTATTCAAACTGGAATTGCAGAAATATCCCGCTTCCGGTTTTAGCATTCATCGGCACAGAATGTAAATCGTAATATATTGCACAAGCGGTTGTCTGTGTTGATTAAGTGCGCCAAGAATATCTACAGTCTAATCTACACTTAAATCTACACTCTAATGTATCTACTAAAATTAGATATTGTAGACAGTAACCACTTCCATTTTAACGTTGATCTTTAATGAGCAAAAACAGTAACATATAGCGAGAAGTGGTTTTCTGCAATTAATTAAATGTCCAAAGAATATATTCCACATCCACTCTAATTTCTCAATTAAAAGAGGAAATAGTACAAGAGTAGTAAATCTTTCTGTTTCAATATTAAATGAGAAAATATCACACCATACAAACTTAACTACTTTGCATGCTATGCACGTAGCAGTGCTACTTTTTTTTTTTTTTTTTTTTTTTTTTGTAATTACAAGAAGTCCTCGTAATTACATAATTTTAAGCAGGTTGTTTTATTCACAATTGTCTGTCGTATATCCAGAGCATTTTGGATATCTCATTACTATAAACACCACTATGGTCTTTACGTTTATTGCAAATCTTCTATGTGATTGTATGTAATACTCACCTATGCACTCTTTTTTTTTAAATAAAACTTTTTGAATAAAGTAAAAATTTCATTCCTTTGTAACTTTGTTCCTTCTTGTTAAAAAATATGTTATATTGTGACCACAATATTAGATTTTAATGTACTTCTAATGTGCATTGGCATGTCCGTCTCTCTTGCAATACAACTGTTTAAAAGAGCTCCTCCGTGGCTAAGCGGTTAGCGTCCGCGCCTTTGGCGTGGGAGTTTCGGGTTCGATTCCCGGCGGGAGCTCATGTGGTTCGGATTCCACGTTAATCAGTAGGTCCACGTCTCATATAGCCTCGCTGCTGAAAGGGACGCTAAACTAAAAATCAACTCAATCAACTCAATTATTGTTTAAAAGACCTCCAAAATGTGTACTTTTACGGATGTATATTATACTGTAGAGTCCTAGGTTGTAGCACTAAGTAATGAGAGTGTTATTGTAAGTTTTCGTTTAGCATGTAGATTTGAAATGTCTAATAACATTTCATACTGAAATTATGTAAAAAAAAAAAAAAAAAAGTAAACTTATGTTGGGTTGTCAACACTGTTAATTGTAGCGCGTGTCAAATAATGTTTCCTTTCCGATATTTGCATGTTTGAAAATTTCATCAAATTTAATCTATTAGCTTAATAGTTACAAGTACGATTCAATATAAATGTTCAATTCTGTCTATACAGAATGACCCACATAAAAGTAGTCCTGCCGGGTAATACTAGAGACAAGAAAATTGTTGTGTGTGACTATCTTGGTAATCCTGACTGATACCAATGCGCCTCTTGATCAACAGATGTTTAGCACCTCACGCGGTCTGTTTTTGTCCAACATGCACTTATTTAAATAAATGTCCCTTCCTGCTCAGTTTTGGTGGACACTTTTCGTTGATAAGATGGTATTTTCCGTGCAGGAGCGAATTTTGATAGTGGAATAATATGTTCGGACGAGGTCAATTAAGAACAAACAAGAAGCCTTCACTAACAGCTACTCAAAAATAAACCATCTGTGAGACGCTGTATTCTAAACCCAGTGCAAAATAGCTTCAAACCGGATATGTAGTAATTGTCAGTAGGCAAAACCAAATAGTGTACGAACACCGTAGATCGTCTGTGATATTCAGCAGAGGATACCGTGAACGCAGAGAAAGTCTACTTGGAAACTATACAAACAGTCAGTGTGTCACAAACAACGTGTCAGCGTGTGCTGAAGTTTCTGAAGCTGAAACCATGCCGAGTAATATGTGTTCAGGAGCTGATACAGTCGGACTATCTAGTGTAATTTGTTACTGACAACGATTGTAGACGGACATTTCGACCCTCTACTATGTTTTATGTTCGATGAAGCGTAGTTCTATTTATCGGGATGTATGTCTGTAAGAGAGAGAGAGAGATTTTGAGAGTGAATGTACAGGTGGTTATTAAAATAATTGAAACATCTGAAGTAAACATAACTTGTCTGGTGGTGGGTGTCACATACAGTGTGGGACAACCGTTAACTTCCAAAATAGTTCTGATTTGTCCTGAAATACATATATAAGTCAAGAATAATTTCAAGAAGAATAGTGTACCATTCCACATGCAGTGCAGAACTCAGATCCATCAGCAAGGATGGAGAAACATATATCTGCTATGGAGTCCGAGTCCCAGAACTGACAACAGGTATTCAAAAATGTTGAAATCCGTGTATTGATCGTATGAAGGAGAGTGTTCTAGTTTATCAGTTCACATCGATGCCTATGAGAGTATGGTTCATCAGCTTCATCAGTGTGAATTGGTGCGTCTCGTCATAAGCGTTAAATATTTGGGACATATGATGCAAATTCACTTAATACATCAATAAAGTCACTGGAAATAATACGTCTTCTGATTGTTATCGCAAAACTCATGGAATAACAGAAGGCTGTGGCTCATAGCATTGCTGAACTGCAGCTATGTCGCGAAGTATCAACATGAAAGGAAACAGTTTGTAATATGGGGTTCTCTGTGCATCTCTTCCACACAAACAGGAGCTATCGTTGGAAATAAATCTAAGAGAACTCATAAAACCATATTAGGTACTTCAAGTTGTTGGTGATGTTTGCATATTTTTTGGAATCATTTTCTCTGAGCTAAATCTGTGATGACGATGATAAGTTGTTTGGAAATTAAAATATGACCTCAAATGTTTAGTTTATTTAACTCATGTGTGGCTACGATTGCCGCAATAGACTGTGTTGACTTATTCCGCTGTCACTAAAGCTTATCTTTCGTCCGTTATTGCTTTTCACTTACAAGCAACGTAGGGAGAGAAGAATGTGTAGTGATTGTGAAAAAAAAATCCAACTCGAGATGTCAACGAATTTACATGTTTCACGACCCATAGGTATCGAAAAAGTGGGTTTTCGACGTATTTCCGTCTGTTCATCCCTTCATGCGTTCGTCCTAATGTATGCTCACCTAAAAGCAATACAGCTCAACATATCTGAACTAAACGTAAAGTTTTTAGTATTGTTCCTATTCATTTTCGTTCATATTAAATAAATAAAGGGCATGGGCCACCACATAAACTTTCTCGCTCTCAATTTTTAAATTGTGTCATACAATGTAGTTATGATTGAATTATGTAGTTTTGTATTATATTAGATTTGAATGCTGCTGTAGTTATTAAGACAATTTTTATTTGCGAAATATTAACAAAATTATAATACGAGCTTTCTGAAATTGTATCGAAGAAAACAACACAAGGAGCAAACCACTCCTTGCGGATTTTTCCTAAGGAGTTATTAATGCTATATATTGTATGGTTGTTAAATAAAGATGTATTTACGAAATATGCACAAAATCGTCTGAGTCGTTTAGAAAAAAAAATCATCCGGGAAAATCCACTTTCAAGGGTAAACTAACTTTTCTAGATTTATTGTAAAATAATTTATATTGTATTTTAGGTTTCTTAATGGAACATTGAGCTCCTTCGTGGCTAAGCGGTTAGCGTACGCGCCTTTGGCGTGGGAGACCTGGGTTCGGTTCCCGGCGGGAGCTCATGTGGTTCGGATTCCACGTTAATCAGTAGGTCCACGTCTCATATAGCCTCGCTGCTGAACGGGACGTTAAACTCAAAATCAACTTAATGGAACATTTATTTACAAAATATAAACAAAATTTCCATTTTTTTTTAAAGATAATCGTCTGGGAAAATCCAGCCCCAAGAGTAAACTATCCTTTGTGAATGTTTAATGAAAAATGATTTATACCTTATTATTATATCCTACACGTCCCTCATATTTGTCAACAACATTATGTGTTTTTCTACAATTACTACAAGCTAGCAGATGACTAGTATCATCACAATCAGCATACGATTCAAAAAAGAGAAAAACATTATCACCACGCCAAAATTATGCAAAGACTCACGAGGATAGAGTATATAAAAAGTCGCAACAGTTTCGAAACATCAATTTTGATTGGTTACACCTACTCTTCGCTCTTATCTTGCCTGTGGCTCTAACAATCTCAACCTAACCCAACGTTATTAACTTGCCTAAAACTCTGAAAGCTTATAAAGCTTGCTTAAAGCTCTCTAGATACTTAACCACACTGTATCTGCTTGCCTGGAGCACTGGAAGTTCTTAACCGTAACTTTCTAGCTTGCTTGAGCTCCAAAATTTCATTTTCCTTGGCTTTCCTGACCTTGGAAACCCCTATTTAACAGCAAAATCCATAAATATGCATTACTTTCATTTCTGGACCATAATTAACGACTTGTGTTATATTTACAAATGACATGATTTTTTATAATAAAAAAAATAATTAAACAAGTCCAAAATTCCTTATATTAATTGCCCTACAACCTACCTTAACAGAACGTTTTGCACAATTTTAGGTTTCTAAATGGAACATTCCTTTATTAAATGTGAACAAAATTTGCTTTTCTTTTTTTAATTGTCCGGGAAAACATACCTCAAAAGTAAAATAACCCTTGTGGAATTTTTATCGACAATTTAGTTAGGGTGCATTGTCAGGTTAGTAATGTAACATTTATTTATGAACTATAAACAAAATTGCCTGAACCATTTTTTGAGAAAATAGTCTGAAAGAAACTCACCCCCTAGAGTAAAATACCCCTTTCTGATTTGTGTCAGATGAAATAAATAAAACTTTTATCACACTATAAGGTTGCTAATGGATAAAGAAACTCGCTAGAACCGTTTTGGCTAAACAGCATTTTATATATATATATATATATATATATATATATATATATATATATATATATATATATATATATATATATATATATATATATATACCCTCTTGCAAACCACTAATAATTTTGAGGATAGGAAGAAGATTCAAGAATCATCCTTGCATAATCCTACGAAGACCTCAAGTTTAAAATTTGGTGCTGATACATTGAACGGTACGGCCTCTAGATGAGTAAACTGTTTTCCGTCGAGGCAAATGGACGGACGGACATCCATAAATCACTTTTTCTGCTTGAAAGTGGCCATGAAACGTTGAATCTGTTGAAATCTCGAATTCGATAGGTTTCGCAATCACTATATTTTCTTATTTCCTTTCGTGTCTCGAAAGTAATAAGTATTTCATTTATAACCGGACACTGTGCCATAACTCATTTGAGCTTAAAACTTTACAAGTATTTTTTTCATTGGGGCTGATATTTTTTTTTTCTGACGATTTTCTCAAAAATGACTCAGCCGATTTTGTTCATATTTCATTAATAGACATTCTAGGACATAAATAAACGTTAGCGTGGTATAGGCCATTCGATCTGAACAAGTCTATGATAGTTTATTCTTAGGATGGGTTTTCCTTTCGGACGGGTTTCTCGCAAATGATTCAGGCAATTCTGTTCATATTTTATAAATAAATTGTCACTAATAACTGCAGCACAACAATACTTTAAAAAGGAATTGAAGCGAGAAAGCTTCTTGCATGACCGCATTTCCAACGGACTTAAAAATTTCGTTACTAAATTCTCAGTCTGTGTGTGTGTGTGACCATTATTGGCGATTGTTTTTTTTTTTTTTTTTCAGTTTTGCGCTCTCCTTTCAATAGAGCGTCAAAAGCTATTTGAGAAAGTGATGAAATTTTTTGCGTCACTCTTACCGTTCCCGAGGTATTGGCCAAAAATTTTCCGATTTCTGGAGATTTAAGGAACCATAAGTTATAGAGAGATCATATTTATGTCGATCAATATCTAAGAGGATGATAAAATTTTGGTACCAGACAGTAACCAATTACCACTGGCTAACTAGACACCGTTCCCCAGATATTAGTTAAAAAAGTTCGATTTTCTGCAGATTGAAGGAGCCACATCTCGGGAACCGTAAGTCATAGAAATATGATATTTTGCGATCTTTTTTGCGAGAAAAGAAGGAAGTGCGAATAAAAATATTTATTTTTGCATGTAGGAACAGTCACAGTTATCATGGGTGCGCCCGAAGGGTAGGGCAGGGTGGGGCCCGATCTCCAACTGACTCACGAAAATGTGTATGCAATATAGTAAACCACGTATATTAAATAGTAGAAATACCAGACATTAATACAGCAACCATCCAGATGGGCTTCTCCCTAGAAAAGTTTATTCGGGCCCCCCTGACAGTTATCCTTCCCGCTCCATTTCTTCATTTTTGTTAAGTTCATTCTGGCAATTCGCTTGCAGCATTCTCAACTATTATTATTATTATTATTATTATTATTATTATTATTATTATTATTATTATTATTATTATTATTATTATTACTATTATTATTATTATTTATTGCAAATGTAATTGTAGGTTGTCATGACCTTACTGTTTTTCGCGATATATGCAGAACACTGGCCATCTTAGATATTAATCGCTTACTAACGCACACAAAACTCGACCTCTTTCAAATTCAGAGAAGTGTCTAAGGATACATCATACCGTCTGCCCTTTTCAACACATGCATCCATTCTACTCTACATGACGTATTAAAGACTATGACCTAACCTACCACTACAACACGTCTGTGAAGTTGTCCCGCCCACCTAATGAATTTTTCTTTTTCTTATATACATCGTTAGTTTATCGTTAGTTTACGTTAGTTTTGCTAAAATTATCGTTAGTTTTGGAAAAATAACGATTTTATTCGAGAAATAAATGGGCAGGCCAACTTCACGGTTCCCCGCCCACAAACGAATTTCAAAAGTTTTTCGTATCATATCGTTAGTTTATCGTTAGTTTACGTTAGTTTTGCTAAAACTATCGTTAGTTTCGCAAAAATAACGATTTTATTCGAGAAATAAAGTTTCCCGCCAATTGTGAATTAGCCCGCCCATATTGAATTCTCATAAAATTCCAACTCATATCGTTAGTTTATCGTTAGTTTACGTTAGTTTTGCTAAAACTATCGTTAGTTTCGCAAAAATAACGATTTTATTCAAGAAATAAAGTTTCCCGCCAACTGTGAATAAGCCCGCCCATATAGAATTCTCATAAAATTCCAACTCATATCGTTAGTTTATCGTTAGTTTACGTTAGTTTTACTAAAACTATCGTTAGTTTTGCAAAATTAACGATTTTATTCGAGAAATAAATGGGCAGGCCAACTTCACGGTTCCCCACCCGCAAATGAATTTCAAAACTTTTTTCTATCACATCGTTACTTTATCGTTAGTTTACGTTATTTTTTGCTAAAACTATCTTAGTTTCGCAAAAATAATGATTTTATTCGAGAAATAAAGTTTCCCGCCAACTGTGAATTAGCCAATCCATATTGAATTCCCTTAAACTTCCTACTCATTTCGTTAGTTTAACGTTAGTTTGCATTAGTTTTGCTAAAATTAACGTTTGTTTTGGAAAAATAACGATTTTATTCGACAAATAAAGGTTCCCGCCAAATGTAAACCCTAACAGCACATTTGCATAACAAGCATACGTAAGAAGTATATAAGGCACATACTGGACACATTCTCATGTACTGTACCTGAGGGAACATGATAGGTGTATGCCTGCTATGTAATTGTGTTTACATTTGGCTGGAACTTTTATTTCTCGAATAAAATCGTTATTTTTGCAAAACCAACGATAGTTTTAGTAAAACTAACGTAAACTAACGGTAAATCAACGATGTGAGTTGGAATTTTATGAGAATTCAATATGAGCGGGCTAATTCACAGCTGGCGGGAAACTTTATTTCTTGAATAAAACCACTATTTTTGCGAAACTAACGACAATTTTAGCAAAACTAACGTAAACTAACGATAAACTAACGATGTAGATAAAAAAGAAAAAAAATCGTTAGGTGGGCGGGACAACTTCACAGACGTCACTACAACAGCTCGGTATTGCACACGTACGCTAGGTGTTACATATTACGTCTTACGTATTGTAAACTATAGGCATGCCCATTATTTTGATAAAATGTGTACTGCTATGTATTTATCTATCTGAATTGCTTTGTGTGTGTACGGTTAACATACGCGCTTTCGGTGCAGGAAGACCAGGTTTGTTTTCGGAAGGAGCTCATGTGGTTCGAATTTTATGTTAAGCTGTAGGTCCTTGTTTTAATAGCCTCAGTGATGAGAGAGATGCTAAATTCCAATCCAACCAAACAATCTACAACATTTAACCATTATATATTAAAATGGTAGATTTATATGTTTGTGGACAAGAAAATTGTATATGTTTGTGGTAAATTCCGTTTATATGTTTGTGGCCAATTCTTCCACAAGTGCTAGAAACGTACTGTTTTTGTTAGTCGACTCAAAATTTTAAGTAGATTTGCCAGTTCACATTCAATTGAAAAGAGTATTTATTTCTCTACTTCATGTTTAAGGCGTCGTTTTACCCTATTAGTTTAATATTGCCACTAGGACTTTAAGGTTGATACTCTTGTCAAAGGCGACCAGTAGAGGAGCTACATATAGCGGGTTGATGGACATTTCACGCGCCTTGCTTTAACCTGAATGACAAAACCTATTGCAAGCTGACCACTTCGAAGGCTTGTGGACCCACAAAGAGGAGTACTCGGATCTGGAATTATAAGAGAAGACATGCATTTGGTATCATCTATCACCTATCCAAGTTTGCCACAAACTCACCCCAACATTATGTATATTAAAATACTACATGTATGTGTTTGTCTATAGCAATTCGCTAACTTTGAGAGTCTACCTGTCCTTTACTTGTGTTCGCAAAGGGACTTGGACAGATATAGTGAGAAGTGCGAAGGAGATTCATGCTCATATTAGAACTAGTGGTGGACCCAAAAAATATATTTTTTCGGTTTATGTTTTCTTAAGAAAACTGAAACAGTTTTTTTTTTTTTTTTGAAAATTTTCGAAAAAGAAAGGTTTTTCGCCGAAACCGGTTTTCACCGAAACTGGTTATTGTTTTCTCCAAAACTGGTACAGATTTTTGTCGGAACCGGTTATATATTTTCAAAACTGGTTCTATTTCTGACAAGAATAGTGTTTTGTTGTTCTTCGGAAAAAAGATTCCGTTTCCACAGAAATAGTTTTATATTTTTTTTAAAAAAAACAGTTTTGGGTTTTTAGTTTCGGTGAAAACCGAATTCTTTTTTTTTTTAGAGCCGAAACCGATTTCGGTGAAAAAAACGAACCGTTTTGGGAGAAAACCTAAAACGGTCTCGGTGGAAAACCGAACTGGTTTTGGAAAAAAAACGAAATGTCTTTTTTTTCTGATTTCGTTTTTGCTAGAAACCAATTTCCGGTTTTTATAAAAAAAAACTGTTTTGCTCATCCCTAATTAGAACTGTGTGCTGTGTAAATAGCGCAGGTTAAGCTAGTCTTATTAATAAAAGACATACATGTCAGTGCGCCAGGCTGACTCCCAATAGTAACAATTTACGCTAATAGGTGTCTGCCACTGCTTTACATGACTATCTAGCGGCAGTTGATACAACTGATGTGCAGGCAATTTGCAGATTGAAAACTCCTGTGAAGGTTTAATTGCAACTTAGTTTTTCAGTTTAATTACTCGAAAACAGATAGTGAATATGAATATGTATTGTTTTAACAAATTCTCACTTATAGAAAGCTACATTACACCTTGCTATGAATAAAATATATCTTCCCTCTGGAATCTGTTATTTTCTCAAAGCGATCGTCACCATCATTGTAATGGATATTCTGCCTTCATTGGAACGTCCTTATCGCAATGAAGATTTTTTCAACCTTTAGTCATTCGCATCAGCCTTTACTTCATGACGTACAGAATACCAGCTTTAATAATGCATTAGCTGTACTTTTACCTACAGTCCGTTACCTTTCATTACATTCTTCAGAACACCGCGTAATACAATTAGTTTTGTGATAGGTGTGTAATCTTCTTCCTTTCTTTTTCATGATCCCAATACTGTCCATACAAATAGTTATGATAATCAATGTTTCTTTCATAATTCTCATGGCGTTACATAACCATTGTAACAGCTTTGATATTTTTGTGGCATGCTACCAATATAGGACATAATAACATTCTAATCCATTTTGGTCCATTCTTGGAGTAACAGCTTACTCAGAGCGGTCAACGTGGATAGATGTTAATGTTTTCATTTCACGGCCCGTTCCAACATGTCCCAAATTTTCTCAATAGTGTTGAGATCTGGCGAATTCACTGGCCTGTAGTCAAATAATACCGTATCAGCATACGCGTCTTAGCACCCCCAAACTGTCGCAAATATACAATACTCACATTCTCGATATCAACAAGTAATATTGGTATGCCGGGTCACTTTCTACAATGCCCATAGAGTTCCCGCACTTCGTAATATTTGTGATTTTGTGTGGGGTGTATGCATATATATATATATATATATATATATATATATATATATATATATATATATATATATATATATATATATATATATATATATATATATGCATTACTTAGACCACTTTACAACGACTGAACGATTGGGGCAAATCGACTACAATGAATATAGTTATAATGAAGTATTACAAATTTCAGGAGTACTCTCAGTATTGACATTTGCAGCATTATAGACTATTACCCTACTTTAGCCTTATATAGTAAAATTTAAATCATTCACATATTTTTCTTATAAATGTTTTCTTTTTTTTTTGGAAATAATTTACTATAGCTTAACTCTCGTAACTGTTACAGAAATTCCGTTTCAGTTCGCCAACAGTATGTATACTCATAAACTTAACATATTTCTGACTGATGACAGCTATCTTGCATAATCAAGTTCTTACGATAGAAAGAACAGAGCTCTATAAAATTTCCATAAGTTTCTTGGGAAGAATTCCAACAGCTTCTCCCATGGAGCTCTCAATGTGAAGTGCTCTTCGATTTTCGTGGTGAGAAACTTCAACGTCAGCACATGTGCAGAAGATTGGAAATGTTTTCTTTAAAAGTGCAACGTACATATATTGTATATGTATATCTACCTCTCCTATCAGTCAAGGTGGGAGTTTGTTCTCGTTAGCGATATCGCAGGCTAATTAAATGTAATCAGAATTGAGCAACAATTAGCAACAAAACGTTTAAAAGCATAAAACAAACTTGGTGCATGGAGTCTGCAATATTGAATTAAACATTTTTTTAGCCTTTGCTTATAACTGGCCAAAAGTAATCTGTAGAAATTTTATCAATTTGCGATCGTTATGCAAATTGGTTTTTATATATACATTACTGTTACAGACTATCTTTTGCCCCTAAAACATAATTAATTTGCATATTTTCCCACCAAAGCAGGTATTTATTCTATGCCACTTTATTAAATGTATACTAATTATAAAAGAATGACGTGCCGTGTTTACAGGGTTTATGTTGGCATATACAAGGGTATCTTCCATATTTGGTTTTCCTTGAGCAATACACTAATGATTAGGCTACTTGAAAATTAAATAATAATAATAATAATAATAATAATAATAATAATAATAATAATAATAATAATAATAATAATAATAATAATAATAATAATAATAATAATAATAATAATATTAATAATAATAATAATAATAATAATATTAATAATAATAATAATAGTAATGCGCATTTTAAATTTCTAGGTATGAGTGTATAGGGGTATGTTCGTGTTTCATATCACTTTCTGTTATTTAAACTGTATGTCATTAAGTTAGTGGAGAAAGTTAATTTAGTTCCTACCAAACAATATGTACTATGATAAACATTCGTATATAGCCATAACTTAGAAGTGAAAGTATACAATTATTATGGAAGTGAAAGCAATGAACTTGATTGCCTTTGCAGTCACCACACACAAATATAAGCAACCGTTTGTGCATGTGTTCTAACGAAATGCCAGCAAACGATATATTTTTTTTTATGTCACTTTCCCTTAATAATACGATATATTTAGGGATATATATATATATATATATATATATATATATATATATATATATATATATATATATATATATATATATATATAGTTACACTAATTATTAACTTCCGAATAGCAATAGGAAAGTATGGCTATCGTGAAAAAAAAAGAAAAAAAGAAATACATGATTTCAAGGGATGTACACGTTTCATGATCCCTAGATACCGACAAGTGATTTTCGAAGTATACTCATGAATCTATTCGTCCCGATGTAAATTTGTTTACGCGCATAGTACCGCTCAACGTATCTTCAAATTTTAAACTAAAGTTTTTTTATTCCCTAGGGACTTTTTATTCCCTAAAAGTGTTTTTATTCATTCTCTAATTGTTTTCCTACACCCAAAATTAAGGATATTTTAATGAAAAATGAAAATCGATACCTGTAATTTTCTCGGAAAGGGTTCTAACGATTTCGTTTAAATTGCATATATATATATATATATATATATATATATATATATATATATATATATATATATATCATTAGTAGTCCTATACTTTGACATAAATAACTTCTCTGAAAAATCAAAATGAGTAGTTTCTTTTAGGGGTTGAGTGCTTCAGAAGCATTTTCTATAAAAACACTCAAGTAATTCTCTTCATATGCAATAAATAAATGTTTCGTTACTACCCTAATAATGTGGCATAATTCATTTGTCCTGAAAATATTTACAATGCATAGTTTACCTTTGAGAGCGAGATTCTTTCCGGCTATTTTTTCATGACACAGGCGATTTTATTCATATTTCATAAATAAATATTTCAATACTTACCCGGCAATATGGCGTAAATCATTTATCACAATCATTTAAAACAAGAACAGGGGGTAGTTTACATTTAGGGTGAGTTTTTCTTTCGTGGACGATTTTCTCCAAAACCACTCAAACGATTTTGTTCATATTTTATAAATGTATATTTCATTGATAACTTTACAATATGGCTCTCATTAATCCTACAAATATACCCAAGCGGTAGTTTACTTGTGAGATTACTGGGACATTTTTCTCGAAAACATCTTATAAAATTACGTACACACACCTTAAATATAGGTTTCCATAATAACCCTACAATAATATATGATGTAGTTCTCATGAATCAACTTGCAAGTGTTAATTTGCTCTGGGGTATGGCTTCTGTTTTGGAAAGTTTAAACGTAACGACTTAGACAATTTTCTTCATAGGCTATTTCTTAAATAAATATTTCATTAATGGCCAATAATTGTTGCGTAAATTGTTCCTTATGAAAATATCCGCAAAGAATAATTTAATTTTAGAGTTGAGGTTTCTTCCGTCAAAGTTTTCTTTGAAAAAGCCTATGATAGTGTTCATATTTCACCAATAAATCTTTCAGTTGTTGCTGTAGCATAATGTGAATTAGTTTAGAAATTGGAGCAGGAACGTTTAGTGCGGTGAACCGAACTTTTTATTTGTGTTTTGTTCTATAGATATAATAACTTATGTATTTTATTGGATAGATAAGTAGATGGGTATACAGATATGTGTACGTATATGATTTGTGTGTTTTTTTTTTGGGTTATAAAAGGCGAACGAAAAACAGAGAAAACGCATAAAACTAAGCAAAGCTTGCAAATAATAATAATAATAATAATAATAATAATAATAATAATAATAATAATAATAATAATAATAATAATAATAATAATAATAATAAGAAGAAGAAGAAGAAGAAGAAGAAGAAGAAGAATTACAGACCTGTTCTGAGTTAAATTTAATTAAAAAAGACTTATGCATATTCAACTATCAGATGACAGTTTCAATTGCTTAATATTATACAACAAAGTAATGTGTATTTAAATCGCCCATTCAGCAATTGCACAGAAAACAAGTTAAAATTTGAAGGAGGGTGAACATGTTTTCAAACCATTAGTTAAGTCTTGCTCTTTTGCTAACTCTATCTTGGTTTTCATACTTGTTTCTTACGTGTGTTCTAAATTCTTTATTTTTATGTGAAGTATTAGTCCTAGGAGAAAGACTATAGTATATATATATATATATATATATATATATATATATATATATATATATATATATATATATATATATATATATATATATATAAGTTTGTGGTGGTTCATCTACACTGGTAATCGGATGGTATTGCAAGATATTTCAAGCAGGTTCCTCTGCCAATATTTGCATGTTACAATATTTCCTAAAATTTTGTGTAGTAGTTTAAAAGTTACAAAAGTGTTTCAAACGAAACGAAATGACTTCTTTCAGTTTTACGTCCTACCTTTATGCCGACTAGGAATGAATGGAATGATAAAATGAATAAAGCTGGAAGATATTGGAGAACCCGGAGAAAATCTTCACACACGGTGTTTTTTTCACAACAAAGCTCACTTGGCGCGAGCTAGGATCGAACCAAGGACCCCACTCACCAGAGGTGAAAGCTCTATGACTGAGCTACCGCGGCTCCAAAAGCGTTTCAAAATAAATAGCGCACTCTTATATATTTATATGTATATAAATATACTGAAAAATAAATCAATACAAACGCACACGCTCACATATACACCAGAGTTGGCGTGGGTCAATGAAAACTTGACCCACGACCCACTGACCCACCACCCACCGTGACCCACGACCCACTGACCCACCACCCACCGTGACCCACGACCCACTGACCCGCCACCCACCATGACCCACTCTGACCCACCATGACCCACCACCCACCGTGACCCACCACCTACCATGAATCACTCTCATCCACTTTGACCTACTCTCACCAAAATCCATCGTCATCAACTCTGAACACGATCCACGGCCTCTTCTGAACTGACTAAAGAGTTTACACTTGTAATAAAACAAGATTGTGAAATTGTCACTAATCGGAATTTGAATTTCTGGTCAATCGCTCAAGCACCACTCTGTTACAATAACGGTGGATCTGACCTTTACGATATAAAATGGTAAAGTGTTTGTCAGTGAGGAAATTCAAACAGTTCGGGGTGGGGGAAATTAGTGTGTGCCTAAAATATACTTGTACTAAGAGAGTATTCTTGCAAGTGATAATTTCTGAACGCATACCACAAGAAAATATCCCTGTACAATATGGAAAAGGTTATGGCTTCTCAGTTCACAGTATTTTTCTCACAAAAGACTTGAAAAATCAGTTGTTCGTAGGGTATAAAGGTGCTCGGGTACCCTATGTGAGAGCATCTCCATAAAGTATGCTCATAATTGTAATTTGTGTAATCACTAAAACACCACGTTAAATTTAAGTTACAAATATGCATAATTGCAATTATTATGAATATTTATTCAAAAGTAGTTTACCTAAAGCAAAATAGAGACTTACTAAAAAGTAGATACAAAGTTGAATAACACGAATAAATCATTAGTAATACAAGTATACATTTTCAGTAACTCGTAATTTTCCACCTTAAAACAAATCTGAAATCGGATTTATTTCCTGTTGGTAACTTTTTTGCAGTAAATCATCAGCAGTGGAATGATGTCCATCCTTCAGCCAAGAAATAACTAACTTGTCTACTTTGAGCTTGTCTAGCGGTGGGCCATTAACATTGATGAGCAACAAGTTAGACAATGTTAGAGCACTTAATCTATTTCTAATATCAGTCATCTGTAAATACATAAGGGGAAATCCCCGTTCGCACTCTGTCATGGAAATTGATAATACTTCTACCCGATTTCTGCAACTTCTCATCGACAATCTACTTGTTAGACTTAGGTCTGATAACGATTTTTCTCGGTCAGTTTTGAAATACTCAGCAAGAAGTATCATCTCTCTATCACCATACAACATCTTTTCCATATCGACCATGTCAGTTGGCAATGTCGACCCATGTAGAACAGAAACTTCATCTACCACCATGGGCGGCGATAAGGGGGGGGGGGCAAAGGGGGCATTTGCCCCCCACTTTTTTGAAATGACCCACTAATGTATATAGTTACCTTTGGAAATATAAAGTTTGGTATGCATTATTGGTTCATAGAATAAAACTTGTGCCATAAAATATTTGCCGTTCTGTGAGTACGTATTGGTTGTCTTCCCATGGATTTAAGAAAGCCATAGGAATTGCGTTTTAATTACCACGAAAAGTGGCCCAAAAATTAACCTATTAGAGCGCCACAATTAGAGCATACTTTCATTTGTTCCTACAAGGGCTCGATATGTTAGTCAGCCGCTTTGGAACTAATTGAGATAACCTTTCACAAAAAAGAAGTCCATCATAAGTTATTCTTTAATTGCACAAAAATCGACGGTTCCTAAATGTCTTTTCTTCTTTCTAATAGTAATGAATATTTTGATTTGATTTTTTTTTAAGTTTAACATTCCTTTCAGTAGCGAGGCAATGCGAGACGTGGACCTAATGATTAACGTGGAATCCGAACCACATGAGCTCCCGCCAGGAATCGGACATGAGTATCCCACGTCAAAGGCGCGTACGCTAACCGCTTAGTCATGAAGGAGCTCAGTCAGGAATATTAACTGAAAAGAGAGTAATAAGAAACTACTTCTACCTTTACCATTGTTTTACAGTGTAATATACGAGTTTAGGGGTGCACATATACAATAAGTTTATTGAATTCAACATAATTCTAGGTTTTAGGATTATTTTGTATAACTAGAATGTAGAGTGATTCTAACGTAAGTATTGTTGAGTTTTGATGTATTCCAAGAAATTGAAAATTGTACCTAATGGCAACGAACATGTTTCGGGAAGCTGCAAAAGTATTTCTTTAAATGTCGTAGCATATGCTTGTAGTATTCACTGTCTTTCTAAGAATATAATAACACATATAACTGCATGCGTGGAATTAATAATATAAGTTGTTCATTAACTCCCAGTTTTAATGTAACTTTTGCAAAAGAATCCTCATTCATTACTATGATTATTTGATTAATATTATCCTTTCTATTTATTTGTTTTGCAAATTTGTTATTAAATAAGCCCCTAATTTGATCACACAATTTTCGAGACAGAATTTTAAGATGTTCATAAGCAAGGAATCAAATCTCTTCTTGGGGTCGCGGTGGCTCAGTGGTAGAGCGTTCACCTCCGGTGCTTGGGGTCCCTGGTTCGATCCCGGCTCGCGCCGTGTGGACTTTGGGGTGGACAAACACCGTGCTTGTGGGTTTTCTCGGGGTTCTCCCGTTTCCTCCCACTTTCTTCATTCCACCGTCTCACACATCTCTCATCATCACCGTCTCCATTAGCCTAACCAGCATAAGCGTGGGACGTAAAACTTAAAGATTTCATTTCATTTTTCAAATCTCTTCTTACACTTTCGTTGTTTAAGACTACAAAGGGCTAGTACCTACTTGCGTTGCTCTTATCAATTTACTTAATAAAAATGAAACACGATACACGGTATTTTAACTGAAAAAGACAATATCCTAATAGTTATACAACCTTTCGTCAAACAAAGTGTTACAAGCAACTAGGAAAACTAACATTGATATACAAATATTCAAATCATGTCTTGCCCCCCCACTTTTAACGTCCAACCGCCGCCACTGTCTACCACGCCTTTGATAGGGAATCTTGTGAATAAATTATATCAATTAAAGCCTGATAAACTAATGAATTTCTTATTTGTTTATAAATTTAAGTTTTGTAATTACACATGAAGGTTTGATACCATTACCAAGTTTCCTCCCCCGTCTAGAAAGCGAAAGGGAACGAGGTTTCTGGAAAGTATTAAGAGGTGAATGGGAATTTCCCTCCTCCTTCAACTTCAATTACCACACTGCTGTTTGCCATGTGCCAAATTACGATGAATTTCAATTAAATTATCATAGTATAATTATTTCCTTGTTGAATTACCAATTTTCAGTGGAAAAAGGATGAAATTTCAAAGTTCCAAATCAAAGTATGTAGACCAACGTAAAGGAAAAAAGTGTAAAATTTTCCATACAATTATGCGTACAATCCAAACTTCAAATTTCCGTGTAATTAAACTTACAGTACAAATTTTATGCCTATTTTTCTCACAACTTTATGGGTTGATTGCCCTGTGCTGTGAGCCCTCCATATAATAAACATAAGCTTCAGCAATTATTATAGCAGAATGCAATGGATATATGAAGCCAAGCATTGTATTTTTTGTTTCTGATTTTTTTTTCTGAAATAACATCGATCGTTTTCGATCATTTTTCAAACCAACTCACTACCAATTTTCCATATATAGAAAGTGCCCCCCTTCCCCCACACACACATAAAGGAGAATTTAAAAAAATTCTAGGACACATTCAGCTTATTTTCAATAAAGAGTTAATACACTGAATTTTAGCTCCGTAAGTTTAACGGCTTGCGAGATACTAATTTTTTTTTTCGCAAAAATTCGGATCCTCACTACCTCCTTAGGATATTACGCATTATAATAAAAATAATATAACATCCCATTTTGGATTAAGGCCTAACTATATACCAAAAGTAATTTCATTTGACTTTGCAATTTGACCGTGATGATCAGGGACACATAGTTACAGTCATTTTTTTATAAATAATTTGTATATTACAGTGATTCAAAAATGTATTTTTTCCAGTATTTAGTTCTAAAAACCCACAGGTCTCGAAAGCTAAATTGTAGTGTAAGTCCTATTGCTATTATTACTATTAAAAATATCAATATCCAAAAGTGCCTGAAGTTCTTTTTTCACTTGGTTAGATATACTCACCTCAGGTAAGTAGACAGAAACAAGTGGAAAAGAAACGGAAATGAAGGTATTGAAAGTAAAACGGAGACAAATTTACTAGTCTTCAGAAGATACTGTCTACAATGCAGTGAGCAGAGAGAGTCGGTAAATCATACTGAGTCGGTGGGTCTCAGTGGGTGGTGGGCCGCAGTGGGTCATGATGGGTGGTGGGTCACAGTGGGTCATGGTGGGTGGTAGGTCGCAGTGGGTCACGGTGGGTGGTGGATCACAGTGGGTCATGGTGGGTGGTGGGTCACAGTGGGTCACATGCTATTGACCCATGACCCACTGACCCACTCAGAAAACTTGACCCACTTGACCCACTCACCCACCGACCCACTGACCCACTCCATCTCTGATATACACATATATGCTTTGACGCGTGTAGGTTTGTTTTGTTTTATTGATTAATTGTGCGTACGTGCATGCTTTATTCACGCACTCACACACACGTCCTTCGTTTGATCAGGTGTATAGTACGTAATTGTTTTGGCATTGATTTAATATTGGTAGACGTTTGGTGAACAATTTACAAATTACGAGGCACCGAATTTTGGTCAGATTAGACAAAACAAACAGTAATGGTAGCCTACGTGCAGATTGTACATCACACAGTCAATAATATTTTGGCCGGAATATACCTTTTTTCTAGACAATAACGTCAGAAAGTCAGCATGACTACACAGTTCTCACTTCATGCAGTTACTATAGCAATGTTAATTTCACTTGCTGTACAATATCATTACATACTTAGTTTTATTTTTCATGTTAAAACGCTTATATTTTATGTAATGTAACAATTTGATATAGTGAATCTTGTCATGATTTTTTCGCACAATAAATTTGCTATTATTATTATTATTATTATTATTATTATTATTATTATTATTATTATTATTATTATTATTATTATTATTATTATGCACTTTCCGATAGAAAACAAGGAAAATGTTTTATTCTTTTTGCACTTCCATACCAGCTACAGGTCTGAAATTTTGCATCGAGTCCTGAAAATGAAGATACAAAACAAATATTATGCCAGAAACTTTAGTCGAAAATCTTCGTACATTTCTCGTTATCATTAATGCGTTGATATCCTTTCATATTTTTAATGGACCTATTTAATTTGAGATTTACGTTCATTGGATGTTGATTTGCACAACATATTTAGAAATAATATTCGTTTGACGACAAATAATGCTATAAAGATCGATTTATGTTATGGGTTTATTGTTCAACTCCTCTGCTCGACTTTCTGATTTAGAAAAATTTTGCAATGTGTAGATATTGATTACCAATACTATCTTCTTGTTAGAACTTGCGAAGTGTACATCACATACTTATTTCTAAGATACATGATTGATCTGCTAAGTAGGATCCACCAGAAAACTTGAATGTGTGGTAAGCCAACGTGCTTGTAACTGCTCCTGATGTTTAGTGACGTTGATTGACAACCAAACAATGAAATTACAGAATTGTCATTTAACTAGATATGTCCGTGCTTAGTTGCAAATCGTATCATTGATATCGTAATATGGTTTCCGTTATTTGTAAACGTCTGCAACTCCCTTCAGGACTCTAAGGTGACAACACGATAAGGATACAACTATACAACTCTTGTATTTTGATTAGGAACAGGTCAAAATAAATATCAAGAATTATATATATACCAGTGGTTTGTGGTGGTGTTTCCAATCGGGGAACAGGTCACGATTGGCAGACTACCCATCGGTATTGACAAACACTAAAGTAATATTAGCACTTGATAATATCATGCACATCATCATTTCCATGGCATAGGGTTTCTCAATGTTTTACCGCTTCCTCCCACATTTTCATTCCAGATACTATTTCATAATCATCGCTCTTCTTTAATACAATTGCATAATTATGGGTGTTACAGATTTCATTCTTTTTTTACATATGTTCCGCCAATTGCTTTCCAGTGTGTGTTTTAAATCTTTTATTTCGTATATGACAATGCAACACAGAGCAATACATTAACGCTCCTAAAGTTATACACAAATAAGCGCCTCTGCTGTAACAATTTTGAAAGTTGCTACACCTGTTATTTTGTCAAACAATATTGCAACAAAGAGAGAACTAAATATTTCGTTACACTTCACTGCTACAAAGCTATTAAGATCACTCTGAATTATATTTGAAGTTCTAGCAAACGTAGTTTCGTTCGTTGAATGGTTTCCAAGCTTCGTACTAGATCTTGCAAGTTCAACATTTCAATCTGCATTGCGTTTGTTCACTCACCCGCTACCTCCTTCATAGTTTCTAAGTTAGAATACCTCCTTTGCTTTTATATATATATATATATATATATATATATATATAAACATTTTGATACTAATCAGATGTTGTCTTTTCATGTTCGTTTTTAATTTTTATTATGTTTAACTATGCCATATTGATGATGTTAATTCACTTGAGTGTCAATCCTGTAATTGAATGTATTTAAGGCTGTGTCTAACGTTTTCAGCTGAGATCAACAATCCCTATATAATAACATGCTGAATTTCTTTCCAAAATATTATGAAAACTATTTGTTTTATGCAATTCAAAATTTCTCCAGGTGTTAGGCTACCTCAATACTACATGTTCACTTTTTTATTTTTAATCTAGCTCTTATAGTTCTTTAATATTACCTTTTAAAAATAAATATGACAGCGTTGGAAAGCATATAAGCAGGATTTCTTTTCCTGTTGGTGGAGGTGCAGATACCTGATCCACTCACGCCATTGCTCCTCAGTGATCTTCAAAAAAAGTTAGTAGGGGAGGGAAACAAGTTACGAAATGAGATAAGATCGTTTATCTAAAAATGCGGAGAGTCCATATCTTCGAAGTTATGATCGTTGACAACCTGATAATATGGTCGGAAGGACAAAAGGTTGCGGGAGGCAAGACTGGCTGCTGTCAGAAATGAGACAATCTTATCTATCTATCTATCTATCTATCTATCTATCTATATATATATATATATATATATATATATATATATATATATATATATATATATATATATATTAGTTGTATTTTGTAACAAGCCTTCTTGTCAAACAGCGTGCGCTTTCCCTATTTCCCTATTTAAACTATTTTTGATCCTAAACCTTGATTCTTGCGTGGTGAAGAAAGGAGACACGTCAGAGGAATCGCAAAACTAAAAGCATTATCATCAATATTTTGCTTTCCAAAATAAGGAATATAAGTTAAAGAAATAAAACTTTAAAATAAATATCTGGGAAGATGAAAGAACAAATCATGGCATTCCATGCGTGTGCATAACAGTAATAGGCAAATACAAAATAAATAAATAAATACTATAATATTTCTGAGGGTCTAGATCATTTGGATCTGGTAGTGGTATCCCAAAGATAAGCAAGTGAAATATTTTCACTTGACTTTGACTGAAAACTTGATTTACAGAATTATATATATAACACACGTTGCCAGATATTTTTCCCCAAAAATTATGAAGTGTTATGAACTACATAGGGGAAGCAACGATAAACAGCTCTTTGCTCAAAAGTAACGTAATTGTAGATTCATAAGATGTAACGTAACTTTGATCAGGAAACAGAGTCCAAATATACAACACAACACAACACACACACACTATATATAGGTGTGACGCAGGTAGCACCCCAATAACACAAAATTTGCTGGGTAAATACCACAAAATTTTAGTAATTCTAACAGGAGCTAACTATTCAGTTAAACTCAAACTCAGCAAAGAAGCTAAACAAAACCTTAAACATCCACTTCCTTTTTAATGTCCTCTATTGGCTTCGCACCCACTGGCTATCCTAACGAAAAAGAATTGGAAAGAATTAAATTTATAACTTTATGCATCTCTTGCGTCCTTCAAGCTAAAAAAAAATTGAAAAAATATAAAGAATACAGTAAAATATACAATCAATTTGTTGAAATATTCTGTACGGTGAAGGATATACCTTATGGGAAGTATTTTTTAACATGACTGTATGACTTTTTTGTAAAGAATTACAGCATATATTTAGAACACTTATTTTAAAGTGTTCTGGAATGATATTTGAACATCAAGGGAAAATAAATTATAATAAATAACCTTCAAATATAAATATCCCTTTTGGGAGAATTATGCAAAACATGAATTCCTGTTCTACCTAAAGATAATATTATATACAAAATGTGTTACAAAGTGCTAGAGGGTCACTAGGCAGAACATTAATTATGCAGAACAGGAATGAACCATTTTTTATAGAAATTATTATGTTCTTAATTAAATTTATATTAAGTTTAAGGTTAAGTTCAGTGTGCGTGATTTGCCATTTTAAAGCATTAGTGCATCCCATTTTTTTTTTTTTTAAATTAAATCACACATAAATTAGGGAATATATGTAACTGTGAAAAAGCATTATTGATTCATTATTTACGCATATGTTAGTACATACTATAGTTCATAGCTTGCTAAATTTTAGCAAATATGTACGCATAAAGTCACTTGTTAATACATAGAGGTTTTTGCCCTAATCATCTTAAATGGTGTGCACGTATGATAATAACAAATATGATAATAACAACAATTAAATATACAAGCTGATTGCATGGTAATTACTGAAGTTTCACTTATTTCTACATCTCAGCGCAAAATATAAGTGAAATCATATTTAAATCTATTTATGCATTGCTTGGTCGTAAAAAAAATCGCACCTGTAACTAGCTTGGTATTTCTATAATGAATTGTGCATTTATCATTCGAATTTCGTTAGTGCTTGTCAAATCATTATAGTAATTTTAATTCTAATTTTGGAGATGACATGAAATTTAATCGTGTTTTAAAATAATGCTTTCCGCACACATAACGAAATGCAATGACGTTTACATTTTGAGTACGAGAGAATAGACGATGGTTAAGTACAGATATGCAAAACTCAAAGACGAATTAATTATACAATCTAAAAAAATGCAGACAGAAACATAATTAGGAATGAGGTGGAGTGGATGAATTGGGGGAATGAATAAGCAAGTGTTGGCGGTGTTCACGTAGTCATGGATTCCCGAGTACTATGCCTACAAAACCATCGACTCTGTTTTCTTCTGTCTGCTTCTTCCGCTATCTGTGTAATTTACTCAGAAAGGGGCCCACAAATTCCGACGGCATAGAGTATTTAGTTGGGAACAACTGGTCCAGTAACTTAGTCCAGATTTGATGTTATCATCATCTGGCTATCTGTGATTAATGTTTTCCTAAGCTACAATAGACAGGTACTAATGTAATAGAAAATTATTTTAAAGAGTATGAAGACTGATAAGGCTCAACCCACATTTCTTCCTTAAACGTAGCTAGAATTTCAACAACAAAACGACAAGCTCCGTATCTCTAAAATATGTTTTGCAAACATATATGAAATATGTCATATGTGAGAATTGACAACTGTATAATATAGGTGGTGTTATTTTTAAAGCGATTGTACAATGCAAAATTCAACTAGTTGCTGTAAAGTGGTCCATTTTTTTCATCTTGTTTCGAAACGTTGTTGCAAAATATGCAAATTAAATTCAAGATTCAACTTCGTAACCAAATCTACAGAATTGAATTTCTGTTTGCATTTCGTCTGAAAAATATCTCTCAAAGATGATGTTGTTGGTAAAGAGAGAGCCATTAAAATTGCCTTATCTGGCTGAAGTCGAAATCCAAATCGTTGTTATGGAAATGAAGAATTGACGCGATGAATATTGTATGTCTCTGGGATATTAAACTTGAAATCCCACGGGGGCATGCAGATAAGGATTCAACCTCACGGGCTGTAAGTGAATTTTAACGAATTAACTTTGCACTACTTGTAATATTGTTGGAAAATGGTGGAGTAACTAACTCCTTGTAATGCATAATTCTGTAATACTACCTGACAGATATGAATAGTGCAATTGGATTTGGTCACGAATTGTAATAATGATGATATAAAGGTTTAGTTATGTCTTCTTTTATAACGGAGAATAATAATTTGCAGAAGAATGATTGTGGCATGAGGAATGTGTGTGAGTTTGGTTATACCTGCAATCAACAATGCGCATAAAATAGTATTGTAAAATGTATATTCAAAAAGAGAGAGATATAGAGAAAACAAGCATGTTAGGTATTTCAAAAATACAAGTGAATGGCAGTTTTCTTCTTTTTTTTTTCCTTTTTTGTGATATATTTGCAATACTCATTCAGTGTATCAAGCATTGTTCATTGCTTACTGTTCTATTGTCACAGTTCAATTTGAACGCATGAACCGCAGCAGATTGAGGTGCATTTAATTCACTATTTGAATTCGATCTGTATTATTTTTAAAGAAATATATCAAATTCCTATTTTAATATTGGCTACAGTTAGAATTTGAAAGTAATGCATTTAAACTTTTACATGATTAACACATGCACTAGAAATGAAGTGCATATAGGTATATTGGAAATAATACGAGCTAAAAGTAAATTTTCTACAAAACTGTAGATCTTGACAATTATAAGCACACTATAGCAGATTGTCAATGAAATGAAATCTTTCAGTTTTACATTCCACGGTTTTACACACGGCAGATGTGTAAAATCAAATATGTTTTTATTATTTGTCACCAGAGTAAATTGTGTTGTGGTTCAATACCTATGAAGTATGTTAGTATATGAACGTTACCACTTACGAAAAGCGATAATAGTAAATGTCATAATGTGTAGTAACTATTGATTATGATGACAATATTGGTAAGATTTATTCACTTTCACTACTAACCACAGGCAAGTTTTCTAGTGGAAGTCCGATATTATCGCCCTCCGTTCATTGTATAGATACACATTCCACTTAGTTCACTGAGCGTTGACATCAAACCATTCATGTCACATATAAACACTAGCCCAACAACATGCGCACGGGCAATAGGATTATGATTGCTCGCCTGTTTATTCATGTCTTATTCCCAGAAGGTCACTGTTATTGACTTGCCCATTACGTTGGATGATAATCTTTAAAATGGACAGATTATATAAAATAGTTCGAAATTTTTTCCCATGTGATCTGAAAAAAAAAAACGTGAAAAACAGAACCAAGGTCCTGGGAGCCTTGTTTAATATCCACAATCTGGGTGGGTTTAGAAATACAAGTTGATATGAATTCCATGCTGAAGTTCTGTAGATTTATGCACAACGTGCTAGACAAAGCAACAGAGATGATAGGAGAAAATATTATCTTTATGAGTGTATAGTATTATGCATTAGATTCCTCGCGAGTTGTTTCCAAATCATTCAAACATTCTCACTAACAACGAATTTTTGCCAAGTGTAATATAAGTATTAAATGTATGGAAAAATAGATTAAATAAATCTCTGAAATGTAGAGCGATTTGCAAAATTGTAGCTGATAACATTCATAATGATTAAATCAGGATAAAGTTTCTAAATAAATGAAAATATATTTTAATACCTTTAGGAAACTCCCAACATTTATTAAATATGAATTGTTGCTGAGAGTTCTAAACAAATTTGAGTTGGAATGGAAAGATCGAAGACTCATAAGAATATTATATATGAACCAACAAATAAGTGTTAGAATGGGGAAGGAAATGACAGACGGGAGTGCGATTGGAAGGAGAGTTCGACAGGGATGTTACTCTCGCTAACATTGTTTAATATATATCTAGGGAAGGTAGTGAAAAATAATCTACATAATGAAGACGGCATTTCGGTAGGCGGTACAATGATTAGATGTATAAGGTTTTGCGGATGGCGTTTGATGAGGAATCTAAAGAGAAAGTCAATAACATGTTAGAAAGATTGTGGAAGGGATATGAAGGATATGGGATGATAGTAAATGTTAGAAAGATAAAAGCCGTGGTGATGGGAACGAAACAGTCGGCGTCAAATATAGAAGTAGGAGAGGAGAAAATATAACAGATGAACAGTTTTCGATGTCTGGGTAGTACTATTAGTGATGATATGAAGTGTGAACGTGAAATAAATGCAAGGATAGAAAAAAAACGAAAGTATAATTTACGAGGGGGGAAATCTATTTTCATGAACTTGAACAAAGAATTGAAAAAAAAAGTCTCATAAAATGCTTCGTATGGAATATTGTCCTGTATGAGACAGATACATATACATTGCACAACCATTACGGAAAACGACTGGAAGCTTTCAAAATGTGGGTGTGGAGAAGGATGTAGAAAATTAGCTGGTCGACTGGAAAATGAATGTGAGAGTGTTAGAAACAATGAGGAAGAAAATGAGAATTTTAGGTATTATTCAGAAGAGGAAGTGATTGGAACATTGGCTGAGAAGAAACTATATCATAAAGGACGTGCTAGAGAGTGTGGTGGGAGGAAATAGAGAAAGGGGTGAAGGAGGCTACATATCAAAATATCCTTTACATGTGATTAATATCTCTGTGGATTAGGACGTAATCGTCAAGGAATCAGACAATAATACCAAAAAGTCACTAACATTTGTAAGAGTTTATATTATGAAATGAAAGGGAATTTTTGAATTTTACGTCCCACGGTTATGCCGGCTAGGCTAAAGGAGACGGTGATGATGACAGATGAATGAATTGGTGGAATGAAGAAAGTGGGACGAAACGGGATAACTCCGAGGAAACCCACGCATACGGTATTTGTCCACCATAAAGTTCACTTTGCGGGAGGAGGGTTCGAACCTGAGACTACAAGCACCAGAGGTGAACGCTCTACTACTGAGCCATATTTATTTAAAGTATGTTCGACGGTTATGCGGCTAGAGATACTAACGCTTTATACAATATTCCAGGTCGTAATTACACCCACTTCAATTCATGGAACCTTTGATTTTGTCATGCAAGATATAAAACATGGCAGCAGACAAATGGACCATTGCACACGTACACAATTTTTTTCAAGTAAGACTTATAATTATATTATCTTTGCTGTTGTGTGGCACTTCAAACACGCAACGTTTATTGATGCAACAACACCAATTGAAAGGAAGCAATCAATGAATGTTTCTGGTACTTGTAATTACCTTATATATGACATTTGTGATAACAATTGCAAAATAACTTGTATAATATATGCTACACCAATCAAGTTTTTCATTGTTCCGTTTCATGCATTTACATATATTTGCATTTATCCGTGGATTCACAATACGCAAATTCCGCAAGAATATAGCTTTATCGTTTATGGCTCTGAGTATCTATAACTTCGGAAAACGTGAGCTCTACTAAGTTAAGTTTTCGGACTTAACAAGGCATATGTACAGTTAGAAAGCACCCCCTGTAAATATATTATTTCATGTCATCAACTTTGATACAACTGATAAGCGATAATTGCACCTTTTGTGGAATGGCTATCAATATAAATACATAGTGTACTTTCACAGTACACAAAACAACGCCATGTTTTTTTTTCTGATAGTGAATGTTGTAATTATTGTATGCCTCACACACATACACGTATGTTATGCATGGTCTTTAGTGCATTTGTCAAATTTTGTTGCAATCTCTTTAGGGTTCACTACAAGCACTTCTGAACAACTTCAGTTATTATTATCTTATTAGTACATCGACAAAATTGAATAAATTCCGATGTTAAAAATGAGTCTTCCTCTGTAAAACAAGTATTAAATAGGGGCGGATACAGGACGGACTTCTGGGGGGAGCGTCAGGTTGTAATACTACTACTTAGAGCTACTTTAAAGAGCTTCAAACTCTGGGATGGGTTTTATTTAGATATACAATAAGAAAGTTTCCTCTTCTGGGGGGGATTGCCCCGATCGCTTTCTCTGGATACGCTCCTGGTATTAAATGTATGGATTAATATAATTGTTTTGTAACTTGATTACTTAAAGCCGGCGGAAACATTTTACTTGCAATACTGAAAGTTAAATTTTATTTTCTTGTGATGAAAAAATGAAATCCTTAAACATTTTCTGTGTGTTGAAAGTTTGTTTCTTGTTTGAAATTTAGGTGATTAATTTTTGTAGTGTCAATAGTATATGAATCGTGAATATACAGTTCACAAGGTATTCGGAATCATGAGCGTAATAATAACTTTTATTGGCAAGGCGTTATTCGTGAACTAAGATACAAATTATTACTGTTATTTCCATGTTATTATCATTCCGGCCAAGTTAAACACTATTTTAGGAAGGAGTTATATAAGTAGATCTTCCTATAAAGTGTAGTTTATTGTATAATAGATTAACATTTGCTTTCCGCACCAAGAATATACAACACATACATGATGTCCAAACCTCACAAACTCACACCGAGAATGAAAGCCCATGTATTTTCGTCGAAACCATGTGTGTTAAGCGTTTAACCACGAGTGAGCTCTTGTTAGAAGTTTTTTTTCCTTCATTTTCTTCGAATGGATTTGCATTTCCTGTCCAAACAAGTAGCTCATTTGTAGTTCATATACGAATTACTAAACGGCAGTAATTCAACATGTTAACAAACACTCGAGAAGAAGTTAATCTTCCACAACCCTTCAGTTTTCCAAGTCAATGTTCAAGGATTTTTTTAAGCGTACTGGCACTTTCCAACCCTAGTGGTTGGACAATGTCAGTTGTCAGAGCTCGTTCTCTAGATTCTCATCATCGGTCGTTTGTGAGACTCACTTAATAAGGAGGTTCTTGTCGGTGTGAAACGGATGTTCCACATGGAGAGAGAGAGAGAAAAAGAATGTGGCTATCAAAATTTCAGTGTGGTCCATATTTCGTAGTCAAGAGTGCACAGAATCTGTTCATTACCGAGTAACGAAGATTGATTGTCCCTGTGGGGGTCAGTTAGCCCGGCCAACCTTGACCCAGCGGCTGCTCATGCAAACTACTTTCTTTGAAATAAAATTCAGAAGATAAAATTTTCACGCTAGCCCTCAGTTTTGAATAACATGTGTAGTCAAAATTATTCATAAGAATAAAATTAATTCTGGTTCTGTGTGGTTTACTTGCGCGTCTAAAAGATATGTTTGATATTCACTCGTAATTTCCAAGTGTTTTTCTCAAATGCTACCATGACTTGAATTGTAGTATGCGAAATGTTTATATTTCAAACTTCATGTTTATGAGACTTTCTAAAAAAAAAAAAAAAACTAATAAGATACAACTGATAGTAAAACTAGCATATATTACATTACATTAAGCAAAAATGATATAAAAAAACAAGTCTAAACTTTTATTTTTTTAAGTTGATGTATCATGTTCCGTCTTCAATCCTTTAATAAAAATGTGTATGGAATTGGGCCAAATCCAAAAATAAAACACATGAAGAAAACGCGTAAACAATGACAAACTATAATGAATATGTATACACAAGTTTGGAATATGGAGTAATGAAGTGTGATTTAGAAGTAATAAACTACATATATGTCATTGTATTCTGAAAATGAATTACTAATAATATTTATTAACATATCTATTAAATATCAAATAACGTATTCAGATAAAAGTACATATTCAGTATTAAGTCAACATATTTATATGGTAACCATTTAGTAAGGGCAAAATTGAATTCGCAATATCAAATTTTTCCAAGGAGTTAAATTTGTTCAGACGCACTGTCTTTCCATCTATCAGAACGGTTTATTTTCCATGTTACATATATTCTACTAGTAAACATTCAGCGATAAATATCCTTTCGCTCAAATCTCAACTTTTCTTTTCGTATGTTTGTTAGGTTGTCAGTAATACAAACCAATTCACTATGGATTACACACCATATTACTGGAGACCGGTCATATGACAGCAAATATATGTAACATGTGTGCTTTGGCATTATATTGCATCTGGAAATAAAGTGCCTTAATCAGATTTCGAGATACACCATCCTATCTTATATTTCGGCAAAAAGATCACTAGCGAGCACGGATATTTACTAGTATTTCTACCCTCTTTCTGTTCTACTTTTTCGTAATTATTTCATGTTCTGGCAAGAATTCCATAAACAACGCATTTAGTTATTACATAGCATTGGCCCAGAAATATTCTTTTTGCTAAACCCTCATGTTTTCTATTGAAAATAGAGAAAGAAGAGTAATATGGTAGTTTAAGACTTTTAGAAAAGTGAGAAAATGATCTTAATCCAAGTAGCATTTGAATACAATATTGGTTAAACAATTAACATTAGTGTGCAATTAAGTTATCCTGCCATTATCGTGAAAATCAAAATTTACTTCTTAGACTGCATAATTCCAATTCTCAGTTTCGGACTCAACACTTAATAGAAAACCCAATATGGGCGTATACAATACCACCTACCAGCTTAAGCAGTCTAAAAGATACAGTTAACAATTTAGAAAATAAATAAATAAATAAATAAACTGTGGTACTTTTTTCGTTGCGTTGCTTTTCATTATCATTACTGATTGTGCTCACTATCCATATGAATGAGTAAAATATATAATAAGAGAGAGAGAGAGATACAAAGATTCAGAACTTGAAACTCTTTCCGAACTCAGTCATAGTTCATAAAATTCTAAAATTTGGTTATTTACATATAGCTTATACATTTGCTTATAATTTCTCAAGCCCCTTTAGTTAGACCCATACTTATCAACTTACTAAAATAATAATAGCAATAGTAATAAATTATTATTTCCATTTTCTAAAGATTTTAATTGCAATCGTCTCAGTTTGTTAAAACATCTTTTCCTCGTTTTGATGAAATGGGCAAAGTCAATTAATTAGGAATTTATGCTCACCATGTATATGTGTTTTCCTGTATAATAAAGAACAACAAGAAATTATGTGTTGCGAAATAATTATTGCAAAACCATGCTCTAGCAGCATAACGTTAAGTTAAGGTTATTTTAATCTTGCTTCTCATTCTTTAATTTTTTTTTAAAAATTAATTTAAGCCCGACGTCTATGATATGAAAGTATATATATATGAATTTTAGTATATAACATTAACTACATCAGTTTCTTTCCCGTGAATATTTTCAAGATACCCCTAGTGTTCTTCCTAACATGGAAGTACTGTCTGTAGCACTTGTCCGCTGTAATATAATCGTTGCGAGAGCTTTTCTAGCGTTGGTTCTTTTCTCCAGCTGAGGTCTCTGTTCCTAGTTTCAACATCCCCTTCAAGACGGAATCAGGATCCAGGGACTAATCCTTGGCGAAGAAAACGGCAACTAATGGCTTTGCCCTCCTTCTGGAGAAAGCGTAATTCCCTTCGAAAAAGACAACGCACTGAAATCTTCACTGTATATTCAGCTGAAAGAAACGAATCCTAATGAACTTATGTTTCTTTTTCTCTGCTTTTCTTTCCAGTAAGCACAGTATTCTTCTACTCACTGGGAAATGAACTGTTCTATATATTGTTACTGCTAATAATAAGAAGAAATAGAGGGATTGTTGTGCTCTATAGTTATACGAAAACATAAAACATCATAGAGATGTACAGATCTCGCCTGTATTGCGAAGAGTCCTTGGTTCGATACCAGATCATGAGGTTCTGATATGCAATGTTATGTCCGTAGGTTTTCTTGAAGTTTGCATTTATTTCAATATAAGTTCAGCTAAACATTCACTATGTAGTCATTATTAATTATGTGTCTCCTTTACCCTAAAGGACATAACAATCGTACGTTAAATGGTGATGCCATTATTTTATATCCTATGCCAGTACATTTTTTGACCGAATGATGTGTTATTTTGAGTGGAATCGACAAATTACCATGTGCATTGTTTTATATATATAAAAGCACAAAGGCATCAATATGACTATACAAACTGTAAATAAGTATGCCATTCTTTTAGCTATATTTAGGTATTTAAAACAGAATGTAATGCTACAAGAATCATACTTAATTTCGTCTACTAATGCATTTCCGTATTGAATTTAAACACACTTCAAATCAATTTATCTTGCAGTTAGCCATTCCTACCTGAAACTATTTAAAACGGAAAGTTAAAATTATTCATATTGTACATATTACGCTGTTTACAAAATTCTAAGACTAACAAGGAACGACGGAAATATGAACAAACCCACAACATTTGTACAGCATGACACGTTGTACGAATGACTACAACTTCAATGGGATAGTGCATCTGCGGGTCTAGCAGCACCCATGAACCGTTGCGAAGGGTAGCACCGAGAGAGAGATTTTTTACACAGCTTGAGTAATGGAGCGTGGACGAGCAAAGAAACACGTAGACAAGCGTCACTATGCATCGTCGATGTCGAAAGATGCTGCTTACGCATGGTCGAGCTACGTGAAGATGACTTCTTGTTCCTTAAAGTAGGTGCGTGTACAGTGCATGCTTTCGCGACAATGATGTGTGTGTGGAACTAAAGAATAGAGGAGAACTGTGCATTGGAACGGTTGGACAGTGAACTGTGCAATGCAATCACATCCTGTATAAGTTTCCATCTATATGACACAAAAATTATTAACTGTTTTACAAGTGGCAATAATAATAGCGGTATTCTCTCATATGTGAAAATATACTTCGATTCATGGTTCAGTTTAGTTATAGTTCTTTCTTTCTTTTTTTTTATGCTCTGTCAAAATCTCTTGGACCAACAATTGTAGAACACAGTAACAGAACAAAACTTGTTAATTGAGAAAAAAGACAGTGTTTGTAAAGGTGCTTCTCATGTCCTTACTGAATAAGCATTTCATTCAGTTGATACAAGATCCGTTCTGAAGAAGAACGTCTACAATATTTACGAATGAAAACATAACAATTTAAGGTTATAGAAAGATCACTACGAGTACAATCTTCGCTAACGCATTTACAGTGTTTCAGAAATAACTGTGCGTTCATATAGGTGTTTCATAAATATTGTCCTATAACGTCATCAGTGGAGATAAGTGTGTCTACTTAAATCGACACAAACATAAATGTGTATCTGTAAAGAGAGAAAATTCTATTAGTATTTGCTCGGCTAACATTTATAAAGGAAGCGACTTTATTTGTGTTTTATGACAAGCATCATCTGATGCGGGCTGCTGTAGAAATGGCAAGGCCATCTCTTTCGTAGTCAATCATTTCGTTCTGTTTCTTTTCATCGATGGCGAACTCAATGATGAGTTAGATAGATCATTGCCATCCACTGTGATATGGTGGGCATATATGGCGACTAAGTAATCCTAGCGGCAACGGCAACGGAAATCCTAGTGGCGAATCTCCCTCTTTTAAGGTTAGGTCATGACTTTACCAGAGTAGATGATATTTTGCTCTTAAATGAATTAGCTTATAGTATACCTCTTCAATTTATCATACATTTTTCGTAGGCCAACCCATATATATATATATATATATATATATATATATATATATATATATATATATATATATATATATAAAGAGAGAGAGAGATTAACCAATTTCAACATAGGCGCTAAAAGTAAAACAAAAATAAAAGCGCTAAAAGCAGAAAATAACTACTATTGTCTTTTTAAAAAATCGAGGTCCATGTCAGGTCAAACAAATTAAAGTCTCATTAAATTACCATCCTGATTCTTTTTATATTAGTGATCAGTTTATTTGCCTTGTAGTGGTAATATATGTAAGGTAGTAGTGATGAATTATTTTCTAATTATAATGCTTTGTTGTTTTCTACTTTTAGCACTTGTGTTGAAGTCGGTTAATATTTTTCCTTTTTTTCATTTTTTTTAAATCATTGTGACATTTGAAGAAAATAAAATGCCAAACGTGAACATAAAGAGCAAGAGTTCATTGTTTCTCTGTAACTAACTCACTTGGTTTTAAAATTAGAGTTATCATTATTTTCCCCCGAACTCTTCAAATAGTCTATATTAATATATCTAACCAGAAGAGTCTATACGGCTTAAGAGTTAAACCGAACTATATGAAATTGAGAGTATTTCTGAATAGGGCACATAATACTCTGTTTTTTTTTTCATTCCGTCGTTCTGATTCTTCTCAATGTTCCTAGTTGGTACTCAAAGGGTTGTTAAACCCCAAACTAATCAACTAACCAACTACCTGGTGCATAATTAAAGTTAATGATAATTTAGTATCCACTTTTTATAGCACTGTTTTGAGTCTACTTCAGAATGAATTAATTTGACTTACCTTCCACGTTTCATTTCATGAAAATAATATACTTCTAAATAATTTTCGGCGTTTAAAATCAAGCACAATACATTTATTTACCTCAGTATAAATTTAAGAAATATCTCACAAATGATATTCAATATCATAAAACATAGGCATATTTATAGTAATCAATTATAGGCATGTAGTAATCCTGAGATTTCAGTTCAAGTGTAGTAAAGTACTTATTGGGTACTCTGATAGGTTTTATTTTCTTTTGTTCTTTAAAATGATCTTTCTTTAAAGTATTTTTCTGAGATGCAAACCATCACTATCTTCTCCTTCGAGTTTTCCCAGCAACTGCCTTTCGTGGTACGCTAAGCAATGGGATTGTTAAATTGACAGAGAGTGCGCTCTCCTTCTTCCTTTTGTCGGCCTTTCGTCTTAGTTTCCCTTGACGTTGAAGGATGGGAGAGAGTTGAGTGGTCTCCGAGGATTCCCACGAGAGGCTTGTCGGCGAAAGTAATACTCATGACACAAAGAATTATATATAATGTACACACGTGTTTAGTTTCGCTTTGGAACGACTGAAAGTAACGACTCAACTAAAAGAGATGATTGTTGACTAGGAAACAAAACCGTGACTGAGTGTGATTGATTGTATGTCTATTGCTACTCACTCATTAGAAAATTTGTAATTTAATATACAATTCTCACTATTAGATTGTGATTTGATTCTAAGCTCTAGTTATACTGATTGATATATCTTTCTTATTTTATTTAGGGGCCGCGGTGGCTCAATGTTGGAGCGTTCAAGTCTGACGTGTGGGGTCCCTGGTTCGATTCCAGCTGGCATCAAGTGAACTTTGTGATGGGCAGACACCACGTGCGTGTCTTTCACAAGGTTCTCCCGTTTCATCTCATCTTATTCATTCTACCATTGTATTCATTTCTCATCATTACTATCTCTTTTAGTCTAGTCGACACAATCGTGGGACGTAAAACTGAAAAATTCCATTTCATTTTCTTATTTTCTTTAGTTCTAGTCAATTAAAAACAAGAAAGAAAAAGAAAAGAACAATGGTCAGTTCCAATTTTAAGAAATTTATAAATCTGCAACTGACTTTTACAGTCATGTACAGTAATGCTATGGAACTTATATTGTAATGTAACATAAAAAAAATAGTGGGCTATATGCGTTACAGCAAACAATAATGGATATACAAAGCTTATAATGATATTTTCACTCGTTTCTTTCCTTCTATCTTTCCAGTTTTTTACCGTGACGTCATTTTCATAATCCGTTACTAATAAATCTAGTATGTTTTATTTTAAATATTGTTTTTGTATTTGCATTTTTATATATTTACATTTAATTAGCTCTTTCAATTGATCTCCTAAGTAATGTTTTTCGTGTGTAACGTAAAAAAAAAAAAAAAAACTATGTAACGTGCGTGGAGTGGCTCGAATTAAAGCTGCGTATTTCGCCTCTCATGATAAGGTCGCGTTTAGTATAGAGATAAGATAATGCCTTGTATAGTGTTGAAATCTGTATTCTCATTGGTCAAATCGCTCTTGACAAAAATGCATGTGAGGTACGCATACACATTTTTTCTTGATATATGCAGAAGTATTTTTTTGTCATATAGTTTACAGTATAATATCACAGTTCAAATTTTATTAACAACACACATTCGTTTATTAGAAGTCGCACACAAGAATTAGGAGTATATTATTCGTTTATGGAACTGATTCCGCACCTACTTTTCTCTTCTTCTTACCCATTTCTTCCTTCATAGGCAAACCAATTATTAGTGAAAATAAACTAGGAGCTTTGCATACGATTATCGAATCGCTACAAAATGTGTTTGTTTATGAAAGATAACTATATTTTCTGGCATAAATTGAAATCTTTCAGTTTTAACTCTCGCGGTTATGCCAGCTTGTCTAAAGAAGACGGAGAAATTATTGCAATGCGGAAATGAATAAAGTGTGAGGAAATAGGAGAACTCAGAGAAAACCCTCGCATACGGTGTTTGTCTAACACAAAGTTCACTTGGCGCGAGCTGGGTTCGAACCAGAGACCACTGAAACCAGAGGCGAGCGCTCTACCACTGAGCCCCGCGGTCCCTTGATATGAATTGTTTTTGCATATTAGATGCTTAATGAAAAAAAAGTGAGCTCTTCTCTTTCTCTTAGAAATACTTTATATTTAGTAGCGGCTCTAGTTATTTTCAATTTTAAGTGTGTTATTCAACATGCAAAGACTGTTTGATGATAATAAATATTCACTTACAAATATCTGATAATTGAACAATACTCTTGGCAATAAATAAATAAAAAAAATAAGCATTCACATTTCCGATACTACATTATTATATTTGTGCTTTAGAATTGCATACCGTTGTTTAGGTGAAATTTTCAACTATTGACCAATCTTTTACTTGAAATAAAGTAAAAAATAAAAAGTGTAGGTAAATGCGGTAAATGCCTTCACTAAACAGATAGAAAATGCTTATATGCTGAATCCCCTAATAAAAGACAATGGAAAAGAACAGATACACACACACACACACACACACACACACATATATATATATATATATATATATATATATATATATATATATATATATATATATAGGTTATTTCATTTTCGTTGTCGTTTATTACGGAGTTCAATCAAGTTTAATATAGCTTTGACCAAGCCAGAGAAGCGGATTTTCCATTTCAAAGGAATGCTCAGATTATTCAGTAGCAATGGAAATCTCGAAAGAGACACTTATTGCGGATCTTCCTTCTCCTTATAAAGACTATAACAGTTGTCTTTAATCCGAACAGCGCCACAAGACGTAGACAAACAAAACTGAATACGAAAAGCGTTTAAATTAAGATCCATCGACTGCAGCAAGCCACTTTAATTATGTTCCATCCCTGCCCTTTAAAAGCAAACTAAAACGGTACGGTTGGAAGAGAAGACCAAAGTGAATTGAGAAATACATAGGATAAGAGATCTGAAAATCTAACGAAGATGAAAATTGATTTACTTTATTCGAAACACAAGTGTTTTAGTTGGGGTCTGAGACATGCCTATTGCGCGATATTCCTTTGAAGATACCACACGGATATAAAAAGGAGAACATTTAGAAGGAAAATCCGTAGATTCCGGCAGATTGCAATATGTGTTGTAGCAGTAGAGCAATATGTGTTGTAGTGCAAATTGTCCGTACTGTGTTGGAGCCAGGTGAGGCTAAATGGTGCACACGCACTCTTTATCTCTGCAACAATGATCTCTACACACTTCTAGGTGCTGCTACGTACTCAATTATTGTCCCTAAATGTTTATCTTGAGCCAGAATGAAAACCTATATCGTACACAAGAGTGTCCGTACACATTTGGCAAAGTGTGTAACAACGATTTATGTATTCTACACGCGCCGATATAGGACACACATAATTCCATCCTATTTGTGGCTGTACAAATTGATCCCAACTGAGCAGCAAAAATGTATACTCATGTCCAAAATGATTGTCGCATATAACTGTCTTCTTGTAAGAATATAATTTGATAATGATTTTGCACGGTACTTTTAATAGTGATACTATGTGTATAATCGGCAAATGTATGTTCGTGGTGAATTTGATAGGAAAATAACTATACAAAAATCAGAATGAGTAAAAGAAAATGTTGCTAACTTGACAATAAAGTTTTATTTTCGGTTTATTATTCTTATTTACTGCTTTCTGACATAAAATTTGCCCCATACATGTCTTTGCCGATTATGCACATACTAACATTATAAGAAATACCGGGCAAATTCGTTAGCAAATTATATTCCTACAACAACATAATGCTCATGCGACAAATAATTTTGGACATGCGTGTACGTAGATTGATATAGAAAGCGTCGTATGAGATACAGAATTCTGCTAAGTTTTGCCTCTTCAGATTATATATATATATATATATAGCCTCAGCGCTGGAAGATGTGATAATCTTCAATGAGCAAATAAACAACTAAGCTATTAGGTAGAAGCTAATATTGTTTCATAGATAATAAAATACTTACTCCTTTTAAATCCGAATGTTCCATTGGTTGTGTTTCACGTATGCCATATGTATGCCTTAGCTTGTCTGTTCGTTTGGCGTACTAGATTGGATAAAAAAAAAATGAACGCGATTAGAGTTGAATTCAAGTAACTCACGAAAACCAGTAATCAATTCGTGTACCAGCTTCTACAATGCATACTTGAGTCAATTTATTTATGCTATTTTCTTTAGATCGTAAGAGCTCCCAAAAAAAGTTTTTTTCTCTTTCTTTTCTGTGGTTTATGCGATTGTTTGACAACTAGATTACTGTTAAATCTTTGCACTAGTGACCTAAATATGAAATTTATCGAAATTATTACATTGCAATGATAGCACATTTATAGTCACTCTCTCGCGTAATTACTGTACTCTACATTAGTTTTGTCATCGAACAATCAGCATAACACATCTGAAGATGCTTCGTTTGAGTTTTTGTTTTACATTTTTATCCTACACCGAGATTACGAAGAATAGCAACTAATATGGCCTGGGCCACGACCAAAGTGTGAATATTTACTGGAGGATATAATTTATTCTACTTGAAACCTGTGAGAAATCAATCTTTGGATAAATCATGAAGAATATGGGAGGATAATACATCTAAAAATTGAGCAACGCTTACAACTAAATTGGACGTAGCATTGAACAGATTCTGAAAACGAACTATTTATTCTTCTCTAATGTATTTTCAAGCCTCTTCAGTTATTATTATTATTATTATTATTATTATTATTATTATTATTATTATTATTATTATTATTATTATTATTATTATTAATAATAATAATAATAATAATAATAATAATAATAATAATTAAATAACTAACTAGTTATATGACTTATGGAATCCGGACGTTTAATGCCGCGTTCACAAAAGCTCTGTATTGACTTTTGTTCTCATCCAACTGTATTCAGTTTCTAATTTGTATTCCTATTTTTGCGAGGTCCTCCCATCTGCACTTAGGTCTTCCTAATGATCATTTTGCGATTGGATTTCCAGTGAAAAAAACTTAAAACGTTCTCACTTCTGGGTACATGACCTGTCAACCTGAGCCTTCTAGACTTGATGATCCTAACAATGTTTTGTAAATGGTATTATGCATTTCCTCGTTATTAAGTTTCAGGCATTTCTATTCCAATTGTTCTTGGGCCCGAATATCCTTCTCATGATTTTATTCTCAAATATTTTCAGTCTGCGTTCTTCCCTCAGAGTCTGCGTTTTTCCCAACCATACAAGACAACAGTCATGATTGTTTTATATATTTTGAGTTTCAAATTCCTAGAAATTATTCGAACGACAAAATATTTTGAACTGAATAATAACACGAATTTCCTGCTTTTAGTCGACATTATTATTATTATTATTATTATTATTATTATTATTATTATTATTATTATTATTATTATTATTATTATTATTATTTGAGACTGTTAGCAACTAAAAGTTTGTCAACTGAAAGCGTATAGGCTAGTAGTCACTATGAGGAAGGACCACGAGGGAAAATAGACCATTACAATTTTAAGGTGGGAATAAATATCATTTAATTTGTTACATTGAATAACTTTAGTAACTACATTTGTTGAAATATTGTTCTGAATATTATATATATATATATATATACTTTTTTGCACTTGTAACGAACAAACTTATAAAGGATGTCGAAGAGATAGCATCTTGGGATATGCTATTTACAAAGGATATTGTGCCGGTGAGACAAAAACAGCTCTGTAAGAGAAATTAGATGCCTGAAGAAGAGCACTGGACAGCAAAGAGCTTATAGTTAATAGAAGTAAGATAGAATATTTACATTGCCATTTCAGGGAAAAATGTAATGGAGAATACAAGGATACAACTAGACGAAAAGGAGTTGGTGATGACAAAGAAGTGCTAGTACTTGTGATCGATTATGCAGGAAACTTCAGGAATAGAAGAAAATGCAAATAACAGAATTAGCAGCGGCTGGATGAAATAGAGAGAAGCAGCAGGAGTGTTGTATGACCGTAGGTACCAATACGCCTTAAGAGGAGTTATTGCATTCTGTCCAAGTTTGCTATTGCCATTTAAATCCATGGTAATCTATTTTCGCTCTAATTCTCTTATTATGTGAGATATCGTTGTGCTCTTTTTTTTGTTAGATAGATTAAATTGTATGTAACAGTTGTCTGTAATTATTTCCTCCAATAAGTATGGTAAAATAACTTTAATTAATAAAAGTATTAATAAAATATCGAATTGACAGCTTGTCTATCAATTACTCTTCAACAGAGAAACAAATTGTTGCGCAAAAGAAAAAGTAAAAACAGGGATTTGTAGATTGTTCCTTTTGCTAAACGTTCCTGAAATCAAAATCTATTTTGAATGCATATTAGCAAAACTATTACGTAAAAAAGAAAATGGTACGTTAAAAAAAATCTAGCCAGCATAGGCGGCGTTTGCTGCAAGCATAGACCCACCCACTTTCTGACGTCAGCGCGGAGTGATACTATTCCTTGCAGTCTGCCTCACTCAACTTCTTGGAGGCGCGAAATACGAGCTCAGTTCGTTCGAAATCGGCTGCTTATGTCACGTTCGGGAATCCTTTCCTCTGTTGGTAGGTTTGTAATCTCCGAATTCCAGGGCGAACGCATAGTGTGTTTTTGTTTTGCTTCCGCACTGTGTTTGTGCAGCTTTGAAGAAAGTAATCGTTAGGAAAATGCCATCTCAAAAGGAAGAAGAGCAGCCTTTATTTTTCTGCAAGAAGGAAAAAAATGGAGGGGAAAATTTAGCTGCCTGGAGGGAACGGACAAAGTTAAATGTCATTTGTAAATTTTGAAACTATTGACAAAATTTTCTTCTTAATTTTTCATTCATTACTTGGGTAGATTTTTAATTAAATTTTTAGATAAGTTGTTAGTTTAAGATTTTGATTTGTAGTTTAGTGCACCGAATACCCTAAATGTTGATGGCTTTTCTATCAACTGGACGTCTTCAGCATAAAAATTCTGTCTTTCTTTTATCAAGTATATCACTGTTATGTTTATCACTCATCAGTAAAGACTAAGTATTTTGATATTTTGCCTATGCGAAAGAAGAAGTAAAGAGCTTGAAAGCAATGTAAAGTAGGCGGGGGTGGTCGCATAATTCACAATCAGTAGCGTACCGTACGTAGGAATTTATTTCGGAGGGGTCCAAACTCAAAATGAGGGTATTTTATATCAAAATTCCTAAAATTGCCCATAAACTTAGGCTAAATTTACACAAAAGTCGAAATTTCGGGGGATCCGGACCCCCAGGACCCACCCCCTGCGTACGTCCCTGTTCACAATCCTTATCAGAAGGGCATTCTTGTTTTATAAATATTGTCGGTTCTGTGGCAAAGTAGCGACCGAAATCACTGAGGGGAAAATCAAAGGAAAAACACTTTACTGACTAGAAAATCAGGTGGTCTAAAGAAGGTTACGAGAAATTCAGAAAGCTGTAGTCATTATCCTTTCTAGGACCTCACAAATAGGCTATAATTTTGAGTACATTTTGTGGTGTGCTGCAGATACATTCTTGGTATTGTCTCACCTATTACTGCTATTTGACTTCGGTTTCTCTTCCCGAACATCATTTCACAAACCGGGCTAGTATTTAGTCAACGGACATTGCTAATATTAAATGATAAGTTACAGTACCATGCCAGTGATAATAGAGTTACCCTGGCAACAAATACTATTTTTTTTTTTTTTTTTTTTTTGCGAATACCACGCATCTAACATTACACGTGCCTGCAGCTATTTATTTCTTTTCTTTTCTTTCTTTCTTTTTTTTTTTTTTTGTTTGTTTGTTTTTGGTGAATGTCTCACTTTACTTGTACGTATCGTAAGGTGAGGTTACTAGCGCAAAAAAAAAAAAAAAGTCTTGCACTTGAAGTGATGTAGAAAGAAAACGGAACTTAAAAAATGAAGACAACTAACGATGTACACTCATGTCCAAAATTATTGTCGCATGTCTATAACTGTCTTCTTGTAAGAATATAATTTGATAATGATTTTGCGGGGTAGTTTTAATACTGATACTATGTGTATAATCGGGAAATGTATATTTGTGGTAAATTTCATAGGAAAAGAATTATAAATACGAAAATTAGAGCGAGTAAAACAAAATGTTGCTAAATGGACAAGAAAGTTTTATTTTCGTTTTATTGTTCTTATTTACTGCTCTTTTGACATGAAGTTTACCACATACATGTCTTTGCTGATTATACACATACTAACATTATAAGAAATACCGGAAGAATTCGTTATCAAATTATATTCCTACAACAACATATTTATAGACATGCGACAATAATTTTGGACATGAGTGTACATTATATGATGGTGAGTGTTCTGCCCGAAAGTAGGTCTTTAACCCGAATATCTCTTGGCAAGGTAAGCCCATGGTGGTTTGCCATTATCTTCTATGGGATTATGATGACGTCCAAAGGACGGGATCTATAATTTAACGTGAGACACGAGCCACTTGTGTCCCACAGGGAATTGAACCCAAGCACTGATTAGAATGCGACGAGCGTAACCACTCATTCCACCAGGGTCACTGTATAGTATGTAATTGACTTGTATTTTGCATATTTTTAGTTACTATGAAACATGCTAATATAAGGCAGAGGTAATATTATCAATGATTATAATTCTGCTAGAGTAAAGCAGAAATATCAGGGCAACAACAGTCCCTATTGGCGAAACTTTCCATTTCTCTCTGAAAAACCATATTTGCCCATCTCCTGTTAATGATGATAAGTAATCATATTCCGTATAATACAATTTTCACAAATGAGAATGAAAGTTCAATTAGCTTCAAATCATAATAGGCCAAAATTGTAATAATGGGTATTATGATAAATAACAACGTATGGAGATTAGAAGTTTGCCCCAGAAACTCCCTGATTTTTCATCCGTTTCACCGTTCCAGGTTTCTAGGGGTGGCCACTGATTTATCAATGAAGACTGTAATACTTAGGAATGGGCACGAGCGAGTTTTCTTTTAAACTCGACTCAACTTGAAACAGATATCTTTGAGCTCGACTCGAAAACTCGGCCCGAAAAATTTCTTCCAACTCGACTCGAATTTGGGTCAAGTTTCGAGTCGAGTCGAGCCAAAACGAGCCAATTTGAGCTAAACCCTGTGTAGTTCCAAGTACTCTCTTCAAATATCCTACATAGACAGTATAATTATCAATGATGATGATGATGATTATACTACTACTACTACTACTACTAATTATTATTATTATTATTATTATTATTATTATTATTATTATTATTATTATTATTATTATTATTATTATTATTATTATTATTATTATTATTATTATTATAACATTGTGTATACCCATGAAAGGTCGGCGGTTTGGATTGAAATACTTAAAAGTAGTTGACTGTCGATCTCGGTCTTCGAGGAGTCTTTAGGAGGCAAGGACATCGGTCACGAGGTTCTGGGTTTGAGTTCCGGAGGAACAAGTATTCGGGCTTGAGCCAAATATTGTTAAAACTCATAGAGCGTCGGCCAAACATGTTCATAGCTGCTCGGCCCGAGTTTAGGGTTGTCAACGGCTCGATGATTAGCATTAGATTTTTTGAAAAAGAAATCATGCAATTTGGGTGGACTTCAGCTTGAAAGTCTCAAATCCGTAAATCTTCCACTAATTACGGTTGGGATGATATTCTTGGGTATAAGGAATAACCCAGGCAAATCAGTTCACGGGGATTTTTTTCTGTTCCTGAGTTGGCATTTATATGGGACATATGCTGAACTATTAGAATGTAGTCCCTGTGCCGGTACCAGAAAATACATAATTTTCTTCACAAATATTGGTAATTCATACTTAGTATCGATACCAGTACCCTCGTTCTAATATCAATATTTGTAAACTGTATGCACTTTTGTGTAGAAAGTAAAATGTATAAATTCTGAAGGGAAAACATTGCACAGAAACGTTATATTCGTATGTTAACATACTTTTATGTATGTTGTGCAAAGTGACCCCAACTACGGGGTTACTTTTCACCAAAGTCTATATTTCAGTAACTATGGTCATACTGAATGTTTATTAATGAACTTATACGAATGTTTTCCACACATATCTAGCTATAATATGTTTAAAATACAGTGTTCTAAATCATTACGTTTCTAAGTTACATGCGATTTTCTTTAAAATTCCTTAAATCGTGTGCAAAGTAACCGTCTTACGGTACCTGCAAAAGAGAGAAGGGATGGGAAATGAAACAGAATCGAAACGTAAGTTATTCAGTGTATGGATAATATGTAAATATAACCAATTTGAGCATGTGTCTTTTTTTTCATCTTGTTGTTTACTATGTAGTCATTTAAGGGAAATAATGGACCCAATAAAAAGTGTCTGTTTCTGTGATATGAGACTTTTTATTGTATGCAAGTTCAGTATGTAAGCACTTTATTTAAGAATATACATATTTACTTACCTAATTTCGTTTTGATTTTCAGAAGACGACTATATGTACAGTGGCGTCACTAGGCCTTATTTGGGGGGATAAAACCCGGAAATTTCTTCCAAGCTCCCCTCCCAAATCTCACACTGAAAATACGTTATATACTGAGAAATTTATTTCAAAAGTAAGATTCTAACGCGCCATCAGTAGACTCATGATATATTGGGTTGTCTTCTTTTTGCTTCAACAAACAGAAACGCGTTCTGTATAGAGTTCTCAATGTGAAGTTCAGTCTTCGGCGAGCGACTACAGATACTTGTTGATGTGTTAGATTTAGCTGAGAAAAGCGATAGCTATTATGATTATGACATAATCAGTGGCGTATTTAGGGGGACTTCCGGGCTTAACCTCCCCCCCCCGAAATCTTACTATAATAAAATAACTGAAATATTTTGCAGAATTTCCACATTTCCAGGCAAAGTTCCCCCACCCGAAAGTTAGGAAAGCCCCTTCCGAAACAAAATCGTAAATACGCCACTGGACGTAATTATGCTTTTCTATCGTATTTCTCACTTGGAAATACTATGTGAACTGAACTTCTCATTCCTTTACTTCTTAGTTTTCGCAAGGTGAGGTCTCAACTATAAACTATCTCATGCGGCAAATTTTAAATGGATAACTTTTAAGAAATTTTATATATTATTTATTATTGCCTATTTTTATCTTATTGTATTACTATTTCAGGCAGGTCAGAAGTCGAATATAAAAATAAGATTGCTGAGAAAGAAGTTTTTCATGAAGTATTTTTAAGAAAAATAACTATCAAGGAAAGAAGGAAATGAAGAAAGAAAAAATTGCGTGTTTGTACGAGGGTCACTACGAAAGTTTTGAGATGTGAAATAACTTACATACTTAAAATCAATTTAACACTTACATTTTCTCAAAGTATTCACCCTTACACTGTACACACTTTTGCATCCTCGAAAACCACTTTTGGAAGCAGTGTTGCCAGTCTTTTTCTTCAAATGTTGAAAGTTCATTCTCGTAAGCCACTACAGCTTCTTCAGGGCTGCAAAATCTCTTCCCACGCATGCGATCTTTGATCCTGGGGAATAGAAAAAAAAATCACAAGGGGCCAGGTCAGGGCTATACGGTGGATGAGTCATAAGTTTGATCTCCGTAGATTCTAAAAACTGAATTGTGATGTTGGCCGTGTGTGCGGACGCGTTGTCATGATGAAGCAGGATCCCACGAAATCCAGTTCTTGGACGCCGTTCCCGAAGCTTCTGGAACACTTTTGTTAGGCAAACAGTGGTGTACCACTGAGCATTAACAGTCATTTGTTCTTCAAGTGGAACAGTTGCAACATGGCCAGATTTGGAAAAGAAAGTTGTGACCATCTTCTTTCCCACACTTCGCGGTCGCTTCACTTTCGTGGGTGAATTTTTGTCTGGAAAGATCCAAACTGTAGACTGTCGTTTATTTTCAGGGTCAATTGATAGATCCAAGTCTCATCACCAGTAACAATGTCAGAGACGCGTCGAGAATTGCCTCCATCAAATCTTGCAAGCATTTCGTCACACCATTCCACACGCATGCGCTTCTGGTGTTCAGTCAAAGTGTGAGGCACCCAACGAGATGAAACCTTCCTGAGCCGAAGATGATCATGAAGAATTGTTGTTACTGCTGGCGATCCAATGTTCACTGTAGATTCAATGTCCTTGAAAGTTGTTCGAGGATTTTCTCGAATCATTTGTTCCACACCGGCAATGTTTTCATCTGACACAGCTGTTGCCGGTCGTCCAGCTCTCTCTTCATCTTCAAACGATGTTCGGCCTCTTCTGGATTCACCAAACCACCGAAAAATTGTAGCACGGGAAGGAGCAAGGTCCCCAAATGCCCCCTGCAAACGGGCAAGGCTTTGTGTCTCGTTCAAACCACTTTTGAAATCGTAAAGGATCATTGCCCGAAAATGTTCCCTTTCGAGCTCCATTCTAGACAGCCGAATACTGCTCACATCAACAAACAAGTGAAGGCGATACGGCCATACCGATAAGCGAGGCGAGTTGAAACTTGCTTCGCTTCTTCGCTCTGGATACCACTACCGAACGCAATTGTTGGAATTCAAATACTGTGCCACAACAAAACTTTCGTAGTGACCCTCGTATCTGAATGAATCGATGAAGTACAAGAATGTGCATTTCCGCAACGATAAAAGTGAAACAAATAAACATGACTATGATAACAAAAATATGAAAGCGTAGAGCAGCAACAATATTCTCCCCCCCCTTCCCTCGCCCAAAAGCGAATTTCATTGTGTCCTTGATTGAAGATGATTCTAAAATACTAAACGGAGTTTTTGGGTTGTTGGGGAGTATGCCCCCCAAAAGATCTTCAGCCCCCCAAACAAAATATTCTAGTGACGCCACTGTATTAGCATTTTTTGCGTGTGAAGTATTGTGATATACGTTTCTGAAATTGCATAGGGCAGCGTTTCCCAACCTTTTTCAACTTGCGGCACACTACGGGTGTAACTTGAATTCTCGCGGCACACTCATAGATATTATTATTTGTAAATATAAAATACCGTGGTATTTTTTCTGTGATTACTGATCTCCTGGTCACAGAGAAGAAAGCTCGATCACTGGTTTTTCGCCGTGGCAAATCATTATGCTTATTTTTCATTCTAATTTAAAAATAGAAAACAATTGCAATGAAATATTGGACACAAGTTTTTAAAACTAAGCTTTCTTTTTCGAAAACTATCCAACCTTTCACTAAGAAAAAAAGATCACTAAGTAACGAACGAACAAACAAATCTCTTTTAGTTTTAAAACACAAATGTAGGTAATTTGTATGCATGTTTGCTCTATCGAAAGAATTAAATGATATTTTAAAATTTCAAGTTACGAAATAGCCTGCAGCAATAAAGAAGCAATAATAGGCATAACAATGATAACAAATACTTTTTTCAACATTAAAAATGTACAGAAAAGTAACACGGTATGAAACTTAAAGTTGTAGATTCATATAGAGGTTCATAGTAATGTGAAATACAAATATACATTTTTCTTTGTCTTGCAATTTGATTGCTAGAGAATTAATAATTTGTTTCGATTTCCTCGCGGCACACCAGCACCCCATTCACGGCACACCAGTGTGCCGCGGCACACCGGTTGGGAAACGCTGGCATAGGGCATATGCTTTCTTACAATGGGAGACTAAAAAACAAATCTTCAGGAAACGCAACACAGCAGTTCTCATTACAAAGTCCCTTCATCTTTTTGACGAACTGAAAGGTCTCCTCCACAGCTGGAAACCGTGTCAATGGACTATGGAGTGCGGGAATAATTTTACTATCTGTCCGGCAGGTATCAAAAGTCTGCGCGCGCATTACTAAGAAGAACCTGTGTTCACACGTTGTGAGTGTGTGTGTGTATTTGTGTGTGTGTGGTATGTCGCTTATTCATAACTCTAGCGCTGTTGCAGAGTACAGGGTAGTTTCGAAGTCGACTACAATGCAACTTCATTGCCATTCAAGCATCGCGGAAGTATTGCAGTAAACTGTCCCAGAAGTATAGGATTCATCGTTTATGCTGAGATCAGTGTCTGTAGGGATGTCAGGAAGGTTCACTTCTTCACTATGATTGTTTTCAAGCAGTGAAAAGTTTTAAAGAAAACTTATAACCGAAATCTACACGTTTTACTGATGAGAACTATTTTGGGCGGAATTTCAAGGTTGCCATATCTGATATAAAAGAATTGTCTAAAGGAAAAAAATAATTCGACAAGAAAGTTAACGTTCTGTACGAAATCTGCAAGAAGAACAGTAAGAAATTTGTAGTATCTTTTGTGTGAATACGTCACCTATGAGAATGTGGTAGAATTTTCCTAACAAATGACAAAACAAGAGGAAAATGTTTAAGTACCGATAACGATATTTAATGCAAAGTGGAAACACTACAGGACGAGTTCGACTGACAGACGAATGGCCACACCTACGCTACCCTTCTCCCCGCTCCCAGAACACTGGAATCTGACATGCTAGAGAAGTAGTGAGGGCTCTTAAAAGAAAAGTTTATAAAACAGTAGTGAGTCGTGCCATATTATACGGAACGGAATGTTTTATGACGAAGAAGAGATTAACAGAAGTTGCATGTTGCAGAGATAAAGATGTGACGGGGATAGATGTGTGCAGTGACGGAGAAAGACAAAATTAAGAATGAAGTGGTCTAAGGAACAGTAAAAGTAAGATCAGTAGTAGAAAGACTACAAAAAAAAAAAAAAATAGAATGTGATGGCTTGGACATGAAGAAGAAGACCTTTGAAGTACATAGCTCACCGAGTAGATGGTATAGAAGTTAGAGATGAACGAGCCCGAATCCCTCCAAAGAAGTGGGGAGATTGTGTTAATAACGATATAGGGCTGTGTGGTGTCACAGCGCATATTATACAAGATATAAACCATTGGAGGACAGTGATCCGAAAAGCCGACCCCAGCTAACTGAGAAAAAAAAAATAGAAGAACAAGTAAATGAAGAAGTCTCTCGTCCCAGACCGCGCCACGTTTAAGAGGCCTAAGACCTCGCACCTCATATTTCAGCATTTGCTTCTTAATACTTTTCTTATTGACTCACATTTTATTTCTACATCTGTCTTTATTTTGTCAGCCATCGAAAAGAAAATCAAAACGAAATTTGCAGAGATTCTTACGAGGATTAAAAAAGTGAGATTCGTTTCAAAATGTGAAACTAAGGTGGACTTTCAAACTATGCGAATTCAATACTCGAACTGAAGTAATGCATCTATAACCTGGTTCTAATACACTCATAAGATCAAAAATAGAATCAATTCCTCGAACTTTAAATCCATATTAGAAGGCCATTACTCGCTATCCCTTACTGTGTCTTTGTGCTGTGGCCATAAACTTCAAACCTGGAAATAGTTAACTTGAACCACTTCCGGTTTGATTGTTGGGTAAAGAGAGAATATATAACATTCTCTTGGGGAGCTGAATACATTGCAAAAAAGAACTAATCGATATCTCATGCAGTATTTTTTCTACGGAAATCAGTATTGAAAGCGGAAGTACTAGTAAATTCCAATCAATTCAAGATTCGGTACCGTGTTGCTGGATGTACGTTCCCTCGAGACTCTGAATCGATGGCAGGAAACCTCTTGCCGGCTAGGTATTGCCATTTTTTGTTATATGGCGCTAAATATTCAAACCAGAAATTGTTAATTTGAACCACTTCTGATCTGAATAGATGATTAGTGGAAGGCATGGCAGTTATTCTTGGGACGCTGAATTAATTATTAAAAAAAAATTATTGGCACTTTTTTGTCCCATACCTGTCGACAGACGGACGGACGAAGCCGTTCTATAAGACTTCCGACACTTATGCATAGCAGAGTTGGGAAGTCTAAAACTCACTTTTTTATTTACTCTCTGTTATCAATATTAAGTAAGTTACGGATCTTCTAAAAATGCATGGAGTCGAATAAAAAACACAGAACCTTTAAAGAAACATTTTTATTTATTTATTTATTTATTTATTTATTTATTATTAGTTTATCTAGAATTTTCTTGTTTGTCAATTTCGAAAACCTACTAACATGAGATTTGAGCTTCTGTTCCAATTTCAAGTAGGGGTTTAAGAGGTGTCTCATTTAAATAGCATTATAGTTGAAAAGCATTAAAGTTGAAAAATTTTATTCTTGATATTACGTAGCCACCGTGGCCCAATTGAAAGTACAATTTTATACTATTTTACAATAGAGAGAGTAATAGTCTATCTAAAAGGTATATTAGATAGAAGGCTTCATTTTTTTTTATAAAGGAATGGATGTTTCTGATGGCGTAGTCCACTAACAAATAAATCTGACGTATGAAAGTATGTTCCATCTTAATGAGATCTTCACTATCACTTTAGGAAGCCAGTTTTTATTTTATTGACGGAATTTGTATTTTAAGATAACTTGTCTGCAGAAAAGACTGTCTTAGTTCATTCTTATAACGAAGAAAGTTACATTGTATAATTCATATAAGTTTAATAATAATAATAATAATAATAATAATAATAATAATAATAATAATAATAATAATAATAATAATAATAATAATAATAATAAATGTCTTGATATAGTTGTTGCCGTTGGAACTAACTACGTTCGTAGCAGCATTATGGTAACTTCTGCACTGTTGCAGTTCTGTGTGATGATGGCGAATTTCAGAACTAAATCAAGTGTATGGAAGAGGCACAAGCAATAAACAGTACAAAACCTAAACACAAAACCTAACCGTCATAAAACCTAACATTTAGTGCTCGTACCCATTTTTTTTTTTTTTTTTTTTTAGTTCTTGTGTCGTTTTTATCAAGTTATATTTAGATCTTATGAATGATTTTATCTGTAATTCCATGTTCATTAAGTTAGTATATTACTGTAGTATTATATAGTATAAAATATATATCCAAAAATAGGGATACATTGTTCTAATATTAAACTTATTTTTTGCGTATCATAATTTCACTCTTTATTAGATGTCTTTGAAAGTGTGTGGGATTATAGAAGGATGTGCAGTTGGAATAACGGAGCGGAGGCTTATTATAAATTAATAAATGGACAGACAAGGAAGGGGAAGAAGTAACAGATAATAGTACAATTGAAAATGGAATTTGACAGGGATGTTGTTTCTCAACAGCTTCATACTAGTACATATCTTGAAGTGATACTGAAAAAGGGTCTACTTAAGGACGACGGTATCTTATTAGTGAGCTAAAAGATTTTATATATACGATTTGCAGACAATATGGAGTTTTTGATCCGAAATAAATAAATAAATAAATAAATATGACGAAATGGCTGAAGGTCTGAGGAAAAGTTGGGAAAAATGTGGGATGAAAATAAACATTAGAAAGACTAAATTAACGATTGTTGGAAGAAAGCGGTTGGCATAAAATATAGGAGAAGGTAGGGTAGAGCAAGATGTTTGAGTTCAAACTGGGTACCTTCCTTCACAATGAACGAACGCTCTTCTTGCCACCTAAGTGGGTGAACTGGGTATTACTACTGTAGAAGAAAACCTGTCATTACAACGATCCCCTGTTTTCAGTTATATCGTATCAGTGATGCTTCTTGTGTCCTTAGGCATTAGCATTTTGAGCTTTGTACATTAGTACGTCAAGTTGTTTTTCAACATCTGATGTAGATAACCAAATAGGTAAATAGATTTGATCATACAACATTTAATAAGAATTGTTTTGACACTAAGTGATCGTAGTCCTTTAGTCTTTTACTAGGTTTGGTGATGTCAAATTGTGTCTAACAAATGCAAGTGGAGAGAAACCGGGTTCCTATGTTCTGGCAGACAGGGCAGTACCCGGTTGTACTCATCCAGTTTGTGGAAGTGAAAACAACTGAATTGTTCCATTGTTTAAGTATACCTGACTGGTCAATTTGAAAATAACAGAAGTACATAGCAATTAATAGAACAGAACAAATTATTGTTTGCGTTTGATTTATATGTCTAAAATGTTTAAAAAACTAGTCTATAAAATACTAATAGCGTTTCAACAATTGTTTAAATTGTTTGCACAAAAATATATTTTAATTTAACAACAAAGTGATTGTGATTAAAGTGAATATCTGAAATTGCCCCAAAACAAAATTAAAAGCTTCAACTAAACTAAAATATTCGAAAAGAAGAAAAAACGCTGAGTTCTGTTCCCCAGGAAAAGAGAAGTGCAACTTAAAATTCAAAACGAGAAGAGAAACATGACTTTTTGTCTCGAAAGCGAGACGGGAATCGAGACAAGATGAGACATTTCACTAATCTCATGGGCAATTCTATTTCACCTAAGTTTTAGGTCTCCAACATTGTTTCCAAGTTACATGATTGATAGCATAAAAAATATAAATTAATAAAATAACTGTGCGAACATAATGCAGAGTATTTTCAAAGTTTAAAAATGTCTAAGTTACTATACAGTACTCTCCAATAATGAATGTAATTTTAAAGATTTTATATCAGACTGTTCTTGGATTTCTCGTGACACAGAAGGATTGTGATAACTTTTAGATACAATTAACAAAATAGTCAGGATTATAATTTTGTGCAAAGCTTACAAAATGAGATTATATAACCATTATAGTCAAGATAAAAACAAAGCTTTCCAAGAATCTAGACGAGAGGAGAAAGAATTATTCGAGAATCGAGACAAAACCGCCACAAAATTTTACAGAGGAGACAAAAAAATCTTCGTTTCTAGTAGGTAACACTAACACTCACCCTAGCCCAACAGTAAACTGAAAAAATAAATTAGTCCTATTGTACACTTTTTGTGCTGTTGTTTTACACACTTCAGACACATGTTTTCTTTCTTTTTTTTAGATTTGAAACTGTTTAGAAGTTACAAACGAAAATTGTAACAATAATCATAGAGTCATTAAGTGTGAAATAAAGCAATAGATCACACATCCGGTGGAAGAGTGCTACAACTAAAAACAATGCAAATGTTGAGTTATCATCGCTCTAAAGAGAATAGACGGAGAGAGAAGCGAGTTCTACCTGATGGTATTTTTGCATAAACTTAACCAAACAAATTAACTCCTAGATGGCAGAAGTACCACTATTCTAGGGAGCAATTTTGATATAATAAACTTTAAAAGTCATCGTTCCATAAATGTATATTTCTGACTTGTAACAGTCTTCCACCAGGTGTGCGATATATATTTTTATTTATATTTTTGTTTATATGTTTATTTGTTGTTCACTTTACCAGTGAACATCAAATTTTGATTGTGTAGAGAACAATACAAATGTAGATTAATTAAGCAAAAGATGTTGTTTGTTTCCATTTTTATATCAGATTTACATGCGTTTTACAGTGTGATAAAGCCGGGTGATTTGACTTTTCTTATTTATAACATTATTAAGATATAAAGAATGGAGATCCGCAACTTGTAAAATCATAATAATAGTCAGCATTCTATAACTGTCCTATTTACAGCACTTCGCTAGCACCACTTTAATTTTCAGAGGCCATCAAACTCAGCTATCTCGTTCTACCCCATATTCCCCGAGAAGCAGTAGGGGAGGAAGGAGAGTAGGTGATTAGTTTTGATACTTGGTTGTTTGGTTAGATTAGACCCTAATTATCTCTTTCAACTCCGTGGCTATATGAAATGTGGCTACATAGCTTAAAATTGAATCCAGATCACCTTAATGTGTTAAAATTGCAATCATCTCCAGCCGAAAAACAAACCTAGGACTCAGGTGCCCTTTTTTATGTTATTGTATAGTGTCTAGCAAGAATTCATTTTATCTAAGACTGAAAACCGTTATTCGTAACTCAGTGTAACAAGACGATGGATTGTTGGATACTATTACGAAATTATGAAACCAGTTACCAGATGTTTCTTGTTTCGAATGTTCTTATTAATCACCTTTGCAAATACTATCGATAGATTTAACCAAAAAAATATATGTGAAAATAATAATAATAATAATAATAATAATAATAATAATAATAATAATAATAATAATAATAATAATAATAATAATAATAATAATAATAATAATAGTTTTTGACACATTACATGGAACTAATCATCGATACCAAGCCATACTACAAATACCAACCAAGTGCAGTACTTGAAAATAATAAATACAAACTTTACTGGAATGGAGAAATCAGAACAAATGTAACAGTACCTCCAAATAGAATCAATAAAATGGACCAAGAAGTAGCTTTCATATACGTTGAAGTGCCATTGACTCATACGTGCAACGTTCAGTACGAACATAAGCAAAATAAAAACCTGGCTCACGAAATAGAAATGTTATGGAAATATCAGAAAGTTACAGAAAGACCAATTATTGCCTCAACTGCAGCAATTGTTCCTAAAAGTATTGTGACAAAACGCAAACAGATAAATGCAAAACATCTAAGAAATCTACAAAAATCAATAATACTAGACACCTGTCATATGGTCAGAAAGTTCTTCGGATAAGAAAAACTCTTCAAATAGTCCGAATTTACCAGAGACGGTCGTCACATTACTACGCTGAAAGCGGTTTAAACCGAGATACAGCAAAAATAATAATAAGAAGAAAAATAATTTGCATTAGCCAAATATCATAACCAAATGATTGAACCAAACTTCGTATTATACTTAATATAATTATTTTATTCAGTATATCTGATGTATTTTAGTACTTCTTTTTCTAAAAGGGAATAATAAAATGTAAGCCAAAACAACAAAAAAGTCGAAACCTGTAATTAGTACCTAAATGTAAAAGAGAAAAAAAGAAGAAAAAATCCCTAGTTTGTTTTGATGAACCTTTCATCTGACTTGCATATTTGTGTACGAATGTATGCTAGGATCATATTCTACATAGACACGCTTTAAAATATGCAATTAAACTGAATGAAACGTTGGTGTTATTCTGCACTGGCAAAATTTGCATAATACAGGCCATGAGCGTGACCTAGCGAGATGCGTCAATTTTAGTATAGCATCTGTGTTCTCCCCTTCAGCGACAAACTTGTCATACTGATTGTTAATTATGTTGCTATAATTTTTTTTGTAGACAAGAAGATGAGAGCTTTTTATGCCTTGCTCCTTCTTTATTTGATTCGGATGGATGTGATTCTACCTCCAGCCCATAGCGCTAGGCTCTTTGAGAACGACGAGTCAGTGATCTGGAGTCATGTTATATCTGAGATTTTTAAAAGTTACTTTTTAGTAAAATGGTATTCAGTAAATATTTTTTTTTCTGTGATAGTATTTACATGTTACGACATGAGTATGGGCTTTATGCGAGGAATAGACTTAGTTCATCAACATGGTTGTTAAGGACTCCAAAGACTCTGTGTATTACCATATTCTTATATATAATATTTTTACCCTTCTAAGTAATGATATTAGTGATTCTACTGACATGAATATGTTCATTTACAAGCATATGTACAACATATTTTGATGATAAGATTCTTTAGTGTGTATTTAAACCAACCATTAATCAAATTTATGCAATATTTATTGCAGTATATTTCCTAGAATAAGAGGTAATTGCTTCATTCTTCATTTCACAATCGTGTGCTATTTATCTTCATATTTTGACTAGTTTTATAAATTTAAACTATATAGGACCTATTATAAGAATGGAAGAAAGTAGAAACGCTTTCAAAGTCGTGACTGGTAGACCCATAGGAAAACGACCATTAGGAAGACCTAGGCGCAGATGGGAGGACAATATTAAGATGGATCTCGCAGAGATAGGAATACAAAGTAGAAACTGGATGCAATTAGCTAAGGATAGAAGTCAGTGGAGAGCTTTTGTGAACGCGGCACTGAACCTCCGGGTTCCATAGGCCATAGAGTTAGTTAGTTAGTTATATTTTGTTCGGGAACTTACAGAGCAAACGCATAGTGTTTGGCGTAAATAGCAAAATTATCTTGGAAAAATACATGTGTTGGAAACTAAATTATGAAACACAAAGATAGGAAAATACCAGTGGTCCATCGAATAGAGCACTCTGTTTGTCCTTCACGGCCCCTTTTATGAGACCTTGTGGGGTTATTAGAAGATATCAAAGTAGCATGGTATGTAATTAGATACATCATTGAAAATATCATGAAAAATATTTTTTTCGAGGAAATAGTTTTTGTGTGGGAAACCATTTACCAAATGCCTATCATTTAACTGCGAGTTCTTGGAGAGTCTGATAAAATGTTCGATCATTATAAATAACAAATAACTTGAGATGGAAAAATGAAACTAATATGAAAAAAAGAATTTTAAAAAATGTTTGAGGTACAATCAGTGGAGTGCTGCATTAGCACCACAGATTACCTTGTCGTAGGGCTTTGTGGTTCACCTGTTAATTCTAAATAGTAACTGTAAGGTATGCAATTTTGTATATCGTTTAAAAGATCATTAAAAAAAACACATTTTATATACAAATGTTTTTCGTTTGAGGCACAATTTATGAAATGAACAATATTTAGCTATGAGTTTTACTTGATTATGTAAAAGTTCGCAGTGCTTGTTATTGAGATCAGTCAAGACTGAGCGGTCAATTCGAACTCCCCCCCTAATGTGGGCACTACAACTAATTAAAACAAAATTTGTTTAACGATAACATTTGTTTAAAAAATGTTTTTTTATGCAATATGGATAAAATATTTTTTGGGTTTATAATCATTCCCGCTACATGAAGTTAAAATCCATCAAAAATGAGGGAGTGAACAGCCTGTCCTTCAAATGAATTGGAAACAATACTCCACGACAACTTTCATAACAAAAATCGAGTTAGACATAATGTTATAGTATTTATTGAGGCTTCACAAAATTCACAATGCTTGCATATAAAGTCAGAAGTAAACGAGGACTTATTTTATTCATTCCTATGTAACTTAAAGTATGTTGCACATTAACTTTTGTACATAATTATTTGAGTTTGGTTGAATATAGCATTTTCTTTTATAGGGATTCTCAATCATATTTATTTCTTGGAGTTCAAGAAGGTAAATGATAAGGAAGTTAATCGTTTTTCTCGACCCGTCGTTGGTCGCAGGGTGAGCGCGCCGTTCACTTTGATTTTTTTAGACTACATGGGATAAATATAAAACGCATTTTAGAGTTGGTACCATTGCTAGCTTTCTGTCTTTCTATTAGGACTGCCAGAGATTAAAATGGAAGATAAAATTAATTATCAGTTAATTCTTGGCAGCTATATTATTTACTGACCGCTGAGCTCACCTGCGAACAAACGTGGGCGAACGCAGAGTTTTTTTTCCAAGGAGGAGCAACACACACACACACACACACACACACACACATATATATATATATATATATATATATATATATATATTCCACTCTCATACAATCTCATCAAAAGAAGTATGTACGTAATCCTTCTTGCCGAAAAGATCAATTATTTTAGCACATAGTACATCTTCATTAACTATATAGTATATATATATATATATATATATATATATATATATATATAACAGATTAGATATTAGGATAGCATTGACCGGAAAAAGAAGCAACACAAACAATCTACTTACCCTACATTTCACTCACTGGTGTTCGTTGAACAGAAATTCTAGCCGACGAGGACCCTCCTTAGCGAATATTGTAATTACTTGCTCTATAAACACATTTTTTTCTGTTTACAAGCACATGTTTTCGGCTGACACAATATGCACAGTCCACTGAGTCTTTCCTCCTCCATTCTTGAGCATAACCAAGTTTTTACTCTTATTAACCGTTAACGTACCAAGCCTAAATCGTCAACGTTTTCTATCAAGCTGGGGTCTTCTAGGGACCCCAAGTATTATTTTAATTTCTCAACTTATTTTTTTGCACTTTTTTAAACGAACGTATCATTGATCTAATCATGTAGCAGATATCTAAAAAGGATGCAGGGCTCATATAAAAATCGAAAATAAATTGGTTCTTATAGTTGCAGCAGTATCACCAAAAACTACCCTCTGAGGTCCCTAGAGGACCCCGCTTGGTGTGTTAAGGGTTAAAGCACTAAACGAACGTTCTACTGTGCAAGTAGTCGCTGGAACAGAAAGAAATATTTCTGTTAGGGGACTACACTCTCAACAGCGACAGCCGAGGCTTTGGTAGCTGCGTAATTGGTGAAATCAAATGAAATGAAATATCTAAGTTTTAAGTGCCACGATTCTTCCGGCTAGTCTAAAGGAGACTGTGATGATGAGAAATGAATCAAATGGTGAAGTGAAGAAAGTGGGAGAAAACGGGAGAACCCCAATAAAATTCACGCACATGGTGTTTGTCTAAAACAAAAATCACTTGGCACGAGCTGGGATCGAACCGAGGACCCCATGTACCAGATGTGAAAGTTGGTGAAAGCAGTTGGTGACATCTTAACGATGATTTTCAAACATGTCCAAAACAACTACAATGTGTTCTTGTACCTTGGAAAGATCTATTGCCTCTGCATGTAGAGCATTTGTAGTTGGCTCTAAAATAGCACTGTATTTGGCTATGATATGCATTGATATTATAAATGTACCAGATGACGCAGAAGAATGGAAGTACTAATGAGCATTTTGTTGCGTGCTTCTGTTTCCACCAGGAGACAGTTGTTTTAGGCAATTCACAATCTCTGAGATTGATCCAAAAATATTCTGACCACCATGAATGTTTTTGTTCTTTGCTGACCACCTTCTTTCACAGAAGAGAGATACATTAGGAACAAGATTTTTTTTTTCTGACAGACCTTTCACGAAAAAAAAATGATTATATTTTGCATAGTTGCAACTGAATTTCGAATGTGTTTAACTTCATTACTGTCATTAATAACCAAATTTAATTTATGGCTAGTACAGTGAAGAAATGCCGTTTTTTTTCTTTTTTTTCTTTTAGAGTGGTGGGTAGTAACAGTACTTTATTTATTGAATTGGAAAGTGATGGACATCAATTTAAGTAAAACATTTGTTGATTGCTGAAGAACTTGGAATCAATGGGTGTAAAGAAACGGCCACTATAGGGTGTCGCCCTCTCTCTTGGCCAGGGGTGTGGGAGCATCAATTATTCTTTATTAAACTCATAGTTGGTTAAGGAGCTGTGAAACAATCATTGTTATTATACACTAACAAAATATCAAAAAAATAAAGATATTAAAGAACAATAGCATTAATAATATATAAATAATAACAAACTAGTAATGAAAGGTGCACATAGAAAAATATAACAAAATGTGCGGAAAAAACTGAAACTAATGAACAACGTTGAAAATGCATAAATGGATAAATGATGATGAATGAGGTGCTCGTAACGCCACAACACAACATATAGATATTAGTACAAACAAATGCAGATTAATCTTCTGTCCTGGGGCGTCTCAGGACTGATGAGAAACATGGGGTAAGCCCAGATTAGTGTTGTAGTGAGACAAGTGCTATGATGGAAAAAGACGTGGAAGATGTTGATGGATGAGTTGGTGACGGAAAAAGATGGCATGGTGGTGATCTGCTGGAAGGGTGCGGATGTATATGGAAAGCAAAACTCTGAGTGGTGTATAGCAGTACTTAGATTGAGATTCTTGTTGTAAATTAGTAAATATGGTGTCAAGAAAGATATCTTTACGATCATGGAGACTGGTAGTTTTGAACTTATGACGCAATTGTGCTATGTGTTGAACAAGCGGAGGAAAGGTAAGTTTTTCATACAAGTCAGTATTATGATACGGAAGTTTGATCCTAAATTCAAGACGAATAGCATGTCTCTCTAGAATTTCAAGTCTATTGTAAAATTTCGGAGGCGCTGAACACCAGGCTATGTGTCCAAATGTAAGTATACTCCGCATATATGCTTTGTATGTGTTAAGCAATAATTTGGAATTTAGACCCCAGGTCTGGCCAACAAGACGACGAATAAGTTGTAAGCGGTTCTTTGCTTTGATAACAAGTTTCTGAAAGTGGAGTGTCCATCGCAACTTATCGTCAAAAGTGATTCCTAAGTATGTTACAGTTTTAGCTGGCTGAAGAAAGTGATCTCCCACATGTATCTGTAGTAAATTTGGATTTCGTCTAACTTTGCTGCGGCATTTAGGAGGTAAAATAACAAGTGATTGTGTTTTGTCTTCATTAACTGAAAGTCTTTATTTACTACACCAATTCAGAAAGCTAGTAATTGTTGTCTGTAAGTTTGTATTAATTTGCTGTATCGTGTTTCCCAGTGTAAAAAAAGCTGTATCATCAGCATATTGAAAGAGATAAGTGTTCGGTGATGGAGATGGTAAATCGGAAGCATAGAGTATGTACAAAAGAGGAGATAGACTAGAGCCTTGCGGTACTCCTGTGTATGGGAAGACTGGATGTGATAATAAGCTGTTTATGCTGGCATAGGCTATTCGGTTGAGTAGAAAAGAAAATATGACTCGGAGGTATGTAACAAGAAGACACAGTTTAAGAAGTTTATAAAATAACCCATAATGCCAAATCCGACCAAAAGATTTTCCAGATCCATTAAAATGAGACAGGACGGAAGAGACTTATTATAATGATTGGTAATAATGGTAGTTAGACGAAGTAGTTGATCATTTATGCAATAATGATGTTGAAATCCAGTTTGATGGAGAGGTAGAAGTTGTAGATCCGTAATGTATGGGTGTAAACGAGATACGAGTGTTTTTTTCAAAGACTTTACCTAACGTGGACGTTAACTGTATTGGACGATAGGACTGTACGGAATGCGGTGGTTTGTTGGGTTTCAGAAACATACATACTTTAGATACCTTCCAATCAAGAGGATAGAAACCAGTTCTAAGCATAAATGTATATATCGATGCTAGAAATATGAAAAAAATGACCGAACATTCCTTAAGTAATCTGTAAGTTATTTGGCCAAAGCCTGGGGCAGTACTACGTTTCCGCTGGACTGTATCTCCGCGAAGGTGATTTCACGAGTCAAAAGGATTATCCGCTTCTAAAGTGTGCTGGATGGAAGGTTGAAGTAATTGTGCAATTGCCTCTTCAGAAACTCTAGGGCTGAATTGATGTGTGCAAGGCGGTGGTGTAAATACTGACTGAAGATGTGTGGCTAAAGCGTCTGCTTTATCTTGATCTGTATCTAGAGATTGATTATCCTGTATGAGAGGATAAGATGAACTAACTGTCTGTCCAGTTTGGAGATGAATTTTTTCCAGTATTTCGTGGGATGTGACTCTGTATTCAATTGATTGCATGCTTTGCTCCAGGTAAGCCGTTTATGAGCAACAATATAGTTATGAACTGTCCTTTTCCATCGTCTTGCTTGAGTCAAATACTCTGGATTCCGTGTCTGTTCGTATTTTCGAAAGTAAGTGCGAGACTTTTTGACGAGAGCCAAGTACTGCAGAGGTAGCATAGGTTGGTATGTTTTGCCTCTATATGTAGGTATGTTTTTGTTGGCGCTACTGGTGATGGCTGTGCTAATGCTATGAACGGTATTATTAAGGTCGATCTCTGATGTCGGTGGTACAAAGGAGGCAAGAGCCACATCTATATCAGTACGAAACTGATCCCATTTCGCCTTGTCGTATAACATGATAGTTCACATAGTTGATTCAGATAGTCGTCGTCTCTGTTGGTTGATAACGACTTTCACCGGAAGATAGTCGCTGCCGATACAGTCTAGTACATGTATATTACATTTATCGACCATAGAGGCAGTGCTAATAACAACATCGGGTGTAGTCTGACTGCTTGGTCTCGTATGTTTGGGCAATTGATGGACATGCCCATTTGAAGTAAGAGTTACATGATCGAAACACTCAGCTTTATCACAGGCAGAGCGACTGTGAATATTAACATCGGCTAATATGACAATATGTTTAAAGTGATGAAACAACTAGGTGAAGAAGGCAAGAGGAATGATATGACCTGGTCGAACGTATATTGTAGCTACTGTTAATATAAGGTGAGGAACGTAAACTGTTGTCACTAGGTGTTCTGGTAACTGTATATGCTGCGGAAGAGAGTTGCATCTATATGTGAGTTTATTATGAACTCCAATTGCAGCACCACCTTGGGCTCGTACATTATTGTCTGCGTAATCGCAGCGAAGAAATTGATATCGAGGAAATCGGACATAAGTAGCAGGTTTGAGTGCAGTCTCATTTAGTACAAATAAATCGTTATTTTCCTCAAACAGTAACTGCTCAAAGAGTATTCGGTGTTGCGCTAAAGAACGAATGTTCAGAAAAAGAAGTGTAAGAGCCATATTTATACACAAAATTACGGAGTTAAACTGCTGTGTCTCGGGGAACAATATGGAAATGAACGTATGGTCCAGAATATGTAGCATACAAGTTAACTTGAAATATAGCGGAGGCTGCTGCAATAACATGATCTAGTATAAGTTGTCGTTGGAATGGAAAAATATTTTGTAATATGAGTGTTATGTAGCGGAGGAAGTTTTCCACAATAAGAGGAGAGGTGATAGACTATGACAAATACACGTTAGAATCTATGGCACGTAGCGGTACCGTCATCTCCGGGTGGTCAGGAGTTGGGTTCGGTTTGCCTTTACATTTATAACTATACGTTGGGTGCTTGTCGCTGGAACAGGTCGAGCATAGAGGTGTTTTTTCCGTATTCGGACACTCTTTAGTATCATGGTTGCCAGAAAAGTAGCCGCATTTTACGACATTTGGACACTTAGCCGTTATATGTTGGTTATACACTTGGCACCTTTCACATCTAATTGGAAGAGGAAGACTTGTTCGGTACGGTTCCACCCTATGACGTTTCTTAAATATGTATGTGCAATCTTGTAACAAGGCATCGATGGAGGATTGAGAAGTAGTCAGGACTCTCACCATATATGTTGGACCGTTATTATTTCTTATACGAATACATTTGGTCACTTCAATTCCCTCTGCTTTTAGCTCCTCAAGCACCTCATCATCTGTTATTTCAGGTAAAACTCCGCGAATAACTACGGACAGCATTGGTGTTCTCGAAGGGGAGGAGTTTGCTTGATTTTGTCAAGAAGCTTAGACAGTTGTGCAGCTTTGCCGAAAATCTCGTAACTGGCCTTATTACGGAGAGTAATGCCAACATTTTCGTCCTGAGATTTAATAATAACACCGCCCCTGGTGAAAACTATCTGTTGGATACTGGCCCTTGGAAGATACTTAATAATCTGATTAAAGATATGGCGGGTGTTATTGTACTTTGAGTGGAAATTAGTAAGAAGAAAAGAATGCAATTTAGGACGAGCAAGGGTGGCTGCATATGTCGGTTGTAATCCAACAGTAGATGTGCTAGGATCCCCAGCGGCCGTCTGCATTGGTTACGATTCTTCCGGCTTGCGAATGTAGGTAGGAGAGCGAGATCTGGAACGCTTATCAGCCGACTCTAAACTACCCTCCGAGAGCTGACGCGTACGTCGATTGGTTCGAGGATCGCGCTTGGCATCAACCACTGCTTTATGTGCGGGACCTTGAACTAATCCTGGTAGCTTATGCATGGTGCGATAAAAATATGCACCGCATAAAGTGATGTAAACAGCAGCCCTTTCAGATAGTGCTACAGGTAGCCTTAACAAAGCGACAAAAGAGTTGGTCAAAGTGTGACCACAAACAATGACCTTCAAAATTTAAGTTAAACCCTCCAGAAGATGAAAATCCTCTGTCAATCTCCTACGTAGAGCATCTGCACTGATCTCACAAGTATGTTTGCAATACTTGATCACTGCTTAGTACAGTAACTAACTACAAGAGGAGTTAGGTTCGTAGAAAGTATGAAGAAATGCCGTCTTAGGATATTGTTTTTTGTATTATTCTGTTCACACCACCTTCCGCTTCTACCATTGTGGCACATCCGTCATAATCCTGTCCACATAATTTCGACATATCAAGGTCACATTTTGACAAAAAGGATAAAACTCCAGTTACAATTGCCTTTGCATTAAGTTCCTGGAGAGCCACAAAACCAAGGAATTCTTCTATCTTGGGTTGATTTAGAGTTGATTCTAAATATCTAATTCCTACTGACAACTGCTCTACTCCAGAAATGTCCACATTTTCATCAGCAATTACTCAGAATGATTTTCTTTATTTGCTTCCATAACTAAAACATTTCAAAATTCCTTTTCTCAAACTGAAATCAATTCATTTTGAATTCATTGTGAAGTATATTTCGCATTGCCGATCGTCCTTTAATGCGTTCTTTGAACACAGTGGGCCTTAAGCAGAGTCGTTCTGACGAGTGATTAGTGCCATACTAAAGAGTTCACTAACATGTTTCCTGCAGTAGCCATGCCTTTAGTGTGACTCTAATCATACGTCTAAATCACTCTGCATAAGGCAGCCTAGACACGAAAGTCTAACAGATCAAGGAACATGCCCGAGTTTGATTTATCACCTCGAAGAGATATATCATGTGTTGTGCAGAAAAAGTTAGAAGATAATATAGGCAATAACTTCCTTTCTCTTACTTTGAACTTGCTTGATTCCGGAATTCGGACAACGCTATTCTCATCTTTTTGCCTCTTAAAAAAATAAGTCTTATATCCATTCTGAACACTACACGATTAACAAAGATTTTTTTTTAAAACATTTTCGTCTTCCGAAAGCAATTAAACTCAAACGTTTGTCACCAGAAGAGCCTATAAAAGTTAACTTTTTCGAAAATCCAAGGGGAAAATTACCCCCCTCTGTGTGCGCCCATGCTTGTACAGGAATTTTATAAAGTGCTCTGAATAACGTACATAAAGCTGTCTCTGTAGTACATGCATTCCAAACACGTCAGTGGTTAGGTGAAAAATTATATGACATGTAACCTCCATTTGAATTGACTGATATTATTGATGGTGTGATCGCTAAGCTTACCCGCGACCAGCCGTGTTGCAAGCTTTTCGTCATCTGTATGGATATTTCGTGAAATTGTTTCGAAATTACAAAAATGTGGTATGTGCATAAATAATAATAAAAAAATAAATAAAGTATGAAAAATGTCAACAAATAATAAGAAAGTGGCAGCGTACAAAATGAAAACAAATTTACAAAGAAAAAAATATGTTTACTTTTACAAGACAATACAGAGTGAGCACTGGTCTCACCCGCGACCAACCGTGTAACAAAGGATGGGTTAAATAAAATATGTTCCAAGAAAATGTCGTACAAATATTATGATTTTTCCCCCACATATTTCAAAATGAGTGTGTGTTTTGTTGAAAATTAGAGACTCACCCGTATACTTCGAAGTTGAAATTAGTGAGACAGAAGAGAGAAAATCGCTCGCTTCCACAATGCTCAGAATCACTAGTATAATTTTAGTGGAAGAAACACGGAGATTTTTAAGTTTATATTGTGTTCATTGTGTTTTAGGGAACGGTAACATTTTCATTATGAGAAACTTTTTATTCGTGTCTACATACGGAAACCTAAGCACGTATGCGGGGAAACGAAGAACGAGAGGCAAGATGTAATATTTGGTTGAGAAGTTGAAGTGACCAAAGACCGAAGGCATGTTTAGAAATTCTGAAAAGCTGGTCTTTGACGGCCTTTCTAAGAATATCTCTGCAAACTCCAAACGCTACAACAGTGGAGAGGGGATAGGAAGAATAAGAAACAATCTTGCAACACCGTTTTTTTTCTTCAAGGAAGTTTCCCTTTGGGATATCCTTCCTTTGTGCTAAAACTTGCTCTCACAAAGAGAAATTATGGAAGGCCTTTAGTAAGAAGCGGTTGCCTTCTCTTTTCACACTGCATCCAACAGAAGACCAGACGTAAAGGTTATGCAACACACAGCACAAGTTCAATTAGATTTATTTGATGGATGAAAAAAGGAAAGTTAGTTTTTAAGCCCTTTTTTCTCTACAGTTCGTGGTATTCACTTGTTAAGCATACTAAAATGGTGAATGTATATATTTAGATTCCATTGTATTCACTATTCACTGCAATTCTCTTTGAATACGTAACACCTGAATTGGATATCTAAAGAATATCAAAATTACATATTATCCTATAAATGAAAAGGTAATTTACAACATTGGTAAACGTCACGAACTTTCGATTGAATTAAAGTCAGTTTCATTTAGAATACATAACCAATAAAAATGATTCATTCAAACGAGCTGAACAAACATTCATTTTATTAGTTTAATTGGGTTTCAAATTGCTATTATTGGGTACATTTCATGAGTTCAACTCGTTAAACACAGCCTTTCTTCAACTACTTTCAAAGCTGACATCAATTTCAGTTTATAACCATTGATGTACGATCATATTCAAACAAAATCCAAACTTTTTTTTTCGTTAAATGTAACTACATAATTGATTTTGATAAGAAATCTGACAGTGAATATTGAAAGAAAAGAAAAGAATTTACATTTTTGTTTTAATTATGCATGTTTCAATTCATGAGGAAGAAAACATATTTGAAGTACGCATGCAAGAATAAAAAGTATTATTATTATTATTATTATTATTATTATTAATAATAATAATAATAATAATAATAATAATAATAATAATAATAATAATAATAATAATAATAATATATGAGGGGCTCAGTTGTAGAGCGTTCACCTCTGGTGCTTGGGGTCCCGGGTTCGATCCCAGCCCCCTGCCAAGTGAGCTTTGTGGTGGACAAACGCCGTGTGCGTGGGTTTTCTCGGGGTTCTCCCACTTTCTTCATTCCACCATTTCATTCATTACTCATCATCACCGTCTCCTTTAGCCTAACCGGCATAACCGTGGGACGTAAAACTCACAGATTTCATTTTTAATATATGAACAATCCGATTTTGCAACCATATTCAGCTCAAACGAATTGAAAAATAAGTATTATTATGTTCAAAATTTCAGATGAAAATAACTGTGAAACAAAATACTTTTAACTTCAAGTTTCTTAAAATTATTTACTTATTTCCTCACGGAAGTACCGCAAGCCTTGGAAACACTTTGTTAATATTCTATAACACTATATAATACAAAGTGAGTCATACTATTTTTTACTAGATCGTATATTTCCATGTCTAATTATATATATATATATATATATATATATATATATATATATATATATATATATATATATATATATATATATATAGGGTGTTCCAAAGCACCCGTGCTAGGCATTTCTCTCGGCTCGTAGTGCAAAAAAAAAATGATCGAATTGTATTGAGGAATCATAGTGATACTTTCGTATCCAGTGGCGGAGTGAGATTACTTCCACCGGGAGTCAACTGCAAAATTTCAAATGGAAAGTGCAATTAATTTTGATTTCTTTGTTAGTATTATTGAAAAAGAAACAACTTTTACAGAAAACAGTTTTCGTTAATTCCTGCTATTTGTAATTTAAACAATGCATATCAGTTCTGGAGCTGGCAATACTTCTGAGTGCAAGTCCGTGTATGGAGGAAATTGTTACGGAAATATATTATTGTGTCCATAAGGAAGTTAAAGAAAGTTGGATGTTTTCTCCTCACCCCACACACTTTTTGCAATGGCGGCTTCAAAACGGCAGCCATGGGAAACCACCTGTAACCATTTTAACACTTTATCACTTGTTAATAATTAAAATTGAAACACTGTTTTAAGCCTGATGAAGGAAAATTGACGTAAAATTGCTTTTAACTAAAATTAGTTATCATGTGTGGTTGCCATGTTTAATAATGGCGTCCTAAATGACAAAAAAATAGTGTTTCATTAATGTATTTTTGTGTTAAGCATCAAATAATATAACATGCTACCAAGATATTAAATATTTGTGAAGTGTAGAAAAGAGTTTATATCAAGAGCTTTCGAATGGTACCAGAATCGTTGCTCTGTCTTTAAAAATAACAAAAAAAAAATCATTTTGTATGGAGCAAAGTGCAGAGGCTTGTGACCTGCCAATGGCTGTAATTGGCGCAGCACTCGTATGCCTTGAAAATTATTTCTGCATTTTATTTTCATACTGTATGTAAGTAGATGAACTTTGTAAGGCATGTTTATTTCTTTACCACTTTTTGTAATGTAATAAAAGTTAATAATAATAATAATAATAATAATAATAATAATAATAATAATAATAATAATAATAATAATAATAATAATAATGTTTGTTGCTTACTTTCCTTGCTGTTCATTTAGCCTCGAGCTAAAATATAACTTACAATAGTATTAAGTCAAAATAATTTAGGCATATGGATTTTTACAATCATTTTTGTCTTTTGCGACACTTCTGCACTTGCAGAAGAATCAGCACTCAATTTCTGACTTCCAACACCAACAGGCACACGTTGCACATTTTAGACAATTATATGGTTGAATTAAATCGGTGGGAAAAACATTGAAATATTTAATCGTGTTGTGTGGTGCGCCGTGGCTTAGTGGTAGAGCGTTCACCTCCGGTGCTTCGGGTACATGTTTCGATCCCTGCCTTTCAATGTTAGAAACTCAGCGTACAGATAACATCATTGCTACTATGATACAGTTCACACTTTCAAAGGAGAACTCTTTCGAAGAAGTGAAAATTGTTCGTAACCTGGTTACAGAAACAAATATTGGAAAGGAAGTTAAAGAGAGAATACTTAACACATGGAAAGAAGGTCAAGATCTCTATGAAATATACAGGACACAGAATACAAAGTCACATAGTATCTGGGATACAATTCATCATGCGAAGTTAACTAACTGTGGTACGCTGCCGAGGCTGATAATTCAGAAGGGAAAATAATAAAGGGATCACTACACAGACGTTAGCTACCAAGATAGTTCACATAGCTGTAGTGGCTACGACCTTAAGTGCTTGTTCAATTACGACTTGACTGATGCGTCCAAACCAGTAGATGAGCATGGACTCCTTGTTAAGGCAGAAAAAAGCATTCTGCTTAGAGAGTTGGAAAGAAAAGTTTCAGGATATCACTCTACAAATTTTCATGTGGAAGACGACACATGTTCAATTTTCGATGTTATGAATTGTCTGACAAGGGAACATGTTATATTGGTAGTAACATTTCCCAATCAAACTATGCGCAATCGATAGAGGAATGAAGAAAAGTGAGAAATCCAAAGTTTTGCGGTCCGACACTCAAAAACACAGGAAATACAGAGGAAAAAGAATCTATAATCATGTGAAGATAGCAACACAAAAGGAACACTGACACAGAAAGAACTTCAAAATTATCAAATGAATCAAAATGGCATTTACACAACAGTACAGTAAGCAAATATTGTACCCACAGATATACTCAATAACACCATATGTAATGCAGTGTTCCCAACGGAGCACAAAAAATGAAGTTTTGTTGATTGGTACGGAATACCAAAACACTATGCTTCGTCCGTTATTTTTGTACTTCAGTGATCATATTCTTGTTTGTTGTCTCATACTTTGGTTTCAACTAGTTCGAATCGTGTACTGTATGTACTCCTCTACACCCGATATTCATATAGGAATTCAAATAGGCCTATCTTCAAACGTTGGCAACACGGCACATCAAGACTTCACAGGTATGGTTCCACTCATACTTCGATTTGCTAGATGTTATAATTTGTATTCCGTGCCATTTAATAGAACTTCATTTTGTGCTCAGTTGGGAACACTGCATTACATATGATGTTATTAAGAACATCTGTGGGTACAACGTTTGCTTGCCTTACTGTTGTGTAAATGTAATGTTGATTCCTTTAATAATTTTGAAGTTGTTTCTGTGTTAGTGCATCTTCTGCATTGCTATCTTCACATGATACTAGATCCTTCTTCCCTGTGTTTCTGGGTGTCGGCCCGTAAATCTTTGGAGTTCTCACTTTACTTCAGGTCCCTATCGATTGCGCATTGTTTGATTCCGCAATGCTACTATCAATATAAGATGTTCCCCTGTGAAGAAAGTAGTCTCTAAGGATCATAAAACATTTTCTGATGTTGCTACAACTTACCTTTCATATACGTCTGCTCTTGCTCGTGATGCCTCCCGGGTCGACCACGTATTTGACAGTTACCACGCGTTTTCTCCAAAACATTATGAACGGTTAAGCCTACAAACTGGTTGTGTCATAGAACTAACCAAAATATCGGGTGATACGCAACTCCCTATTGATACAAAAGCATTCTGGCCCTCCTCTAGAAACAAGTTGATGATCCAAAATTTCATAACTGAAAGCGTTCAAAAAACAATGATTCTTCACCCAACCTTTCAAACCCATATGTTTAGTGCCCTCACCGGGTCAGAAGACGACTTGCTTGTCAATTGTAACACCATTCGTAATGGTGTGCTTGTGCTACTCTCAGAACAGAATCACTTTTCTATAGAAGAAGCTAATTTTAGAATGATGATTCATGCACAGTATGCATCACAAAATGGAAAAATAGTATTTATCACTTCTGACACTGGCCAAATGGCACTATGTATATATCATTTAGAAAAACTTAAAAGCATGAGCGTAAAAGAAATATGGATTTGCGCCGGTATTGGAAATTTTACGAGGATGGTTCACATTCATTATATAGCAGCTTCCTTGGGCCTTAAATATTCTTCCGTTCTATCTGATGTTCACGCTTTATCTGGTGCAGACTAAAAGGGTAAATTTGGTACGAAGAAAGCATATTTAGGTTGTAACCCTATGGCGTATTTGAAAGAATTTGGAATCACATGTGAACCACTTCACGAAGTTTTACAGTGTGCTGAGGAATATCTTGTTCAGGTGTTAAAGAAAGGTACGACTTGCAAGACGCTTGATGAACTCAGACTAAGGCTGTATACACACGGAAAATATGTGTCGTTTCAGGAACTCCCTCCTGCAATCAACAGCGCTCTTGAGCACTTGAAAAAGCCTTTTGCCATGTCCATATGCAAATACACCGTTTGAATGGACACTGGGTACATTTAGACTCTCTAAGTTTTGGATTTGAACTGAGCAATGCAGCTATTATGCCCACAGAACGCTTCAATGTTTTCCCACTGGATTTAATTCAACAATGTAATGGTGTCGGAAGTCAGAAATCGAGTGCTGATTCTTCTGCAAGTGTAAAAATGTTGTAAAACGCAAAATTGATTGTAAAAATCCATATACCTAAATTATTTTGAGTTAATACTATTGTAAGGTATATTTTAGCTCGAGATTAAATGAACAGCAAGGAAAATAAGCAATAAACATTATTATTATTATTATTATTATTATTATTATTATTATTATTATTAACTTTTATTACATTACAAAAAAGTGGTAGAGGAATAAACATGTCTTACAAAGTTCGTCTACTTACATATACGTATGAAAAGAAAATGCAGAAGTAATTTTCAAGGCATTCGAGTGCTGCGCCAATTACAGCGATTAACATGTCATAAGGCTCTGAACTTTGCTCCATACAAAGTAAAATATTTTTGTTATTTTTAAAGATAGAACGACGATTCTGATACCATTCGAAATCTCTTGATGTAAACTATTTTGTATACTTCACAAATATTTAATATCTTGGTAGCTAGCATGTTATATTATTTGATACTTAACACAAAAATACATTAACGAAACATTATTTTTTGCCATTTAGGGCGCCATTATTAAACATGGCTGCCACACGTGATAAGTAATTGTAGTTAAAAATAAGTTTATGTCCATTTTCCTTCATCGGGCGTAAAACAGTGTTTCAATTTTATTTATTAACAAGTTATAAAGTGTTAAAAAGGTTACAGGTGATTTCCCATTGCTGCCATCTTGAAGCCGTCATTGCAAAAAAGTGGGGGGTGAAAAGAAAACATCCAACTTTTTTACTTCCTTATGGACACAAGAATATATTTCCGTAACAATTTCCTCCATACACGGACTTGCGTACAGAAGTGTTGCCAGCTGCCGGACTATATGCTAACAACGAACTGCCCATGTAGTGTAGCGCCGAGAGTTGCAGAGTACAGGTCAACCTAGCGTGGCTGCAATGAACTTGCGCACATTTTTTCCGGTTTTATCAGGTTTATCTGATTAGGCAATTGACAAGCTGTCATAATGTACAGGATTACGTACCAATAATAATAATAATAATAATAATAATAATAATAATAATAATAATAATAATAATAATAATAATAATAATAATAATAATAATAAGCAATGTTGTCAGATGGAAAGTATATTCTCTTCTGTTATGTGTGCATATGTCTGTGACCTTATTGGCAAGGCACGAGCTACGACAAATCTGTAAAAAAAGAGCAGCAAAACATCCGAACGAAAGGCCGAAAGGCTATTCACTTGCATAATACGTAAGTCCAAATAAATTTTTTTTTAAAACAAAATAAAAAATAATTTCAGCTAAACAGAATAGCATGCCAAGTATAATCTTATTGTGTTCCTTCTAAATAATACTAATAATAATACTTTGGTGGATTTGGGATGTTCTGCAATTCAAGCCTTCAATCATTAAAACTGAGCTTTCTGATTTATAAAATGCAGAGAAATTAACACTTAAGGATATGATAAAGTGTAGAGAAGCTATGTAATATATTTGAAATAATAATAATAATAATAATAAAATCTCACACCAGATCGTTCTAGAAATATTGCAGAGGGTGTTGAGCAAGTAGTTGAAAGAGGAGATGAGTTCAGCTATGATGAAAAAAAAAAGTTTGTAAATGACGAAGCTAAGATTATCGTCCTAACTTGTGGGAGTAACATTAGATACGTACAATGATATCATTCACTGTGCGTAGTAGTAGTGTGGTAGTGTAGTGAATTTTAGTATAGTGGCAATATTTGAACATTGTTGGCTTTCTTTTAATGCTTGACAATTTAAGCTTGACCGTGATGAACAACTGAATAGTAGGAGTTTCTCCTCACTTCACTTTTCAGATTTATGTGTTAGACAAATTATGTTGAGGTTTACACCGACGTTACCTTTACATATGCTCCTCGTCATTTTCATCAGCTGCATACTATTCACGCATACAAAAATGGATTATATTTGCCTGTACGCTATGCGTTTTTCCAGGGAAGGATAACCAAACTTACAAAATAATGTGGGAAACCATAAACAGTTTAGAACCTGGAATAAATTTGAAATTGATCCATGTAGACTTTGAAACTGTAGCTCACGAAGCTATCAGGGAGATATTTCCAGAATAGCATCGTTGGATGTCGATTTCATTTGGGCCAATCTTGGTGGAGAAAGATCGGGGCAACAATTCCTTATATCGATCCTACTTGAATCCGCAGTCTGAGTTAGGTAGATAACGTGCGTGATTTAGCTTCATGAACTTTTGCTTGTTAGCAAATTAATCGAAACAGTGAAATTGTTAAACTTTCAGCAAACAAAAGTGACTCCTTTGAGATGTAATTACCTTTAGTACCATGTAATAGATCACACCTAATAATACACTGTCAATATCAGTTATAATTATCACCAGACTTGTTATGTTTTAAATTACGTTAGAAGTCGTAAAATACCGACACAGTAATATCACTGACGGTTTTAATCAAATTTTTATAGGGATGTAGTCAAGGGCGTCCATCAGGGGGGCAAGGTGGGGCGCTCGCCCCTTCTAGAGGAAATTGTACTTCGGGAGTTCGAAAACTCAATCGATTTTTTTTAGAATAGTTACCACAAAATATGCGACTACATTTGAAATGTTGCTTATACTTGCCCTCCTCTGGAAACCACATGGGCACCCTAGGTGTGGTTAAAATAGCTTTCAGTCTTTCATATTTACATTCAACGCAAGTATCTGATGCATTTGCAGATTTGATATCAGTTGCACCGAACAATGAAAGTCTTCTCCGATTACGTACTTCAGTTTCTAACTATATATTCAAACTAGATTTAGGAAGGTGATTTAATATACAGTATATTGACAGATTCATTATTATTATTAAGTATATCGTGTAATTTTATAAGGATTATATTGGAATGCAGTATAATTTATATGAGGAAGTAGATTACTCACATCTTGTATTGTATTAATAGTATTGTAATCTAAGTTTATTGTATCTCATATATTGTTGTACAGTCACGAACGTTAATAAATGGAGGCTGAAGCCATTATTTCTTATGGGCTCCAACATCCATTTATTTATGTTCGTAACTACCGTCTTAAAACAGACGTTACGACCAACGTTAATAAATTTACAAAAGCAAAGTTTTATGCCAATGGAGAGCATTATTCATTTTGATTTTCACTTACCGATTTTTCTATAAGACTTGACTAATAGTGGGAAGGATGCCTACTATATTATTATTATTATTATTATTATTATTATTAGTAGTAGTAGTAGTAGTAGTAGTAGTAGTAGTAGTAGTAGTAGTATTAACATTGAGAATGTCATCATAATCATTTGCATCGTTTTATTTAGGTTTCCACCTAGAATATGGGCTTCAGAACCCTCAGTAGCTCCTCGAATGATGAATGGGGCGGAAATATTGCATAAATATTACAACGAACAATTCTATTCACCGGGTCCAGATATTTATCAGAAACAAAATTGAAATTAAGATCAATGAGGAAAGGATATACCAACACACAAAGAAACGAATATTTAAAGAGACATAACTTCATATTGAAGCAGTAAGAGATGCTTAAAGTGATACATATTTACAGTATGAGACAGGGAGGATTTTATTCCTAAAAATTGTAAGCTCAAAATTAAAAAGAAATAGCATGTGGATTATAAATATATAAAAAATCTTGGTTTTAGAGGTATATTGACTTCTTATATTTACTGATACAATTATATTTAGTTAATCCCGAATATAATATGTATTTTATTTCTAATTTTTGTTTCTATCCTAGTCTGAAGGAAAGTCTTGTTTGTGCACAAATTTTAAAGCTGTCATTATGACAACGTTGGACAAAAATCTGTGTTCAAAAACGGAATTTGTCCAAAATGATCAAAAGTGAACTTCGTTTTTTTTTTTTTTTTTTTTTCACTGAATGCATCATATGTGCCGAAGGATTCACAAGCTTGTTGCCAGCTGAGTAAATCTGTTGATATCTTCACGGTATGCTCTGTGCACAGTAAACGTGAACAATCGAATCAAAAGTTTGTGATGCACAACATCGTGTCCGTGAGTTTCTTGGGGTGCTCCCATTTTCTCCATTATCATCTGCCAATTTATCCATTATGATTCATTCCCATTAATCATTCGTCTCCCTTAGCGAAAGAGCATGATCGTGGGGCGTTAGACTGAAATGTTTCATTTCATTTCAAAATTTAAGTTAAAGAGGTACAGTACTTAAGTGAAAATGTGGTATCCTATTTCTACATACTCTGACCACACATCACTAGTGTGAAATAGGAAAGATTTCATATATATATATATATATATATATATATATATATATATATATATATGCGTGTGTGTGTGTGAATTCAGGATCCCAAGAATTGGTTTAATGTAACTAATTCTGTTTCTTTTGTAATTGGAAGTAATAAACATACCAATTTTGCATTCAATATTGATAATCAAAGAGAAAAATGGCAATAAATGACAATAAATATGTCATAAGTTGTTGAAATCTACTACAACTTCCGGCTTCAATATCGATCACTTTAGAGGAAATCCATGAATGTGCATTCAAGAATTCAGGATCACACCCCTCCCATGTTGCAATTTAAAGTGGTAGAAATGCACTATGTACGCTTCGGATATTGATTACCAAAGAGTAAAAGTCGTAAAAGAAAGTAGGAAATGAATTTGTTCGACTCTTGCTTGATTTTCTTTGGAAAACTAACAACACTATACATCATACGAGCTTAACTGTACTCGTCGCATCGGGAACAAAATTGGAATTGTGATATGCCTTTCCTATAAACCGCGGGAATTTTTTTTTTTTTTTTTTTTTTGCAGGCTTTCCTTCCCAAATTATGAGCACTCAAATTTTGTGTCATATTTTTAAAAACATATAACATGCAATAACCTCATCCAATCGGGATTAAACTTTGCACAGTCATAGACCCTATCCTGTTGTATGAGCTTGTAAAATAACATGTCAACAGGATTTCGGTTCCCATGCTATGGGAGGTCATATTTATATTCATATTTTTTTTTATGAAAAAGATCAATGGATCACATCCAAAATGGATTATACGAAAGATAATGGTGGATTTTGGGCTGCTTTACTATCGTGTGGAACATTATGATGTGCATACTTCTATTTCCTAAGTTACGTACAATGAAATTTCTAAATCAATTCATTACGCATAATAAAAAAAAAATAAATAAGACTGTTTAAATAACAATTAAAGGTCAGACTTGATTGAAAATAAAAATCGTAAGAATTAAATGAAGTTGCGATTTATTTCCTCATGATTATTCATATTCAATTTCTATGCTGACTCAGCATCTTATGCATAGACCATTCTTTGCATTTATCATATTATTTATACCGGAAGAGGTAGAAATCTAATTTAATCATAGTTTTAGTGAATACAATCAGTGAACTAGTGAAACCAAAGAAATTGCATTAACTTTTATAATTGTGAGTTTCTAAATATACAAACAAAACATTTCGTAGCTTTGCTATTGAATTCACTGCATATTTGTTAATTAAACAATAGTAATACAAAATTAATGCGGAAAGAAAAGAGAAGTGAGAAAACTGTAATGAAAAGAAATCAGGTGAAAAGAGAGAAATTTAATTCTAGAAAATGTAACGTCTTTTACATGTTTAAGAGCTTTAAATCTATTTCGCAGAGAAGAAATTTGCAAAAAGAAGCCCTTTCTTGCATCCTTTCATAAAATTAAGAAGTTTGTGGCTTTATCCAAGTTTTACGTAATTTTATTAGCCTTTGGTATTAAGAAAATAACGTCAAAAATAACTTCCCTTTTCTTGTAATGTTTTTGTTCAACTTCTGAGAAAGCTTTTCAGAATAACAATAACTTATTGTTCCAGCCATATTGAGTTTCCCATTTCTCTTCCACGCGGGTTGCTTGATAAGTAGTTTTCTTTTCCAAACAAGTCTGCACGTTTTATTCCCGACAATACCCATAGCCATCTTGTCATTTGAACAATAGAAACTTTTGTCTTCTGCTTTTATGCCTAAGATAATCAAAAACAGTATTATTGAAAGCAGCATACAATCAGTGTCAATTAAATGGTATACTGTTAAGAGCCTTTCATGACAGTTTCTCAATATACATGCGAAAAGGAAAAAAGTGACTCACTACAAAAAGTTAACAATTAATCTAGTATAAAGTTTGAAATTTGAAGATGTTATTCTCATTAAGTTGTCCCTACAGAACATTCGTTTGTCATACGCACAACTAAATTATTTCATGGGTTCGAGAAATTTATGAGCGTTTAGATTCATAATGAACATAATTAAGCTTTGAATGATTACAAATGTCAAGTGATTATTTTCTTTACATTAGTGCTTGTGTATAACGTTTCATGTAGAGATATTTACGTTTATGTTTTGTTTTTTCTTGGCTTTGAATTTATTATTTTAATGATAAAATTTATAGAGCTAATATTTATATTGAAAGGTGGCTAACGCATGCATGCATTTTCTACGCTTGTGGTTCCAGGTTAGATACCCGGCGGGGATACTTGCCGTGAAGAAAAAGAAATAAGCATAGATGTAGTTTGGATTCGTTTTGAACAGTACTCTATCCCGCCCCATATAATCTGGTGCTGAACATGAAAATAAAGGGAAGAAATGGTCCGTTCAGTGTATAAGGGGGCCAAGTCCACTTTTGCTGATTTTGGACACATTTCATCCTTAGGATATTCATCTGAAGCACCTTTCAGAACTTAAAAGATCCATGACTAGATATCGCAAATAACTCTTGTAATGAAAAAAAAAAAATGTTAAGTTTTCCATGCGCTTAACTGTACCGTATAAATATTATTTACTTTTTTTTTTCTCACAACTTCGGTAGTTTGACTTGGATCCTTGTGCTCTGAATACCTCAAGTGATCACCGACAGATAAACGGACGGATATACGTGTTGCCGTTCTGAAAGCATCCCCACACCTAAGCATAACGTAGTTTGGAAGTAGTGATGTGTCACTCGCAAACGAGTCGAATCTTTTGAACGGATCTTTTGGATGAGCGAATGAGTCGTGACTCAAACTGTTAAAAGTGTCTCCTTAAGTTCGAGAAAAATTGCCTCGTATTTGAGAATACTCTTTTCTTACTTGTGCACCGAATAATACATTTTTAATATTGAGATTTCGATTTTCTCAAATCATTTTGGGAAATAATGAATCAAATCCGAGGAGTTTTGTCTCATTTCTGAGGGTGCAAATGCTTTCTCAAATTTGAGAAAAAAAATGTATTCTTTTTTCATACAATTGAGAAAGGACAATTTGAGGAAATGAGACATACAACGCCAATATTGAGGAACATATTTCTAAAGAAAAAAATTCAATTATGTTTTTCTCAAAAGCAAGAAACTGTGCACAGAAACGGGATTCTCAAATACAAGAAGAAAGGAAAGAGAATAAATAAAATATAAACATGCAAAAAAATTCAACTTTTAATACATACAGAATTTATATTAAATAAATATCTACAGTTATATTGTTTAAAATATAACATATTTAAACTTTCGTTTGAACGCAAGAAAATTCCACGAAGACTTGTATTTTAAGTGCGTTACTTATTCCTACTGCATCAGAGAGTTGAAAATTTTCACTTTTTTCACTATCCACTTTTTAAAATCTTTCTTTTTCATCGACGTGGGTTTACTAAAATTCTCCCGTTTCCTCCAACATTATACCAACTTATTGATAATTCAGATTAAATAATTATCCGTCTACTTTAGACTAAAGGCAACAATTATTTCTTCGGGAGTGTAACATCCCACGATTATGCTACGAAACTTAGGGAGACGTTATGATGATAATGAGCAAAAATGGTATAATTAATAAAGTAAGGTAATCCCGAAAAAAAAAATACATATGGTGTTTACTCACACAGCCCATTTGGCGGAGCTGGAAACAAACAGGTACCCTATGCATCGGAGGCGAGTTCTACACCTGAGTTATCTCGGTCCAATATGCCTACTTATCTGTCATAAACAAGTTGCCTACATGAGAAAACACCGTGTGCTTCGGCTTTTCCAGGGTTCTCCAGTTTCTTCCTACAAGGGACGTACGGAGAAATTTATTTCGGAGGGTTCCAAGTTCAATACAAGGACAAATCGTATTAAAATTTGTGAAATTGTCCCTAAAATTACATAAAATTTACATAAAACTAGCGATTTCGGGGAAGGACCGGAGACCCAGGACTCATCCCCCACCTTCCTCATTACGGCAAGGGACATGCGACAGTTTCTGCCTCTCTTAAATGTGCTGGAACACCACTGCTAAGGACACAAATTAGATTAGAAACAATGACACAAACACATATTAATGCAAAAGCTGCCAAGGAACGCACATTAACATTTTCATTACAGCATTATTATCCATCTCTATCACTGTCTCCCTTAGCCTTGCAGCACTGTATTTTGACGTTAAATTAAACAAAAAGAATGAAATGAAATCTTTGAGTTTTACGTCCCACAGTTGTGTCGGGTAGGCTAAAGGAGACTATGATGCTAAGAATGAAAGATATAGTCGAATGAAGAAAGTATGAAGAAATGGGAGAACCCGAGAAAACCCACACAATTGTATTTATACACCACTAAGCCAACTAGTCGCCAGATGGGATAGACCTAAAGGCCTCACGGACCAGAGGTGAACTCTCTACCACTGCGCTTCCGCAGCCCCTACGTGAAATTAAGAACAAATGCGTATAGTACTGTGCTAGCCCCCCTTTCATTTGTTATTGCTGCTCTGGATGTTATGTGAATTGAATATTGAGCTTTGCTACATAAAGGAGCCAACCTGACTACCATAGCCTAGATAATCTATAAGAGGGGGATAAGTTGTCTACTCCCTAAAGAATGTATTACTTTATATTTTAGTCTATAGGTAGTATGCTTACAATTCACCCACACTTACGTTTGAAAGCTGTTATATATGCTGCTCCTCGCTGATGTCACTTGATCACTGATGTGTATCCATACGCCACCTCAGCCGCATCATCTTACTGCATACTCATATTCATTCGCACTCTGCTACAACTGAAATTCTTTATCTCGTTTTCTGAATAATAATTAAGCCGTAGCAATGTTACACCATAGTAAAATATAGTAATATTTTTTTTCGGTAAGATTGTTACCGTTACGTTTTAATCATCTATGATATTGCAAATCACGCTCTATTTCATTATCATTTTTAAGAAATGAGCAAATCTCATCAATGGGAACCTGAAAATTTGCTTTGAGCTCACAAATAAAACCATGTTTCAAAATAATGAGACATTTTCCCTCAAACATGAGTAAAATATACTTTTGTTTTGAACATGCATTTTTCTCATTTCTGAGCAAGGGAATTTTTAAGGGTGCATTTCTACTGAGTCATAGCTTCTTACCAGCCATGGTTCTTTGGAAGTAATGGTTATTTGGGAGTCATGGTTCGTTAGGAGCTGCGATTCTTCGGGCGGTATGATTCTTCGGGAGCCATGATTCGTCGAGAATGAGAATGTTTGGGAAACGTGGATCGTTCACTCGCGAACCGTTCTTTTACTTCTCGATTTTGGTTCATTCAGTTGCTGTTGTGAAGCGGTATTTTCGGCGGTTCTAAGTTGTTCTTTAGTTCCGTTCACTAAATGTGCCTTCAGCAGCGTATACATTGCATATTACCGGCACGAATAAAACAAAATCATATCAACAAAATAGATGTTTCAGTCGTTTGATGTGGCAATTACACCCACAATGACACTTCACATACACAACGGAAACTAAATCCGTAAACTTTTCAAGAACAGTTGCACAGCAGGGGAGTAGTTCCTGTAAAGTAAAAGTTCAGGAGAGCCAGTTCAGTTCCTTTCCTTTCCCTGGATGGGACATACGGTGGCTCAGTGACAGAATGCTTACCTCTCTGTGTGAGGTCCCTATTTCGATCTCCAACCAAGTAAGTTTTTGGTGAACAACATCGTGTCTGTGGGTTTTCTCGGGGGTATTCCCGTTTCCTCCCACGTTTTAATTTCACCAATGCTTCCATCATCATTAGCTTGCCTAAATCATCCTGTCTTTCTTAACATAAAAGGTATAATCGTGGGACGTTAAACTGAAAATTTTCATTGCATTTCATTTTTTTTTCCTAGATCTTTTCTTTTAACCGGACATTATTCATTTGAGAAATGTAACAGTAAAAGCATACAGATGCAACAGTCAAGAGAACTGATTAGCTGCTCAGCATTTATTCATACATTCATTATTATTATTATTATTATTATTATTATTATTATTATTATTATTATTATTATTATTATTATAAATATACGCATTACATAATTCTTATAGGGGATGATATGTTAAATATGAGCATAATTAAAACAAATCCTTAAATAATTTGCAATTAATATTTAATTATATTTTATATTAAGGGAGAATCGATGCCTTGTATGACTTAATTCATTATTGTCTGTATGGAAGATGATTCCAGCCTAAATAATCAAGGTGTTCTTAAGGGTGATTTAAGATAGTTTGTGTAATATGTTAAAATACCCGTACAAAAATTCTTACGGTTGTGATGTATGACATTGGAAACGTAATTTCCGTAAGTTGCCCCGACAGACACATCTGAATTTCATGGAAACACACAAGATTGAGATGGCTGGGACCAATACCGTTATAAGATTGTGTACTTACCCATTATTCAACGCGCAATTGTTAACTTGGAACTGAACAATAAAAAAAAAGATAATAAAATAAAATAAACATATACAGCAACGATAAATGATATTCCTTGTATTTACCTGTAGTTTGATTATAAGCCATTTATTTTATAACCTATTAGTAACCCGGAAATATTCCCTCAAGCTACAAAATTTGCTCTGGAGTCAAATATCCATTCATACTTACTGCGTGTTACCAATAAATACGGGCATTATTTACACACCCGTGTATTCGAAATCCACCGGGAGAAAACTGAAATCAGCACACAGCCCGATGATCCTTGAATTGAAGTCCCAAAGTCAGTCAAGGAGGAGATGCTACCAAAACTAAATTAAATCAAGTAGAAGTAGGTAACGTACTTATTTTGCAATGGGAAGGCTCCAGGCTCAAACGTGGTTACCGGCCTTCCTGACTGAACTTTTCAGGCTTTCTCTTCAGTTTTATCGGGCGAATATGTCAGGATGTTACTTTCAAACATTGATCATTTTCTATTGTTATTGTGGTTGTTACCATTTTTTTATTTTATTTTTTTTAATTTTTATTTTTATTTGTTTTTTTTTTCTTTTGTGAACTGGCCTTTCAAGCTGCATCTGTAAGTTTCTGAATAAATTACATATTAAATGTGAATTTATTTTTAAACCACAAAAGCTTCTAGATTGGAAATTAGGATGTTCGCACTGAGAAAACTCCTTTATCTGGACGGCGGTATATTGTACGCATATACGGGATCTATATGCTTACTACGGAAATTTGTACAGAGCATATGTTATCCTTATGCTACATAGCCTATGTACTGCCTTTTTCCCGCTTAGATTTTACATCATGTCGCTGCTGGATGTCTAATATGTGACAGTCTTCCGTATATTACATACGTATACTATGTTATATACGGGGGCCGCGGTGGCTCAGTGGCAGAGCGTTCACCTCCGGTGCTTGGAGTCCCAGGTTCGATCCCAGCCCCCGCCAAGTGAATTCTGTGGTGAAGAAACACCATGTGCGTGGGTTTTCTCGGGGTTCTCCCGTTTCCTTCCACTTTCTTAATTCCACCATTTCATTCATTATTCATCATCACTATCTCAATTATTCTAACCGGCATAACCGTGGGACGTAAAACTCAAAGATTCATTTCATTTCATATGTTATATACGTACAACTGTATGTGACATCTTTATCGCCTATATGCAGCTATTTCTTTTTATACGGAAAGTACGTTTAGATGGAACACTTATACTGAAAGCAGTATAAAACATACGTTTTCATTTATATGTTTGCGGCTAGATATTACATATAGTAATATGTTAAGTCCAAAACACCATGATTTGTGCATGTATCCTACGTATTTACTTACGCCACATACATTTTTTTTTTAATTTGTGCGTTATGATAAGGAAATAATACTTCACTCGTTAGAAAAGAAGTGCAAAATATAATTAACAGAGGTAACATTACAACTGTTAGTTATAATTTATATTAATTTAAAATTATAACTGTTTGTTCTTTTCTTTTTCTTTAAGTTGAATTTGCTATTAATAATGTGTTATTCTAAATCAAAAATTGAAATTTTGCTCACTAAAATTTGTTTTATGAAACACATTATTCTGATAATACTATTTTAGTTTTACAATTCACACCCCTCTCTCGGTTGTCATAATATAAGTGATCCATCCAAATTACCAGGCTCTTTTCAGTGAGCGAACCATTTGGTGTTGCTCTGAAAGGTGAACCGTTTCGTCGACCGCTATTTGGAACTCTAAAATTCTAAAAAAAAAATGTAAAAAATGTGAGAGATATATATCAGCGCCACCAATTGTATACTGTATTGAACTCAGGAATCCACCCAACTCGCACTTCTGAAGGTTTGTTGTGATTCAAACATACTATATTTATTACTGTGTTTATTTATATTTTCGCAAAGAAACTTGAAGGAGAACACTGAAGCAAGAATATTATTCAAAGAACATAACAATAGTAATATACATTTCCTAGGTACATACAATTGAATACAAAAAAACAATTGCATGTAATTATACACCTATATTTACTTATTTGTCTTGAACAAGCTCTATTAATTCTACCTAAGGGGAATAATAACATTTATTGTCTTTAAACCTATCATCCTATTCTAAGAATCAAAATATGCCATTTACTGGTAACTTTTAAACTGCATACTTTATTAACACTGCACTATACCAGCAAAGATACTGTATACATGTACACCATCAAAGTTTTCTTTCAATATCTTCGAAAATAACGAACAAATCACGTTTTAGTTTTCGGTAACTCAAAAAGGATCTTGCACATGAAAGTACCAACTCTACCAAATCCACTGACAACAATATGCATTTGTTACTGGCGACTGTTCAATCCCATAAAGCAATAAAAAAACAATAAAATAAATATACATTCCTTTCCAAACGCGTGAAGGCATTGTCAAAATTATATCAATAACCGTAGAGTTCTTGTAAAAGTCGGTGGCTAATTGTAGAAATTTGATACGAGTTACGTTCTTTATGCGGCTTGGAAAATAGAAATCTGAGCAAAACACTAAGCTCAGTTTGATAAAATATTGTGTTGGTAATCGTGTTAAAGTTTTGGAATTAGAACACAGTTTTCATCACATATACGTATAATATATACAGTGTGTTTCAAAACAACACAGACAACGTTTGGGAGATGATTAGTGTTGTAAAAAAACGGTTTTTTTTCTGTGAAGTTTTTTTTCAATAAAAAACATCGTTCTTTTTCATGTTTTTTTTCAAATGTCTGTTTTTTTTCTGGCAACTATTATTTATTGATTTACGTTGCAGATTATTGAAATAATCAACAGAACTTGAGTCGAAGCCCTCGTAACTTACAAATCTTTTGTTTCTTTGTACCTATATACTAGCAAAAATTGTGTAATTACTCCTTTCGGCCGGAGGTCATTTTTGGCGTTTTCCTACATTTCCAGTTAGTGACTTATTGCTCAAAAACCATTCATTCGATTGGTGTTGTTAAGGCCTTGTTTTATAGAAAATGGATGTGACTACTTTTTGGTGTAAGTTGCATTACAGTGTTGCCAATAGGTGGGAAAATATTGAGGGAAATGTAGGGGGTGAAAATTTACAAAAATATCCCTAACCGAATTTTAATTTTTTTTGTATCTAGTACCACTCCTGCTATATGGGTTCAAATCACCTAAAAGAATCTTTGGTGTGTTGACGAGGTACAGTGAAATCCTGAAGTCGCTTGCTTCCATCCAAAGAGGGAAAGAAAAAATTCTGTCATACACATGAAATTTTGACACTTTTTACGCCTCACAAGCAAAAATCAAATATGCCGGGGCTACAGCTTCTCTAATTGTCCTATTGAAACTTTTTATGGTGCGTTCTGTAGGGCAAAGAGAAAGCTTTCAGGTAGTGGTACGTTTGTTTCAATGTAGCCAGTAAGAGGGTAATAATAGAGGGGAAAAGGGAAATTTTCCGAATTTTTTACGTGAAAGCGGGAATTAATTGTTTTGGCTAGAAATACTGCCATCAGACAGACGAAAACTATCTGAAAATAAACCTTAGTACTCCAAGAATATATCCTACAAGTATCATGACGATATATAACAAAGTAAGCAAGAAATTTAAAAAAATCTCATTCTACCTCAGAAATTCACCATTTTCTTACCATTTACAGAACATGGTTTATTATAAACCTCAACTGTACTTTCCCTAATTATTCTAGTGAAACTTTTTATGGTACGCTGTGTAGGCTAAGGATGAGGCTGTTAGACATTGTTACATTTGTTCGAATGTAGCCAACAATAAGGAAATAATAGAAATAAAAAGGGATTTTTTTTTTTTTGCTCCTAAAATCTGGAATTAAAATTTTCTGTAGCTGATAACACTGCTACCAGACAGACGTAAACTATCTTAAATTAAACATTGCTACACCACTAATATATCCTACAAGTATTATGACGATATTTAAGGAACAAAACTTCTAATTACCAAAAATATATTACGGTAAACAGAAAAGTAGGGAAAAACTAGAAAATCAAGGGTTAGAACCTAAATACGAATTTTTCGTGCGTTCCCTAATTACTCCATTGTAACGATCTGTACTTGCGTTTGTTACGTAAGGACAAATGTTCGATTGGCGTAAGTTGACTTGCACTCGGACGTATAGGTACAGATTTATAAACAAACATTTCTAATTTTTTGCCCAAATTTTAGGAAAATTTAATTTCCCTAATTAGCATCACTGCGCGCAGGCCCGTCTAATTGATGTCAACAGTTAGGTATCCATCCGAGGTATCTACCTGGCAAGTCTTAAGGAGGTCTTTCTACTACGAAGGAAGCTACAAGGAAAAAAGAAGTAAAGGAAATACGAAATCAGAAAATTCTCGAATTTTTGACTGGGGTGAAATTTGAGAAGGAAATTCGACACCAGAAGAAAAAAATTAATATGATAAACTATAGTTTAACCATATTTTGAAAGAATAATATCCCGACATCTTAATTAGTGTCCACACAGGAGTGGATTAAACAAATGACACACCCGTGTCTGCCACTTTGGCCACCTGGGCCACCGAGTATACATTTGATTAAATTTTTTGACTACTAATTCGTGTTTTTGTTGTAGTTATAGTCTCGACTAATAATAATATCGTTGTTGTAAACAATAACTTTATAAGGAAAATTTTCTCTCCTTTTTACATCTTAGTTCCAACACTGTTGGTGAGAAATGCAGAGTGTTTCAAAATGAATTTTGGGGTTTTAAGTCTTCGTAGTACAGTACTTATTACATTTTACGTACAATTATAAGCAATGCGTCAAGTAAAAGGGCACCTCAAACAGTCTTTGCTACAATTGTTCAATGTGAGATTCATTCGTCACACGGCACACATCTAGTCGATAGGCGAGAAAGGCCCATAAACTTTCCGCCATATGGCACAAAACACATTCAATTTAGGGGAGTCTCGTTTCAAGTGTACCATCTCCTGAGGATTTGCTGACGGCCAGATACAAACATTATCAATGTTCACATTAGCTCTTAGGTGAAATGTCGATTTATCACTGAAGACGACACGATCCAGAAAATCTTCATTGTTATGCAGCAATATTTCACTTGCGAAATTGGCACTTAAACCGTAGTCTGTAGGCTTTAGACCTGTAGCAATTGCAAACGATAAGGACGTAGTTGCAAGCGTCTCCTTAATATTCTTCACACAGACCGTTGCACTGTACAGATTCAGTCTTTATTAAAGCACAAAAAAAAACTTTCTGCTCTCTAGTCTACATCTTTGCTGCTTGCTCTTTCTAGCGGCAGGCAGAAGAAACAATGCACGTACATGCGTGAGTACAAAACTGTTTGAGTTGCTCTTTCATTTGATATAATATTTATAATTGTAAGTTAATTGTAATAGATACTACAAAGTTTCAAAACCCTAATATTAATTTTGAAACACCCTGCATTACTTCAAATTGTGTCATCCTATATTCTTGTCTTGTATATACATATCATCAGGGCTGGCCCTAGGCAATTTGTCGCCCCGTGCAATGGCATAATTTGCCGCCTCCCCCTTCTATAGAAAGAATAAATCTTAAAAGTCATGATTTTAATTATGCTACTCCAGCAAGAAGGGGAGGGTAAGTGCAGTTGCACTCAGAAAGGCTTAAATACTTACTAAAAATGCATTCCCCTTGTGTCTGTTTTTTTTTCTTTAAATATTAATCTATTATGTTAGTGAAAGATAAAGCAAACACACCTGCAGAAGAAAGATGGTAATCCTTTTTATAGAATTCACTATCGAGCTTCAATCTCAATGTATCAGTTTGCAATTCCAGTGCAACTAGCTCTTTTATCTTTATTTCTTGATTTCTCTTTTATATCTGTTAACATTTTTTAAAGAACTTGTTTCTATCTTAAATGATAAGAAACTTGTTTCTGACAAAAACACGACTAGTTGTCATATCAAAACTGTGATAACTTACTAAATGGAACAGATATTCACTACTATTCGAGAATTGAATTCTTGCATTTGGCAACAATCAAGCAATTTGTGCTCGGATTTATTCGACCATTTGCTTTAGCATTGTCCATGTGGCCTTAAACTAATGCAACCTAAACATAATTTATGAATGTAGTATTCAAATAGAAGGTCAGCTTAGTAAATGTAACTACCATCATCATGAAGTCTGTTTCCAACAAGAAATATTTAATTTAAATAATATACTTATGACAGATTTTGCCGGACCATACAAACTTGCCGCTCCACGCAAATGCACGTGTTGCATATATGGTAGAGCCGGCTCTGCATATCATATATATCTTGTCGACAAATTATTTATATATGACATTTAGAAAAATACTATTAGGCAAATTAGTATTAGTTTTTATCTTTAGACAAGTTATTTGAATTTTATATTGTTCGCAGGAGTGCCCACAAGGGGGGGGGACTATGACGCAAACTGCGTCATTGAAATATTTTGGGGGCTAAATCTATATAAATATGTTTGAGGGGGTGTAAAAATTAATCGAAAAGATTTTTTTTCATGGAAGAACACCTACGGATAGACAATTCAGGGGGGTGCGTCATGGACCTGAGGGGGGGTGAGCACCACTGCTATTCGTGACATTATTTTCGTACTTATTAAAGGCCTGCTTTCACGAAAAAACAAAATTTCATTTCTACTTTTATTTCTTAGTTGATATTGATGAAAACTGCTGAAACCCGAATTGTTAATAGATATGGTATTCATGTAAATTGTAAAATATTTGTAGCGTATCAGTATCTAGCATTTAATTTATGTTGCATTTTACGGTGATTATACCTACATACAAATATTTAATACTTAAATAGACGTAAGATGCATTACAAATGACTATTTGAAAAAAAACGAAATTTAGAAAAAAAACGAGAGGCGATGTTTTTTTTCTAAAAAAAACGTACATTTCTGAAAAAATACGAACGGTTTTTTTTCTATTTACAACACTAGAGATGATTCCTGACACCAAGGTAAGACAAAAAGTATAAACCAGCCTGGGTGCACAAATGCTTCCTTTCGGAGTTATAGGTTGCTGAAAACATGAAAAAAATGAACTTTTAAGGTCCATGGCTCTAAAACTATGGGACCAACCGTAGTCGAGCCAAGACTCCACTTAGGGACTAATATATACGCTATCCAAAAATGCAGTTTCAGAATCCTAAGATGCTCACGCAACAATATTTATAGAGGCACCTTGGCAACGGGTATATAATTTCAAGTACTCAAAAACTACTTCTTAAAAAAAAAATGCTGCGGAAGTACCGCCGGATTCTGGAACTTGGATGTTTGGATAGGGCACACATTAGTTCCTCAGTGAAGTCTTGACCGACTACGGTAGGTCCCATAGTATTGGAGCTATGGGCTATTAAATTCCATTTTTTCATATTTTCGGCAGCCCATAACTCCGAAAGGAAGCATTTGCGCCTCAGGTTGGTCTATAGATTTCGTCTTATCTTGGTGTCAGGAATCGCCTCCCAAACGTTATCGGTGTTGTTTTGAAACACACCCTGTGTGTATCAAATTTTCTAATTAGAGGTAGAACTTATATTTCTGAGCTTTCGTCATCAGTGGCCATTTTAACCCGTCACGTATGAGGAATGGCGTTACTTGGCGATCACACTACAAGCAGAAGTTCAAAAGGAAGAAAGGCAAAAAGAAGGGAAGAGGCGACCTGAGACTTTTGTGTTAGGTAGCATCCGGGAATTTGCCTGGTGTGAATGAGGAAAACTCAGGAAAAACTTCATTAGGATTAATAGCGTGAAAAGTCTTTTACACCTATCCGACCAAGTGTCTCCATCGGAATCGAAACGGGACCACAAGATCCAAAGACCAGAGCATTAGTGGTACACTACGTGTGGCCACATTTTTTCCTCATAATAAACCACATTGAAAAAATTAAATAATTCAGTTTAACGTACCACTACGTGTGGCCACATTTTTTCCTCATAATAAACCACATTGAAAAAAATAAATAATTCAGTTTAACGTACCACGACTGTGTCTTTTAGACTAAGGGAGATGATTATTAAGGTAAGTAAGTGAATGATAGTGGAATAATTGATGTAATGAGAAATGGGAGGAAACAGAAGTACTGCGAGAAAACCCATGGACACGGTTTTGTTCACCACAAACTTGCTTGGCCGAGGATCGAACGGCCGGAGTTTTGTAAAACTCTTAGGCTTTTTGTAATAAAACTGAATTTATAAAAAAAGACTGTAACATATGAAGACCACAGAGGTAAAAGGAGATAGGTCAATAAATGGTCGGAAATGAGTTAACAGCAGAATATTGTAGCCTGAAGGGTGCAGTTTGAGGGAGTGAATCCCACAGTAAGAGGAACGTTATTCACTAAGAAATTTAATATTAAAGATTTCGTCTACAGGGGAAGAAGTAAGTAAGTCAATGGAAAACAGAGCAATTGTATAAAATTATAAAAGCAACTGACTTACGTATTTTTTTGGTTGTAGTCTTCATATGTAAACAATGAAATCCTGACTGCCTGAGAAAACGAATGACTGACTGATCAACATCTAAACCAAAGTGGTTAAGCTACAATCTTGAAATTGGAACAGTATCTAGGATTTGTGACATAAGATACCAAGAAATATGGATTTTTGTTTAAAAATTCGACATGAAAGGAGCATTGTAGTTCCAACTGTTGCCGTAAAATCTCCATATGTCTGCAGTCGCTAAGATTACAGTCACGAAATTTGGAATTTACAGTTTTCAGTTTAAATAACTAAACACGTGTTTCACTGTTTCTATTTCTTCCTTTCTTTTTCTTCTTTTTTGTTTCACTCCAATATTTGGGCTAGAAAGGAACACATAGGTGTGAAGGAAAAGGGATAAAAATGCAACTGTTAAACAATACAAATGTTAATAAGGTGCCCATATCTCGGAATACCTTAAGGTTCTAACTTGAAATTTAATATCAGGAATTCCCATTTAAAGTAATTAAACGCGTGTCTCTATCTTCTTTTAATGTTTAACTTAGAATGGTGTGGATGTATCTCACAACTATGTTCATAGGAGGGTTCGAACTTCGTGCGAGACTTCAAGTTCAGATGAAATTTATATCAAAGACGGGTAAATGAGATTTAGCAAAATCTTTTCGGTAATATCTATATCCAAATGGTTGCTAAATTTACATTCCTTGCATCAAATAAGGTCTTGATGCATCCGAATATTTCATAATTTACTCAACATCTTGATTGCAATGCAAAATTTTGTGAAATGATACTTTACATTCTATGAACTTTGCTTTTTCCAGTGTGTATGATTTATCCTTCCTAGGGATAAATTTAAAATATATAATATATGCTATACTGTATCTTTAAGCTTTACATCTGACAATAATTATTCTGAGCCTTAGGGAAAGGAGATATAAACAATAAATAACGATAATGAAACCAAGGGTGAAAAAGACAATTCATAACAATCATGCTGTGGATGGGATTCGGTCGTGCAGGCCAAAATGGCTCAGTGGTTGAGTGTTAATCTTTGGTACAAATGGCCCATGGTTCGATCCCAAAACATGTAATATAACGTGGTTGGCGGCAGGGCCATACGCAGGGGGTGGGTCCTGGGAGTCCGGACCCCCTGAAATCCCGACTTTTTTTGTAAATGTAGTCTACTTTTAGGGGCAATTTTAGAAATGTTCATATAATTTAGCCTCAAATTGTATTTGGACCCCTCCCGAAACGCTTTAGACCCCTCCCGAAATAAATTCCTGCGTACGTCCCTGGTTGGCGGTGAACAACATTATGTCAATTGGTTTTCACTTGGAGTTTTCCGTTGCCTCCAACATTCCCAATCTATTGATTATTTCATAATCATTCACTTTTATTTACTATCCGTATCTCTTAGCTTAAAGAGCATAACTGATTTCATTTCGAGATTGGAACGGGCTATAGACAAGTCTTGCACTCGCCAGTTTTTAATACCCTAGGTACTCAATCACATCATATGACATAAACAAAAATGTCTATAATTGCACGGATATGTAGTTTAACGTCCCACTATTATCCACTGAATCTAAGAGAAATGGTGTCGATAACAATGAATTAAATTGTTAAATAAAGAAAACCTGAGGAAACGAGAGAATCCTGCGAAAGCCCACGCAGAAGGTGTTGGCCCACCATAACCCCCTTGGTGCGAGCTGTACTTGAACCAGAGAATCCGCGTACCAGAGATTAAAGCACTACCACTGAGTCTCTGTGACATATAGCTGTGTTCTAGGAGAGTTAAATTCCACTAAATTCATTAGTTTTAATAAACATCAATGTGTCAGATGCACACTGAGAGAAAACAGTTGTCTACAAATTGCACTCTCCCTTTAACAAATTTTCACAATATATGAGCGTTTAATTGCTTAAAAGTGAAATTCACCAATATTTATACGTTACTCAAGTTAAACGTTATACGTCATTTAACTAATTATTTATAGTGAACTCAGTTTTCAGGTAATTTATTTATCTCATATTAGCATACTTTGTTGAATCCTATCCTAATATAGGAATGTAGCAGATAAATATCAACAGCATATTCTTAATGTTTAACTACACTTTGCAGAACGAGTTGCAAATGTCAGAGATCCAGTAGAATAATTGGTGATTCTATGCTATTAGAAGATCGGCCAATATATTTATACTTGTTGTGTCTTACACAAGCGTTAATTAATTTCAGTTTGGAAAGCTTTATTCAGCTGTAGAAATATAAACTACAGGGAGTACGTCAATAGTATATTTATCGTATTTACACAGCTTTTTGCTCTGTCTAATTCGTCAAGAATTGTTAAATATTTTCCATGAGATGCTCTTCGCTCTCCTCTTTATAGTTGGCACTTTTCCTTTCAATAATTACTCATTCAAGAATTATTCATTTTAATAATGAACCGTTTGTGTAGAAATTGAATTATAGTCGACTGAAATATTACAGTAGAATCTAATAAAGTTCTCGAGTTAAGAACCGGTGTCCTGGGGCAATAGAAATATATTTATTCTACGATAGAAGTCATGTTGCCTAATTATACCCATAGTAGTATAGATACTTTTAATCAATATATGTCCAGATTTCTACAAGATGGATTGAATCAATGCTTCTTGAGATCAAATTTTTCTGTTTTTGTTATCGCGTCATTTGCATGAACTCCAGTTCAAGAGAAGATTTGAACAATTTGTTAAATTCAGAATCAGTTTTCTTTCGATTCACAGATGTTTGTAATTTATAATAGGATGTTTATGAAGTTCTATTCATTGAAGCAACGATATCCATCTAGGGATAATATCAATAAATCGTAATAATTTAATCTTATTTATTAGAAACGTTCTACATGTTAATTCTTAAAAATTATCAAAGTTTAGTTATGTTGGTAATCAATAGTGGGCGGATCGGTATGCACTGGGATTTACCTAAATATGTACAAAAATCTTAAGGTTATGCACTTAAAAATGTAACATATGCGTTAAACATATAAGCGAACCAAATATATAACGAAATCCACATCTATTTCAGCGCTTCAAATGTGCTACACACAGTATATTTTACTTCTGCACATTTGATCATTTACACTTGCAATAAATTACGATGCATTTTTTTTCAATATTTTCTGAAAAAAAAGAAAGAAAAACTTTGTATTTGTCTGAAAGTATGTTTTTATATCTGGGAAACGATCTTTCGGTGCTACAAGTTGTAGCTGGACAGAATTTTAGTGATGCTATTACATTAGTAGATGTTTTCAAAAACTTGAGTTGATACACCACTTAGTACCCATTTACAATCTGCAAGAATTGCAGTCCTAAGTTTTTACTATTATTGATGTTGCCTTGTTTTATTCAAAAGTTTTTTTTCAACTTACCCAAGTGGGGTTTGTTTTACAACGCTATCAAAGAGCTCCAGCGATGTTGAAAACCACAAACCTTGTTCTTCTAAACGAATGATCCCATTGGTAGCGACCAAAAATGAGCACTAATATAGGCTAGATCGGACTGATCATTGACAGCGCTGCATGAATTCCCTCCTTCTTGTACATCAAAACGGTCTAGTACTATTTTGACATCTTGTAAATGTTGGATTTAATACAGTGCTATTTCGATTAATTTTCCTCATTGTGCTAGTTTTGGATCTAGAGGTAATGGTATCCCAGACAACATTTCTCCAGATGAAACCACTCTGGATGGTGCTTTTACAAAAACCTTGTCTACTAAAGGAATAAGTTGGTTAACATTTGGAAATTAACCTCGTATTTCTTCTGCAATTTTATGAATTCCATGAATAAATATTTGTATGTGTTGCCTGATTCAGCTTAGAAAAAATACATATTTGTAATACATCTCCAGCTTTGAGCATGAAAGGCGCTGAATCTATTAATGTTAGAAATTTGTTTTATTTCTCACCATCTGGCAACTGAAAACGCAGACCATCACGAACGACTCTGGCAATAGTCGTTTTCTTTCTTTTTTTCAGTTCTCTGCTCAAAATCAAGTGAGCTGATCCTGTTTCATATGGATCTAGTTTTCCAACAGTATTTCCGACGTATATACTACAGGAATCAGCAGCTTTGTCTACTGTCATCCAGATTGGAGAAGTTCCTCTATCATCTCCAATGTCCTGCAGAGTCTTAGATTAAGTTCATCAACATATTTTTTTCCCTTAATGTTGATTCATTGTTTTTTTTAATATTTTGTGAGAACTACTCGAAGTTCTACATTGTTGACTTTATTTAAAGGTATATTTGTTGCAATAAATGCTTTACACATATCTGTGTAAAATGGTTCTTGACGTTCTTCCTCAGTTTTATTTACACTAAATGCTTTCTTTATTTGCTTCTTAGATGTAACACTGCGTTTGTTCTTTATATACTTATCTATCATAATGTGTTGCACAACTTGAAACAATTTCTCACTAAGTATTTCTCTGCAACACACTTCGCAGGAAACAGTCTCTTCATCCGTGGACATGACTGAATATTCTATAGTCCATTGTCAAAATAATGAACTCCTCAAACTTTTTTTTCTTTTGGTAGTCTTATTTAGCAATACTAGTATACTACACAAAATTTCAAACAACTGTGAGGGTATGGTCGATGAGATTTAACTATTTCTGCCAATGCAGGATTCATTTACCCAGAGAGAGAGAAAAATCTAAGAGGAAAGAGCTTCCCTTTGGTTTTGTTTGCGCGTCCTCTGAAACTCCTCACTGATGTTTAAACGGATAAGTTATTTACACTTTTTTGGGTTTTTTAACCACAGCCAGAAAACTAAAACGTTCCTTTTAAATCTAATAAAATATCCAGTTAAGTAATTATACACTAATGATTTCATCCAAATATACATACATATGCAATAACATCTTCAATATGCACCATTCATCCAATTACTTAATTATGTGCACAATAAAACTTCGCGTTATGACCCCTAGACACCTAAATTAAACATTAACCATGTAAACATATCGATATCATATCAGAAAAAGAGCATGCAAATTTGAAAAAAAATATAGTAATCAGTTTCATAAAATGCATCGTGAATTTAGCTGATATAAATTTTGTCTGATTTTTTTTTTTCATCAATGTAAGCGTTTTGTAATTGTAGATTTTAATGCTAACACATACGTTTCGTCGGACAGCATTATAAAAGGTGTTAAATTTTAAAATATGACATAATGCTCAATCTTAAGGAAGTATTGGTTAAATTGATTTCTTCATTTGAGAGAAATGTGATAGGCATGTGTATAATTTCAACCCAAATTTTAGAAACAATCAGCTACAGTATAAGCACTTTTATCATATAAACATCTCAGTTTACTTCGTTATGGTCAGTGAGAAAGTGAGGCCGACATAGAAACCAAGAAACACTGCCAGAAGATAGGTGGAATTAGGGATTGAAACATTAAAGTATCTGAAAAAAAAATATATATATATATATGTAAATTCGCAAGTTCTCCAGGTAAACTAAGCGTGTACATTAAAGTAGCTGTAAGCTACTTGTGGAGTTTCTGGGTTTGGACTGGACATAGTCATTATCTACGTAAAGTATTAACCTTTCCTCCTCTACTCTAAAAGATTCTAAAATAACAGCATATATAACATATCATACACATACACCTGTACACAACATTTAATAGACAATATACATGTTAAATATAACATCATTTTTTTCCGCATAAGGTTCTGTTTTGCCTTTTCAAAACAGTGGTGAAAATCTCCATTAGTGCATCATTTATAAACTTCTCGTAAGTAGCCATTTTATGTGCATAATGTTTTCATTAGCAATAAAATATTTTAAAATGTATTTTAAACTAATATCCTAACTATATATAAAACTACATGAGCTGACATAAATTATTGAGCACTTCCTGTAGGGCTACAATGATTACATTTGACATGATTATAGCTTTTCGGGACAAACCCACAGAAAAATTGCCAAAAGTGAATATTTTTAATTTTTAGGGGGTCTAAAGAGGGGATATAGAATTTCCCCATGTTATTTAAATGAGAATTTTTCTGGACCTATAATCTCATGTTTTAGGTACTTAGAATTGGAATAAAAACTTCAAATTCGGTATGCTTGTACACTTTTGTTAGCTTTACCTACGTGAATCATCAGAAATGAAAATGTCTAACAGTAAAGTGGTTTCATGGGGAACTGAAAAATCTTTCCAATGTTATTTATATGGGACGTCTTCTATACCCCAAAATATTTAGGCACTTCCGGCAATATTAGAATGATGAAATTTGGCATGATTGTAGCCTTCCAGGACTAACCGACAGAAAAATTGCCAAAAGTAAAAAATTAAAACTTTAGAGTGGTTTTATAGGGAACTGAAAAATCTTTCCCATGTTATTTATATGGGACACCTTTTACACCCTCAAATTATTGAGCACTTCCTGCAGGGCTACAATGATTAAATTTGACATGATTATAGCTTTTCGGGACAAACCCACAGACAAATTGCCAAAAGTGAAAATTTTTAATTTTTAGGGGGTCTAAAGAGGGGATATAGAATTTCCCCATGTTATTTAAATGAGACTTTTTCTGGACCTATAACCTCATCTTTTAGGTACTTAGAATTGGAATAGAAATTTCAAATTCGGTATGCTTGTACGTTTTCTATAGCTTTATCTAAGTGAATCATCAGAAATGAAAATTTGCAACCGTAGATTGGTTTTATGGGGAACTGAAAAATCTTTCCAATGTTATTTATATGGGACGTCTTCTATACCCCAAAATGTTTAGGCACTTCCGACAAGATCAGAATGATGAAATTTGGCATGATTGTAGCCTTCCAGGACTAGCCGACAGAAAAATTGCCAAAAGTAAAAAAAAAAAAATCCAACTTTAGAGTGGTTTTATAGGGAACTGAAAAATCTTTCCATGTTATTTATATGGGACATCTTTTACAGCCCCAAATTATTGAGCACTTCCTGTAGGGCTAAAATGAATAAATTTGACATGATTGTGGCTTTTCGGGACAAACCCACAGAAAAATGCCAGAAGTGAATATTTTTAATATTTAGGGGTTCTAAGGAGGGAATGAAGAATTTCCCCATGTTATTTAAATTGACCTTTTTTGACGTATAATCTCATGTTTTAGGTACTTTGTATTGGAATAAAAGCTTGAAATTCGGTATGCTTCTACGTTTTCGTTAGCTTTACCTAAGTAAATCATCAGAAATGAAAATTTGCAACCGTAGGTTGGTTTTATGGAGAACTGAAAAAATCTTTCGCATGTTATTTATGTGGGACGTCTTCTACACCCTAAAATGTTTAGGCACTTCCGGTATGATTAGAATGATGAAATTTGACATGATTGTAGCCTTTGAGAACTAACCGTGAAAAAATTGCCAAAAGTGAATATTTTTAATTTTTCAGGGGTCGAAAGGGGATGAAGAAATTCCTATGCTATTTAAATGGGCGTTTTCTTGGGATACAAAATCTTATCTGTCAGATAGTTGAGATAGGGAAAAAAAGAAAGTCGGTAGAATTCCGCTCCGCTGTAGCTGCCTTTGTCCCCACTTTGAACTCGTATTGCATACACGCCCTTATGACGCTCTGTGGAGGTCTCATTCACTCTGTTCTTACGCAAGTTCACAATGTAACTGAACTACCATAACCAGGTAGTATGCTGCACATACGCAGAACAACAGCTGACCTTCGTCTTATCCTCATTCGCATTCAACTCACGGTGGGAGGTCCAATTGAACACAGACCTCCAGAAAAGCGACAGAACTTTCTTGCTTACCTTTATAAATTAACAGAAATAAAAAATTCCAACTTTGGTGGGGTTTATTTATATGAACTACTTTTATATCTCAAAATTATTGGGCAATTTCTTTAGGATTACAATGACTAAATTTGGCATGTTAAAGGAAAATTGCCAAAAGTGAATATTTTTAGTTTTTAGGGGATTTTTGAAACGGGTATTACGGAACGTGTTTGTTACAGTTGCTTTATATGTTGTATTCTTGTTGATCTCTTGTTAAAATGCACGGTTATTGTTACCTTAAGTTATCATTATAGCGGTTGCTGTTAATTGTTTAATTTTATTTAATGTTATTTGTTTTAAACAGTTGTGCACTACATATCAAATCAGTACCTCCGATAATTGTAATCGTCCCGAGGACAAGAACCTGCGCTCTCTACACAACGCATCATTCGCATATGAGCATGAATCTCCTTGACATTCCCGGAAACATCTGTACATGTTCATTACAGACAAAAATTATAGACGCCGTGATAAAAATTGGCAAATGACACTATAAAAGGGAGATTTTTTTGATTAATTTTTCAATATCTCGGACCGTTTGCAAGATTTGAGCCTACTTCCGTTTGAAGTTTCTAATTCATGTATGATAAGTGTATTCTTTCTTCTTGCATTCAGTATGTAATAAGCAAACAGATTACATACACAGTTAATTACAATGTCAGTTATAGATGGTGTTCAATGGGCAAAACACTGAGACAAAATAAAAGTTCGTCTAGACTGCAGAAATGGTTATCGTTCCTTTTCAATTATTTGGGCATAAAACAAAAGTCTGAGACATTTACAACTCCAATATACAACGATGTGGTGTTTCAATGCATAATGCTTAGGATATGATGCTCTTTATTTATTTATTTATTTATTTATTTATTTATTTTTTAATTTCAACACTCCCAGTGTACCCGTAAAAATGTAATAAAGAAATAACAACTATACCCAGGGAACAACACCATTGGACTTTCATTTCGGAGTATGATACATGTCTGCTGCAAAAATTCCTTTTCACTTATACTTGATAGTAACATAAGAGTCTACGCAAAAAGAAATCCCTTTAAGCTTCTTTATGGAGAATGCTTGGTGCCTGTCCAAATACAAATCATATTGAACTTCATTTTCACACTATAATACGAACCTTCCCAGACACAAATACCACTTATGTTCCAGTTTTTTTTAGTATACGAAAGACATGACGAAGCAAAAGCTTTAATTCAAAGGAGTATGCGTGTAGCAGGTTACTACAGGGGTGGGGTGGAAATACTACAAAGAATCGACCTTTGTCTTACAAATATGCAAGAGTTATGGTCGAACAAAAATCCCATATTTCTTTTTTGAAAATTATAAATAAGAAAAAAAAAACTCTGAAAATGAGAATCCAACATCATCATTCATTATACAATAAGTCGATAAATTGTGGTTGACAAAACAAAGGTTGCTATAAAAAAAAAATGAGAGTTATTAAGCAGAGTATTAAGGAGCAAAGGATGATAAATATGAGATCTGTGGATGTTGGGCCGATTTAAGGAAACATTAAGAATAAATGCACGAACATATGACATGCGAGGCCGTAGGCCGAGCAAATACGGGGGTCTGGGGGCGAAGCCCCCAGCTGGCCAAACGCTAGCATATATATATAATGTTATTTGCTTTGTTATATATTCTGTATTATTATAAATAGAAGAGTAGAAATGAATTACTCATCATCGTTCAAGACATACTACTATTGATATAAAAGTCAAATTTGGACAAAACACTCATTTTGTAATGAAAACGAGGGATGAAAAAAATCATGTCTGAAATGCGTATCCTAGTTACCAATCTAAAATTACTCCAAGTTTTCTACATTAAAAATAGCTGCATTCAAACATCAATTTTAAAGATGCAATAAACCTAGGTTAACACTATTTTCAGTCATTTGTCTTATTTTAGAATAAACGCCATTCATTTGATGACATTTTAAAATACTGAAGTAACAATTTTCCTGACACTGAATTTTACCAAGTACAAATAATTGAGATTTATTTTACTCACTATGTATTGATTTGATTGAACTTCAGTGTCCCTTTCTGCAACGATGATATGAGACTTACACCTAGGGGAAAAGTGGGAATCTCACCATATCAACTCCCATTGGAATTGGAACCAGGATCTCTCGCATCGAAGGCACGTACGCTAAACATAATATTTAGCCTTCAAAATACTATTTTCCGCCAAAAAAATGTTTTGGATATAGGGATTTCGGCAATTTGTTTGTTCATTAGTCCCCTTACAACAGTGGTCACAACCTACCTCTTCGCCCCATCTTAGCATTCACAAGTTTGATCCATAGATGATCTAAAGGAGCACCCAAATTTGCGAGTCATTCATAATATTGTCATTTCTTCCGAGACCTAATACATGCTGTGCTTGAAATCCCTTGACAAGTGCATTACTTTTTCGAACAGGTCCATCTTGTTTTAATCGGCATTGTTGGTTGTTTTTAATTTGATGCAAACGAACTTCGTAACGAGAAAAATTACGGTGTCATTCATAGAGTCTAGCTTGACCGGCTTGCAGACAGTAACAAATTGCAGAGAAACAATTTTTCTTTAATTAAGAAACACCAGAGTTTCGCTTCCAGGTTAGAAAGACTCAGATAGGCTGGATCTCTCACAGAAAACGTACTTGCAAATCTCTTCTACGAAACTTGTCACTACGACGCATAAGATGCAATAGGTCGCTCTTTAATATTTATTTTCTAACATACATTTGAACATTTGCCACGAAAGTATAACTTATCTCAATCTGATGTTGCTGTAGAAGTTAACTGGCAAAATAAATTTCAGATACTGTACAAATATACAACTAAGTTTTGCAAACTGTAATCTCTAGTAACACGTTTACAGTCTAACAACATACTAAAATTCCGAATATAAAGATGTAACTAATAGGTAAATGACTCATTTATTTTATGCACTATGTATATGGAAGATCTCTCTAAGAGCAAGGTAAAGTACTGTGTGCACACATGATTTTCATATCTTGGAAATTATTCACGCATTAACACAAGAATACCTGTAGTAACTTTTTTCTAAACGAGTATATACTTTCTTAATGGTGACTGTTAGAGTTACAGTTCACGTGAAGGTTTGATTTCAAAACAAATCGAAGCTTGGACAACCTCTTGATACTCTGTATACAACCAGGGTTGGGTTGACTAGACAGGGTTGACAAGAGTTGAATCTAACCACCTCACAAAAAAATTATCGTGAAAGTGACATATCATCTTGGAAAGTGTACATGTTTCTTGAAACCTCTACCTTGTTTCGTATCTTGTAACGACAACTTTTTTTTTTTTTTTTGTATCATCTCGCGGCCAACCCCAGACACCCCTTAATCTATTCAAGTTTAATGAAAATCATAAAATCCCATAGGTATGTTATTAAGAAAACACACTTTCTAGTTGGTTTATTTGCTATTACATCTAAATACTTTACGAAAAATTTGAAACTTTTATCCTAAAAGCACTAGTAATATTGTTTAGATCAGTGGTTCTCAAACTTGCTGTTACCGCGACCCACATTAAATAATAAATAATATTTTGTGGCCCACCTATTTTATCTTCAGATACACATTGACATTCTACGTAATGGTGGTGTATTTCAGAGCAATTAATTTTTGTATATTATATCTCTAATTCCAGTTCGTTCAATAATAGTTTGCATAAGTGACTAACATGTAATTTATTTGGGGATGTTGTGAACACCCCGAGCGACCACGAATGTTACGAATTAGAGCTCGATGCTTAGATTTTAATAAATCAAAATTTACTTGGTTTCTTTTACGTCTATCGACACTTTCAAACTACACTTTCAAACTACACTTTCAAACTAAATTGTAATGAAAATTTATGAATATAGTGGCCCTGTCGGTACGAGAATATCAATCGGTGGCGATCGAGCTAGAGTAATGTAAATTTCTTTCTCCATAACTGTATCATATGAAACCGTATGCATGAGCAGAAAGGGCTAAAGGGTTTCCATAGAAAGGTATCACAGAGTTAACACTACTCCCGACGCAATGCCCTACCCCGTGACAGATTTTTACTGACTCACTCTCTTTCCATTCTAACCCAGCATCTCTGCTGACTGTATAACAGGGCAGGGATCTGAGGAACTACTTACTTTTCACCTCATTAACAAATCATTCCAATTTTCATATTCTGAATAGTATTTCACAACATATGTTTTTGCATCAGAATACAATTTTCATAATTAAAAGGAAAACTTCTTGCGACCCACTTAAAAACGACCGGCGGCCCACCAATGAGTCGTGACCCACATTTTGAGAAACACAGGTCTAGATAAACACAACAAATGAGTTTGATTAAAGCCTGAATGGTAAGCCCATTTATATTTATATACTTTTTTTTTGCATAATCTTTGCTTTGATACCAAAAATGTTTATTAGCTGGTATATGGACGACTTATTTAATTCATATTTCAGCCACCACGTAGAATCATCTTCAAAACTCTTGCCACTCACATCTACTTGAAAAGCATGTAATCAGTTCACAGATATAAATTCCTTGTGAGCAAAACCGCTTACGTGCCTTCTGAACGAAAGACCTAGATCAGCTTCTTAGTAAGAGTTCACGTGGTTTGAATCTCACGGTGAGATCAATGTTCATGTTCAATATAGTCATAATACGGAAAAATGAAAGTTAGTCTCCGAAATAACATTCAACAAATGCATTCTCACTTCATACATATTGTGTCGATAATTGTTGAAATAATATATTAAGTATAGCTTTCTTCCATATAGATTGAATATAATTTTAAGTTAAATAAACTTATACTCAATTTTGTTCGTGAGATTGTGTTGCTAACAAAAGAATTAGTATGAAGTGAACAAATATCCCCACTCTTCTTCTTCAATACGTCTTCATTCAGAAATTCATTAGACCTATAAGCGTATCGTATTTTCGCACTAGGCCTACACTCATCTATACATTTTAGTAATAGAAAGTACGTACCTCCGGCAACAGACTAGTACTTCTGCGCAACATGTGTACTTGAAAGATAAGTCATTAGTAAGGCCCGGATTTTTATGTAGTACAAATTACCGAAATATGTACATAAATATGTAACAAAAATCAATGAAATATGTAAGAAATATGTTAAAAATATGAAAATATGTAAAAATATTTTTTTCGTGTTTATTTTGTGTCTGTGCTGTTTTTTTATCTAATAAATATACTGTAACATATTTATGTAATAAAAGCTTAACAAGTGTAAATAACTTCCTACAGATACGTACAAATTTTCAGGAGAAACAAATAAAAATACGTATCAAGAAAGTAAAAAATCACATTATTGAACATACAAACATAAAATAAAATGTATTTAAACAAAAGGTACTTACTTTTGGGACGAGCAATGAACCACTAAATAATTTTACGCAATGAAAAATCTTTGTCACTAACTTGTCACTGATAGTTCAAATTTTCACTAAGAGCAAATAAAATTGCCTCGTGGAGAAATGAAAACCACATTATTGCATATCAAAAGAGAAAATAATATTTAAGAGAAAGAATCCGTACCTTTGGAAATTTCAAATTTATAACTGCGCGTTTGAAAACTTCACTAACTTTCGATAGATACGTTCAGGCTTTAACAAGGAGCAAATATAATTTGTAAATACATTATTAAAAACACATTATTGTATACCAAAATAGAAAAGAAATCTTCAAAACAAAAAACACTTACTTTCCAGACGAAAACTAAACCACTAAATATTTTATATAATGAACTGCCTATTCAATCACTTCGTGTCACTAACATGACACAAATACGTTCAAATTTAAAAAAAAGAATGAAATTGTCTTGTAGGGAAATGAAAATCGCATTATTGAATATCGAAATAGAAAAAAAAATATTATTTAAAATAACAATCGCTTACTTTCGGAGAACATCATGAACCACTAAGTATTTTAAATGATGGTATTCGAAAAATTCACTAACTTGCCAGATACTTCAAGCTTTCACTAGTAACGAATGAAATTATCTCAGAAAAATGAAAACCGCATTATTGTATATGATGAAAACAAAATATTAGAAAAAAAAGCGCTTACTTTGCTGATGTACAATGAACCACTACATACTTTTCCAGGTGTTCAGGAATGAAAGAGAGTCGTTGGTCAGTCAGCATCCATTCATAGGCTGAAAAAGTACATATGTCATGTGATATGACATGGAATGTGACATGTGAAAGTACATATGACGTGGAATGTGATCGATCTTATGTATACATAAAACTCGGGACCAGTACTGCACATGTTATTGTCTAATAACTCAAACTTACATACAGTATTGAAAAATGTTTGCTTACGTGTTGTGCGCGTGGACATGGGTTCAAGTCCGTTGAGACCTATAGTACACAGTGGAGCTTACGTTAGCATACTTTAACAAAAGTTCAAGTTCCATCAGGGGTGTAGCCAAAGGGGGGCCCATCGGGGCCAGGCCCCATAAACAATTTCTTGGTCCACCCAAATGACCAGCTTTTAAAACATCATAGTAAAATTATCTCGCTTCATTCATTTAAAAGTAACAAAGTTTATTGACAATTAATAATTTACGGTAAAATAGTATGGAAAAATATTGTTTTTCCATACCAATCGAAAAAATATCTTCCTTATACCGATCGAAAAATAGGATTATTTTTTGTGACAGCAGATTACACAATTTACTGATATTTATATTTGACAGTTTGAAGACAAACGTATAACAAGGTACCATAAATACAGCAATAAAACAAAGGTTCTAAACTGATTTGTAAGTACAGTATATTTTATATGCTTTAACAGGTGTTTTAAAAGACATAGAGCATGTAAAATTTGGTGAGAAACAATGTTTTTATTCAGTTTGGATTTCATTCGCCCTCTCTTTTATTTCTACTCAGTGTAATAAAATAATTATGTTTTTTTTTAGTCACGAATAATAAATAAATATTTTTGTCAGGAAACCGTAAATAAATTAAGTGAAATTTCAAAGAAAATCAATTTTGTGGATATGTTCTGTATACAAGGTCTTAAATTTAAATATAAAGGTAGCCAAGAAAAGTTTTGTTGCTTTTTTCACTCACCACCTTCGAACATCGATATGTCACCTAAGACTACCTGGAAGATCAAAAATAGTCCCCATCAGCATCGACGACCTTCTGAAAACGTTCTGGAAGGCCATGGAATCCAATGCGGTAGAGCTTGGTGGGCCGTGAAATGAAGAAGGTATTTTGGACTTCTACTAGGGATTTGAACTGGCGTCCTCTAAGGTGATTGTCCAAAGAATAGACAGCTGATAATCGGACGGTGCAATACCCGGGGAATATAGTGGTTGAAATATTGTTTCCCATCCAAGGCGGAGAATGGTGTCCTGAGTCATCCTAGCCATGTGGGACTTAGCGTTGTCCCGTAAACGAGGACCCATTTGCAATTCAGAAGTGATGGCTCCAGAGTTTTGAGTTTTTCTTGAGCACAGTTCAACTGCTGATACTATACAGTTGCATTGATACTCTGACCAGCTGATAGCAGTTCCCGATGCACGATGCACCAAACACACAGAAGGACCATCTTTTGGTGCAGTGCTGGTTTCGGTTGTTTTGAAATTGGTTCATGGCTTGCTAACCAATGATGATGGCGCCGTGGAGCTTCGTATATGACCCACATTTTTTTAATCATATGTCAACACCCTGTCCAGAAATGGCTCCGAAACAGTAAATAAACACACGCGACTGCCACGTTGCCTTCTGGCCCGGAGTCAAAATATGTGGGTCCCATCGACCCAACTTGTAGTGCTTCCCAAGTTGACGGATGTGCTACCGAATGGTTTCTCTACTCACACTGAATTGTAGTCCCAGTTCCTCTTTGTACATGAATTGCTCTTCCGACACGTAGTGTGTCGGGTGTTTCGTCATCGTCCTTAAATTGTTAAACCATCGCTGCACTATCCACGTCGTCACGACAACCTCACCAAAAGCCTGGCATATCTTCTGTCCCGCTACAGCGGCGTGACTCTCTGTGGATGTCTCATGTCCCCTCCTCTGTCATTCGCAAGTTCACGGTGTATCTGAATTGCCACAACCAGGTAGTATGTTGGATATACCCACACCAACAACTGACGTTCGCCTTATCTCCACTAGCATTGAACTCACGGAGTGAGGTCTAATTAAACACCGACCTCCAGGAAAAGAGACAGAACTTTCTTGGTTACCTTTATGGTTATGCAGAAAAGTATAGCGTTTGGTCCCGGGCAGTAGTTCTTGATTAAGCATAATAAAAACTACCTTCAATATAATTTATGAATAAAAATATAATAATAATAATAATAATAATAATAATAATAATAATAATAATAATAATAATAATAATAATAATAATAATAATAATAATAATAATAAAAGAAGAAAAAAAAGCTAAAATAGTATTTTTAGTTTTCCAGAATGAAACCAAAATTTTCCTTTCTTTCAGGCCCTCAAAAACACTAGCAGCAACACATTTTTTGGGGGGTTTTGTACATTGTGGCTGCCCCCCCTCAAAAACGACGGGCCCCTCCTACACAAACCTGCTGGCTACACCCCTGAGTTCCATTGTTACAAGCTCAGCTGGTCGTTTTAGGCTTTCGTAGTAATTATTATTGAAAATGTTTATTACTGGTAATTTTTGTCATTGAGTATTGCTTTTATTCTTTTCTTTATTTGAAAAATATATCCAAATAAATGTCATCAAAATTATTCTTATTACCATAATTATCCCAAAATTGCTCAACCGCTGTTCGGAGAAAACTACTTTTAGAAAAAAATATAGGTGGAACAGAATTTATGAAACTTGCTGTGTATACGAACTAAACAACCCGACAGTAAACTATAACATGTTAGTATTACTCACCAACAAAGTAAGCGTAAACTAGCATTACCAGGTATTATCATTATACAGTACACCGTGAACTTAAAAGTAGATTTATCTTATTTTGACTTTAATCGTTGAGCACACATTTCAACAGTTTATTATGATGTGAGAGTTGTATTACGCATTAAATGGTGATTATTAACTACTTTATTTAGTTCTTGTTGTCTTTCTCAAACAAAACGAGTATGGGAAATTATATATATATGGGAGTATCACCACTGATCTCAGCGACTGCGAAAACTATGGATTTGATACTAATAACTGTCATTTTGGGCTATTTTTACATGTCTCGGACCCCCCCCCCCCCCGCTGACTGCCTACCCGCATGCAATTGTAAATAAATTTGCAAGTCATCGCTAATGGAAGTGTCACCATTGATTTCAGCGGCCGCGAAAACTGTGGAATTAACACTAATATCGGCCATTTTGGATTACTTTTATATGTCTCGGTATCTCACCCCCCTGGTGACCCCCGGCCCGGAGCAGAATAATGCGAATTTGGAAGTTAATGCGATCGAAGTTTCACCATTGATTTCAGCGACCGCGAAAACTATGAATTCGACACTAATATCGGTCATTTTCTACTGCTTTTACATGTCCCGGTAAACGCCTCCCTGAAACCCCCTGGTTCGAATTTTGACAAAAACGTGTAACTCTGGTCTGGACCCTGGACCAAGGAATTGGTGACTAAAATTTGGTAATTCTCGGTTAATTTGTCTGGTTCCCTAGCCTGTTCCGGTAAACGACCCCCTAGACTCCCCTGGTTCGAAATTTAGAAGAAAAGGCTTATTCTTTACCTGGGGCCTGGGCCAAGGTACCCCTGATCAAAATTTGGTAACTTTCAGTTCACTCGTCTGGTCCCCAGGCTGCACATAGACAGACAGACAAACATACGAACAAACTATATAACAATATAACAATATATATAACACCCTTTATTCATGATTTATGACAATATCTTTTAATATTGGTGTTTCACTTTCTTTCAGCCATGGTGTTTAATGTTGCTGCTCTATTTCTTTCTCTTCCTCCCTTGAATTTAAACGAAAAAGATTGTTTCGTTTCCTTTTTACATCTAACATTATTCCCAAGCTTTCTTCATTCCCCCCTCTCTTGACATTCAATCAAAGCATCCCTCATCCTCCACATCTCAAGAAGCTATATTATCTTGCTGTTTCTGTCTCTAGATGGCACTCGCGTTGCAGCATCTCGTTGTCATGACAACCAGCCACACGTAGATATCATGCTGTATTGCACATCCTCGGGGAGATGTCCCCCTTGAAAGGCTTTTTTGTTGTAAAACGACAAAGAGAAAGAGAGAAGAAAAGAGCGAGAGACAGAGATGATTTCAGTGGGGTTGAAAATACTGGTAAAGGAAGGGGGAATAGGTGGAATTTACCATTGTTCAGCCAAACCAAAAAAGTGAAGTCAAAGGTATCCTGTGTTGAAGATTGGACGTCCTAGTGAAGTGTTTGTTGAGAATTGGTCTTTTGTTGACGAGTTGTTGAGCTCGGGCGTGACTTCCATTAACAAAACACGGAAGCTTTACAGCGAAACAAACTACAGTCCATTATACCGAGACTTATGTTTTTGGCTTTTATAAAAGGTATGGGTGTAAGTGGCATGAGTAGCGATCCCTTTTGTAACCAAAATAAATCCAAATTTTGCTTTGAATAAGAAGAGAGAAATCTGCAAAACACCATAGGAAAATGAATTGTAGTATTCAGAAGTGAATAACTTCCGCCCATTTTTTTTTTTGGAAAGTATAAGCGAAAACTCTCTCTCTCTCTCTCGATATATATATATATATATATATATATATATATATATATATATATATATATATATATATATATATATATATATATATATATATATTAGACGGAACATATTTTTCTTTTACTTTTTTCACTTTTATCATTGGAAATATATACAATTATGTAGCGATATTTGGACCTACTTCTCACTAAATGGTAATTTGAATAATAAAATTTATATTTGACCCAGTGTTTGAATGGTGAATGAAGATATTAGTGTACAATTCATTTTTGTACCCTTGTGGAGAACAGATTAATTATTTTCAGATATTGTATGCACAATATGTACAGTAATTTGACAGTAAATACAATACATCTCACAGTACGATGGAATTTTCAATTGAAGCAAGTTAGAAACACATCGTCTTCTCCGAATCATGCAATGCGTTCTAAAGTCAATTTAGCCATTCAACAATTCCAAGGAACAAACAATAGCCGAAAAGTAGAAACATTTTCAAACAGTCGCAGCTGCCCAGAGTCTTGTGTTTCCAGACTATGCATCAGAGGGCAACTCATTGCTAAAAAAAAGAAAAAAAAATAAAATAAAATAAATAAAATAAAATAAAAATTAAAAAAAAATAAATAAAGTTGAACAGTTCCAAAATTGTTCGACTTACATTGAGGAAAAATTGAAAACGTATTTTGGCGTACGTAAAACATAGGTTACATATGCAAATCCTGTAGTTTTACAACTTAACGTACAGCACACGTATAACTGAAAAAGTATACTTTCCGTATAAGTGTTCCGTATAATTGTTCCGGTACTGTCCGTACGAACGAAAGAACTGTATATAGGCTCTCAAGATGTCACATACGGAGGAACGTATATAACATATACCTGACTCATGTAACATACGTATGCGTATGTAATATAGAGAAGACTGTTAGATGTGAGTCATCCTGCAACGGCATGATGTAACATCTAAACTGGATGTTATTACACACCTAAAAAAGATTAAAGCTGTCAAAACTTTGGCCGAAAATGTAAAAAACAAAGAAAAGAAAAGAAAAATAAGAAAAAAAAACAAGACAACAGGCCCGGATATTCAAACATTGGAGAAGCTAATAAGACTAACGCTAAATAATTATAAACTGTTACAATAGAAGATGTGTTGGATCTCAGGATTCACAAACAGGCCCTATTTACGGCATCAGCACTATTAGCATTCGCAACGGCCACTGGAGGCCTAAGTTTGGAATAACTTATTTCTAAATCTCAAAGATATTTAAACGACTTTCCAAGCCTTCCAGTTATTGTTTATAGCATAATATATTGTCCTATGAACGTAATCCAAAATGTATCACGTACGAAAAAAAATAAATAAATAAAATAAAAAACTAGAAATCGTAGAAACTTGCCGAAAATGTAAAAAATTAATTCAAACCAAAAAAAAAAAAATGTTCACTTAAGTCATTCCACCCATTTACCGTCACATCATGCGCGGAGGTACATTTTTTTTAAATAAAAGTTTAATTGCCTCACAATGAGGATTAGGGATACCCACGAGTCGAGTTGAGTCAAGATTTAAGCCTGTCTCGACTTGCCCCGAGAAAATGTCTCTAATCGAAAATATGTTTATGTCTCGACTCGAAAGTTTCTGTCTCAACTAGACTCGAATTCGAGACGAGACACAATATGCGAGTTAAAATCTACGCACACATCAGCCAAAACATTATGACTACCTACCTAACTGTTAATAAGTCCACATTTGGCATGGATAAGAAAGGTGACGCGTCTTGGCACGGACGCAGTGAACCTTGGTAGGTCGCTGGAGAGAGTTGGTACCATATGTGCACACACAGGTCACCTAATTCCCTATAATTGCGGGGAAGGGAGAGATGCGCTGTGACGTCACCTTGAATCGCATTCTAGATATGTTCGATTGGGTTCAGATCCGGCAAGTTGGGGGGCCAGCACATTACATGGATCTCGCCCCTGTGTTCCTCGAACCACTGCATCAGATTCCTGGTCTTTGTGACATGGGGCGACATGGTGCATTATCTTGTGGAAAAATGCCACTACCGTTGGGAAGCATGGTCGTCATGAAGGGGTATAATTTGGTGAGCACTTCAAGTTATATGCCCCTAGCTAAACTCCCTCTATGAAAAGTGTTGTGTGAGTACCTCAGGGTTCTGAAACATGTATTTTTGAATAGCACACATATTAGTTCCAAAATGAAGTCTTGACCCGACTAGGGTAGGTCCCATAGTATTGGAGCTATGGACCTTTATAGTTCATTGTTTCAAGTTTTCGGTAGCCTATAACTCTGAAAATAAGCATTTGTGCACCCAGGATGGTCTACACTTTTAGTCTTATATTATTGTCAGGAATCACCTCCCAAATGTTGTCGGTGTTGTTTCGAAACAGACTGTATAATTATTATTGGACTTACAAACCATGCTATGCATAAATGTCGGAAGCTTTATAGAACTCGTATGTTGGTCTATTCGTCCACCTGTCTTTCAACAAATATCAGAGACAAAATAGTAAGACAAATGTGGAAGCGTTTTAGCGCTTTTTTTTAATCGACTCAGCGTCGCAAGAGTAGGTTTCATTTCCTACATTAACCTGGTGTTCAAACTGAAAGTGGTTGAGATTAGCCATTTCCGTTTTCAACGTTTTCCGCTCTAGAACAAAAACAATAATATATATTGATATTTTTTCTGTTTCTTTTTTTCCTATCGATTCAGTGTCTCAAGGAAACATATCATTGCCGTCCGTTAAATTTTATGCTACTTCCGGTTTCATTAATAATTTTCATAGAGCAAAAAACAGTAAAAGATATCTAAAAGCCTTTACCTTAGTTCACAAACTTTCTCGTCAACATTGATTAACCCGGTGGCACTGGCTCCTAGGGATGGGCACGAGTCGACCTAAAATTGAACTCGACTCGAAACTCGAAGAAAATTCGAGTTGAATTAAAGGTAATTTTCTCGAGTCGAGTTCCGAGCCGAGTCGCTGTTTTGAGGTTGGGTTTAGAGTCGAGTCGAGTTTGAAAATTGGCTCGCTCGTTTAGCTCGTTTTAACTCATTTTGAAATGATTGCCTGATTAGAAAGCTATGAGAAATGTAGTCAGTAATGTGGAATATTTTTAATGTTGCTCACCAGGTGAGACACTGCTCGCATCTCGACTCGTCTCGATTAACAAGACGACAATGGATTTTTATAACAAGACAGCCTCAAAGGTCATGAGCACTAACATAAGTATATACTGTAGTTCTCATCACCAAGGCTGAAACGCGCACGGTGAAAGTTTTGAGCCGAAGCAGAAGCCCAACCCGTGTAGGGATGTTAACAGGCTTATCACGGTTCAACTGAGCGAACAACTCGAGCGTGCTTGGTTGAGATAATACACCTACTCGGCACATGTGTGTCATCGTCTCGAGCTGGCTCGGTTGGGGTGAGCCATTAGCTCGGTAAGTTCGAGTCGTGTCGGTTTGGATGGGTGAGCTGTTGGCTCAGCTCGACAGGGAATGAGTTGTGCGCCGAGCCGCTCGAGCCGAAGAGAGCCCTAAACCCGGACCAAGCAGTTTTGAACATGTGTGACCGGCGCCCTCTAACCTTTAACGATTTTTGGTTGGAGCCCGGATACTTGCTCCACCGGATCTCAAACCCAGAACCTCGCGAACAATGATCTTGCATGCTAATCTTCACAACTACCGAGATCAGCAGTCAACTAGCTTCTAGTATTCAGATCAAACCATTTTTCTTTCATGTTTATACACGGTGTAGTTGTAATAATAATAATAATAATAATAATAATAATAATAATAATAATAATAATAATAATAATAATAATAATAATAATAATGTTATAGTAGTAGTAGTATCGTTGACAATAATTAAATTGTATCTGTAGGTGTAGAAGGCCGAAGTCCTTCTCCTTCATCTGCATATCAAAATGCAGATGAGGGGCACATTTACATATCAGTATGTAAATATATTAATTTGTGATAAAATTAATTGCTTGGAAATTAGTATGCATATTTAATATTATCTTATTATGATTAAAAATGTTTAAACACCGAGCGTAGTACGGAAATATTAATACAATATTGTATTATATTGTATTTATTCATGTATGCTATTCCTTTATCAGCTAATGATATTTGATTTTATTGCGTGCATATCATTACTGGGACATTGTATTGTATATATTATACATGGGAATGAAGGAAGATAGTCATTATAATATTCTACATTGGATTAATTAACGAAGAAATAAGGCATAATCTATGGATTCATGCATTGAAGTTTGGAACTTTGGAAGACGGAGCTACGCTGACAGAGATTTTTTTTTTCTTCTCGCGACTCTCCGTCGCCCGGAATACTGTATGTGAGGTCTATCACAACTCACAGCTGCAGGAAAGCACTAAATGAGCGAGAGAATACGACTCATTAAATACATGAAGGATCCTACTCACTTCCTCTAGTGAAGCAAAGCTGAATTGGAAACATTGATTACTGACGCACAACATCTTTTGTTGAAAATGTTGTAAAATTTTTAGCGTCAACATGTGAGTTTTTGAATTTGTATCGGTGTGATTTCTTGAGTAGCGAGCTCGTAACGTCCCTTCCGCCCCCCTTCACCCATGTCCAGTACTCCGTCTGCGAGCGGGCCTAGAATTTTACCCAGGATGCACAGCAGTTTTGAAATTTGTACTTTAATTTGATTCATTTTCTATGTAAAATATTAATATTAACGTATTACGCTCACTCGTTCTTGGAAATACCGTTCAAAATTCATGACTATTTTTGTCAACGTGTATCCCTTTCGTACAAGACATTTGGCTCTTGTATTTTTCAAAATTAATACTAACCAAAGATGATTTCCTCTCTCTCTCTCCTACCAACATGGACGTGGATTGGTAGCAGACGGTTTGAAAGGAAGCCACAGAAAAATAGACTTCCTTCAAGTACTGCGAGAGATGACAGTTTATTACAATAATGTATATGTATTCTATGTATAATTGTCTTTTATTCTGTATATAATATCATGTATTTCTTTTATTCTATGTGTTAGTTCCAAGTGAAAATATATGTTGTTGTGAAAACTCCATGGACTTCTGTTGTGATCAGAAGCTTCAAATGTTACCGCCATTTTTAAATGAGGGCAGCACCTACTAAAGGATTGCTGGAAGAATGTGCAGCTAGAAGCAAGCTTCCGTGTGTTGTTTGCGGAAGACCTCCCAGTAGATATAGCCGGAGGCATAAAAACCTTTGTTGGGAGACTCGAAACAGAGCGAGTCCTTCCTTTTCTTAGTTTTGCACAGTTAATATACTTGTTCAGTGGCTGAACAAGGTAAGTTGTTTCATAGCTCTAGGAGTGTACACGTCGTACAGTTGCGGTAGGAAGTTCCTATACTTCCTAAGTACCGGGAGTTTTACCCAGGAAAAAGTGTGAGAAATCGTTCTCCCGTGGAATTCCTGTGAACATACATGTAACGACATGTATCGGGAAACATTGTGTGTAGTGAAGAGAGGTTTGACTCATCACATTTAATTGTGACATATACCAAAGTGTTGAACAGTAGCTTTTACCATTTGTTAAAACAGAGTCATATCTATCTACGACGTTCAATCATGAAGAGTTATTTCAAGAGTTTTTTTTTTTTTTTTTTTTTTTTTTTTATCCACGACTCAGTACTATCTGTAACTTTTAGGCAGCAGAACTAAATAGACAGTTTGTCTTGAAACTTCCTTTTAGCACCGTGGTGCAGTTACACTTCCAGTATGGAAGGAGAAATATCATAAATATAATATCCCTAATTGAGATATTCTAGGCCTGTTAAGTCATTTAAGGCAGTGCCTCCTTGGACTATCGAACAAGGACTCAAGCAGTTGTTAAATTGCTTGTTTTTACTGACATTTATATGTCAACTCCATTATAGTTCATCGTCCTGCTTATCAATTCAACAAGAACGTTGCTGTTCTTCAGTGGAATGACAATGTTGAAGACTATGTGGTGATTTCAAGCGGGAACTGTGTGTGTGTGTGTAACATCTGCTACTGGAACAGTGCGCCAATATATATATATATATGAAAATTTGCCCAATTTATTTTCTTTACATTTGTTTTTCATAAAGTGTGTACCACTATTATGTGGTGTTAGTACAAGCCTCCTCTCTGAGACAGTCAGAGACTTTGAACTCAAAATCATGAGGAGCTAAAGCTTTATATTGAAATCTAATCTTTTCTGAGATCAAACAGATCTCTGTGGATTAAGCCCAAAATTCCCCTTTTATTTTTTTCTTTGTAAATCTACTAGTGGCAAATGTGTTTGTAAAATATTAAAATTTCATAGTGTGTGTGTGAGTAGTGCACTACCAAAGGAAAAGTTCATTCTTGTTATATATATGGAGAGTTAACGTGTATCGACATTCATCCTATGATCTACCTAGAGGAAAATAAACCACCATCTTTACCCAGTATTTCTAGTGGTCTGTTATTGCTGCAGGGTGAGTACCTGTTACTAATTCCGATGTTTTTGTTTCAGGAGTGTGAGACAAGGAAACATTTTCCCTTGTTGTTGTACATCTGACCAGCTCTCTGAATGGAGCCCAGGGAGAATTATGCCCATAATACCATAAGAATACTGTCATGAGTATAGTGAGTTTCTAAACAGGCTGCTACCTGTTAGTTTAAAGTAGATTTTTTTAACCTTTTTGTCATTGAAAAACTCACTATAGTAGCTTCTAGACCATGACTGTCATACAGAGTACCCTGAGATCTGTTGTTCTAGTTAATTAATTTTCATATGCTCTACCGAATTTGCATGTGGCAGTGGCGGCTTCTACAGGAGATCGCCTTTATCTCCAAGCAGGGAATTAAGTATGCAGATTTCTTTACTTGCATTTTATGTAAAATTTTAACCTTGATTTGAATATTCCCAGCCACTCCACCTTAGTTTATTAATTTTATTTGTGGTGGTGTTTCTCTGGTATCCTTAGTTTTGGCTCTGGCTACCTGCACCTCACATAGGATACTTGAAAAAAGTACTTGAAACTACACACAGCATTTGGCTTGATTTGGCTCGACTCGACTCGAAACTCGAGTAAAATTCGAGTCGAGTTCGAGGAAGTTTTTTGATCTGAGTTCTCGACTCGAGCTCAAAGATGTGTGTTTCGAGTCGAGTCGAGTCGAGTTTCAAACGAAAACTCGCTCCAAGTCTCTCGTGCCCATCCCTATTGGCGCCTGTTAATGTGGATTGAGCACTGACGCCTAGTATCACAAACCCACTGGTTACATTTTATTTCTTTACTTAGTAATTTTGTTTAAATTCTTTTGTTGATCATTTTATTTTGTATTACTTTTATTAAACAGATATATTAACATTTTCAATACAAATGCTACCGTTTAGTGCATCTTTGAAAGAAAATGAGGAGTTGTGAAAAACACGGTAGAATTACAATTATTATTCGGTAAAAGGTTCAAAAGCTGCAATATGTTATCACAAGGTAATAAATCATGTTCAGCAGTGTCCGTTGAAAAATAAAATTTTCAATTTGTACTCCAATCAGAACCAATGGCTAGCTACAAGTAACAGGCTACAAGAACAGGTTGCACGGAGCTGTGAGACTTGGCGCCAGTGCTGCCGGATTAACGATATATATATATATATATATATATATATATATATATATATATATATATATATATATATATATATATATACAGGGTGGTAGGTAACTCCACCGACAAACTTTGGGAATTCGATTCCTTATACGAAATGAAAGAAAAAAGTTCTAATAAACATGGGCCGAAAAATGCCTCCTTTCAGAGTTATGATCCATTGCAAATTCGAAATGGTGGAATGAAGAAAGTGGGAGAAAACGGGAGAACCCCGAAAAATCCCACGAGCACGGTGTTTGTCAACCCAAAGGTCCACACGGCGGGAGCTGGTATCGAACCAGTAGGTAGCAATAAACAAGATACCACTAATATAATAGTGACAAACTCAAGTTTTCTTTCTTTTTTAATTTGTAAGGTATGTAAAGAATATATATATATATTTAAAAAATGTTGTTCTTTCCCAAATCGCACTACTGCCGCGTGTCCGAAATCGAACTAGTGCGATTTTGGCTCCCGTGATGAATTGTTTTTCCTGGTTTCTTTCTCGTTTCAATGCACACAAAGTGGACATATGGTAATATGGAAAATGATCTTCGGAGTCTATGAATCGTGCTTTGAAAAAAAAAAAAAAAAACATATAGCAAATAAAGTGACGCTGCCCAGCCCAATAGCAGGAGGAAATAGAACTACCAACATGCAACTACAAAGAACAGAAGTATTCTCATCAAGTTCTTTCAAAAAATATATTGAAGAATAACGGCAAAAACAATCAGGAGTATCCAAACCTGTGGAGAGACCTAATCTTTCTAAACCGTCAGCTAGGTCTGCATATGCTTCAGGAAACCTTAACATCAAAAAATGTATTCGATAAGTAGATACATCCGAATCATGATGCTCCGAGCTGCATATTCGCAGTGTTTCAAATGTGGCTTTATAAATCAATGAACAACATTGGTTTTGTGTCCTTTGTCAACAAAATTTAGTCGAAGAAATGATACAGAATGTTTTGTATAAAGTCTGGATACATGAGTCTTGTGCGGGTGTTTCAGAAGATGAGCGTGCATTCCAATATAATTTTTGTGCTCATAAGGTGTACCTATCTGTTTTCCATAAATATAGATAACTTACGTTTCATAGGATTATGAACAATATTGCTCATTGAATCAACAATATGGATATATTTTTCTGTGATGATATGTTCTTCCTCGTATTAATAACACTGAGATAAAAGAATGTGATATGTCATAGAATTGTTAATTTGTTTTACTTCTAGGTTGCATTTCTACTTAGCTTATTTCTAAGATGTTATTTCTGTGCTCGGTTATTTACATTGCAGTTTTTTTTCTCTTTAAAGATGTATTATACCTTATCTTACTATAACATAAATAAAATAATGTGATATTCCATGGAAACGATAATTTCTTTTACCCATATGCATTACTGTAAAATTTGCATATATTCAAATGACGATGCGATTTTGACTTCACATAGTGCGATTTGGGAAACCTGTTGCGTAAATAGCACCAATCGAAGGCTTCCAAAATATCGTTATTTTTATTATGATAATGATAAGATATCGTTATGGAATCACTGGAAAAGGATCGGCAGGGGTGTAGCCAGCAGGTTTGTGTAGGAGCGGCCCGTCGTTTATGAGGGGGGCAGCTACAATGTATAAAGTAAAAAAAAACAACAAGTGTGTTGCTGCTAGTGTTTTTGAGGCCTGAAAGAAAGGAAAATTTTGGTTTCCTTCTGGAAAACTAAAAACACTATTTTAGCTTCTTCTTCTTCTTCTTCTTCTTCTTCTTATTATTATTATTATTATTATTATTATTATTATTATTATTATTATTATTATTTTCTCCATAAAAATATATTTAAAATAGTTTTTATTATGCTTAATCAAGAACTACTGCCCGGGACCAAACGCTATACTTTTGTGCAGAACTATAGAGGTAACGAAGAAAGTTCTGTCCCTTTTCATGGAGGTCTGTGTTCAATTGGACCTCACACCGTGAGTTGAATGCGAGTGGAGATAAGGCGAACGTCAGTTGTTGGTGTGGGTATATCCAACATATTACCTGGTTGTGGCAATTCAGATACACCGTGAACTTGCGTAAAGACAGAGGGAACATGGAACATCCACAAAGCGTCATAAGAGCATGTATGCTGAACGACTTCATATGGAGGTCAAACGCCGCTGTAGCGGGACAGAAGATATGCCAGGACTTAAGTGACGGTGTCGTGCCGACGCGGACAGTGCAGCGATGGTTTAAGAAGTTTAAGGATGATGACGAAACACCCGAAAGCACCACGTGCCGGAAGACCAACACATGTACAAAGAGGAACTGGGACTACAATTCAGTGTGAGTGGAGAAACCATTCGGCAGCACATCCATCAACTTGGGAAGCACTACAAGTTGGGTCGATGTGTCTCACATGTTTTGACTCCGGGCCAGAAGGCAACGTGGCAGTCGCCTGTGTTTATTTACCGTTTCGGAGCCATTTCTGGACAGGGTGTTAACATGTGATAAAAAGTGGGTCCTATACGAAGCTCCACGGCGCCGTCATCATTGGTTAGCATCCCAGGAACCGATTTCAAAACAGCCGAAACCAGCACTGTACCAGAAGATGGTCCTTTTGTGTGTTTGTGCATCGTGCATCGGGAACTGCTACCAGCTGGTCAGAGTACTAATGCAACTGTGTAGTGTCAGCAGTTGAGCTATGCTCAAGAAAAACTCAAAACTCTGGAGCCATCACTTCTGAATTGCAAATGGGCCCTCTTTTACGGAACAACGCTAAGTCCCACATGGCTAGGATGACTCAGGACACCATTCTCCGCCTTGGATGGGAAACAATATTGCAACCACTATATTCTCCGGGTATTGCACCGTCCGATTATCACCTGTTCCATTCTTTGGACAATCACCTTAGAGGACGCCAGTTAAAATCCCTAGTAAAAGTCCAAAATGCACCTGATACCTTCTTCGTTTCACGGCCCACCAAGTTCTACCGCATTGGATTCCATGGCCTTCCAGAACTTTTTCAAAAGTTCGTCGATGCTGATGGGGACTATTTTTGATCTTCCAGGTTAGGTGACATATCGATATTCGAAGGTAGTGGGTGAAAAAGCAACAAAACTTTTCTTGGTTACCTTTATATTTCAATTTAAGACGTTGTATACAGAACCTCTCTACACGAGATTGATTTTCTTTGAAATTTCATTTATTTTCTTTACGGTTTCCTGACAAAAATATTTATTTATTATTCGTGACTAAAAAACATAATTATTTTATTGCACTGAGTAGAAATACAAGAGAGAGCGAATGAAATCCAAACTGAATAAAAACACTGTTTCTCACCAAATTTTCCATCCTCCATGTCTTTTAAAACACTTGTTAAAGCATATAAAAATATATTGTACTTACAAATCAGTTTAGTACCTTTGTTTTGCGGCTGTATTTGTAGTACCTTGTTAAAACGTTTGTCTTCAAACTGTGAAATATAAATCGCAGTAAATTGTGTAATCTGCTGTCTCAAAAAAAAAAAAAATCCTATTTTTCGATTGGTATAAGGAAGAGATACCATACTATTTTTTCGATCGGTATGGAAAAACAATATTTTTCCATACTATTTTATCGTAAATTATTAATTGTCAATAAACTTTGTTACTTTTAAATGAATAAAGCGAGATAATTTTACTATGATGTTTCAAAAGCTGGTCATTTGGGGGGGGGGCTGGCCCCGATGGCCCCCCCTTGGCTACACCCTTGAGGATCGGAAAACTATAAAGTTGAATACGATCAGAAAATCATTTAAAATTTCTTCAAAAGTTTCGAATTAAAATCATTTATGTAAAAAGTGGTGCGATTTTGGCTACTCTCCCCTATATATATACACTGCTCCACAAAACTTAAGCAACTCGAAGAAAGTGGCAGAAAATAAACCGATACGATCACTGCACCAAGTATAATGAACAAACAGACGGTCCAGATGCACAATGCAACACAAGTGAAGACGAACAATACAGTTAGGATGTACAGAGTGACCAAAAAGTTCAGCACAGCGATACCTCAACAGGTGAAGCTGGATTGTGCGAGGGCATAGGCAGTCAATATGGCGTGTGACCACCACGAACAGCTATACAGGCACGGCATCTGGCCTCCATGCTGCAAATCAGAGTGTTGATCAAGTCTCGAGGAGATCTGTTTGCAGGTCAGGAAGAATGCGTGCTGGTGGACTGCACTGTGCTATTCACCGCCCAAGAGCACCCCAAACGTGCTCGATGGGATTCAAGTCCGGCGAATATGCAGGTCATGCAATACGCGTAATGTCTTCGCTCTCCAGATACTCGGACGCAAGATGTGCACGGTGTGGGCGGGCATTGTCAGCATGAACTGAAAGTCTGAGCCGGAAATTGCTTACATGTATATTGAGAATTTCATATCTTTACCGTTGTGCTGTCAAAGTGCCATGTTGCATAATATGGAGGTCCGTTTTCCCAGCCAACATAATTCCATCCCACACCATAATGGAACCACTGCCATAGGACGGCCGTTCAGCAATGAAGTTTAGATGATAGCGTATTCCTGGCTCTCTCCACACTAAAGTCCGACCAGAATCTGACGACAGACTGAATCTCGACTCATCGGAGAACATGACACGCGCCCACTGGTGTTCTCCACATACAACATGTTCCTGACACCATGTGTAACGCGCACGTTTGTGCTCCAGCTTAAATGACACGCAGCACAGGCCTTGTTGCATACAGTCCTGCTCTATTGAGCCGCCAACGAACAGTTTCACGACTCACGCGTTGTCCTGTAGCCTGAAACAGCTCATTGGCCAGTTGAGAGTATGAAGCTTGACGGTTACGTTTGGCAGAAATTGTGAGAAATCGGTCCTCGACGGCCGACGTCTTCTTCGGACGGCCTCCTTCATGACGTCCACTGACTTCGCCTTCATTTTGGAAGCGATTCTACAGTCTCGACACAACGCTTTTGTTCACGTTGAATTCCTGCGCCACTTCCGCTTGCGGTCGGCCCAATTCCAACCGCCCAATTATTCGCCCGCGGTCAGAGTCACTCAAATGTCGTCTACCAGCCATTGCAAGGTGTGTATCCCACACAAGAACCAGTAACTCAATGCTTGGAGTCTCGAACACTACTGGGCTGTGATGTACGCCTCATGGCATAAGTTGTTCACCGCGCTTGCAACGGTGCTGCTTATGCGATAGAGTGGGTGCTCGCCTTGCCTGTGTGTCTCTGTGTATGTGCATGCCATTAACCAGTGTTGAATGGACCCCACACGTCACTTATACCACGTTCCCTCGGGTTGCTTAAGTTTTGTGGAGCAGTATATATATATATATATATATATATATATATATATATATATATATATATATATACTGGGTTTAGAGAGAAAAAGGGATGGGAATTAGAGTTATTGTAATAAGTTGTCCATAGTCCATGTCTGGGAATCTCTTAAGGTTTGAGACATGAAATTCGGTATTTGCACTTCCCATTTATGCAATTTAAAATGTGCTTCAGATTTTTTTAATACACTTGCCCTGGAAGGGAAGAAAAATCGGAAAGAAATAGGGTGGGATTACGATTGTTACAACTGAGTGGTCATATCTGGAAGTTGGTTAAGGCTAGAGACACGAAATTTGGTATTCAAATTTTTCATTTAAAATAATTAAAGTCATGTTTCAACGTTTTTTTTTCCCTCCTTTGAATTTTTCCTACAAGGAAAGAGAAAAGGGAAGAATAAACAAGAAAGAGGTAGAATTGTTAACATAAGATAGGCATATCTCAAAATCCTTTACAGTCAGAGACATGAAAATTCGTATTTAGGCTTTTAATTTTAAACAATAAAACACGTGTTTCAGCAGGTTTTGATTTTTCCCTTAGAAGGGAACGAAAAGACGAGAAGCACAGTGAGTGTTTAAGTGGGTAAAATAAATAACCACATCGGAAAATCCCTCAAGAGTAGAGGCATATTATTAAAGACATGTTTTAGTGTGTGTGTGTTTTTTTTTAATGTTTGTATTAGAAAGGAAGAGTAGGGTGGGAGGAAAAATATGTGGAAAATGGCAATTGTTATAGCAAGATGACCACATCTCGAAATTCCTTAAGATTAGATGATGTGATGTGATTTTAGTTTAGCGTTCCATTCAGCAGCGAGGCTATATGAGACGTGGAGCTACTGATTAACGTGGAATCCGAACCACATGAGCTCCCGCCGGGAATCGAACCCGGGTCTCCCACGCCAAAGGCGCGCACGCTAACAGCCTTAAGATTAGATACACACGTATATGAGGGATATGGTAAGTAAGAGGTTGTAGATAGAACAAATGTGGGGCTCTGAGACCGAAGTCCTCAACTAGCCGAAGGCTGCAAAGCTTGATGCATTTATTGCAGGTATCGCAGTGGTTCTTAACCAGTGTTTCGCGAAATTTTCAAATTTTTAAACTATGAATCATTTAATAATAATTTACAATCAAGTTTGAAACAGAGCATACCAGTCAACAACTCTAGTGACAGAGACAATGCTCAGTACTGATGTCACTACTTTATACAAAATTATAGTCTTATATTGTTATAATATATATTTTTAGTATTTAAAAAATCGAAGAAGTGTGTTACGATTCCGAAGGCATCCAGTAAAGTCTGTCGTCAGTCACAAAATGTTGGGAACTACTGTTGTATCATTCACTTTCTAGCACTCGTTCTAAATGTTTTAAGTGGGATCCGTATTGATATACTTAAATTGGGATCCGACCCACTGTGTGGATTTGCATCTGGGAAGATGACTTCCTGCAATGAGCTCTACTAGGATAATACACTCCGTGACGTGTACGTTTGCATCTTCGCAACTATAAAATTAATATGACACATACATTGTGTTACTAAAGTTTGACTAAAACGAAAAACTCAGAAAACAGATATTCGAAAAATCGAACGAAATGTTACTCATTAACTGGTATCGGTTTCCATTCAACTAAAAATATTTAACTATGGAAGTAAATATTATTTATATTTACAAAAATGATGATAAATTATTTGTAGAAATGCTTTTAAAAAACTCTGAAATTCAACATATTTTTGCACAAATAATTTCATGGTGTGATAAGTAGTATGAAAGCAATGTTCTCAATTGCATACTTCGCAGATTGGTTAATTTGTGTCACATGAAGAATCTTTAGTTACTCATGTTACATCGTTCCTGCCAGATTTACTTCAGCATGATAGATCAGAGAATTTTCCTCTGGTCTTAGGGGGAGGCTAAGTTCAATTTTCGATTTTAAAAAATCTGCAAGATTTCCTTTCATTTATTTTATTTCCACTACGCAAATGCTGAGCTAATTAAATTGAGGGCATATTTTATTTTTTCATTTATTTTACCTTCAAATGTGTTATTAGCCGAGGCTATATTGCCTTTTAAGTAGTAATGCAAATATTAAATAACGTCTTTTTTCCTAAGACCGGAGATATTACAAGTATAGTTAGAGTCAGTAAAAAGGGAACTTTTCTTTCTAGAAAACCTATTCCCTTGTTTCTTTCTTTTAAAAAAGAAATGTTTCTAAGTTTTTGGCAAGAACTTCCCTTTTTCCTAATTACTCGAATGAAAACAAGAGCGCGGTTAAGCAAGCGCAAACGAATTGTCCTTGGTCTTTGTTGAAAGTACCAGCAACTCACTGGAACGTTTGCGAAGCAACTAAAGGAGAACGGCAAACTTAAGGTAGAATGATCTTTTGGGAGTTCTAACTCCAATCTCCCCGAAGACTTTCCTCTAGGTTTTCAAACTGCCAAACACTTTTCTCCAGAATACGAGAAGGAACTATTGATCGGATGTAATACATAATTCACGAAAAGAAAAATCTTCTTCCTATTTTTTTTTCTCCCACACCGTTATTAGAATCATTTCTCAATGTCCTCATTCAATTACACTTAACCTCATAAAATTTAATAAAATACCATTTAACTTCGAATTCAGTAACTGTAAATGGATTATGGTACGCATTATGCTTCATAATTTGTAAATGTATGTTCGTTAATAATGAAAAAAATCAGTTTATAGATTGCCCCTATCTTGAAATCAAAATTTAGTAATTATCAAAACAATGCAATCCTAAAGGGTTACTTTCCTAAATGATTTTAAAAAAAATATTTGAATTAAAGCTATATGATCATAAAAAATGTAAAATCAAATGTTAAACTTCAAAGTATATTTTAGTATTAAAGTACTAATTAAGTGTGCATTTGCTTTGCTATCTAGACATATTGATTAACCATCGCAAAGATATAAAATTTATTTAAAATATGGTGGTGTTTAGCATAAGGTATGCATTAGCTGTTGTTATTTAGTGCACAATGTATACTCCAAATTATAACTAATTCCTTGGAAAATATTGCTGTAAAAATTAGATTAACTATACTTAAAATTAAATTAATGTAACATTGTAAGTCATTAGAATTAGTATGTAAATTGTAAATTGATTTATATGTGTAGATGTTGACTATTAATTGTAATGCTGACATAATATGCTGTTAAGAATTTACCATATTTGATTCACTGGTACATAGAACCATCTTTCTACGTATTCTCTCTGTTTTCAATAAACAGGTGTGACATCACTCGTAGGATTGGATTGGATTTGAGTTCAGCGATCCTTTCAGCAGCGAGGCTATATGAGACCTAGACCTCCAATTTAACGTGTGATTCAAACCGCATGAGCTCCCCCTGGAATGGAATTAAAGTCTCCCAAGCCAAAAGCGCGTACGCTATTCACATAGCAACCCCTGGGAGTTACGCCATTCCTCGCATGCGTCTCCATTTCAACATTCATCTTTCAAATTATAGGGTGCATAAATATAGGAAGGTTTTACGTAGAAATAGTAGCGACGTTTCAAACGTATTGCATTAATATACTATACAATGCATCTCAATATGAAACCTTAATTGTAAGACTTCCAAGTCTAACAGAGTACTTTCGTTTCAGTATGTACAAAAAATATAGAATATATTTGTATAAAAGTTTGTTTTATATATTTTCTTTGTTATTACCTTTTTGTACTATTAATTATGTTCCTTGTTAGCTCTCCTTAAAGTTTTGACTGCGCTAAACAAACATTTTAACCCTGAAAATTATGTATATATATCTATGCAGTTGGGATGTTTTACACATGGACAATTATTGTGTAAATTTTAAATATTTATGATTTGTTAAGTACCGTTACATGTTCAAAGTGTGAATAAATTGTTACATTTTGTGTGTGTGTGTGTGTGTGTGTGAAGCAAATTTTATTTTGCTAACTACTTGACATAGTACACGTTTGTTATGCATATTATTAGCAGAAATACACCAAAGCATTGTTTTAATGCAAAAAATACAAAAATATTCAACGCAAAGAAAGCGTTTCTTTGTTCTTCTATTTGTTCTCCGGATTCACATGTTGCTCCAGCTATTGCAACGCAATGGGTGGTACGGTGACTCAGTGCTAGAGTGCTCACCTCTGGTTCGTGGGGTCCATGTTTCTATCCACGTCCAAGTAAGTTTTTGGTTAACATCTTGTCCGAGGGTTTGAAACGCTCCGTCCCCTCCAACCTCGCTCCGGTTTGCTTGATAGCCTGGTGTTACTCTGGCTGTGACACAGTCAGGCGAACTTCATCCGAAGATAATTTGAAATGTTGTTGCCCGCATACTTAGCATACTCACAAGCAAATCCGTGAGAATGGAGGTGGTTTCAAAAAGAAAGGTAGGTATAAGAAGAAAGAAAATTGGAAAGGAAAAAGTTACACTAGATGAGTCTACTAGTAAAAGATAAAGAGGGAGAAAGCAAGAAAGATGGAGAAAAAAAGGGGGAAGATGAAGGAAAGAGAGGAATATTAGGATAAGGCATGAAGGAAAGGATAGTTGGAGAGAAAGGGAAAAATCCCCGAAAGTACGTCGAAATCTTCTTTAAACTTAAATTTACTTGCTTAATTACTGAATAAGTAGTTTTCGGCCACCTTAAAGAGCCTTGTTCACTCTCTAACTTGAGAGAACGTTATTTACTGTGTCGATATTAATTATTCCTTACTTGCATTTTATCTTTTGTGTCAACATTACATCTGTCGTCAATTATTTATAAACACACATGTTCGAGGTTACTTTCATAAAAAGAACAATTATCATTTACGCAAACGTATACGATTGAGAAAATAAATATCGTTTCTTCTAATATATCTGAAAATAATGTTATATTATTACCTTATGTTTATGTAAATACATGAAGTTTTATCCTCTTAGCTTTATTCTGTTGATTCTTAACCGTATATTAAAAAAATCTTCTTATATATGTACCCTTATTATAATTATAATTTTAAAAAAAAATCAAGGAGATACTAATTAAATACATGAATACCATCTTTCCTTTTATTTCTATTATAAGCATACTACGCTACTGCATCCCAATACAAAAAAATGCATATAAACAAAAACTACTTGAAGTCGATATATTTGCAATATCACAACACAATAACAGAATATGCGTATATTTGAATATCGCAGCAAAAATTCAAATTATCACAGTTCGTACTTAATATATTGATCATCTTTAGCTCTGTCTGCGAATGCAGTTGTTCAAGCATTTATTTATCATTCAGTTATATATTATTACATAAGAACAAGTTATAATATGAGAGACAATAAAAATCCTCTATATTCAGTCTTGAGTGGTATGAATATTGAGTATGGTGAAATATATATGTAACTTCTTGAAATGGTTATACATATTACGATAAAGAACAATAAAAGTGGCATCATTTATGTTACACGCTAGATATTAGATATTCGAGTAGTTATGGAATATAAAGCACTTGACACACTATGTTTAGAATGCTCAATGATTCATGGTTATAATTTATACTAATATATATACAATATAGAACAGTCTTTAAATGAACAATTATTTAGATTCGAGTTTAGTATTTAAAAAGGTGAAAGTAAAAATAAGAAGAAAAAAATCAAATTCAATAAATGCACATAACATGAATGTTAGTCTTTGATATTAGCTCATGTAATATCACAGTCATTTAGTACCTCACAAAGAATCTTTCCAGTTCGTTAGTCAATATTTTACCCAATATATCTATGTGCAGTAATACTGGTAAGTTATTATTTGTACTTGAAGAAAATAATCCACATTGAGTTTTTCCTTTGTGAATTACTTCGAAATGAAGTAATATTTCCTCGAAACTAATTGTTTGCACAGTTAAAATCTCCTTATCATAAATTGATCAAATGATTGTAGTCAGATTGAGTTACTATCCTTTGAATCGGGGAACAAACACCGTTAGCTGAATAGTTCGGGTTCTTAAATGTATTGATGTTTTGATGAACATGGTTGTTCGATGAATATAATGCATTATTTGTAAATAATCTTATGAGCTGCTGTTACACGTTAGTCGATATAAAGATCTACGAGGCAGAAGGCTGTTTAACACGCACTGGCACTAAATTCATAAGGTAGGCCTGACTTAATAAATTCACTGATAAATTTACTGTTTGGTACTGGATTCACTTGCACTTGGATTCAGTTTGCACTCAATGCTAACAGAATTGACGATTTACAGATCTTTACTATGCACTGATATTAAATTAACGAGGATTGCCTGACGACTCGTATCACATCTCACCAATAATATATCTTTTTAATAACAATTATAATACAATTTATGGCAACAGACAAAATTTGTCAAACAAACAGTTTACATTATTTTTATTTATCATAGATGGCAGTTACGACGACGCATCAAAGTTCCATGTATGGAAGTCAATGATAACTTTCATTTATCTCCCTTAACCCTTATCCGGGCAACCGGGGCCTCCCAGGCCCAGTAGCTTCATTTTTCTAAAATTTCTCAATAACCATACATATTTCGAAGACATAAATTACTGAATTCTTCTATCTTTCGTCGAAGTTAAAATCATGAACATATCGAGTTGGTAAAGCTAATGTTTTTTTTTTTTTTTTTTGTTTTTGTTTTTTTTTTTAATTTGGAAATCTTTTCCTGGCGTAACCGGTCACCGGGACCTAGGAGGCCCCGTATAACTTTAGTGAAATTCCTGTCAAATATTAGATCAAATTGTCACATAATTATATATTGAACACGTGACTATTGTAACCTTTAGTCGGAACAGTATGCGGCAACAGACATTGAATTTTGACTGTTCTGCACTTAAAATATATACTGGGTCTGACAGGCCCCGGTTGCCCGTTTACGTTACAAAAATGTCTGGACCGGATTTGCTATTCTGCTTGGCGGCTTACAAAAGCGTGACACGAAGTTTCGCTACTTGACAAAAATATATACCGGTACATTCTAGACTAGTCTAAACAGTAAGTGACAATAGGCATTGATTTTGTGTATTCTGCACTTAAAATATATACTGGCCCTCACAGGCCCCGGTTGCCCGTTTACGTTATAAAAATGTCTTGCCCGGATAAGGGTTAAATACTCGAGCCCATCCGGATACAATTAAAAAATTAGTATTTTAAACACATTGGTAAATGAGGCAACTTTAATCAGAGGCCACGAACTCTCCTCGATTTACTTGAATGACTAAATTGTTTTGCATTGAAACATGTCTCACTGTAGAATATAGTATAATAAGCAAATATATATATATATATATATATATATATATATATATATATATATATATATATAGATAGATAGATAGATAGATAGATAGATAGATAGATAGAGATATATATAAATTCATGCATAATCATTTGCAGTTACACTAAGGGTCTGAATCTTTCATCTCAGGAGACACTAATTGTTCATAAAGATTGAATAAAACATGTAGGTTACTCAATTCTAAGCAATACGTCACGTAGTAACAAGTATTCTAATCTACGTTAGGTTACGTTGATAAATACGCGCATTAGAGTTAGTATTCACGAGGTTCCATACGATCAATCATATGGGATAACACTTCAAAATAAAAATCCCGAAAAGGAAGATTAAGTAAAAGAAATATGCTTCATAAACTTAAATGCTGGTAGTAAACCGCAAAAGTGGAGAAAATTGATGGAAGTTTCATTAAGAAACTTTTTATATCAAACAATGTATATTCAAAAGAGCAAAATAACATTGAAATTATTATCTGGATAAGTTACACTAACTCATCAGTGTAATAAGTTACACTAACTCCTCAGCAGAAGTAGTCCGGCTTCAAGATACAATGATTATTATATAACTAGTTTTTACAAATATCAATAAAATCGTTAAAGAAAAAAAAATATCCGGCTTATCTGATCATTCACCTTAATAAGTGCACTCAGAACTATTATCATTATTATCGGTTGGATTACATAAGCTGATGTCAATTTATGGTCAATAATACCGAGCATTCACCATCGTTACTTCGCTTGTAGTTTCATCTCTTAATATTATTAGAAAAGACTCAAAGATTATTGACTGGTAAAAAACTTCTGCTTTTGTCAATTTACTGTCATTATTTTCCAAGTGTGCAGTTTTATACTGGCATTCAATGAAAATTATCGACTATTTATACAAAGGACGAGGATACATTATGAACTCAACTTTAAATAACAACATCTTACATAAATATGCGAACTAAAATCTTAAATTTATGATAACTTACTAGTCGCAAAAATGTAACACGTTTCGTATGTTCTGGGCTTACGAAACTAGCATTATCTTAAAGCATTCAATGTTTATATAATTCAAACAGTGACCTCATTTCTAAATAGTCATATAGACTCACAAAACTACCAATCTCAAGTAGGCAAGAGAATGAGCTGCACTACACTTGCCGAAAATAACCTTGATTTTTAAGATTGCCCTCTTCAATGAGCGCAGAAATCAAAAATAGCTACTAAATAGCGAAATATCTTAGACCGTTGTTCACACTCACGCAGTATAAATGAAATATGAATCTATAACATTAATCTTTCAATTGTTACTCAACTGTCTCTAGGGGGGCGCGATGGCTCAGTGGTAGAGCGTTCACCTCTGGTGCTTGGGGTCCCGGGTTCGATCCCAGCCCCCGCCAAGTGAACTTTGTGGTGGACAAACACCGTGCTCGTGGGTTTTCTCGGGGTACTCCCGTTTCCTCCCACTTTCTTCATTCCACCATTTCACTCATCTCTCATTATCACCGTCTCCTTTAGCCTAACCGGCATAACCGTGGGACGTAAAACTTACAGATTTCATTTCATTTTTCATTTCAACTGTCTCTAACACGAAGGCGGAAAGAAAAGAAAATGTTGGGTTGAACTACAACTGTAAACTTTAATTTTGTTTTCATAAACGGCTCATGAGAAATAAATTACTTCATATGTATTTATCGTATAAACTAGTTTGCTCCCTAACATTTATAGTTTCTAAAACTTCTGTTATATTGATAGAACTTATCAAATGTCAAGCAAGCAAATCACTATCATTTCTACTATCTAATATGCACTCGACCTCTGACCAGTTACGGATTTTTTTTTTTTAAAACAAATATATGGAGGCAAAATGTTGAAATCCAGAGGAAGTATAGTTACGTGGCCTATCAATTTGAAAAAGGTGGCCTATCACTCGCTTAGACATACTCAGCAGATATTACATGACTTACATTTATTTTATTTTAGGTACACTACCCCTTATGAATTTATTTTAGCCTATCTCAATTATTTAGATGAAAATCAACTTGTCATATCACATACTGTTACGATGGATACTCTCATGATGGTATTAAGTGAAGCATATAAGAAAAACAAGGTACCATATCCAAATAAACTATAAAATTCGGTATCTCTTGCATCTGAGAAGCGAAGAGCTCCAAACTCAATATATTTTAAACGAAGTATTTCACAATTACCATGAATTATAACAAAAAGGCGCATACAGCTGCACTCTAATCCACTCAGGGACTAAACATCATATACAAGATTCGTAGTATTTCTAATACGTCGACGTAAACTTACAATGGGGCTACACAAACAAAGTAACAGTCACAACGTAAATAAAGGGAGCAACTGGTGCCTACACATAAAAAGCTTATTTCACTCAATTACTAAACCACACTGTCATTTATTAGAGAACACTCACTACTATCATTTGAACCCATGCACAATTATACTAGCAATTTACCTATCCATCATTCTACAAAAGGGCTTTTTTTTTTGGTAGGGATAGCTACACTTCAATATGCTTAACTAGCCTAAAGTAAATAATGGCATATAAATTACAAGATCGGCACACCCACGTAACAAATTTTACTATCTCTGCATAGCCATTGGCTAGTGTTTATTGAGGATGCCAAAATTTGATGAAATATAATTAATAACAGCTAACAGGAATGCTGGTTCTGATCAATGAATGTTGAAACACTTCCACTAATTATTAGTATCGGCGATGAAACAGTAAACTCGAAGCGACAAGGATTGTACTTCATATTTCAATTGTTAGGTGTCTACATTGCTTGTATTACCCTATATTTCAACTTATAAGGTGTTATTGACAGGTTCTACAACGTCATTACTTTATTACTCTAAGACAACACAACTATCTGTTCTCTAACTAAGGGAAACAAAATTTCTAGAACAGCCCTCTCTTGGGGGAAGGGAAAACAAGTCGAATATCTTGTGAAGAGAGTATAACTGCGCATTAATTATCGGTCAATATAGTATAACATATCTGATTTCAAATATGGGATACATTTCAGAATATAAACATGAGAATTTACTAAATAAACGCGATAACGCAAGAAGAAATGGCACTTATATACTAACTTAACACATGCACATAAATATTGAAGCAGGGGCGGATCCAGGGGGGGGCGATCGCCCCCCCAGAAGAGGAAATTTTCTTATTTTTTATATATAAATAAAACCCATCCCAAAGTTTGGAGCCCTTAAAAGTAGCAGTATGACAACCCACCGCCCCCCCAAAAGTCGGTCCTGGATCCGCCCCTGTATTGAAGACACTCAAATGGTATTGGTTACTATTTAATTCAGCTTAGAGAACAAAACTTAATTGTTATGATTTCGGAATTCTACCTACAAGAGCGCATCGTTGGCATATCGTGGGAGCACTAGAAGCAATTCAAGATGTTAAGACATTTTACTTAATTTTGGTCGCCCTATCAAGGAGCGACCCCTGACAGCAACTCCCTACATGGCTAGCAGTTCGGCAATTAAATTTACTCGCACATGGTAACACTTATCATCACGCCTATTAATATAAACAATATAACTGCTATATTTCAATACGTAAAATCTGCAAAACACGAATTCTTAACTCACACTATTAATTTGCTGTCAGGCATTTATACGATATATATTTGTGATATGTTGCATTAATATGTCAATCGAAGGTAAATCAGATCTGTACATTTCCTAGCTGTTTCACCGATTCACAAAATAAATTACAATCCCGTCATGGCCTACCTGGACTGATTTTCACAAACATGCACTAGACCACATGAAGAATGGATAGTTTCTAGTTCACGTCAATCATGTAGATTAACATTGGTAACTTGACAATAATCTTGTATACATTTTTTTATATACGTTTCAGATACATGGAACGTCTAATTTTATTTTATACTTGCTTAAAAATTGAACAGTTGGAGAAAAGCACCTCCACTTATATAACCAGTTGTTCAGTACAAAGGGGATGGCGCGTTATTTTCACCTTTTCGAGGAATTACGGAAAACACGATTCGGTTCCCCACGTTTTTAATTTTTAAAAAACGAATGCATAGCTTACAACCCACTATCTGTTGCTTCGTGCAGCGATTGAGCAACACTAAAGAAAGAGACTAGAGAAATTAGAAGGTCCGCAAAAGTTAAACCGAACGCAAAAAAATAAATATAGAATTCCTATTAAAGTTTATGAATGCACAAAGAAACGGCGGGGTATAAATTTTTCGCTAATATGTGACGGTACGTCATAGGTTTTGTCAGGATAATCCCGTTTCATCTCACATTGTCATTCCACCAATCCTGCCATCATCATACACTTGTCATCATCCGTCCTCTTACCCTCACGAGCATGACCGTGGGAGGTTAAACTGAAAGATTTTGTCATGCCATCAAGGAATGAATAGCAAGTTACTCCTTCTGGGACAAAATACCAACAATATTTCACTTCTCCGTCAACTGCTTATGGAATACGACACTTACAACTTTCAAATAGCTTTATGGTAAAGATACGCTTTGCAGATTTCCATAATATTTAACTCTACATAAAACCATATTTTCTTACTTTTGTTTCGTCCATAATAAGTTATTTTATAAGGGAATAATTGTGTATGATCTACTTTTCACTGTTTCTTCAGAAATTGCACGAGTCGTTTTGGAATGGCAATCAATTTTAACTGTAAGACTCTCTCTTACTACTGTTACGGTTGTAAGTTGCTTAACTTTTCCTTCGCCAATAGCGTGAAGAATGTCACCCGACGTACAATATGAGTAACAGAACCGCCGAATAACTTATATTTTATGTTAAGTTACTTTTTTTCTGTGTGCGTGGACACTCTTGTACGTGAGGTCTTCGGAAGGCCACAATATTTGAAGACATTAAACCACAAATATACCCATCATTTTTCTAGCCACAGTATTACATTTACTGAAGATAGTCATCTTTTCGTCTTCACCAAACAGAATAACCTTTGTTTGCGAAGTGGGGTGTGTACATATCAGTGCTACTTATGTTATTCTTACTTAGGTAATAATATTTATTCAGGAATTATATTCCTTAACACTTATTTATATCTATTCAACATATATTTTTCAAAAAAATAGTCATGCTTTGAGCTGCATTAGAAGTGGTGGTAGAATTACACGACACACGGAATTAAACCAAATAATCAAACGAGCACTCGCCAGCATCGATGTTCCTAGCATCATTGAGCCACAAGGATTGTATCGAAATGATGGTAAAAGACCGGACGGAGTAACTTTAATCCCTTGGAAAATGGGCCAGAGTCTTGTATGGGATGTAACATGTGTTGATACTTTCGCTCCTTCATACATAACACTAACATGTGAGGAAGCAGGAAATGCAGCAGAAGCAGCGGTTAAACGTAAACATACAAAGTACTCCAGACTGAAAGAAGACCATCTTTTTGTTGCCTTTGCTACAGAAACGATGGGAGTTTTTAGCAAAGAAGCCAGTGAATTTTTGACTGAGTTAGGAACAACTTTAATTAAGAAGTCAGGCGACCCAAGAAGCAAACACTATTTAATACAACGAATAAGCCTAGCAATACAGAGAGGAAATGCAGTCAGCATTTTAAAATCCTTCCCATCAGTACAAGAGCTGGATGGAATTTTTTACTTAAAATAAGTAGTATAAACATGGTGATGGACAGCGATTTGTTTTTCTAAGTTTATTTAGTAAATCCGTTCTATTTCCCTTTATATTTCTTCGCTGGCATTATATTTTTATTTCAATTTTTTATCACTAATTCTTAAAAGATTCGCCTAAGATATTGAACTTAGACGGACTTCTTTCTTTTTTAAAAATTTATAGTGATAACTGTGGTCTCCAGTTCCTGTTCTGTGTTCTGGTAACATTGAATGTGTTTGTCATTGTCGAAAATGGAGTGCTAGGTGTAAAAGTGTGTGATGAAATAGGTTTTTTTTTACGTTTAAAAATAAATTATTTACTTTGGGTGTCACTAAGTTATATTGTAGAAATTTGAAGTTGATTAGAGTGGATTGCTTTCACGAATTTCAAGAAACAAATAATTTCCTGAATTATCATTACATGAACGATCCCGTTTATTGTTTAAGAATGTTCTGCATTAATATATTTTTAAAATATTTATTCTGATAGTTCTGGTTCTATCTGGGGAAGAGTTGGTGTCCTACACATATGTATTTACTTTTCTAGAAAAGCGCGGCATCTGTACTGCAATGCATTTATACCCTACCCGATAAACAGCATAGCTATTTTAACTTGATAAGCAAAGTTTTAAAGCACTTGCTCGTTTACAGCTGGACCGAGTCTTGCTTTCACCATACGCTTTTCCTTTGGAAGTTACACATTCTTGTCCGGATGAAGTTTTCCCTTGGCAACTTTACGCGCCCAATTCTCAAAATTTTTCACTTCCTTCCACACTAGACAACTGTCACTTTGAATGTTACAACTATCCTCCGTACTGATTCGAATACTGTTCAGCTTCTTAAACGACTTCAGAAACACTCATAAAATGTACCGAAATTAACCCCTTAAGGAAAACATTGCCGCAACGACTTCAAAAGGCGAACAAAAAAGTCCAACAATTCTGATACATTTGAGACGCAACTAACTTTGTTTCTTCGTTGTTTGCGACGAAGTTCAAATATAGTATTATACATGCATAATGTTTTTTCTCATCATTATTTTTTTTTTCTATTGCGGTTATTTGATTCATCTGAATAAAAAAGAAATCCCAAATTCCAAGTAGATATCCCAACTGAATTGAATAGCATCCGAAGTGCTTAGATTAATTAATTATGCATTATATTCAGCTGAAATTATTTTCTATTAAACAAAATATTTAAGTTGGACTTAGGATATAATATTGTGTAAGCGAATATCCCTTGTAACACATATACGGATAAAAAAAATTAAATGTTTTGCAATTCAGGTTCTCATACAGCAAAATCAGTGAGAAATATCAATAAATTATTTGTTTTTATATTACACATATTAAATTACGTTTCATTTACACTATTATCCTCCTATTGAAACCAGAGGTAGTCGGTTTCACCTCTTCTTGATTCAATATGGGTTCTTTGTGGGGCGAAAACAATAATAATTAGCAAGACTTATTTAATTGATTTATTGTCCCAAGAAAATGTATTTTCATCATTATCTTTCTGTTGACATCGGAACTGGTATATATATGAGTTATGTTTTAAGTTTCTTTTTTCGTTTCCTATAGTTTTGAAGTATACCATACTTACACAACGTGAAACGAAAGTAATGTGTCCAGTAATGCAACGATATTTAAGTATTCATTGAAACCAAATTTCCGATCTTTAAGTTATTTTCAATACAAAAAGTTGTAACTGTACTACGACATCACAGCAAATGGAACATGAGGAAAGTATAGCAGATCTTCTTGGCTGGTTATCAATGAGAACATCTACAGAATTGAGATGTGGCACGTCACATTATCTTAGAGTTTTGGAAACTAGAAAACTTGAAGAAATGAATTGAAAAAATAAATGTGGTTCAGCGATGGATGGAGATAATTTTAGGAGCGGAAACTACTAGATTAATTTATACCAAATAAGCAGGTAAAACATCATATGTACATAATGACCTGAGTAGAAAGATGGGGAGGAATTCATAGGTATAACTAACGGATAACCAGGATTCAAATTGAAGGTATGACTAACGGATAACCAGGATTAAGATGGACAAAACCCAGAAATATCACTATGATACAAGTATACATAATCATTTCTAGCTAATAAATAGATCAATGAAATGAACGGAGATACAAAATTAATTAAAGTATCAGATAATAATAACTCAATTTATAACGAATTTCAATTCACACTTCTACAAGAAAATTAAGGCAATATGATTGAAAACTTTGAACTAGGAATAAATAACACAAATGGGCAAGGTTAACTGAGTTATCAAGAAGAGAAACTCTTTCTGTAATAACTGTTAATTATCATATTCTGAAAGAAGACTTTTATATTTGAAAAGAAAGAAGAAAAAACGGAAGCCTAAAGACATCAGCAGAAATGAAAATAAATATCACATTCTAGTACAATATAATTACGTAAGCCATGCGAAAGTAAACAATAACAATCTGGAAGCAGACTTCAACTCAAATAATTATCTAGTACTAATGAAAAGTAAGGCATTTTTGACATAAAAAGTTTCATTATAATGATTATGGGATATTGAGAATCTGAGGACGAATTGGATAAATATACGTGAAACAACAATGTGTCACCAGACCGAAGCATACAATAAGTGGGAACAAACAAGGACACACAACGTAACTACAGCAAACGAGTGAATATAGAAACAGCATATAATACCGTATACATTTTGAATGTCAGGGTAGATACTGGATTGAATGAATAAAAAAATACACCATAAATATTAAATAATACAAGAAATTCATCAACATACTAAATTGAAACAAGAAAAAAATGAAAGAAACATGGACGAATAATAATTGCAAAATACTTAGGGAAAACTATGAAGAAAGATAATGCAGAGAAAACTTGAATGGATAACGAAAGCTGTTTACTGGAGAAAAGATGTATCATTGATTTCTGGATAATGTTAACTACTGCGATTATTGGTAAATGTCTTCGAAGGTTCGGTAATTCATTTCGTTGTTAGATGAAATTATTTCAATACAGAAAAGGGAGAATACAAACAATGAAACAATATAAATATATATAATTGTTTCATTGTTATATATTATATTAGTAATATAATTACTTACGTATATATATATATATATATATATATATATATATATATATATATATATATATATATATATATATATATATATATATATATATTAGTAATTAAAGGTGTTTTCTACAGGGCTAATAGTAAATCATTTAAAAATCAACGGTAGATAAAATTAATAGCATTCATGCTAACACAATCTACACTTTGACATAAAGCTTGAACATTTTAAAGCTCAATTTTTATTATTATCTTTAGTATGAGTCCTATAGCATCATTTTGTGTTGAAGTAGCTATCTTGTGTAGTGATCTTTCTAAATGATCTTTCTTCCAGATTCCAGAAAATAAATACATATTGTCCTGAACAATGAGCAGTTCCTTTGTCATAATCTTGCATTTATTGGCATATTTGTTTGCGGAATTTTTAGATGTCTTATTAGTATAAGAAAGGGAAACCAAACCAAGCTGTTTTTATGTTGAAACGAATAGCGAGTTATGAGAGGGAGCAGTAAAAAATGGCATTTTTATGTTCGTACTTAACGTTCTCGTTCTTTCTTTCAAAAAAGCCTGGTTTTGTGTGTGTGTTTTGTACATCTTGGCTATGCCTAGTCTCTTTTCTTTTCACCACAAAATGATCTTATTTTATGTCGATTTGAAACAAAAGAAGCCGTAAAACCGTTTTAGTTTCCATCGCAAAATAATAAGGTAGTTACGACTTTTATTTGAATGCTAATAGAAGGGTGTAATATTCCATACAATATATCTGACATTTTTCATCCTTCATTATGGATTATAGTAAAATCAATATACTACAGTAAAGAGTGAGATGATAAAGCAGTATCATAACCATTGTGTTTTCCTGATGCCTGACACTCTCTGTTGTTCTTACTTGTTTTCAGTTATAACATTCGAAAACTTAAATGACGCTTAACCTATCTCGGCACTAGTTCCTGTAACATTCTTACTCCACACACAGAGGAGAAGGAGTACAAGAATAAACTTAATAAATACGCAACATCGAAACAAGTATGCACATACTCTTAGAAACTTTCTAAGTGAATGATATCGCGAGACAAATAGACAAAGATAAGAGAACAAAATGAAAACTCTAGAGAACAGGACTGAGCTGACTATTTGTATTTACATTACCACCAAATGAGTTTGTGTCACTTGTTGCATGCCTGCTCACCTATTAAAAGGAAGAATGGCGGATTTAGGATTATCTGTGCAATTAGACATATATTGTCATAAATCAAATTCGGTCAATTATGTCGAAACTATAGAGTACCTGTATCACTATTCATCCCAATATAAAGTTTGAACTGTCATTATATTTTCAGTTTCAATTTTCAATAAACCACATAATTTCCTTATCCAGATCAACTTCAGAAATTCACGTCTATCTTGTGATTCGTTTACGTAACCAAATGAACTTAAACGTGATCCTTTTGACGGAAGATCTTAGTATTGAGTATAATTACTCCATGGCTTCTAAGTAAAATCCCAGAAAAGTATGCCGTATGCATTAATCATTCGCGAGCAGAGGAAAAAGCACGAAATATTGGCGTTAAATTACATACATGACTTAATGAATGCACAAGGGAAACAAGATGGTATAGTTTTATGTAATTAACTGTAAAACCCAGACCCCAGTAAACAAAAAATCAGTTTACCAAAGCTTAAACCAAGAATAGCAGATTGAAACAAGTATGTTATATGGGCAATAATAAAATAGACAGTTTCTCGTCCAATTGCGTTTCATTACGTACTATTGTCATTGCTAAGTTGCAGGTTTAAAATATATTTCAAACAATTATGGGCTTGGGTGAAATAGTTGTCTAACCTACAATGATAAAAAGAATGAAAAACACAGGCTCTAAGATTGGCATTTTCTTCTGAAGTATACATGCTTTGGCAGCTATTAAGACGAAACTCTCAATTTGTATGCTGTATTGCAGACTTGTATTATAAATTTAAATTTATTTGGAATTTGTTCTATTGTTATTATTATTATTATTATTATTATTATTGTTATTGTTGTTGTTGTTGTTTAAATTTATGTTGTGAATCTAGAGATGATGATGTTGGTTAGAATACTATTGCACTTAGGTCCACCATTCTGAGATTGTATTTTCTTAGAAGTATCAGGATAGTATCAAAAACCACAATTATAATAAAAAGTTCAAAAAAAATCTCTAACCACATAACTACTTTATCATCAATAAACGAATATATATATTACGTTAAGTTGGTATGCAAATTCTTACACAAAAAAGCGTTGTTGCGTCTTTCCACATACGTATCTTCAGACCTCTATACTTATATTCATCGTTCGATTTTCAATATACATATATATATATATATATATATATATATATATATATATATATATATATATATATATATATATATATATATATATATATATATATATAATATGTGTGTGTGTGTGTGTGTGTGTGTGAGAGAGAGAGAGAGAGGGATAGTGTGTGTATTTGAAAAATCCATCAAACATTAAATAAATTTAGTCAACTACTTATAGTATTTTCGTTTGGAACAGCAAATGTTTCAATTGCACTTTTACACTTACAACTATTCACACTCTTTTTAAGACCTCCCCTTGTCTACGTGGTATGGTCATAATACATTGAAATAAATAGTGTATGAGTTTTCATGAAATTTGTGCTTCTGCATTGATCAATACAATTCAAAAGTAAATTCAATCATAGTTTAAACTCTAAAGGAAATTTGATATAGGCCTACATCGATATTTATGGTACTTATCAATGTGAAATATATTTCCTTCCCATTACTATATACAGGGTTATTTGATAGTTTTTTTTTTTGTAATATGTATACGTCCATGAATTACGAGTGTATTATTTCAATGATAGTGAAGTAACGGATACTGACATTTTAATTAAATATTAATAACGTAATACTATAATTATTGTTTCGGATACACAGTTTGAATTAAAAGATTACTACTAAATATTTGGTATAAGCGTTTTGAATATTTAAGTACCTTATAATATGAATTTAAAACCGAATAAATGAGTAAATATTGTTTTTATGCACACCAAAAAATGAAATTCAAATTTGGAATATCGTATTAGACAGTGATTGTGGCAGGCATTTCATACTTCTGTCGTAAGTGATGACTTCATAAATATGTACTTGTATATGGTATCATTATGAACTCTTAGTGAATTTACTAGTCATTTATTACATTAAACATATATGGTAGATATTCAAATGGCAGTTTCAAATGTCCACAATCTTCATTAACCATTTTGAGGTCTCAATGCATCAAACTACCGTTATGCATTAAAATTTCGAGATACCATCCCCAGCAATAATATCAGGTATCCAGTATACCAAAGGCACACCCACTGGTCACTATACCAACAATGAGGGTTGCATATTAGGGAATAGTACTGTTCTAAATGAGGTTGATCGACGAAGTAGAATAAAGAATAAATATAACCAGCCCTTTACCTCTTGAGGTGCAGTATTGCATTGTATATTTCATTATTTATGTATATTTCAATATCTCCACCTTGCCGCGGTGGGGAAGGTCTTGCGTGCTCTAAAGAGTTATGCCGGAGATAGCTTCGCTATCAGAGGACTTCCCAAGACGGACTGGTTATTAGGGGTAGGAACCAGACGAAGAGAGATATCATGGTAGTGGGCAGCAGCTCTACCATTACCACACCGAGGCTGAAGATGATTGACATCGGCAAGGCTCAGATTTGGATAAAAACAGGCAAGGACAGGATGTCCTCTATGGCTGTTTCACTGCGAGATGGAAGGAGTTGAGACACCTCCACCTTACTCAGTCCCTAGAAAACAACACGAAAAGGAAAATAAGAAAATGTACTATTAAGGAATACGACACTACTCTTTCACAGAGGGTCGTCCTCGCAGTGGAGAGAAGCAAAGCAGGGCCTCTTCGGTCATTATCAAACGAAACCCTTGCAGGATAGGAACCTGGAATGTGCGGTCGCTGTTGCAGTGTGGAAAACTGGAAAACCAGAAGAAAGAAATTGAAAGAATGAAGATAGATGTCTTGGGAATCAACGACGTTAGGTAGCCTGATGGAGGAGACATGTGGAGTGGGGATTTCAGAATGATTTATTCAGGAGCTGTAAACGGTACAGCAGGAGTCGGTTTTGTCTTGAATAAGAAAACAGACATAAAGTTATAGGCAATTGAAAATAAAATGAAAGGATGATAATGTTGAAGATAGCACCAGAACCGAGGAATATGACGATAATCCACATATATGTCTAATAAAGCTACACAGATGAGGAAATACAAGAAACCTATGAGCAAATAGAAGAAGTATTGATGAAAGTTCAAGATCAGGAAATTTTAATTATCACGGGTGACGGGAACGTAGTAGTCGGCGAAGGAAAATAAGAGAATGTAACCGGGAATTTCGGCCTAGCAGAAAGGAATGCGAGAGGTGCACGACTAGTTGAGTTCTACAAAAGCCATAATCTGACTGTAACACATACTCACTTCGAACAACCACTAAGAATAAGATACACATGGACAAGACCAGTAGACAAAGAAAGATATCACATAGACTATATACTGGTCCGACAAGCATTTAGAAATCAAGTGAAGAACAGTAAGAGTTACCCAGGCGCAGATGTTGACTCAGATCATAATTTTGTTTTGATGAAGAGCGAACTCTGACTTAAAAAGAAAGAGTGGTAGGACCAAACAAAAGATGAAACACAATCAAGCTATGAAGAGATGAAAATACAAAAAGAGAATTTGCAACTGTGACAAACAAGGAAACGTCTAAGGTACTTTAGCGGGTGATGACATTAACTCGAAATGGGAAGCCATGAAAGCAGGGATTATAAAGACAGCCGACGAGCGCATATAAAGAGCACCGAGAAACCAATATAAACTCTGGATAACAACAGAAACATTGGAAATAATGGAGAAATAAGACAGTTTAAGATAACAAACAAAGAAGAGGAATACAGAATATGTAGAAATCACATCAACAGAGACGTAAAGAAGGCTAGAGAAAACTGGATAAACAACTTGTGCAGGGCAATTGAGGAAAATATAGTCAAAGGCAATACAGAAACGGCACATAGAAAGGTTAGAAAACAGTTCGGTGAGAAGAAAGAAACACACAGCCATTATCATAGACAAGGACGCGACAACGTTAATAGAAGAGGAGCAAATAACAAGAAGATGAAAGGAATACATCGAATAACTCTAGAAATGAGACAAAGTGAACGAAGAAGAGCTAGAGAAGGAAGAAGTCATCGATGAAAATGAATTAGGACCACCAATTTTACAGCACGAATTATACAATGGTTTGGAGAAAATGCAACATGGTAAAGCCCCAGGAATAGATCAAGTACCAACGGAAGTGATTAAGAATCTCGTAATAGCAACAAAGAAGAAACTATTTAAATTTACTAATGAAATGTACATTTTGGGGAAAATACCAAGAGACTTGGAGAAAAGCATATTGGTAACTATCCCGAAAGAAAAGGCGCACAGAATTGCGAAGAACACAAGGTGTTCTTAACGCCCCTTGATTTTTGTCTATGGGGACATCTTAAGCAGATAGTGTATGCTGAGACAATCCGTGATTTGAGACACCTAGAGGAACGCATCCAAGAAGCCTGTGACCAAATTTCACGAAACATTCTCCCCCGTGTGCAGTCAGAGTGGTTGCGGCGACTACAGTTGTGCATTGCACGGGATGGACAACACGTAGAACATGTGTTGTAGCATTCAGTATCAAGGTAATTTCCCACCTTTGAACATTAATAACTTCTAAATTGTACAAGATAGAAAAAAAATTACACCACTAAATTCATGAGCTCAAGCTAGTGTTATTTGATGTGTCATACACCCCCTTCCCATTAAAAAAAAGCATTGACTTAAATCCAAAATGGTGGATTTCAAGATGGCGGTCATGAATGACATACACTCCAAAATTTGCGGTCCCTCATCAAACCTCTGTTCCCATAATCACTTTTTTACTTTTCCCGTTGATTTTCAAACTTATGCAGGTGTCCAAGGAATTTGACTCACCCCGTATATAAGGTTACATTCGACACATTATTTGTGTATTCTACTTTATTACAGAATGAAAAACAAGTTCAAAAGCAGACCAAAAAAAGACAATCATTGTTGCCTACTTAGTTACTTAGTTCAGTCTCTATATTGAAAAGAAATAAAAGGAACACAAGAACATATACAGCCTAGAAATAATCGTTCATCTATATAAAATACTCGCACATACACGCTTAACTTCGCGGACGATTTTGAGTTGTTGACAGACAGATCAAAATGTAATACGGGAAACGAAACAAACAAAAGAACACGATATAAAATATAGGAAAATTACACAACAGTAAAATAAAGAAGGAAACTATGTAACAGAAAGAAAAAAATAACAAGTAATAATAAGTGGATGTAAAATTCAAATTGGTTCAAGCAACTAAAGTGTCTAAAAGAAAACCTTCTATTTTGAAATATCGGTATAAATCTCAAGCTACTAAAAACATACAGGGTGGCCCAAATGTAGGTATACAGACCAGTATCGACCAAGTATGACATTTGAATTTATTAAGATAATAAATTTGTTTGCTTTGGTTTGCTCCGAGCTTAAGGTATAAGTGAAAATAAATTGAGAACATAGAAGAAATAAACTAAGTCAATACCTGTATAAGCAACAATAAGTAAATGATATTAAATGTAATGACCGATCAGTACGGGATTATATACCTACTTTTAAGCCACTCTATATGTATTAAAAATTGAGTTGTATTGACTCTAGAAGAAAAAGTGAGAATAGGAGCCTCTGAAATGTTGTGTTATAAGCAAATTTAAAAAATGGGTATATAAGGAAGTGCATGAAAACATTTTGAAAGTGGTGGTGGAAATAGTATACATCAAAGATGATTCCAGAAAGAAGAAACAGGATCATCAGACACATTATCAAACATAGATGAATCACAGTATTGACTAAAGAGGGAATTACAGAGATAATAATATACAGGTGTGGGGGAGGAGAAATTGAAACATAAAGTCCTAATGTAATAACCTTGGCTGAATGTAATAAAGGAAATAAATTTAATAAAGAAATAACGTAAAGAAATAAATTTATGTGTGAATGGGATATGAATAGTCACCGTGAAAATGGCAGTTACTTGTGAATATGTTAACGAATTTGTCACCATTAACAAACTCAGCCGAGATAAGTCCTCCAGTTAAGTACTACAGAAAACAAATTCAAAGAAAAATCGCTTTCGTTCAAGAGTTATCGTGTTGGAGTAACGGGCGGATGAAAGATTTACTAGCATTACAATCTTGTAAGAGGTATTCGCGTGATTCTAATAATGTAAGATGTAAGAGGAGAAATACAAGAAAATAAAAAAAGAGTCAAGATACAAGATGTGATCAACAAATGTGGTGAATATAGTTACACAGTGCCATCTATCGATGTTGTATCCATTTCAACTAGTAAGACCGGTAGCTTAAACCTTTGATACAGTCAGTGTCGAGTTTGAACGAGTTGTGACATGTTAGTTGGCTTCCAGAGGTATAAGAGTGAGGATGAGTTACGAGTGTCTGACCTAAGTCAACATTAAATTTTGTTCTTAGTTGCAAAACAGTGCCAAAGAGGCTCACGAAATATCAGAACCAATGTATGATGATGAAGTGGTGTCATTGAAGACAGTTTGCAACTGCTATGAGCGATTCAAAAGCGGTAGGAGTCGATTGAAAACGAGTAATGATCGAGACGTTCTTCGACGTCAAAAAGAGTTTTTTTTTTTTTTTTAATGCATAAAATGGCACATATGATTTGTTGAAACAGGCGAACACATATGCGAGAGCTTTCCAAAGAACTAAAACTATTTTATGGGTCCGTGGGAAACATTTTAACGGTAGATTAAAGGACAATTGGTTTCCTTCTTCACAATGAAGGCGCACCGTGCCACATATTGCTTTTGATCTGTGAGGTTTTGGCCCGAGAAAAGTGTTCCAGTCTGTCCACATTCGCCTTACTCACCAAATTTAGAACCATTAGATTTCCGGCTCTTTTCAAGAATTAAATCCGTGCTTAAAGAAAAACGTTTTAACGCCATTTATGACATGGAGATGGCCACGACAGAACAACTGAACGCCTTTCCAAAACAAGCCTTCCAGAAATGCTTCCAGTCATGAATTCAACGTTAGGATAAGTACATTGATAATTGCTTTCTTTCTAATAAAATGATTCACCGTACTGTTTGACCACACTTTGTAGTCAAGGATGGAATATAGTGTCAGACTAGTCGAGAGATTTCTGGTCCAAGAGAGATATCACAGATTCATACTTACTTAGCATTCTGCACGCTAATTTAATTTCTCAATATGGCTTAAAATATAGTTGTGTCAACATTAATCGTTTCTGCAGCGTAGCTTTCTTTTAACACTTTCAACATCGAAATGAATCAAAACTAATGATTTTTTTTCTTGGATTCGATTTCAGATTGTGTTGATGTTTCAGATACGGACCCGAGTAGTTCTTCAGATCCCACTTTAAATTGTGGATCCCGTTTACGTAACCTCGGTGCTGAAATGTGAAGTTAAACTTAGTGAATAACACATCAGTGCATCACTGGTGATGGAATATTGTGACTAACACTTTTAATTTAATAATCTTTCAGTTATGTAGACATATTCTTTGCTTGACGATATATTATATTTATTTTGTTCTTTTATTAATAGTACTGCAGATAGAGTCAAAAGACATTTTATACTGGAATTGACAATGGAACATCTTAAGGAATATTTGAAATTAAGTCGGCCAGGGGTTGTGGGGCTGACAATATCCATGCAAGAAAGCTTTGTCAGTATGGATGGCCTCTGGAATCGAACCGGGACTTCCCAATTACTAAACGAGAACACTTAACTTTTCATATATACTGACAGGCTTTATAAATGTAGCTAAGTTCAACACACATTCGTACTAAATCATATTTCCTGAAAGTAACAATGAATAGCAAAAACAGCAAGTTTATGCTTTTCCGAAGGAAGCGACAAATAAAAGAAAAAAATCATTTTGTATTACCTTTCAAACTGTATTACCATTCATGACCGTTTAAAAAAAGACCTGAACTCTTTATGAGTCCTATGGATGATATATTTATCAGTATAGAATAGAATAGCGTTTTTAGTTAGTTTGTCTGTTTCGTGTGTTTGAGTTAACTAGAAATTGAAATTTAAGAGAACATTTGTCAACTCTTATAAATTATGTTTAAATAGTCGGTCAGTTTCTACTTTTTGTAGCAATTTCAATGAACGGTTCAAAGGTTAATGCTGACAGAATTGCATTGCTATGAAACACCTTGAGTATTACAAACTTTCAATGATCAGTGCTGACATTGCACACGTATGATGGAATGTGTGTCAATTATTCTGTGTCATGATCTAGACAAGTTGTCACATTCAAACAGGGACTAATGATTACAGTTGATAATTAACTGCAGATTGCAGTATGCTTTCGATACATATACATTGTTTCCAAAACCTACATGTGTCAAGGGTGCGCTATCATAGTTACGTCCATTGTCTTATGACGAATCAGAGGAGAATTTTTTTTTTTCATCATTTAAGTCTTTCGGCAGTGGAATGGTAAAATCATTTTTTTTTACTATTATTATTAAAGCAAGCCCAGCAAGTTTCTACCATTCGACTCAACCAACTTTTGTGTGTAGGCCTATGTTCGTTTGTCTATTATACGACATTTCCATAAAATAGCAATTTTCGATTTTAATAAACTTTGATGTATAGCTTCCGAGAACATTCCGAAGTAATCCTGGAGGCTCTCTGGCTCAGTGATAGAGTCCTTACCTCTGACTCGTGGACCCCCGGTTCGATCTCCGACCAAGTGACTTTGTGGTGGACATCATCGTATCCGTGGGATTTATCTGGGTGTTCCGTTTCCTCCCACATTATCATTCCACCAATTCTTTCATCATCATTCATTTGCCTTAGTGATCGTCTCCCTTAGAATAACGGGCATAATGGTTGGACGTTAAACTGAAACATTTCATTTAATTTTCAAAGTAATTCTATTCTTGGGGAGGTTATAATTCGTCACGAATATGGAGATAAAATCAGCCCCATATTCTAAATAAACTTGAAAAGAATTTCGATCATTTCCATGCAATTCAATTCAATGACATATTTCAAACAAGCTCCCTTTGTTATACGCAGTTACATTTCCGAAGTTAAACTACATACTCCTCTGTAGTTTGATTACAGCCTATTCCATCTCCGACGTCAATTTAAACGTCCTTACTATTATGTTCACCGAAGTCGCTCATAAGTATATGAAGGACCATTTAACTTGATACGCCCTTATCATTTTCAAACTAACTGAAAAAAGAAGATAAAATTTTGGACAATGTAAATAACGCCATTTTAACACATTGTTCGACATACTCTGTGATACCACCACTAGGTTGACAATGTTGCCAACCTAACACAAACGCATATATATATCGGGTGTTCTAAAAATGGCACTATATATATATATATATATATATATATATATATATATATATATATATATATATATATAAGTTACTTGCAAGAAATAAGACCCAGTGCAAAATTTCCTATGTTAGAAGCACTGTAGGAGCAATCTGACAATGTCGCAAGTAGCGATTACTCACACAATGTCTGCTTGCGAGAGCGCATCTTTCTGTCCCTGGTTAGACGGCACGCTGGCAGTATTGAATCATCGAGTCAGTTTCCATGTGTTGATATAATTTACGGAGGCAAGATAAATTTATCTTTTGTGTGTAGAGTAAAGCTAAAGCAAACTATCTTGTATATTTGTGATGATCATAGTGTTTAGTACTTGGGATAGTAGTTACTTTGTTTTAGTCCGAAACATGTTTGTAAATAAGATTTATAAAATGACGAATACATGGCCGGTAAATAAGGGCCACCAAAAATCTACTGACTTTCATTACTCTACGAAACATTTATACGTTGTTAACACTAGAAGGACCAAAACTTTTACCTCCCTAGAAGTACCGAGCCGTCATTTTGACGGCTATTTAATTCCAAGAGATGTATATAATTTTTCTTTATATTTCTCTTATTTTAGCTTTAATTTAATCTGTTTAATCGACTAGCTTATGTTTTATGTAAGTTTTTCTCGCGATATAATACAGGGTGATCCACTAAACCCCGTCAATATATTAAATATAATATTAATATCGGAAGTTCGGCCACGGGACAGTGACAAGAAAAATTAAAATAAAGAAATAATAGTTGTATTCCTACGTATGAAATCCTTTTTATACTAGTCACGTGATCACCCTACCAGCTCTGTAAACATTGGCTGGGCTACTTTTCTTTAGCACAGATCGTGTGTATAATGTACCAAAATAATTAGTTTTATATCAAACGTTTTATTACATGGAAGTGAATTTACATTTTCAAAATATTTTTATTTCAACATGTATGCACTGAACTCAAGACAGCAACACCTTTCTAGCGCTTACACTTGTGTACAGTGAGTGGGTTTCCTGATTGATCTTCATATACGTTTGTAGTGAACATATCCTTTTCTTTCTCATTCAAGAACATTTTGGGAAATTCTCCTGTTTGGACGCAGACTACCAATCAAGGTCACCTTTTTCTTCTTCAAAGATTCGACTCATTTTTAACCTGTAAGAAAAGTTATCGCAAGTAACATTCAGTCCTCTGTTGATAAAAGGATCCATCGTTTTCCGAACAATATATTCGATAATTGTAAGTCCCGACTTCGTTCTTAGTAGTTTTCCAGGCAGGGAAATAATTTTAGTTCATACTGTGACTTTACAACTGAAGCAATCAAATTTGAATCCAAATTTTTCAGGCTTGTTAGGCATACATTACATGAATTTGCATCTCATCTTAGTAGAGAATAACTGTTCATCCACACAAACACTGTCGTGGGTTTTATAGTGCCTGATACAATTCTCAATGAATAAGTTCTACACAGATTATGCCAAAGCAAACTTGCTTGCTTTTAGCCTTCAAGAGCTAGGACATTTTTCATCAAATCAAAGATACTTGATTATTTCAAGAAACACCTTTCTTTCCATAATCTTTCTGTAAAACGCTGGTCCATAGCTTACGTTCTATAGTTCCTTTACGGTATATCTGAAGCTACACGAAATATCAATATTGCTACAAATGAAACGGATTCTGTAATTGACAGTAGCCAAAGAGAATCTTGACGCTCTCTGAGCTTCAAGAACGGCGCATTTCAGAATGTTTCTCAACATTGTTTCGTCTATGAACAAGCGCAAAGCATTATCAAAATCATCATCTTCAATATGATGTAACGCATAATATAACAAACAGGTTTCTCGCGAAGGATGCTGTGTGAGGTAGTATGACCAGCATTGTTCTGTTTGTCCACTTTATTCCAACGTGTCCCGTGAGCTCCTATAAAAATATTTGATCGATTACTTCTGGAAACTTTTGTATCTGTTTCCTTCCTCTTATCCGAAGCAGTAGCTTCAGACACTACATTCTCGCTACTACTGCTGTCTTCATCGAAGCAGTCTCCCTGTTGTTTTTCCAAGCGAAATTGATTTTCACTCAAATCTTAGAAAGTACGTAACATTTTATCAGGTCTCATGTTGCTTTTGTAATTATTCATATGTACCTTCAAGAAAACGTTTATTTCCACAGAGAACAATGTTACTAACAAGATACGAACATAATTGTAGAAGGAAATATATTCAAAGAAGTGTCATATATCTTTTTGCTTACAGCAATGAAAAGCAGAAATAAAACATTTCAAATAGCAAACTCGTTGGAAAAAATAATATAAAATATTTCAGAATTTACTATTTCCAACAGAGATACTACCACATAGCGTAAACCTATAAGACAGTCCATATTAACAGAAAAATATAGATTTTTAAATGAAGCAGTCAAATTGACGGTCTGGTCCTTCTAGGGGTATACAACAAAAATATGTATTTATTTAAAATAGACAAACAATGTTTATATGCTTTATCAAACCTCTCTTTAAAATAATAAAAGTCCTAAAGTATGGTTGCGTCACTCAAAGAAATATATGAGATATAGAAAATCGTTTTACGTGATGCCGTCAAAATGACGGCTTGGTCCTTCTAGTGTTAAATACTTAGAAACTTGCAACTTGAATTTGTGTTAGTTTTTTTCTTTCTTGGCCAATGCCAGCCTCTGTAGTAGGGCGGTTTATCATGTTCGGGCCTAGTTGTTGACTATGACGGTTTGCAGGTTCGAGTTCTACATTGGTGTCTTTCATAATGTAAGTATCTAACTATAATGCATGCGAATGGCTCATACTACTGTTTCTGGGTACATTCTAAGCACACTTTCGTGTGGTTCTAATCGTTCGAGGTATCGTAATATCTTTCATTATGCGCCAAAGAATGGGTCAGTGACATGTGAAGGTGTAAACGATGCGGTGTACGGGTATATGACGAATGCATTATCTTGGTAAACGCTGAAGATGAGGAATGCATTTGCTACAAGTGTTATCAAGTGTGAACATTAATGAAAGTTAGTGGGAAATCTGTTTTCAATGGCGACTTGTTTATTATATGTCAAAGTTTATTCTTTAAAATTCAATTGTTTGCCGCGGCTTAACTAACGATTGCATAACACATTGAAGATTGCCTATATCCTTTTTATTTCACATCCATATTGTTACTAAATTCCTTTTATTATTAGAAGTATTTAAAGTGTTGTAAAAATATTAGGTGTTAAATGAGTTCCAGTGGTATTTCAGGTCGTAAAATTTTACTTTTCAAATAGTGGGGCTTATTAACCTACTGTGTGGGTAATAATGCCATTTTGCATGTTTCTCTTTCAATACGTTTTTCATACAGTAAGCTCAATGTTTAAGTCAAAGTAAATATACCAAAAGATAGATAAAACATTGACAAATAAAATACATATCAATTTATGTCTATTACAATTTAAGTGTTTACGTAATAAATCAATTTTTCTTAGGTGGGCCTTATTTGTCGCAAGTACCTTATATACTTCAAATGATACTACGTCATGTTATTAAATATTTCAGATCTACGTGTTAAATAAAACATTACCGGAGTAGTAATCGCGTCACTTTAGGACACTTTTTGGCACCTGGGTCCCTGCCTCAGGACCCATGGTCCCTGGCTCGGGGTCAATGACCTAGGGGTACCATGGCCCACCCCCTAAAATTTGGCAGGGGTACATAGGACCACCCCCAGGACCCATGGTCCCTGGCCCGGGTCAATGACCTAGGGGTACTTAGGACCACCCCCTCTAGAATTTGGCAGGGGTACATAGGAACCCCCCCCTTAAATTTTGGAAATTGCCAAATCTAAAAATTTGGTGTGGTAGCCTAGGACCATAGTATGTACCTCTATTAGTATTGGGGGTCTATGTCGTTTCCTTTCATGGGTAAAAAATTGCCAAAAATTTAAATTTCGGAGGTTTTTGACCTAATTTATCCCCTTTGATGGGGTATTATTATCCTATATGGTTATATGAGCATATACAGGGGTTCATTACCTTTCATAAGACATGGGTATATTGGTGCACCCCTTTAAATTTTTGGGAGGTGTACCTTGGCCCACCCCTTCAATTTTGGAAATTGCCCAATTTAAACATTTTGGTACAATAGTATAGAACCATAGTATGTATTACTATAAATTTGGGTGGTCCACTTCGTTCCCTTTCAGGTGTACAAAATTGCCAAATTTTAGTACAACCACATGTTTGGTTTTTGGCTCATTTTATTCCCTTGGATGAGGTCCTATTACCTTATATAGTTATATGGATGTATACAGGTGTTCATTTCCTATTGTAAGACATAGGTACATTTGTGCACCCCTTTAAAAATTTTGGCAGGGGTGCCTTGGGCCATCCCTTAAATTTTGGAAATTGCCCAATTTAAACATTTTGGTATAATAGTATAGAACCCTAGTATGTATTACTATAAATTTGGGTGGTCCACTTCGTTCCCTTTTAGGGGTACAAAATTGCCAAATTTTAGTACAACCACATGTTTGGTTTTTTGGCTCATTTTATTCCCTTGGATGATGTCCTATTACCTTATATAGTTATATGGATGTATACAGGTGTTTATTTCCTATTGTAAGACATAGGTACATTTGTGCACCCCCGGGAATGGTACCTTGGCCCGCCCCTTAAGTTTTAGAAATTGCCAAATTTAAACATTTGGTATCATAGTACTGGACCCTAATATATATTACTACAAATTTGGGTGGTCCACCTCGTTCTTTTTAGGGGCCATTTTGTTCCGCTTTAGGGGTGAACATGGATACCTTGGAATCGTCCCGAGTTTGATTCTTGGAAATGTTGAATTTAACGTTCCCGCGAAAACGGTGAGAAATGATAGGACGAAACATGAACTTACTTGACTGAGGATTGAAGCAGGGACCTCATACAGTAGAGACAAGCGCTGAGCCATCGTACACGTGTGTTGATTACTATGCAATGGTCCCGAGTTTGATTCTTGGTGCTAGTTTCAGGAAATGTTAACGTCCCCTTGAAACGATGATGAGAAATGATAGGAGGAAACATGAACTTACTTCATTGTGGATTCAAGCAGGAACCTCACTTGTTAGAGACAAGCGCTGAGCCGCCGTACTCCATTCAGTACGAACAGTTTCGCGTATGAAAAGAAGACGAACAGATTATGTTACATTACACATTTCAGTGCGAGCAGTTTACACTAGGTTTATGTTTCAAATAGAAAGATAGAAGATCTGTGTTGTCATCTTTTTACTTCGTGTGCGACTTTGACCTTGAAGAAAAAACCTTTGCTGACTCAGTGCAAAGCATTGGCATTAAACGTATACACATAATCTTATTGTTTAGTTGGCTGTATTTAGAGATGAATCAGACATTTAAGGATGTTGGTTCGAATCTAGTTGTGTTCGCTGTAACTCAGTGTCTGAGCGATACTTACCGAGATTTTTCCAGTGTTGCCAACACTATCAGAATGAATCGATTCATTTAGTCGGAGCAGTTTCGTGACGAAAAACTTATTTTTGTTTTGTACACAAATTTTTTTTTCTGAAACAGAATTTTGATTGTACATAAAAAAAATTTTCTGAAACAGTTTTGTTTTGTACACAAAAATTTCTGAAACAGAATTTTGTTTTCGTACACAAAAAATTCTCTGAAAACATTTTTTTTTCGTACACAAAAATTTTCTGAATCAGTTTTTTGTTTCGTACACAAAAAATTTCTGAAACAATATTTAATTTTATACACAAAATTTTTTATTTCGTACACGAAAAAAAAAGTTCTGAAACAAAAATTTAGTTTGATTTTTTTTTTCATAAAACATTTTTATTTTATCGGTAAACTGATTCAGAAAAAAGAAATTGAAATCGCAGTACAGGAAAAGAATTTGATTTTAGGATGTGAAATAAAACACAGAATCATGTTTTTGTACATTTATTTTTAGCATGTAAAACAGAATGCAGAATTTCTTTTTTCTTCAAAGGAAGACGTGTCCATGACGGGTACAAATTCTGTAAAGAGAAAATAAAACATATGAATATGCATGATAATATTTATTTTGTTTCCTGTGAAAGAAGAAAAACAGATTATTAACATCGAATAACTGATCAAGAGAGAATGAGGTGAGAAAAGAAAAGCAAATGTGACGTACCTGAATTCCTTTTCTTTTCTCCACTGGTTTCTGCAAGGTGATGTCATCTGAGTTTGTCTCCGTTCGTGCATCGTTGAAGCATGTCCCGTGCACCGTCTTGATTCTTTGCCATCTTTGAAAGGTGATGTTGGTGGGATTAGGGAAAAATATGGCTGTTATTCTGTTCTGGCATTTTTATACCCATAAGGCAATGTCTCGTATGTGTCTGGTATTAATCGGCGTTTTTTATAGTTGAAACTGTACTTCTTTTCTTCAGGTTTTGTGACAAGATGATGATCGTGGGTTCTGAAAATTTTGTGCGGCGTGCTAATGGAGATTTTTTCACTAGATTGATTTATGATCATTTGCTCCAGACTATTGAAATTTAACTTTTGACTTGCAGTATAATTGAGTATAAACCCACGAATTTTGCATACATAACTGGTTGATTTCGTGTCGGGGTTGTAGATTTCCAAGGCGTATTGTTTTGGGCCACCAGCCACGAATTTTTTAATGTATGCTTTTGGTCCAATTGATTCCAGTTCATTTGACATTGAACCAAGAAATACTTCTGGTTCTATTGTGGGCTGTGATGGTCGCTGCGTGAATATCACGGAATCTGTATCGAAATATAGTACTCTTTCTTGCAGCAATTCTAAATATTTGTAGAGTTCCAGACGAGCTTGACACGTTGTAAATGCTCCAAGGACAACATTAGCATTGTGATTTTGTACTGGAACATCATCTTCATACTGCCAATAAAGGTATAACAACGAATCATTAACAGGTAAAATTTGATTGACTTTTATATCTGGAGCAGTTAATTTCTGATACAGTTCTTTGGGGTCGTTAATGATGGTCGTTTGGCTGAAATTGTCTCTTATAGCGAGTCGTCCCCAGAAGGCATTCAAACAGAGTTTTGCAAGACTACGACGTGCTGAATTTGTAATTATATTTGCTGCATCCAAAGTTATGCCTTCACGTTGTTGTACCACTTGAATATACTGCTGCTTTTCTTCTTCGGTGACGCAATTGGCAGGCCATCCAGAAGCTTCCAGCTTCGATTTCAAAAATGTGTTAATGTATTCGCTGAATAATCCGCCAGTCTTGGTTTCTGGATCATATACGGTGATGTCGTAATCCCAAATTTCGTAAATTTCAATGACTTGATACCCAAGTTCAATGGCTTTTTGAATTTCATAGGACACCCATGTTCCTGTTAGACTTCGTTCACTGTCCAAATGTGTACATTCAGAATCTTGATTTAATGCTGTGGCACAGGCAGCACAAAGTGGAAACAACAACTTCTTATTTGAGCGAAATGGCAGCACTGGATGAAACACATTTCTGCTAGGCCAAATCTTCAACTTGACCAATCCGTTGACATCTTGAATGGCCGGCATTTCTGGATCTCCCTGTAGATATATTCGTGGATGCCCTATTGGATACCGTCCACATTTATTCACATAAGGATACAGGGAAACTATATCCAAGAATTTTATTTCTTCGCCTTCATTTTCATTTGCGACGTGATACAATTTAATGGCATTAACACGGCCACCATAGAAGCTGTCTCTTGGATTTAATGGTGTCTTATTAGTATAAGGATGTGTGCTTAAAGAAGAGGCCAATGCTGGATTGAATTTTATCACTTGACGAAATTCACATTCCCACATTTCATGTACTTTATATCCCATGGATCGTAATAATTAGATTTTACGCTGTGTTCTCTCGTAGCGATAGTTCATCGTTTCTTCGGAGTTCTCATAAATGGGTTGATTACGGCCTGTAGGGACACATAGAGGACAGCCATGGAATCTACAGCCTTCAAATTCATACACGTGTTCCTCTTTAGTGTCGGGATCTTTGTAGTAGCCGTCCAGATGAAAACCAGCAACATAAACTTCTTTACCTTTGGCCGCATGTAGAATTGAATGACCCTCTTTTTCTTCCATGTAGGCAAGCCACTGCAAAGCAATCCGTGACTGATTGTTTCTGTGACGATATCCTCGTGCAGGGAGAATGCTAATAGTATTGGGTTTTAAGAAATTTCGTCGAAATACTAAATTGCACGCACTCGCCAAAGTGATAGCCTCCAGGAAAGGATTGACGTGAGATTCTTGTTCAAAAGTGGTCATGAAAGATATACAAGCCATTCGAAGTACGTTGACGTCCTGGACACAATAGTTCACCAATTCTTCTTGGAAAATAAACGTATCGTTCTGGTGTTCGTTATACCATGTCATGAATTTTTCTCGTTCATCCACTTTCATTTCATCTGCACCATAATAATGGATGTCCGGTAATTTTCCCACATACGTTTGATTTGCAGCAGTATTAAAAAAGTGTGGAAAATATTCCTTGGTCGCTGGTAAATGAAATGCCTTGGATAATTTACTTAAAGCCATTGGCATGAAATTTAAGGAGTCAATAAACGATAAGTGATTCACTTTCATGCTTAAAATTTTTGCTCAGTTCAAGATCAAAGTAGGTTTCAATTCATGTTCTTCCACTAAAGATTTAAGAATAAAATGACCATCATATCCCTTACAGTTATGTGCCAAAGATACAATAAGTTTGATGTTGGGTCGTGGTTGACGTAAATACGCAAGAAAGGCATTGATCGGATCATCTTGAAAAATATGTTCCCGCTGTCCACAAACTTCACACGGATGATGTATATCTTCATCTTGAACACAGTTGTAACATACTTGTTGGGCCACCAGTAAATTGGGCTTATGAATGAACGTGTCTTCATCGAAGAAAGTATCCTGTGTGGCTTCGATATCATAGAAGACAATCATAGCCTTCTTGGCATGTAACACTGATGGAACTCCAGGTTTTAATTGAGTCGTATCAGGTTTCATGTAGCATTGGTGGGTAGACGTAACGTGTTTATGGCACACATTACAAAAATAATCTGTACAATCATGTTGTCTTTCCCCTGTATGGACAAACGAATAAATGCGTAGACATTTGGAACACTGTTTTACCATTTTGCATATTGGTTGGCCTTTATGATATGGTACAGTCAGATGATTTGTATAGCATGTTTCACCATAAAATTCACGATTGCATTCTGGACATTGCTTCTCCGTATTGGTCTTACTGCATGGCGGTTTCTGCAAACATTTCTCACACATGGCCGAACAGTTCTTGACGTGTCTATTTCTGTTATTATATTTTTTGTGGCATGCTACACAATAATACACAGTAGAGAAAACGGCCGTTAATGACGTGATGATGTCATAATGCGAATTGATGCACATTAAATTGATTGGAATCTTGTCTTCGCCACCAGGCCCTTCATACAGAATATCTTCTCCGGAAAAGCTGGTGTATACGGTAAGTTTATAATTTGTCAAGTAGCGTTGCAATTGTCGCAATTCTTCCACGGATCCTCCATGATCTAAATTCACTGATGATCGAGACAAAAGTTCATGTACGTCTGGGAGAACAACAAACTTGCGCTGTTTGCGATATTGATTGTACAGTTTCTGATTTGTATCTTTATATTTCTTCAGGCCAATAGCAATCACAATCGCATAAGCCAAACATTTCTTGTCGGTGTCTTTCACTCGTAAAATGCCTTTCTTGCACTTTAATAACTCGTCGTTTGATAAAAGACCTCGACGCACCAATCCAAATCCACGGGGCACATCCACATGATGAAAATGTACAATGAACGGTTCGTTCATGAGAAAACTATCGTTACTTTGAAGGATGCGATCAAAGGAAGCCCATAAAGTCTCCAGTGTCAAATTACTTGCACGCCGAAAAGATAAATAAAACGGTTTGTTCTTCTCATCATGAGATAAAATCGACAATCCAACCATCGATGATTCGTCAACATTTTCCAATAAGTAATCTAACATCTGTTGAAAGGAGGCCTGAACCCATTCAACAATATCGGTGCCACTGGTCGGAGCATTAATTTGAATTTCCAGCATTCGTCCTTCAAGATTAAAACGCCGATAATGTCTATTGATTTCTCGCAAGACAGTAAAGCCAGAAGTAGCCACATTCAAATAGGAAAAAAAGTAAGGTAAGCAGAAAAGGAATAGGCAAAGAAAACAAATATCTAAAACGAGAAGAGAAAAAAAAAGCACGAATTAAAATTGAATTCAGAGATCACTACGTTATCAAAATGACTATACGATCAATCCTAAAAGAATTATCATATCTCAAATAGTTTTACTGTTAAAATTTTTATTGTCGTCATACTGGAAATCAAACCCGGGACCAACATGTAACTGACCTAACTTTCTGTAGTGATAAAAAGAATGAATGAAATTGTTTTTCTAAGCGTGCTAAGAGAATCATTGTAGTAAGCATTTTTCCTCTGACACTGAACTTTAAAACGTATGACGAACATGAAACGAAAACAAAATCTCATGCGCTTGCTTTTCTCGAGCTAAGGAAAGAAAGACTCGAATTCGTTTCTCGGCGGGAGATCAGATCCCACATTAAACTGCAAGTCCACGTCTCACGTTGTAGGGAACAAAATCGTGCGTAGTTTCTTTGTTTACGTTAATGGTAACTTTCAGAAACTGAGCTAAGTGGTTAGCGTTACGCAACTCTGGCCCAGGTTCAACACCCAGTATGCGCTCAGATTCAACATTAAGCTGTATTCCTAGCCCCCCACTACTGAAAGGACGCTAAACCAAAATCAACAAATGATATCATTTTCTCGTGCATACTTCTAATGTTTGGATGTGGCCCGGGTTCAACACCCAGTATGCGCTCAAATTCAACATTAAGCTGTATTCCTAGCCCCCCACTACTGAAAGGACGCTAAACCAAAATCAACAAATTTCTCGTGCTTACTTCTAATGTGTGGGATTCCCGGTCAAGTAAGTGAGAGTTATTCTTCCATTTGCTAAATATTTCATGCTAAAATAAAACAGTGATAACAATGTTATCCTCATGCAAAAGCACTCCATTGATATTAAGAAAACGCGGTTGATACTTACCTCAAATTCAAGGAACGGAGTAAAGTCACGCTGTCACTAGAGGTACACCTACGTTCATTCACGATCTTCGTGGAAGTAGAACTTCAAAATGAAATTAAGAATTTTATTTAGGTCTGAAACGTGTTCAAGTATAAAGTGACAACACTATCAGCCAATCAGAAACGAGGAAAATGAATCAATGACATCACGGAGAACCAATGAAAACACAGCTTTCATCATGTATCATGAGCCGAAACGGGATGTAAGAAGCAATCTGATTGGTTGTACCATTATTCACGTTTTTTCTCCTTACACATCAATCGTTACGACATCTAGTATCGCAATTTTGATCATGACATCATACCGTTGACTCGTTAGTTTAATACGACATTCAAATTACCACATCTAAAATGTGATTCATTTTCCTTAAACTTGATTAAAAAATGTAACACTCATCGTTATGTTACGAAACTGTCTTTGACATGAATCTAAAGTTGCGCATTAAAAGTCCGTCAGCTGAGAAAAATGCTGATGTAGTATAAGCAGATTCTGCAATTTCACAATAACAAACTTCTATGCGCAACAACAAGCAGAAATGTGTAGTAATGTAACATAATCTGTCCATGTTCTCTTCATACGTGAAATTGCTCGCACTGAATGGAGTACGGTGACTCAGCGCTTATTTCTGATGTGTGAGTTCTCTGCTTCAATCCGCAAGCAAGTAAGTTCATGTTTCGTCCTATCATTTCTCATCATCGTTTCAAGGGGACGTTAACATTTCCTGAAACTAACACCAAGAATCAAACTCGGGACCATTGCATAGTAATCAACACACGTGTACGGTCGCTTAACCTTGTCTCTAGTGTGTGATGTCCCTGCTTCAATCCTCAGTCAAGGAAGTTCATGTTTTTCACCATTTTTCATCACCATCGTTTTCGCGGGGACATTAAATTCAACATTTCCAAGAATCGAACTCGGGACAATTGCAAGGTATCCATGTTCACCCCTAAAGCGGAACAAAATGGCCCCTAAAAAAACGAGGTGGACCACCCAAATTTGTAGTAATATATATTAGGGTCCAGTACTATGATACCAAATGTTTAAATTTGGCAATTTCTAAAACTTAAGGGGCGGGCCAAGGTACCATTCCCAAAAATTTTCAAGGGGAGTGCACAAATGTACTTATGTCTTATGATAAATAATGGACTCCTATACATGGCCATATAACCATATAAGGTAATAGGATCTCATCCAAGGAAATAAATTAGGTCAAAACCAAACACGTGGTACAACGTATTGCTTACGTTTATATTTTGGCAATTTTATACACCTAAAAGGGGAACGAGATAGACCACCGAAATTTATAGTGAACTATATTAGGGTTCTATACTATTATACCAAATGTTTAAATTGGGCAATTTCCAAAATTTAAGGGGTGGGCCAAGGCACCCCTGCCAATTTTTTAAAGGGGTGCACAAATGTACCTATGTCTTACAATAGGAAATAAACACCTGTATACATCCATATAACTATATAAGGTAATAGGACCTCATCCAAGGGAATAAAATGAGCCAAAATACCAAACATGTGGTTGTACTAAAATTTGGCAATTTTGTACCCCTAAAAGGGAACGAAGTGGACCACCCAAATTTATAGTAATACATACTAGGGTTCTATACTATTATACCAAAATGTTTAAATTGGGCAATTTCCAAAATTTAAGGGATGGGCCAAGGCACCCCTGCCAAATTTTTAAAGGGGTGCACAAATGTACCTATGTCTTACAATAGGAAATAAACACCTGTATACACCCATATAACTATATAAGGTAATAGGACCTCATCCAAGGGAATAAAATGAGCCAAAAACCAAACATGTGGTTGTACTAAAATTTGGCAATTTTGTACCCCTAAAAGGGAACAAAGTGGACCACCCGAATTTATAGTAATACATACTAGGGTTCTATACTATTGTACCAAATGTTTAAATTGGGCAATTTCCAAAATTTAAGGGGTGGGCCAAGATACACCTCCCAAAAATTTAAAGGGGTGCACCAATATACCCATGTCTTATGAAAGGTAATGAATCCCTGTATATGCACATATAACCATATAGGGTAATAATACCCCATCAAAGGGGATAAATTAGGTCAAAAACCTCCGAAATTTAAATTTTTGGCAATTTTTTACCCATGAAAGGGAACGACATAGACCCCCAATACTAATAGAGGTACATACTATGGTCCTAGGCTACCATACCAAATTTTTAGATTTGGCAATTTCCAAAATTTAAGGGGGGGTTCCTATGTACCCCTGCCAAATTCTAGAGGGGGGTGGTCCTAAGTACCCCTAGGTCATTGACCCGGGCCAGGGACCATGGGTCCTGGGGGTGGTCCTATGTACCCCTGCCAAATTTTAGGGGTGGGCCATGGTACCCCTAGGTCATTGACCCCGGGCCAGGGAGAAGGGGGCCTGAGGCAGGGACCCAGGGGCCAAAAAGTGTCCTAAAGTGCTGCCATTACTACTACCGGTTTGTTATTAGGTTAAAATAAAAACTAAGCACGCTACAATATTAGAAACATCCAAATTTTGATGGTCCTTGTAACAGTGACAACGTAAGTGAGATGGACGGGGCAATACATATACAAAGTACTTTAGAGTTTATGATCACAGTATTAAACTCTAAAGTATTTTGAGTTTAATACTGTGATCATAATATAATGGACTTCGGACGAATAGGAACAAAGGTGCAAGGAATTGAAAATTTTACTTGTTTTCATAAGCCTTTTTCGAAAAAAAAAAAACCACTTAGGTAAGTATGTCAAGCAATTGTACAGATTGCTTCTGAGAGACATGTAGATCATAATACCGTTTATAGCAACTTGGTATCTCAAACTGTTCTGGAGACAGGCCCGCAACCAGAGGGGCCTAGAGGGTGCCTGCCCCCCCTAAACTTTTCATGCCCCTCCAGACCTCAATACAAAATGCAGAATTTAGATTTGAGAAGATAATTTTTAATGACTTGCCCCCTAACATATTCATGCCCCCCCAAAGCTCTGTGGCTGGTGTCGGGCCTGTCTGGAGATATGCTAATACTGGTAAAGTTTACAACAC